>NC_091639.1:5241172-5844176 GCF_027580195.1 Bos mutus | reverse complement strand
TTATCCTAAAATAGGAAAGTATAAATAGAGAAATAATAATAACAACAGAGATAAATGAGACAAATAAATGGGCCATAGAAAATGTTATAGATTTAAATTAATAATATCAATTATTACATTACCTGTAAATGTATTTCCAGAAATAAAGGTTGTTCAGTATTAATACATCCATTACTATAGCAGGCATTTTAATACATTTAAAGAAAAAGAAATCATATGACTGTATGTAAAAACTGAAAACCCTTGACAAATTTCAAGCTCTGCTGATGAAATTTTTTTAATTAAAGACATTTTCTGAATATATGTATATTTTAAAGAGTTTCCTCCAAAATGAGTTTATTCATAATTGCCTGGAGTATTTCTTGGAGTGACTACTGCCTTTTATTTATGCTTACTCTCTGGACAGTTTCCTTCCAACTGAAGTCATCCCATTAGAACTGATGATACAAGATTTGTCCTTGAATTTAAAATGACATGTTCAATGATACCATCTCATCCTTGCAACGCACATAGGTCAGCCTCTACTCAAAGGTTGAGAGTTTTATGGATTATAGCACTGGCCCAGAATTCCTCCTTGTTTGTCAGGGTAGAGTCTGTGAAGTTGCTAATACATCTTTCTCAATCTGGTTTAATTCTTTGGGTCAAGTGCTAAAGTCAGTGCAGAAATGGAAAAAGAAACCCACCTGGCTATCTGAGGTAGACTCTGCGGGTTTATAGGATTTGTTCAGTTAGCTGGATCTGAAACCCTACAGGAAGTGGCTAAAGTCAATGCTACAGGTTGCCGTCAACCTGCTGTTTGGAGTTCTGTTTCTTGTAGTCTTAATTAAATATTGCATGAGACAAATTGAATGGACTTGTTCCTAGCCTCTGTTGATCAGATTAATCAGAGTGGCTGATGGAGTGGTGTGCTCATGTGTAAATTTGCCAGAAGGCAAAACAGAGCAAAGTTCAGGTAGGGGAACTTTGGTAGTGGACCATTAGGGGAAGAAGAACAAGCAAAATCTTCCAGTTCTTTAAGTTCAGACTTCCTTACTCGTGAAGGAAATCTATATGCAAAATTAACCGCATCCCTCTGCGTGGCTTCTGTGAGACTTGGGATGATAATCATGCTTCTTGCTGTGCTGTAAGAAATGAATAACTTTCTTAAGAACTGAGATTCATGTGTCTTCTCCTAGCATCAATGAAACAATGGCAAGATAATTTGCCACCTTGTAAGTGGGGCAGAATGTCAGATACTTCACAGTTATTGATGCCAGGATATGGGGAAAATCTGAAAATTGTATACAGACACAATGAACTGAACCATATATCAAATGGATAACATTACTACAGTTAAGGGATTGGGAAGAACTACCCCAACTAACTTTACAACGCAATGTTTGAACTATGTCTTTAGGCTAAAGGCCAAAAATAATTATTCTGTTTTTCTTTACACAGAGGCAAGGTTTGGCATTTCTGAAACTACTTTCTGTATATTTTATGATTGAGCAAACAAATACATATATTATGGATAATAAGAGCCAGATTTCTGACTGTCAAAATAAGGATTTAAAAATTAAATGGGAGTTGTTGAAATGGGGAGTGTGACTCATAGGTTTTAATATACAGATAATAGATACATAGATATATACATGCATAGATACATAAATGAATATAGACATGAGTGCTTATGTATGTGGAAATGTAGATATTTGTGCACATGTATGTGTGTTGTATCTTTTATTTCACAGATCAATCAATGAGAGGATGAGGACACAGTGATACCCCAGTAGCAGTGAACATACCTAGAACCCAGACATTGGTTTCTAAATGTACTTCTCAAATTAAGACACAGGGATCCACAGTGTAATAACTAACACCAATTAATACATGCTGTCACAAATAGGAAGATTTTTTTCATTTTTATGGCTGAATTATATATTATGCATATTATATATGTGTATATACAGATATATATTCCATTGTGTGGAATATATCACACATATGTCAATTTTTTTATCTATCCATCCACTGATGAATATTAGGTTGCATTTCAGCTACTGTAAATGATGCTGCATTGAACATAGAGGTGCATACATCTTTTTGAGTTAGTGTTCTCATTTTCTTTCATTAGCTACCTATACCCAGAAATGAAATTGCTAGATCACATAGCAATTCTGTTTTTAATTTTGTGAGAAGCCTCCATGTGGTTTTGCATAGTGGCTGCTCCAATTTACATTCCCACCAACAGTACATGTTGCTGTAGCTGTTCAGTCGCTCAGTCATGTCTGACTCTTTGCGACCCCATGGACTACAGCACACCAGGCCTCCCTGTCCTTCACCATCTATCTCCCAGATCCTGCTCAAACTCAGGTCAGTGATGCCACCCAACCATTTCCCTTTTCTCCACATGTTCACCAGCCCTTGTTATTTCTTGTGTTTTTGCTAATAGCCATTCTAACAGGTGTGAGATAACTTTTCACCATGGTTGGGATTTGTCTTTCTTTCATCTTGCATGCTGGTCTCCTCCTCCTTGTCTCAGTGAGTCTGTCAGCTCAGTCTGCTGGTGCTTAATTCTCTCTGATCTACTCTTCTGTCGCCTCCCTACTACATCAGTACTTGGAGTTGTCTTTAGTTTTCTATCCTCCAGTTAGTACACTGATGAAATGATGGAGGTCATCTTTCTCATTTTCTTTCTCTAGGGGATCACCATCCCATATTGCCAGCGATCCATTGTTTAAAATCCATGGTTTCACATACTTGCCCAGTTTAGCTCGTTGCTCAAAGTTAGCAGGTAAATCCAGTCCCTGATATTCCATATTGGTCAGAACAGAAATGCACGTACAACTACTATTGAAAAGATTTTCTCAGCTAAGCCAAATTTATTGAAGCACTATGACCCAGCCGTTTTACTCCTAGGTGTTTTCTTGAGATAAATGAAAATATATGCTCACAAAAAGACTTGTAGGAGAATTTTCATGGCAGCTTCATCCATGGTAACCAAAAAATGAAAACAATTCAAATTCAAATGACATGAAAATGTGTAAGCAAATTGTGGCATATCCATACAAGAAATATTACTCAACAATAAAGAGGAATAACTTGCTGATCTACACAACAACATGGATTTCTCTCACAGACATTATGCTCCCTTAAAGTCAAAGTGAAAGTCGCTCAGTTGTGTCAGACTCTTTGTGATCCCATGGACTGTAGCCCATCAGGCTCCTCTGTCCATGGGATTTTCCAGGCAAGAATACTGGAGTGGGTATATGATTATCTCAATAGATGCAGAGAAAGCCTTTAACAAAATTCAGCATCCATTTATAATAAAAAATCTCCAGAAGGAACATACCTCAACATAATAAAAGCCATATATGATAAATCCTCAGCAAACATTATCCTCAATGGTGAAAAGCTGAAAGCATTTCCCCTAAAGTCAGGAACAAAACAAGGGTGCCCACTCATCACTACTATTCAACATAGTTTTGGAAGTTTTAGCCACGGCAATCAGAGAAGAAAAAGAAATAAAAGGAATCCAGCTTGGAAAGAACTAGAACTCTCACTGTTTGCAGATGACATGATCCTCTACATAGAAAACCCTGAAGACTCCACCAGAAAATTACTAGAGCTAATCAGTGAATATAGTAAAGTTGCAGGATACAAAATTAACACACAGTCCCTTGCATTCCTATACACTAGCAATGAGAAAACAGAAAGAGAAATTAAGGAAACAATTCCATTCACCATTGCAACAAAAAGAATAAAATACTTAGAAATAAATCTACCTAAAGAAACAAAACACCTATATATAGAAAACTATAAAACACTGATGAAGAAATCAAAGATGACACAAATAGATGGAGAAATATACCAGGTTCATGGATTGGAAGAATCAATACAATGAAAATTAGTATATTACCCAAAGCAATCTATAAATTCAATGCAATCCCTATCAAGCTACCAGCAGTATTTTTCACAGAGCTAGAACAAATAATTTCACAATTTGTATGGAAATACTGAAAACCTTGAATAGCCAAAGCAATCTTGAGAAAGAAGAATGAAACTGGAGGAATCAACCTGCCTGACTTCAGACTATACTACAAAGCTACAGTCATCAAGACAGTATGGTACTGGCACAAAGACAGAAATATAGATCAATGGAACAAAATAGAAAGCCCAGAGATAAATCCACGCACCTATGGACACCTTATTTTTAACAAAGTAGGCAAGAATATACAATGGAGAAAAGACAATCTCTTTAACAAGCGGTGCTGAGAAAACTGGTCAACCACTTGTAAAAGAATGAAACTAGAACACTTTCTAACACCATATACAAAAACAAACTCAAAATGGATTAAAGATCTAAATGTAAGAACAGAAACTATAAAACTCCTAGAGGAAAACATAGGCAAAACACTCTCTGACATAAATCACAGCAGGATCCTCTATGACCCACCTCCCAGAGTAATGGAAATAAAAGCAAAAATAAACAAATGGGACCTAATTAAACTTATAAGCTTTTGCACAACAAAGGAAACTATAAGCAAGATGAAAAGACAGCCTTCAGAATAGGAGAAAATAATAGCAAACAAAGCAACTGACAAAGAATTAATTTAAAAAATATACAAGCAGCTCATGCAGCTCAATGCCAGAAAAATAAACGACCCAATCCAAACATGGGTCAGAGAACTAAGCAGACATTCCTCCAAAGAAGACATACAGATGGCTAATAAACACATGAAAAGATGCTCAACATCACTCATTATCAGAGAAATGCAAATCAAAACCACAATGAGGTAACATGTCACGCCAGTGAGAATGGCTGCTATCCAAAAGTCTACAAGCAATAAGTGCTGGAGAGGGTGTGGAGAAAAGGAAACCCTCTTACACTGTTGGTGGGAATGCAAACTAGTACAGCCACTATGGAGAACAGTGTGGAGATTCCTTAAAAAAAATGGAAATAAAACTTCCATACTACCCAGAAATCCCATTGCTGGGTATACACACACCAAGGAAACCAGAATTGAAAGAGACACATGTACCCCAATGTTCATCACAGCACTGTTTACAATAGTTAGGACATGAAAGCAATCTAGATGTCCATCGGCAGATGAATGGACAAGAAAGCTGTGGTACATATATACAGTGGAGTATTACTCAGCTATTAGAAAGAATGCATTTGAATCAGTTCTAATGAGGTGGATGAAACTGGAGCCTATTATACAGAGTGAAGTGAGTCAGAAAGAAAAACACCCATACAGTATATTAATGCATATATATGGAATTTAGAAAGATGGTAATGATGACCCTATATGCAAGACAGCAAAAGAGACACAGATATAAAGAACAGACTTTTGGACCCTTTGGGAGAAGGCGAGGGTGGGATGATTTGAGAGAATAGTATTGAAACATGTATATTACCATATATGAAGTAGATCACCAGTCCAAGTCTGATGAATGCAACAGGGCACTCAAAGCCAGTGCACTGGGACCACCCTGAGGGGTGGGATGAGAAGAGTGGTGGGAGGGGGTTCATGATGGGGGACGTGTATACCCATGGCTGATTCATGTCAATGTATGGCAAAAACCACTACAATATTGTAAAGTAATTAGCCTCCAATTAAAATAAATTAATTAATTAAAAAAGAATTCTCATGAGTATGAGCTGGCCACAGAACACCACTAATTATAACCATAGAATTAAATAAGGATATGTATAGCTACACTTTATCAATACATGGATGATTAAATAAATAATTTAATAGAATAGAAGGGAAAATTCTTCTGGAATTCTGAATTCTCCAGGCCAGAATACTAGAGTGAGTAACCTATCCCTTCTCCAGCAGATCTTCCCAACCCAGGAATCAAACCAGGGTCTCCTGCACTGCAGGAGGATTCTTTACCAACTGAGCTATGAGGGAAGCAGGGGAATATTCTTGCTTACAGTAAAAATTTAAGTAATAAATATAGAAGAAATGATGAAGGAGAAAACAATCAGTGGGTGCTGAATCTGGTGAGGAGGGGTTTAACAAGGAGCTGTACACAATCTCAAATGCTCTACAAATTACGTATTCATTACGTGTGAAAAATAATGACTTCACACTAGAAAGTCCTGATGTATATCATTTTAAACAGTCAGTCTTAAGATCTGCAGAACTGGGGCAAACTGAAATCATATGCCTCTGTTAGGATGCTCTAGGGAGGACCAAGACTTTGTCTCTGTCGTGCCTTCTGTATCAGTTTGAGATCTCCAGAGAAACAGAACCAATGGAATATTTTTACATACAGAGAGATTTTAAGGAATTGGCTCATTCAGTTCTGGGGATGTTATTGCTGTTTTTGTTTACTCACTAAGCTTTGTCCAGTTCTTTTGCCTCCCCATGGACTGTAGCCCTCCAAGTACCTCTGTCCATGGGATTTCCCAGGTAAGAATACTAGAGTGGGTTTCCATTTTCTACTCCAAGGGATTTTCCTGACCCAGGGATTGAACCTGCAACTTGTGTCTCCTGCATTGGCGGCAGATTCTTCACCACTGAGCCACCAGGGAAGCCCCAGTTGTGGGAATGCTGCTGCTGCTAAGTCGCTTCAGTCGTGTCCGACTCTGTGCGACCCCAGAGACAGCAGCCCACCAGGCTCCCCCGTCCATGGGATTTGCCAGGAAAGAGTACTGGAGTGTGTTGCCATTGCCTTCTCCGAGTTGTGGGAATGCTGCTGCTGCTGCATTGCTTCAGTTGTGTCCAACTCTGTGCGACCCCATAGACAGCAGCCCACCAGGTTCCCCCATCCCCAGGATTCTCCAGGCAAGAACACTGGAGTGGGTTGCCATTTCCTTCGCCAATGCATGAAAGTGAAAAGTGAAAGTGAAGTCGCTCAGTCATGTCCGACTCTTAGCGACCCCATGGACTGCAGCCTACCAGGCTCCTCTGTCCATGGGATTTTCCAGGCAAGAGTACTGGAGTGGCGTGCCATTGCCTTCTCCGGTGGGAATAACAAGCCCCAAATCTTTAAGATAGGCCAGCAGGTTAGAAACTCAGGCAGTATTTCTTCTATATTACAGTTTTGAGGCAGAATTCCTTCTTCTCCAGGAAACCAGAGTTTTGCTCTTACGGCCTTTGATTGATGAGATGAAGCCCACTCACCTTATCATGGATACTAGCCTTTATTTAAAGTTAACTGAATGTGGATATCAGTCACATCTACTGGATACATTCATAGCAACATCTAGATTGGAGTGTAACCAAACAACTGTGCACCATAGCCTAGCTAAGAGGCCACATAAAATTTAACCATTGCATCTGCCAAAAGTTCATAATCTGAACCTAGTCATGGAAAACTAGATAAATACAAATGGGGATATTTCATAAAATAACAGGACTATGGAATCCAAAATACATCAAGTAAAGGACAGAAAAAAAGAAAGGCTAAGGAACTGATTTCAATTATGTTGACCAAAGACACGTGACGATTACATTTAAAGTGGGATCTTGATGTCATATGGTATTGCATGAAGAACATTGCTGGGGCAATTTGTGAAATTAGGTTTCAGAGTGTGGATTAGACAGTGTTCTTATTTTGATAATTTTGTTGTGGCTATATAAGAGAAATTCCTTCTTCTTAGGAAGTCCATGCTGAAATGGTAGAGATAGGGTGCACACTCTCTCCGTTTTACTCTCTACATTCGGCAGAATAATGGTCCTCAAATGATGTCTGAATCCCAACACCTGTAAATATGTTTCCATTTTTGTTGTTGTTTTTCCTTGAGAAGCATTCATGCTCACGCTTAGTCATATCTGACACTTTATGATGCCATGGACTAGCCCACCAGATTCTTCTGTCCATAGACTTCTCCAGGCAAGAATACTATAGAGGATTGACATTTTCCTCCTCCTGGGATCTTCCGGACCAGGGATCAAACACTAGTCTCCTGCATTGCAAGAGGATTCTTGACTTTCTGAGCCACTGGGGGAAGCCAAATATATTTCCTTACAGGACAACAAAAGACCTTGCATGTGTGATTAAGTTAAGGATCTTGAGATGAGGAGATTCTCCTGGATTATCGCAGTGAGCCCAGTGTAATCACAAGTGTCTTGTAAGTGAAAGAAGGTGGCAAGCGAATCAGAATCTGAGGAGGAGCAGGTGGGACAGGTGTAGAGCTCAGACTGACACAGCTACTAAGTAGCTTTAAAAGTGGAGGAATGCCACAGCCAAGGGATACAGGCAGCCCTCTAGAGGCTGGAAGACAAGGCAGCCTGTAGATGCCAAAGAAGGCAAGGCCGATTCTCACAAACCCCTCAAGAAGACTCTGCTGACATTCTGCTTTTACCTCCAGAAGATCCATTCTGACCTCGGAAGTCCAGAACTATAGGAAAATAAACCTGCGTTGTTTCAAAGAACTGACCTTACAGCGCTGTGTTGTGAGTCCTAAGTCACTTCCGTTGTGTCTGACTCTTTGTGAGCCTATGGACAGCAGCCTGCCAGGCTCCTCTGTCCTTGGGATTCTCCTGGCATGAATACTGGAGTGAGTTGCCATTTCCTTCTTCAGGGGATCTTCCCGACCCAGGGATCTATTATGTCTCCTGCATTCACAGGCGGGTTCTTTATTACTAATGAATGTGTTATAATAACCAAAGAAAACTAATATACCCTCAAGTAATTCAGAAAAAAATCTGTATTTATTTGAAACTATGTACAGAGATGACATATAATAAAGCAAACATAAAACATTAGCAAATTTTGCTTAAGAATCTCTAGCAGCTTTTTTTTTTATTACTGTTGGACATTCTTTTGAAGTTTGAAACAAAACTTAAGTTTGAAATGAAACTTAAATAAAATGAAAATGAGCAAGAAAGTCACTGGGTTTTAAGGATATTTAAATATTATGAAATACTTGCAATTAAATGGCTGTATAGAATTAGCTTCAAATAAAACAGGGAGGAGGGACATGTGTGGGGCATGAATAGGGCAGTGTGTGCTGTGGATGAACGCTTGTTAGGAATGGGCAATGCGGAAAAAGTTTGTACTCTTTTGTCTGCTTTTACATGTGTTTCGAATTATTCTTAAAAAGTTAAAAAATAGGATGATGTTATCTAAAAATCTATGGGAGGGAAAATGATGCAATGCAAACATTCATGTATCAATCAGTCCATCTGGGGAGTAGCAGCCTCAGTTGGAAAAATTTCAAAAAAAAAAAAAAGAAAAAGGTCTAAATTCAGTCTGGTGCCATATCAGCTTAATATATTTTATTTACTTGAACAGATAAAGCAGGAAACAAGAGGTTTTTTTCTGAGTGTGTCGGCCAGTCGACATTAACCTTTCTCTATGATCAGTGCTACTCTCTGCAGCTTCTACAGTTTGTTTAGCTTTTCGTTATAATTGCAGGCACTACCGTGAGTGTTTGGTATACTGTTGAAAATAGCAGTATTGGAAAAAACTGGATGTCACTTAAGATATGGTCCTTGGATAAACATCACATGCTCCTGGCTTTCTTACAAAATGGGTAAGCACTGAGTCTCTTTTTGGCCGCTGAAGCCACTTTTATTTTCCTGAAGCCTTCTAGTTAGCAGGTGGCTTGAAGAGACCGTGGAAAGGGACAGACAGCACGCATGTGAATTACTGTCTTCCTGGCCTTCACCTGTCCCCTCTTCTTGAACAAACAACAAACGTATAAAAGCGTTAAGGATATTAAAAACAAAGTGAAAGTATTAGTCACTCAGTCGTGTCCGACTTTTTGAGACCGACCCTATAGACTGTAGCCCGCCAGGATCCTCATTCTCCAGGCGAGAATGCTGGAGTGGGTTGTCATTCCCTTCTCTAGGGTACCTTCTTGACCCAGGGATTGAACCCAGGTCTCCTGCATTGCAGGCGGATTCTTTACCATCTGAGCCACCATATTTACATACAAGGGGGCTTCCCAGTTGGTGCTAGTGGTAAAGAACCCGCCTGCCAATGCAGGAGACAAGAGACCCCTGGATCCTGGGTCAGGAAGATCCCTTGGAGTGGGGCACAGCAACTCACTCCAATATTCTTGCCTGGGAAATCCCATGGAGAGTGGAGCGTGGTGGGCTACAGTTCTTGGGTTCGCAAAGAGTCAGATACGACTAAAGTGGCTCAGCACAGCAGACAGGAAAAAAAAGAAAACTAAAACAGTCCAAATAGAGAACCTAACTTTTTGCCCTTTCCCCAATGCAAGAAACAAATGAGAGCATGTATTTCTTGGCCAGATTCAACAAATTTAAATTCTCCATTAGCATATAATAGGTTTAGGTTTATAAATCCCTTTGAGTGTGGGAATCACTGAGGGGAAAAAACAAAACAAAACAAAAAACACACCACTCTGCAAGCTATGGCTCAAATAAGCTCCAATGGTTATTTTAGAATCCACTGTGCCTGTAAAGAGAAACATAATCTGTTCGATGAGTGTCAATTTTTTTTTTTTAATAGCAAGATTTTTTTAAAAAGCCATTTCAATCTCCGAGAGATTGAATGACCATGTTTGATGACAAGCCAGATGGCAGCCGCTCTCTGGACCCGGTGCCAAGAAGCTTGACAGGGGCTGCAATTTACCTTCCGCGGTGAGGCTGGCCACGGAGCACAGCGCAGCTGCGGGCGCGCAGGCGGCTGCCGGAGGTGGGAGCACAGTTGGTTCCCTCCCAGTTTGGATGGAGCAGGTAAGGGGCTGAATCAGTACCCGGCAATTATGGAGTTGGCATGCGCTGCATTGTTTACTCACAGTAATATTCCTACTGGACTTTATTAAAACACCATCTGTTGTCAGGGCAGACAAAGAATTCAAACACAAATCCAGAGCAAGGCACAGGCAGGGAGGGAAAGGGAGGGCACACGCGTGTGTGTCAGAGTCACGCTGCAGGATAGAGTTGTGTTTCCAAGAGGCCACCTTTGACCCCGAAGGTCATCTCGAACGCGATATTCTCCTTCTCCCAGATTTCTGTGTGTTAGTCTCCACTGTCAGCGAGGCCCACGCGATTTGCAGTCCAAAAGAAGTTGGCCAGTGTGTGAGTCAGGCTGGAATAGAAGGCAGTGAGTGCATGCATCTGGGGGTGGGAGGGTGGGGGTGGAATCCCAGTCACATTAGCACGACTACAAATTAAAACCAAAATGAGGGAAAGTAAAGTTGTCCCCGTGAACGATGCTCAGAGTACATTTCTCAGTTAGCGTTCAGAATATAGGCTGACTAATAAAGGATATCTGCCAATCATAATACCTCCAGGGCACAAGGAAAAGTGACTGTTTTTACAATCAGCTGTTTTCTCTCACTTTTTCAAGTCCTGCAGATGGGGATCAGATATTTCTAATACACAGCTGGTCTCTACAAATGGCCAAGTGTAATTTTTCATCCACCAGCCTACAATTCCAGGTGAAATTAATTAGTCAGAATTCCTCATCGGATAATATACTAATAAAATGTGATGCAAGTAATTAAATATGCAAATATGAGAAAGACAGCATTAAAACTCTGATGTGTCATTTCAACTTCACAAAAAGACATCTGTCTGTTTGGATACTGAGTGCAGAAAAAACCCCGCCAAACCTTAAAATAAAAGGGTAAACCAGTGTCAATTCATGTGGCAAAGTGAAACCTGCGGGAAAAAAATGATCCTCCAACAGGCACTGACTTCCTTCTGGGTGAAAGAGTTGGCTCATTGAAAATATAAATTCACATATTATGGAGCAAATGTATTTGGAGCATTTGGGGGAAGCCAAAGGGAATGCTCACACAGTGTATGATGTCAGAGTCTGCTTTGCCTACCACTCAGACCCTTGATATTCTCGCCAGGATAGGAGCAGTCATTTTAATTTACAGAAACGCTGTTTACCACTTTGCCAGCCGTACCAATATTTACAGAGAATTCAATGAATGAACGAAAAGAAGCAGCTGCGACGTCTTCCACCTCATTGCCCACTTCATCTCTAACTCTCCTCCTCGGTACTGTCTTATTTATAGTCATTTGTTGAGCAATGGATTGGACCCGCAGCATTCAACATGCCAGTGCAAGTTCACTAAATACTTCACAATTCCTGTTATGAGTTTTCCCTTTCCTAAGTGTGTTCTGCAGAGAATCCTATGATTGACTGACTATACTCTGGGTTTATATTTTTAATAGGCTTTAAAAATGTGTGACTATGCCAGATATATATTGTTTTTCTAAAACTGCTTTTAAGATGGTTTTAAGCTTGTCTCGAATGTCATGGTTTCCTATTAATATTTTGCCCTTTGGTAATATACATATGCCATAGGATCAGTTACTGTAGAGGATGTCTTAAAAAATACAAAAAGACACAATTCTTACCTTCTGGAATCTTAAAATTTAGTTGGGGAGATGAGATATTAATACATGTTGAAACAACAGAAAACAATATCAAGTTATACAAGATGAACAGGCTATATAAGTAATTGAAGGCCTGAGTTTACCAAGAAAGAATGAATTAGTGACTTGATTGTAACAAGTGCAAAATATGGTTAAGAAAACCTTGCAGAATCTAAGTGACCTTGTAAATTTGTTCCTGTTATGTGGGAAGAATTTTGTTTAGATGCCACACCAGTAACTGGATCAAACCAAGTGAGGCTTCATATCTGATGGTTGCTGTGCCCCAAAACTGTGCTTCCCAGGTGGCACTAGAGGTAAAGAACCCGCCTGCCAGTTCAGGAAGCATAAGAGACGCAGGTTCAATCCCTGGGTCGGGAAGATCCCCTGGAGGAGGGCATGGCAACCCACTCCAGTATTCTTGCCTGGAGAATCCCATGGACAGAGGAGCCTGGTGGGCTCTGTCCGTAAGGTCACAAAAAGTCAGACATGACTTAGTATGCATGCACATGACCTAAGCTAGAGCAGGTGGGCTTTTTATCAGAATGGCAGATATTGAGCTTGAGCCATGCTTGAAAGGAGGGAGTCTAAAGTCAAAGACAAAATAACTGTCTGTAGCATCAGGTCTGAGGATGAGATCTAACCACACACAGAATGACAGTGTTGCAGGGTCTGAAGACAGGAAAAGCTGGAACAGGTTAAGAACTGGCTTATGAGTGGACTGAGAACAAAGGCCAGGATGATTGTGTGGTGATCAGAGCCTGGAACTTAGCTGGTATGAAGTAGGGACCCATAAAAATGTGTTGCTGTTTTATCCCATGGTATGCATTTTAATACAGTTTTCTCTTTCACACTGATAGAAATTTATCCTACTTTTTTAAAAAAAAGCATAGGATCACTGTCTTTGAATTATTATTCACTACATCACTTCATTACCATGAGAAGTTGACAAATACATAGCCATCTACACAGAACCCAAACAGTATATTAAAAAGCGGAGACATCACTGCTGACAAAGGCCCATCTAGTCAAAGCAATGGTTTTTCCAGTAGTCATGTATGGATGTGAGAGTCGGACCATAAAGAAGGCTGAACGCCGAAGAATTGTTGCTTTCAAACTGTGGTGCTGGAGAAGACTCTTGAGAGTCCCTTGGATTGCAAAGAGATCAAACCAGTCAACCCTAAAGGAAATCAACCCTGAATATTCACTGGAAGGACTGATATTGAAACTGAAGCTCCAATACTTTGGACACTTGATGCGAAGTGCCGACTCATTGGAAAAGACCCTGATGCTGGAAAAGTTTGAAGACAAAAGGAGAAGGGAGTGGCAGAGGATGAGATGGTTAGATAGCGTCACGGACTCAATGGACATGAATTTGAGCAGACTCCCAGAGATAGTGGAGAGCAGGGAAGCCTGGCGTGCTGCGGTCCATGGGGTCGCAAAGAGTTGGACACAACTGAGCGACTGAACACCACCACCACCACCAAATGACTAGAAAGGTTGAAAGAGACTTTTTGATAAAATATTACACAAAAGAGTTCTTTCTATATGATCACATTTAACCTGCCCCTCGCTCTCATTTTCCCCAGCGCTCACTCTTTCTAATGTTTCTCCCCTGGAAAATCCAATGGCAGTCACTTTTAGCTGAGTGATTATGCTTAGAGAAGAGCGAGAACAAAGAGCTCCGTTCCTTTTACCTCCATAGTTCTTCCTTTCATCAACCATACCAAACGTGGCCCCTCTTGACTGCAGTTGGTGTCTTCACACGTAGGCCGTTGGCTTTTGACATTTATTCATAACACAGTCATTCTCTTGCTCCCCAGAAGGATTTAGTTTGAAAACTTCAGAAGGATCACAAGGCGGATTCTTGACCACTGGACCACCAGGGAGGCCCCCAAGGTGGTAATTCTTTTTATTTTTAAAAAGATAGATTGATGATGATTATGAAGAATGTGACACAGGAAGGATGAAAGGGGGCTGGAAAGAGAAACTTGACTTGGACCTTTTAGCAGATATGAGTATCTTTTGAAACAGTTCATTAATATATAATGACATAGCAATGACCTTAGCACTTGATGTTACCAATGAATGAATGAAAGTCACTCAGTCATGTCTGACTCTTTGCGACACCATGGGATGGACAGTAGCCGACCAGGCTTCTCTGTCCATGGATTTCTCCAGGCTAGAATACTGGAGTGCGTAGCCGTTCCCTTTTCCAGGGGATCTTCCAAAGCCAGGGATGGAACCCAGGTCTCCCACATTGCAGGCAGATTCTTTACTATCTGAGCCATCAGGGAAGCCCTGATGTTACCAGGTGAGCAGTTATTCATGGTGTTTGGAGACTCCCTGTTATGTTGAGTCTATGTTGAACAACATGGCTAATCCAGAAGTTAACTGAGTCACTGGGGCAGTCCTGATAGGGAGTCTTCTTCAACATAATAAAACACTTCTTACAGTTGGTGAGTTTTAGAGGAATCTCCTGTGTTATCTCTAGCCACTTTGAAGTCCGAGTTAGAAAACCCAAATACATTTAAGCAACTTCAAATGGGATATTGTGAATTGGGAAAGAAAAGGAAAAAGATGTGGAAATGAACCACTGACTATGAAGATGTAATCAAAGAACAGGATTTGTTTTTTTGGGATTATGCCAGAATGATTGATTCTTGGCAAGGCTAAAGAATAACTAGCGAGAACAAGGAAGAGAATGACCAGACCAAAAGACTTTTAAACTTAAAGTGTAAGTATAAGAAAATGTTCTTGAGAAAACTTTAAGGCAAAGAAGTGTGGAGAAGATATTCAGAATTTTGTAGAAGTTATAGAAAGCTTCTACATGAATGCACAGAGAATAAATAATTGGGGTTGAACTTCAATGAAAAGAATTAAAGAAGACTCCAGAATTCAAAAGATAGGAGCTGAGGGAAGGCGTGAAGCTGGGGGTGGGGATGGGGGTAGAGGGTGGGGAAATACCTTATTTGAAAAATAAAATAAACAGACCTGGAAAGTAGAATAAATCCCTTTATCAAGAAATTTGCATATGTGAAATCCTTAAATGTAGAAACCACATTAAAAAACAACTGGACAAAGATAAAAAGCAATAAAATGATTTTGGTAAGACATAGACTGTAGGTTATCTTGTCTGATAGGATTATAGATAACATATGGATTATGTTATAGATTTCCCATATATAGATTAAAACCTGGCATAAATGCAGAATATATTTGGAGTCAGCGACTCAACTGCTGGGCTGCTTGTTTATTCTTCGTCTTCTAAGAACAGATCATTTGAGAAACTCGTCTTGCCTACACTTCCTTAAGTTAGTAATAAAGGAAATTTTATTACGAATGTAGTTCTAACCATCACTTAGTCAATTTGAAGCAATGGGAAATTTGGAAAAGAGTGTCCATGTCATTTTCATTTTTAGTTATTAGGAAATAAACTAATGGTGAAACTGTCACAGAAAATTCAGATATGATCAGTTGGGATAGAATAATATGCCATGGGTTTTGACAAAAGATAAATCTGATTTTAAGCCTCCTGGGTTCAACTCTTTTCTATCTAAATGACCTTGGCCAAGTCAACACTTTTAATTTTTTTCTAATGAGTAGTTTACATATATCCAGAATACAGTTTTATTACTGTATGTTGCACTAGACCAGAAAATTTAACTTCAGAAATTCTGTATTTCTTATACCAATAATGTCACTGAGTTAGAAAATTACTGCAATAATTCAAAATCTGGCAATTAACTATGTCTGCATATGGGAAGAGGGAAAATGGTCATACTGGGCTAGTTACTAAGCAACCACTTTGTAGGGCCCCATCTCTCCAGGCTGGGGAGAAAATAAAGAAATACTGCTTTCCTATGAGACCCTATTAATCCCCCCTTAAAGGGGCACAGAACCAGTGCAAGGATGACAACTCATTTCTCTAACAACTTGTTGGTAAATGAGGCTTTGCATTTCTATCATTCTTCTTCCCATTTTCTGGTATGAAATTTTAACATTGCTTGGGACATAGGCCACTTTGGGAATCATGAAATCTATAAAGAATGAAAGAATGAATATATAAAAAGCCCAACAGATAGCTGTGCACATATTATGACCTTGACAGCCACTCATGGATCATAAGGTAGAACTAAACACAGACACATATTATTACTGATTTTTTTAAAATGTTCACTCAAGGTCTAAAAATATTTAAGTATTAAAATATAAAGCATATATCAAAAGCCCAGGAAAATATGAGTGTTTACTAAAAAAAAAAAAAAAAAAGACACAAAATATTCCAAAAACTATTATGGGAAGGAATATTGCAATTGCCAAGACCTAATGGAGATATGGTGGCTATCCAGAACAACATATTATTTTTGCCCGCTTCTGTTTGAGAAGTAAATTAAACCCATAATTTCAGAAAAAATTGACTACAATTCCTAGGTGAGGGTCAACATTTATTTTACAACTGAAAAGAAAAAAAATATCTGCTTTAGAAGATCCATGGCTGTTTTTCTTGAATGTTAATCTACAGCTACCTCATAAGAATTACCCAGGGCACTTTTTGAAGTATGGATTCTGGACTTTTTATCATATCTATGAATCAGATTCTCTATGGTGATGTCTGTGAATGTTTGCTTTTTGATAAGCAACCTAGGTGATTCTTAGGTAGACTAAAGTTTGAGAACTGTTTTGCAGAGTCTTAAAAGTCTTCATTAAGAATTTTTTGGTATTTGCCCAAAGCTACCAAGAAATATGAGCTTCCCTTGTAGCCCAGTCCATAAAGAATCTGCGGGCAATACAGGAGACTGTTCGATTCCTGGATCGGGAAGATCGCCTGGAGAAGGAAATGACAACCCACTCCAGTATTCTTGCCTGGAGAATCCCATGGACAGAGGAGCCTGGCAGGTTACAGTTCAGAGAGTCACAAAGAGTCAGACATGACTGAGTGACTAAGCACACACACACGCACACACAGACACACGCACACACACACACACACACACAAAGCTACAATCCTACAATGATGTGAAATTTCACTTTGTTAAATGTGAAATTTTTCCAACCTGATTACCCTGTTTTTTGGTACAGAGACCTTTTTATAGTTTTGACTGTATTGTCCATGGGAAGTTAAAAGTGCTTAACCCAAAGTGGCATACAACTACGCCTATCTGTGATTGTTATCTTGTTCAGTTAATAAGAAATATTACCAATCATATCATCTTGGAAAGTGACGTGAAATATAGTGACCATATTCACATTGAGAGTTGAGCAGGAGGATCTCCAGAGATTTTTTTCTGAGAAAAGCATAATACCCAAAGCTGAGTGTTACTCAAACTTAATTTTTTTCATAACCATAAGTACTGCGTAAGTCCAGCAAAGCTTGAGATGCATCTTTCATTCAATTCTGATTACGAAATGTATAAATGAATGGCATAGAGCACAATATGCTTTTTCTCTTCTATATCACTTTAACTTTGCAGGTTTGCATTCTTTTACTTTCTTCCCAGAGATAGAATAACATGTGGAGGGGAGGTTTGAGAAAATAGAGCAAATACAATGAAGCTGCCAACTGTTCCAGAAAGGAATGTTTTTATGGTACAGGAGTCCATTAGGGATCCAAGAGAGGCAAGTCGACTAATTACAAGCAGCTCAACTGTCCCCTGCCCCTAAGGATGGCATTCAGTATTGACCTGCTTAAAAGATATACCCCAAACACATTCATTACCACAGAGGTCAGTGCTTTCTCTGTACTGAAACAATCCCGAAATCTGTTGGCACTGACCTCTCTTATCATGTGCTACCTGTATGGGAGCGTCAGCGCCTCTGAGAACGGGTCCGTCACACTGTGCAATGCAAACATGCTGAAGCTGTGTAACATTTGTGCCAGAACTTTCGCATCCTTATAAATCATTTCCCAGCTCTTGCTGGGGCAATGAAAAAGAAATTGCTGGCATATAAATGTAAATCATTGCATGTCCTCTGGAATAGAATAATAATCAAGTTGATTTACCAGCTATGCACAGTTCCCTGAGAAAGTTTGAGCGTGAGGAATGGTTTTAATGGGGTGGACGGGTTGGCTTTTACGGAACCATGCACATATAATTCAAATCATAAACAATCAGCATTGTCTATCACCACTTTCTGGGTAGAAATTTCCATCAATCCCTGCTAGTAGACTGGAGTGAAAAGGGGTAGAGAATGAATTTCCCACCCCATATTAGTATGATGTCTAATATCTTCATGTCCCATTGTGGCCTAAATAAAAGTATGGGATCTATGGCAGCAGAGCAGATATCAGATACCAGCAGTGGTGTGCTCACTTCTTCTGTTCTATTTGTGGGAGTGGGGCAAGGGATAACACTGAGAAAAGCTCATTGTCTTGAGAAATGATGGTGTGAGACTCAGATGGAAAGAAACGCATCTCTAAAAGTGAACAATTTCTCCATAATTTTGGGGCTTGTGCAAATCTAAATGTTTCTCACTCCTTTTGCTTCTCTTCCTTACACCCTCCTTCCTTTCCTAATTCTTCTTCCTCTTCCCTTTCTCCTTTCCCTTCTTCTGTTTGTCCCCAGGACTGTGCTTTGTATTCAACTCGGTCCTAATGAGGAACAGGTAAATAATTCAGGAACGTGAAACACTGGCCCGCCTTCAGTGTTGGGACGGTTCTGTCGATAGCACAGTGACAGATGTGGTCATTCCAGAAAGCACTAATCTGAACACTAATTCCACCAACTAGGTAACAAGGGAACTACAAAATCCTGAATATCCTAGAAATTATAAGTCTAGGCTCGTCATTTGACAAGCGACATGGGAATGATAGATGCAAACATGAAGTTTATCCACAGTTTCCTAAAAGCTGGTGGAAATTCTAATTGATTTCTTTTCCAGAGAAGAGACAAAGGGGGGTATCACTTTCATAGGCCAATGAATAAAATTATTTTATGGATAAAAAAGCAATCTGACAAAGTCAGTCTTATAAACAAGATGCAATGCCCAGAAATCTGTTTTATACTCTCCTCCTAGAAATTGTATATATATATATATTTTTTTTTTTTTTTTTTACTCATTTATTTCCTAAAATGCAGTCATCAGCTCAACAAAGTGGTAAAAATAATTTGTAGGCTTTACAGTTCTTTGGAGGAACTATAGCCCTGAAGGAACCATTAGACCTGTGACTAATTTACCCCCAAACTCAAATATCTTACTTAAATGTATCATCTTTAACAGGTTAGGTAAAGTCACTTTTTTAAAAGTCTTTTCTCCTAAATATATCCTCTGGAATTTTTAGTAACACTCATGGATTTTATCTATCTATCTACATACATACATACACATATATAAATCTATCCATGTATATATAAACATGTTTCATCACCTTTATTGTTATTACTATTATTATACATTCTTAAATGCAATTCCATTGTTATACTTGAGAAGCATCTGTTAGAGTTAGTTAACACTTAGCATTTCTGTTGTTTCCCTACGCAGATACAAGCATACAGCAGCATTGTCCATTAACATTTACTTCTGCTTAATTAGATTATGTATAACTAGACGAAGTGGCATACTTCCTGAATGAGCAATCAGTTAAACTTTTTGGAGAGTAGATATTTACTATTTCTGATCATGACTCTAGAAATATCTGCTGAAGTGTTTTCTTAGAGTATTTCCCTTAGGATAGCTTCTATGGTATGTGGCAAATATTATAATAGCTCTACTTTCTACAGTTTATCATGAGGAAAAATTCAGAAACATTAAAATAGTCCATGCAAAAGGCATTCACTGCAATATCGTTTTCAATAATGGAAATCTTGAAACTGTCTAAATACTCAACAACAGAGGGAAATAATTATGACATCATATTCGATAACTATACACCCTCTAACAGAGTTTCACAATACTAATTTTGAGAACTAGATAGTAACTTGGAAAAGAAAGCTGGTGATATAATTGTTAAAAATAAGAGCAAAAAGGAAGTGTATTTTTGCTGCATTACACATGCTTGTAGTCACAGAGGCAGGGAAAGTAGTAGATTCAGTGTGTGTGTTCAGTGGCTTCAGTCGTGTCTGACTCTGCGATGTTATGGACTGTAGCCTGCCAGGCTCCTCTGTCCATGGGATTCTCCAGGCAGGAATACTGGAGTGGGCTGCCATGCCCTCCTCCAGGGGATCTTCCCCACCCAGGGATCAAACCCACATCTCCTGCATCTCCTACATCGCAGGTGGGTTCTTTACCACTGAGTGGTTTTCACAGTTTTTAACTCCATAATTTTTAGTTATATACAACTACATATATAATTGGGCTTCCGTGGTGGCTCAGAGGGTAAAGCATCTGCCGGCAATGCAGGAGATCACGGCTCAGTTCCTGCATCAGGAAGATCCCCTGGAGAAGGAAATGGCACCCCACTCCAGTACCCTTGCCTGGAAAATCCCATGGATGGAGAAGCCTGGTAGGCTACAGTCCATGGGGTCGCAAAGAGTCGGACATGACTGAGCGACTTCACTTCACTTCACATATATAATTATACATTATATGTATGTATATATGCATATATGTATATATAATGGGGCTTCCCAGGTGGCTCAGTGGTAAAGAATCTGCCTGCTAATGCGGGACATGCAGGAGATGCGAGTTTGGTCCCTGGGTCAGGAAAATCTCCTAGAGTAGGAAATGGCAACCCACTCCAGTATTCTTGCTCGAAAAACCCCATGGACAGAGGAGCTTGGTGGACTACAGTCCATGGGGTTGCAAAGAGTCCGACCTGACTAAGCTCACAGCACCGCGCACGCACGCGTGCACGCGCGCACACACGCGTGCACGCGCGCACACACACACACACATATAATACATGTAATAAAAACTATTATTCGTATATTACATATGTTGTAATACACATAAACATTGTATTATATAATTTATTGGAGTGTAATAAAACTATTTAGCTTTTATTTGTACGTATATATAGAACTATTTCCGAATATTAGGACATTCCTTTTTGCAGTATGGTATAGCACCATTATGGCAGCCTTATGGGCAGAAAGCGAAGAAGAACCAAAGAGCCTCTTGATGAAAGTGAAAGAGGAGAGTGAAAAAGTTGGCTTAAAACTCAACAGTCAGAAAACTAAAGACTATGGCATCTGGTCCCATCACTTATGGCAAATAGATGGGGAAACAGTGGAAACAGTGGCAGACTTTATTTTTGGGGACTCCAAAATCACTGCAGATGGTGACTGCAGCCATGAAATTAAAAAACTTGTTCCTTGAAAGAAAAGTTGACCAATTTAGACAGCATATTAAAAAGCAGAGACATTAATTTGCCAACAAGGGTCCATTTAGTCAAAGCTATGGTTTTTCCAATAGTCGTATATGGATGTGAGAGTTGGACTATAAAGAAAGCTGAGTTCTGACGAATTGATGCTTTTGAACTGTGGTGTAGGAGAAGACTCTTGAGGGTCCCTTGGACTGCAAGGAGATCCAACCAGTCCATCCTAAAGGAAATCAGTCCTGGGTGTTCATTGGTAGGACTGATGCTGAAGCTGAAAGTCCAGGACTTTGGCCACCTGATGCAAAGAGCTGACTCACTGGAAAAGACCCTGATGTTAGGAAAGATTGAAGGTGGGAGGAGAAGGGGACAACAGAGGATGAGATGGTTGGATGACATCACTGACTTGATGGACATGAGTTTGAGAAAACTCTGGGAGATGGTGATGGACAGGGAGGCATGGCGTGCTGCGATTCATGGGGTCACAAACAGTTGATCACGACTGAGCGACTGAACTGAACTGATAGCACCGTCATGGCATTTCTTTAGCATACTTCAGAGGCCATTATCTTCCTGAGCTCGTACAGTTTTTTTCTTCAAATGAAGTTTTAATAGATGAAGTTGCACTTTCTTTTCTTTCTCTGCCCTGCCCTTTATGCTTAGCAGCAGATTCCTTCTGTTTGGGGAGTTCCAAAGTATCACTTCTTCACCTCCTCGCCTGCCTCTATCCACAGTGGTGTCAGTGTACCTGGTAAAAGACAGATAACCTCCATCAACCAGTGCTTCGCACTGACATTAGCATCCTCATTGCTGTATAATAAACTACTGCAAGCTGAGGGGCTTCGAACACACAGCTTTAGCACCTCACAGCTTCCCGAGGTCTGGAGTCTGGGCCTGGGTTAAATGGCCTTCAGTCCAGGGTCTCTTTGGGTTGAAATCGGTGCAGCAGGGCCACCCCACCCTCTCATCTGAGGTTCAGTGTCCTCTTTTGAGCCACTCAGATTGCTGGAAGATTTGAGACTTGCAGTTGTTAGACTAAGGCCAGCTTCCTTGTCGGGCCTCGGCCTGAGGCCGCTTCTAGCTCCTACCATTACCGCCCCCCTGCAGCTTCCCCTGTAGTCCAGTCCGTAAAGAATCTGCCCACAGTTCAGGAGACCTGGGTTCGATCCCTGGGTTGGGAAGATCCCCTGGATAAATGGAAATGGCAACCCACTCCAGTATCCTTGCCTGGAAAATCTCATGGACAGAGGAGCCTGGTGGGCTGCAGTCCATGGGGTCACAAAGAGTCGGGCACAACTGAGTGGCTAACACTTATTACTGCCCCGTACCCTGGCTGCCACCTCGTGGCCCTCAGTTCAAGACCAGCAGGAAGAGTTCTTCCTTGACTATCCCACCATCTTGCTCATAAAAAGTGAAAGTGAAGTCGTTTGGTTTGTGTCTGATTCTTTGTGACCCCATGGACTGTAGCCTACCAGGCTTCTCCGTCCATGGGAGAAGCAAGAGTACTGGAGTGGGTTGCCATTTCCTTCTCCAGGGGATCTTCCCAACTCAGGGATCAAACCCAGATCTCGAACCCAGGTCTCTCACGTTGCAGGCGGATGCTTTACCTTCTACCTTGCTCATAGAAGGTAACCTAATAATTATAATTGCTGAAGGGGAGGGGATTCATAGGGGCAAGGCCACCAGCAGGTGGGAATCTGGGCCTTTGGTGGGAATCTGGGGTTTTCTCAGGATTCTGCTTACCACAGTACTCCTACCTAGGCTGGAGACCAAGCAAAGACATTAAGAACTTTTCTTTCTAAGAGAAAGAACAAATTATCACATAAGATCTGAAATTTATAAATCAGAAAATTAAATAGTCTTTTGGGTTCCACAGAGCAAAGAAGAACAGAAGTGTAGAATAGTTTTAATCAGAAAGTGCAGCATCTTTCTGTGATTTGTGGGGGGACTGTTTCCCTAGTGGAAAAGTAAGTCATGGCAGATTTCACTTTTATGAAGAATTTTCTTTTTTTAATTAAGGTAGAATTGATTTACAATGTTGGTTATTTTCAGATGTACAGCAAAGTGATTCAATTATACAGATTATATGTGTATAAGATACATACATATATTCTTTTTATATTCTTTTCTGTTATGGTTTATTATAGGTATTGACTACAGTTGCTATGATATACAGCAGGACCTTGTTGTTTATCCCTTCTATTTAGCAGTTTGCATCTGATAACCTCACATCCCCAGTCCATCCCTACTATTAATCCTCACCTGGACGCCCACAAGTCTGCTCCCTATGTCAGTGAGACCGTTTCATGGATAAATTCACTCGTGTTGTATTTTAGATCACACATATAAGGGATATCGTATGATATTAGTCCTTCGCTGTCTGACTTCCTTCACTTCTCATGATAATCTCAGTTCAGTTCAGTTCAGTTGCTCAGTCGTGTCCGACTTTTTGTGACCCCATGAATCGCAGCACGCCAGGCCTCCCTGTCCATCACCAACTCCCGGAGTTCACACAGACTCACATCCATCGAGTCAGTGATGCCATCCAGCCATCTCATCCTCTGTCGTCCCCTTCTCCTCCTGCCCCCAATCCCTCCCAGCATCAGAGTCTTTTCCAATGAGTCAACTCTTCGCATGAGGTGGCCAAAGTACTAGAGTTTCAGCTTTAGCATCATTCCTTCCAAAGAAATCCCAGGGCTGATCTCCTTCAGAATGGACTGGTTGGATCTCCTTGCAGTCCAAGGGACTCTCAAGAGTCTTCTCCAACACCACAGTTCAAAAGCAGCAATTCTTCGGCGCTCAGCCTTCTTCACAGTCCAATTCTCACATCCATACATGACCACAGGAAAAACCATAGCCTGGACTAGACAGACCTTTGTTGGCAAAGTAATGTCTCTGCTTTTGAATATGCTATCTAGGTTGGTCATAACTTTCCTTCCAAGGAGTAAGCGTCTTTTAATTTCATGGCTGCAGTCACCATCTGTAGTGATTTTGGAGCCCAGAAAAATAAAGTCTGACACTGTTTCCACTGTTTCCCCATCTATTTCCCATGAATTGGTGGGACCAGATGCCATGATCTTCATTTTCTGAATGTTGAGCTTTAAGCCAACTTTTTCACTCTCCACTTTCACTTTCATCAAGAGGCTTTTGAGTTCCTCTTCACTTTCTGCCATAAGGGTGGTGTCATCTGCATATCTGAGGTTATAGATATTTCTCCCGGCAATCTTGATTCCAGCTTGTGTTTCTTCCAGTCCAGCATTTCTCATGATGTACTCTGCATATAAGTTAAATAAACAGGGTGACAATATACAGCCTTGACGAACTCCTTTTCCTATTTGGAACCAGTCTGTTGTTCCATGTCCAGTTCTAACTGTTGCTTCCCGACCTGCATACAAATTACTCAAGAGGCAAATCAGGTGGTCTGGTATTCCCATCTCTTTCAGAATTTTCCAGTTTATTGTCATCCACATAGTCAAAGGCTTTGGCATAGTCAATAAAGCAGAAATAGATGTTTTTCTGGAACTCTCTTGCTTTTTCTATGATCCAGCGGATGTTGGCAATTTGATCTCTGGTTCCTCTGCCTTTTCTAAAACCAGCTTGAACATCAGAAAGTTCACAGTTCACATATTGCTGAAGCCTGGCTTGGAGAATTTTGAGCATTACTTTACTAGCATGTGAGATGAGTGCAATTGTGCGATAGTTTGAGCATTCTTTGGCATTGCCTTTCTTTGGGATTGGAATGAAAACTGACCTTTTCCAGTCCTGTAGCCACTGCTGAGTTTTCCAAATTTGCTGGCATATGATAATCTCAAGGACCACCCAAATGGCTGCAAATGGCATTATTTCATTCTTTTTATAGCTGAGTAATATTCCATTGTATATACACCACATCTTCTTTATCCAAAGACTACTTTCTTATTAAAGACATTAGATAGCTGAGAGGATGATGTGTTAAGAAAGATGAATTGTTATTCTCCAGCTTCAGTACCTTAGGCTGTGATCTGCTTGCCTTTTCTTATGGGTGAGTGTTCCGAGTCAAGTTTATCTCCAGTTATATTTTGTATCTGAAAAATACAGCAGGCATGACACCCACATAGAAATGCATTGTATTTCCCCTCAGATCTACTCTGGATCCAGCATTTGTTAATATTTCTGTGCTAGCCCCTTTACTCGTGAAGTGCACCAGGTTGATCAGCCCCATGGGTTCGGCCATCAACTGGTAGTTATCTTTCTTCCACTGTGCAGGTGAAGTCGGGGAAACTGATACATTAACTGCACTTCCTGAGGCTTCGTGAATAATTGGTGATGTAACTGGGGTTGTAATTCAGCCTAGAACCCTTCGCTATGGGGTGTCCACAGCCCCCATAAAGGAGACGTTGAGCACTGGACAATAAGTTTGAGTTATCAAAGGAATCTGAAAAAAAGTTGAAGCAACAATATGAATTTCTCACTTTATTTCCCCAATATTGTTTCTTTGAAGTTAATCAGGTCATACCATCAACTTGTCCTCAATAAATTTACTAAGTCTTTCGACACAAACGGGCTTCCCTTGTGGCTCAGATGGTAAAGAATCTATGTGCAGTGCAGGAGACCTGGATTCAATCCCTGGATTGAGAAGATGCCCTGGAGAAGAGAACAGCTACCCAATCCAGTTTTCTTGCCTAGAGAATTCCATGGACAGAGAAACCTGGTGGACTACATTCTATGAGGTTGCAAAGAGTCAGACATGATTGAGACTTTCACACTTTGACACAAACACAGACACGTGAAGACTTAATGCTCCCAGCTATCAAGTTTACTGTTTTAATTTCCATTTAGGAACATGATTTTGCAAATTCATTCTAGAAAGTGAAAGTGAAGTCGTTCAGTCGTGTCCTACTCTTTGTGACCCCATGGACTGTAGCCTATCAGGCTCCTCCATCCATGGGATTTTCCAGGCAAGAGTGCTGGAGTGGATTGCCATTTCCTTCTCCAGGGGATCTTCCCCACCCAGGAATCAAACTCGGGTCTCCCACATTGCAGGCAGACGCTTTACCGTCTAAGCCACCAGGGAAGCCCCCATTCTAGAATCAACTATAAACAGCTTTTCCAAGTTGACCTCTTCTAGAGACAGTAGATCAACATCTGTACCCTTCAAGCAATGCAACTATCATTTAGGATAACTCCTTACTTTTCTATGACTTGTTAACAGCACCCTACACACTGAAACCTAGAGAGCATATTCAAAAGCAGAGACGTTACTTTGCCAACAAAGGTCCGTCTAGTCAAGGCTATGGTTTTTCCTGTGGTCATGTATGGATGTGAGAGTTGGACTGTGAAGAAGGCTGAGCACCGAAGAATTGATGCTTTTGAACTGTGGTGTTGGAGAAGACTCTTGAGAGTCCCTTGGACTGCAAGGAGATCCAACCAGTCCATTCTGAAGGAGATCAGCCCTGGGATCTCTTTGGAAGGAATGATGCTGAAGCTGAAACTCCAGTCCTTTGGCCACCTCATGCGAAGAGTTGACTCATTGGAAAAGACTCTGATGCTGGGAGGGATTGGGGGCAGGAGGAGAAGGGGACGACAGAGGATGAGATGGCTGGATGGCATCACTGACTCGATGGATGTGAGTCTGTGTGAACTCCGGGAGTTGGTGATGGACAGGGAGGCCTGGCGTGCTGCGATTCATGGGGTCACAAAGAGTCGGACACGACTGAGCGACTGAACTGAACTGAACTGACACACTGAAACACGAGAAGTTTCAAACCCTTTCGGATCATCTCTCTGCTAATGAAAATTTTAATCTGACCCCAGTAGACTGACTAACACTGAATAAATACTTTTGGAAGTTTTCATTTATTCATTTATTTTTGCTTCACTGCATGAAGTTTTCCTTGTTTGGCAGGTATTTATATTTTCCAAATTCAAATTGAAGTGGAATTCCATTGGATAAAGGGAAGTAAGCATTTCCTCTCAGGAGTTAACCCATGCTTTCTCAAAATGTTTTTTCTGCAGTATAAGTGATGTTCATCTTTTTATTACCACTGTTTTTTTTATGTGGTTGATTTTAGATGGTAGGTAACTGTGCTTTTATTTTTTTCATTATTTCATCTTCCCCTTCCTGCTAGTAAGTTCTTTCAAAATGTCTCTAGAGAAATGTCTAATATCTTGGCATATAGAGGTAGATATGGGCGTATAATTATTTCCAACCATGATTAAATAACAACACCAAGTCAACTTGTTATAGAAATTAAAGCCATTATGAAATATTGTGTTAAGAAAGATTCTGGGGATGTAGATTACAAATAAAACTTTCAGCTCACATATGCCTAATTAATGGCTTAGGCTGCAGCCTCATTAAGCATCAGAGAAGAGCTAGGTCCTTAGCTCACAAACTTAGGTGACCATTTCCATTGTCCTGAGATTGTGCTTCAGGACCAACTTCTCCATCTCTGGCCTCCCTGAGAATTAGGTTCAATAAGTCTGAAACCTTCATGATCCTCGTAAATTCTGGACATCACTGGGTAAGATGAATTTTTTCGTTGTTTTCATCTGTGAAGACATCGATGCAGATTTTTATTTCAAATGTTTTTCTTTTTGAGGTACATTTTATGGAGAATGGAGAAATTAGCAGAGATTTACTATTATTTTCTATAAACAAAAGAATCACCATTACTGTGCAAACCCTAATTAGAGATATTATCTATTCAATTTCAGTGACATTCCTCAAGAGAAAATAGAAACTCTGCAAACTCTGACTACAAATGGCACTTATACAAGTATGTCTTTAGCCTATCATCTGTGTATCTACCTACCTATCTAATCTATTTGCCTAAAATTTGATTTGGGTAACCTTTCCAATAATGCTTTTTAAAAAAGGACATGTAAGCCCACTTATATAAGTATTTATATTTCTTTGATTTATTGATTTCCTAACATCAGAAAAATACCATCAGCAATCCATCAATGTGGATTTCTTACACTCAACACTATCCAACTCGTAGGAGTTCCTTTTAATTATAAAGAGTGTGAGTTTGGTGACCTCACCCAGACTAATCATTTCAAAAAGAAACACACTCAGCACACACACACACACATATAATAGCAGAAATTCTCTCAGCCACCTAAGCAGACTCGTCTTTACAATGATGTGATGCTTGTCTCTGTGGGTGATACAGCGTTGGTGGTGAATCTCCTTAGATATGAAAACAAGGAAATGGGTAGGAAGTATTTCAGAGGGTATCTTATCTATTCCATGCTAGGGCTTCACACTAAGTGTGTATGGAGTAATTATAATTTCTGTTCAGGGTTTTATTAATAGGCATCGCTCAGATATACATAATTGCCTGAAAGTCTGACCTTGTTCACACTAGTGAACTTGTTCTCCAGAGAAGAAAACTGATAACTGGCTTCTTTGTCATCCAAGGGTGAAGAAATGTGACAATCTGGGAACCGGTTTTAGGGCCCCATCTGCTAAACCAGAGAGAAATCAAGATTTTACAGTTCTATAAATATTTTAGTGTATCCCATCATTTATGAACTGTGGCAGCTATCATAAAACGTCTCTGACTTTTGTTACAACTGCATATAAGGCCAGAAAATTGCATCTCGTGGTAAACCATAAAAACCTAAGTAAAAGCACCATTCCTTTCAGTATATTCTAAAAATATACAACCTCCCTGTCAGTACATGGCAGAGTAGTTACCACCCCAGGATGCCTGTTTCTTTCTCATTTTTTTATCTGATCTTACCCTGGTCTTTTCAAGCCCTTTTGTATTTCAGTATCTTTTTATGTTTCATAAATAATAGCCATCTCCATATAACAGCTGAAATAGATTTTAGTTTGTCACAATATACTGTAAGCAAGAGACACTGGATCATGATAATTCTGCTGTCCTGTAAGTTTTCACTCTTGATCCGGTGTCTAATTGCTCAAGCTGTCATTCTCCTTTTGTCTCCACTGGGTTTCTTTAGGTGGCGATCAGAAGAGCTGAATTAAGAAATGGTCAGCAGCTTTCTAAGAGAAAGCTACTCCTAAGGAACCATACAGAAAAAAACACAAGTAAGACCAACTTGGCAGTGAGATTTAAATAGCGATTTGTGCTTTGCTCCATCCCTCTTTCTTACATACTCTTCTTCTCTGACTTTTAAAAATGTTTTATGATACACTCACCATATTTTATCTCTTGAATATGGTTTGATTCTTCTGATGGCCCCTCAAATATATAACTGCTCTGAGGATCGTGTGACACTCCAAGGGGGACAGATTGTTCAAATTGGCATCATTTGATCAGACAGCAGAACGTTCCTCTTCTTACTGGACTATAATTTGATAGCCTCACTAACGTCAATAAGGTAGTAGATGCTAGAGTTTGCAGTCATTTGTGGGAATCTGAGAGCTCGCACTGTATTCTGACGTACATCTGATTCTATACGGATTATATCTGGGGTGGCTGGGTAACAATATTACTTTTCGTTCTTTATTTCTTCCACACAAGTGAACATGTGATTCTCAATGTCCAAGCCTGCCTGAACATTTATCATATAAGTCAAATCATTCCCAGCTTATATTTTAATGTTATTTCCACCCCCTTAAAATCCATCTTTCCACTCTAGCTTTCCTCCCTATAAATAAGCCATTTTCATTTGCAGTGAACAATGCCAGGCTAATACTTGGGATGGGGATGTGAGTTTCAGACAATGTGAGGGTGATTTATGGACCATGAATATAGTGTGGGCGCCCCGAGATCCGTGATGGACTGCCCTGTGTGACTGTGTTCTCAGACATAAGTGGTGAAAATTAAGTCATATCCTGGACCTCTCTCCCCTACTGTATAGATCCCACTTCTGACCTGGTAAAAACATGCAGACACACACAGGCAATCTGAGCAAAGGAAGAATGGACAGAACTCCAGGAAAACTCTGGAGGAGTCTGCAGGGCCTCAGGAGAAAGATTAGTGCCTTGCTGGTGAGGTTTGAGACCCCATTGCCTAGTACTGGAGCTTCTTGCTGGTACTACAGAACTCCACCCAATAATAACAAGCACAAGAAGATGTCATATACCCGAGTCTATAATGGCAGTGACAAGGGAAGGCAATGAAAATTGTGACCAAAGAGCTGTTTTTTTGAAACATTTAACCCAGAGCTTTTAGGATGCACTGTCTATAGTACAAGACATAGTATAGTACATAGTATAGTACAAGACATTCTATGACATGCCATAGAATAAAATGCAAAACTAAGAGAAAAATAAGGGCTGAAAACCATAGTGAGAGAAGAGCTTATCCTGACTGCAAAGTTAACACACACGTGGCAGTCTTGCGAAACAGCCCTGAAAGCTTTGCCACTTGCTATCCAAGGTGAGTTGATTTAATATCTCACATCCTCAGTTTCCTCTTCTGTGGAATGGGCTTCCTTGAGCTCCCAGGATAGTATACTGACAGGACCATAGTACTTGTTGAATATTTTGAACAACATCCCTGTCTACTCTTAGTTATCATGAGAATCAAAGTGTATAAGATGACCCACCTCAGCGCCTGAAGCAAGAGATAAATACTCAGTTACTAACTGAGCTCTTGTTAATATCACTATATCAGTGTGTCTGACATATGGTGATGCTCAGCAGATTTTGGCTGAATTGAATTAAATTGGACAGAGATGTATGGAAGTGATATGTAGGGATACATTTCTACTCATTAAAAATAGTCTTGGATGGGGGTATTTCCACTTACCCTAAAATAGGAATGAGTGAATTGAATGAATATCTAGTAACGCAAGTGGTACTAAGCGCTGTGCAGTATTTACTTTATAAAATTATCATTAAAATGCTGTAAGTTAGGCATTTTTCCACTTCAGTGATAAGGACATTGCATTTCAGAGAGGGAAAGTGACTTCCTTATGGTTACACAACCAAATGGCAAAGCCGGGATTTGAATTCAGGTTATCTGGCTCCAAACCAGAAGACAAAGAGGAAAGACAATAGCAGACTGGAGATACTGAAAAGCTCCTGAGTCAGCATTCTCTCAGGATAGAAGAACAGTATTAGAATGCTGAGGAACTGAAACAGTGTTGGTGTCGTTTAGTTGCTAAGTTATGCCAGATCCTTTTGTGACCCCATGGACTGTAGCCCACCAGTCTCCACTGTCCATGGGACTTCCCAGGCAAGCATACTGGAGTGGTTTGCCATTTCCTCCTCCAGGGGATCTTCCCAATCCGGGGAACAAACCCACGTCTACTGTGTTCGCAGGTGGATTCTTTACCGTCTAAGCCACCAGGGAAGCCCAATTAAAACAAGACACTTGTTAATATTTTACCTAAAAATTCCTTAAAAATCTCTCAAAGTGTTATGATTTGTGAATCCTATAGTAAGCTCTGTCACCTTAAAAAAATAACATATCATTAGAGATCGGCGATTAATGAGTGCTCTGAATTTGTGCTCTTCCTCTCGACACCAAGCCCTGCTGGGGCTGGGGCATATGCTTGTGGTGCCGGTGCAGGATTCCCCTGCGTTCCAGGGAGAGCCTTCTCACCTGCTCCCACACAAATGAGCAGAAGGGCCTTGCTGGAGTAGCCCAGTGCCTTCTTTAATTTGTCAGAGGAATTGAGTGTTATATATGTATAACACTCTTATATTTATAAGTTATATATTTATAACTCAACTTATTTATTGTTGGTGTGCTGTTGCTGCTGCTGTTGTTTCACTAGAATTAAGACCAGTGAGAAGACTTTATAAGGAAGTAGATTTAAGTCCTATAAAATAAAGAATTTTTCCAATCATTAGAGCAGTTGTCAAGTGTCATCTACTCTAGAAGAGTTTTTAATAGTGAGCAGAAAATTCAACAGATGATGTCTAGGCTGCCTTTTGACTGGAAATGCTGTGATTCTATGGGAGAAGCTATCCTGAAAGCAGATGTTTTTCCTTATCTGATAATCTTTCATCGTTTAATTGATAATCACAATTTTTAAAGAGAATAGGAAGGCTTTCTCTATGGCAGCGTGGGAACTCTTAGTTGCATTATATGGAATCTAGTTCCCTGAACAAGGATCGAACCCAGACTCCCTACATTGGGAGCACGGAGTCTTAGTCCCTGGACCACCAGGGAAGTCCTGAAAATGAGGTCTTTTCAAAGCAAGACTTTTAAAGTAAAATGGAGAAGCCTGGTTGCAGATAAATTTGTTTAATCCTGTAATCTGGACTCATTGAGCACATTGTGTGTTTCGATCAAGGCAAATGTGGTTCCAGCCTTGTGAACCGCACAGAACAGTGGGATCTAGCTGTTGACAACGATCTGGTAGACTCTAACTGTACCTACAAATAAGTGCCTGAAACTTTTGAAAGTTAAAACATTGCAGGCCTGCCAGGGAGGGCTGAAATTTCCATCACAGAAGACTCTGACGTATTTCCGAGGTCCCTTCATACACTGTGCCTTTTGTCATCGTTCTCGGTTGGATGCTGAGTGCTGACAAGACTGCTCTTAAGGGCTCCAAGCTCCATGCCCAAGCTGCCCATGTGTATCCAAAAGTACAAGCCCTCCTTTCAGTTATGCGTTTACGATGGCCTGATAGAGCGACTGTGGACAGTGGGAATTCATTTCCGAAGCAGGAAGTGAGACCAGGAGGAAGCACAGCACAGCCGATGCGTGTCTGTCGTGGTAACTAAATCCACGTCTGGGTTTAATCAGAGGGCAGTGGTGAGTCATGACATGGAAAGCAGGGGTCTTCATGGCACTAATCAGCAGCAGAAGCCCACATCAAAATGCAGCGTCCATGCTTGACTTCCTGCTCTCTATTGTTCCAGACAGACATCCTTAGAGCAGAAGGTGCAGCAGAGACGGTCGATGCTTTAAGTTCTTGTTTTCACGTTTCACAGCTTTCACAGGAGTGCATGCCTCCAAGCCACAGAGACAGGCCGGCACAATAGTATTTACCCCGAGAGCAATGACCTTGTTGGAGCTGGATTCACAGTGTCGATGCTTGTCTGCAGCCTCCTGCTCCAGTAGTTCTGTGATTGGACCTACGGGAGATGCTGTATCTCCCTCTTGTCCATGCTGGCATCTTGCCTGGCTAACGGGGTGTCCCTCCCTCATGTGAGTTATCTCTCTCCCCAAGATCTCAAGGGGACTCCAAGGCAACTTCGCCCGGGGCTTTGTGTTTTGAAAGTCTGTCCCTAGAAAACGTTATCTTTCTGCAGCACATGGGCCTCTGCGGGAAGTGTTCTTCTAAGGAAAGCAAATCATTCTTTTCATCACTGAGTGCTGCCTCACATGTAGACTAGGCAGTGCATTGCAGGCAAATTACTGTACATAGAGTTACAGAAGGAGGGTTAAAGCTCACATTCTGAGGCTACAAGTAGGAGGCTACATCTAGTGTTACTGTTCTTTTAGAAAAAGAACATAAGTGGAACAGAGGCTAGAAAGATCACCATGGTAACTTCTAGGCCATTTTCCTATTCTATGAACTATATCTGTAATTAATATCAGTTTACAATCAGCAAGTACAAATTGATACTCTGTATACTCAGCAACTCAGCAAGTTGGAGAAGACTCATGAGAGTCCCTTGGACTGCGAGGAGATCAAACCAGTCAATCCTAAAGGAAATCAGTCCCAAATATTCATTGGAAGGACTGATGCTGAAGCTAAAGCTCCCTCCAATACTTTGGCCACCTGATGCGAAAAACTGACTCGTTGAAAGAGACCCTGATGCTGGGCAAGGTTGAAGGCAGGAGAAGGGGATGATAGAGGATGATATGGTTGGATGGCATCACCTACTCAATGGACGTGAGCTTGAGCAAGCTCCAGGAGGTGGTGATGGACAGGGAAGCCAGATGTGCTCCAGTCCGTGGGGTCACAAAGAGTTGGACATGACTGAGCAAGTGAACTGACTGATACTCAGCAAGTTTTGGTATTTGGAATAATATTATTTTTGCAAATAGCAAAAATATTATTATTACAAACAGTGATAGGTTGTCATGTCCTTACTCAAATGAAGATTTCATACCACTTTTGAATTCTGCCATGAATTCTAAATTATTTCTTTCATTACTTCATTTGGGATTTGAAATATGAGTTATTAGAGCTTTAAAATCTATTTAAATGTAGATATATCTGACTTTTTCCTTTATTTTCCATGCCCATTTATACTTCAGTGGTTTTCTATAATCAGAAAAAAATATCACTGGTGTCTTAGTTAAATTGGTAATTTTATTTTGCATTTCCTAATGTATAAAGATGCTTACTCCTTGGAAGAAAAGTTATGACCAACCTAGATAGCATATTCAAAAGCAGAGAGACATTATTTTGCCAACAAAGGTTCGTCTAGTCAAGGCTATGGTTTTTCCTGTGGTCATGTATGGATGAGAGAGTTGGACTGTGAAGAAGGCTGAGCACCGAAGAATTGATGCTTTTGAACTGTGGTGTTGGAGAAGACTCTTGAGAGTCCCTTGGACTGCAAGGAGATCCAACCAGTCCATTCTAAAGGAGATCAGCCCTGGGTGTTCTTTGGAAGGAATGATGCTAAAGCTGAAACTCCAGTACTTTGGCCACCTCCTGCGAAGAGTTGACTCATTGGAAAAGACTCTGATGCTGGGAGGGATTGGGGGTAGGAGAAGGGGACGACAGAGGATGAGATGGCTGGATGGCATCATCGACTTGATGGACCTGAGTTTGAGTGAACTCTGGGAGATGGTGATGGACAGGGAGGCCTGGTGTGCTGCGATTCATGGGGTTGCAAAGAGTGTGAAGTGACTGAGCGACTGAATTGAATTGAATTGAATTGAATGTATAAAAATTAATACATACCATTTAATAAACATTTAGTCAAAAGCGTCTATAATTCTCTACCCCCAGTATAACAGGATGGACTGAAGAAGGCCTTTCTTTTCTTCACTCTGAGACAAAATGCATTCCCTTATCATTAACAGAAAGAATTTATACAACAAATCTAAAAGTTAACTGTTGATCAAATTCACATGTGAGGAGAGATCACCCTTGAAATGACTGGTGACCTGGTGACGAGTCACTTAGCAATCTTCAGCTCAATGGACAGTTTTTGTCCATAATTTAAGGCAGAAATTCCATTCTTCTTAGGGGACATTCATTTCTGGAAGAAGAATGTCTTGTCAATGTAGGTCCTGAGGAGGAGTCATTACTGACATTTTGTGAAATATTGTTCTTCTTGTGTAACAAAAGGGATCATCCTATGGATGGAGAAAGTTACTCTGAACAGGTGTGTCTCCTGGATGTTTGAAAGACAGCAGCTTTTCTACTCTATGCACGTTTCATAAGCTCCTTGACATAGAGATGTTGGCACAATGGTTTGCTTTTTCTTGGTTATATTATTTCTTGTGGGGCTCAACTTGTTGACTTGAGGAGAGCAACCTGATCTCGTAATTGCATCCAGAGCAAATACTCCTGTGACCCCCTAGGCTGCCAGGAGTTTACAGCATCCAGTTTTCACTACCTCTAGGAGGACCACCTTACTTCAGAGGGAAATGGAGAATGTTTTACTTTAGATACAGTCTCAAAACAAGACTCGGTGTAGCAACAGAGAGGAGAGCTATGATGGAATATGAAAAAGTCCCCATTGCCTGTTCCCTTTTGTTCTCAACTTTCAGGGCCTTTTCTCACTGCAGACTTAAGCAACACAGTGGAAAATGGTGCTGCTCTCCCACGAAACTATGAGAATAGTTTTAGGTTAAGGAATTGATTTTGCCGTGGCAGAAAAACGAACAAACAAAAAAAAGTTTTGCGTTCCGGAAACTTCTGTTCTTGCCCATAATGCTGTCAGTGGTCCTTCATGCTCTTTGTAATGTCCCAGGGAGCAATCTCGGGGTGGCAGTGAGCATCATTAACCTAATGACTTGGAGTGCTTTGCCCTGGGTCACAATTTCCATTCTTACTTTCTCAGGACATAATTTGGTTTAGCCAGGACTTAATTTCTTTAGAGGCTTGAGCCCAGGGACCTCCACAATAATTTCCATGTCCACAGCACTATGTTTTTGGTAGAAAAACATCCAGAAATAACCAATAGACATGCTATACTTGATTAATAAAAATTTAGACTGACTGCCACTGACAATTTTATTCCACAATTGCTCCTTCCAATAGGTATTTCTACACTTGATAATTAGAGTTGTCATTGAAATGTAGAATAAATAAATAGCTAATAGGTAGATCCCTGGTAACTTAGTGGTAAAGAATCTGCCTGCAATGAAGGAGACACAGGAGACTCGGGTTCAATCCCTGGGTCAAGAAGATCCCCTGGAGAAGGAAATGGCAAGCCATTCCAGGATTCTTGTTGGGAAAATCCCATGCAGAGGAGTCCCGCAGGCTACAGTCTGTGGGGTCACAAAGAGTTGAACATGACTGAGCACATGCACACACAAGCAATAACAATTTGACCATCTCATTTTTGTGTTGGAGGTGCTGTATAAGAAAAAAAACTTCACAGTCATAAACGTCTACATTTTGAAGTAACTCATAGAAGAGTTTCTTTTGTGCCACTAAAGTACTGACAGTAACATTATCTGTGCTTTTATTTTATCTTATACAGTTCAAGTTCAGCTTGTCTTTTTATCAGGACTTTGGCCTGAGAGTAAAGGATTCCGGATCTGCGTTCCCTTAGACTGCACAGAACGTCTGAGAATGGCTTTCACATTCTGACAACCTCAGAATTTATTTAAACAAATTCTTCTCCTCCAATTCCCTACAGAGCAGCTATTGTGCCCTTTTGTTGATTGTAGTGGACACACTGCAGATCTCCGATTACGTTCCCGTGGACCACCCACCACAAGGCGGTTTTGTCCCCCCAGCACAGCAGCGCTGGCAGGCTTATGCCTCCTGAAGACTGGAGAGAAGCTTCTGTCCAGCCCCACTCTCCACTGGCCCGGAATCTCTGCTTTTCCTGACGAATAACCTAATTAATTACCCCAAACTGCCTAGGAGTCCGTACATCGTCTAACATAATAATCACTAGGGGGTGAAAAGAAAACGTCATAATGTTCTTTTGAATAGGGAAGTTGACAGCTTCCAGACAACACAGAGCTTTGTCTGGATGTGACACTGCAGTACAGGAACAATCAAATTGCCTTTGAAAGCATGTCTGTTCAGTCGCTCAGTTGTGGCTGACTCTTCTGCGACCCCACGGACTGTAGCAAAGCAGGCTCCTCTGTCCATGGGATTCTCCAGGCAAGAATACTGGAGTGGGTTGCCATTTCCTCACCCAGGAGATCTTCCTGACCCAGGAATCGAACCCACATCTCCTGCGTCTCCTGCATCGCAGGCGGATTCTTCACCCACTTGGCCACCTGAGAAGCCCTGCCTTTGAAATTGCAAGTAAATATAATGACAGATGATGCGAAGTGTGGTCATGAATCTCTGAGTATTTACAATCAATACCTTAAACCTGGCACTTCTCTTGCAATCTTCTGAAGGAGGTAATTTGATTATTAAAATCTCTTGTTAGTAAAGTAGCATTTGAAAATGTTCTTTGTATATCACTTAAGGCAACATATATCAAGGTAAATTGTAGATTGAAAATGATGGCGTGGTTCTGGGTAAATAATGTAGATTCTGATTCTTTGCATTAAATTCTTTTCCCAGTTAAGTCTGGTTTACATAAATATGATTTCTGGAATGATGGCTTATTCTATTCCACTTTCTTCTTGGTATTTTTTCCTGAAAAAATAAGGATACTTCCTTAAATTTGAATAAGTCAGATGCTATTTCAATTGGTATGTAAAACTACTCTGAAAATATATTCCTATTGTTATAGTTACCATTTACCATACATTTGTAGCTCAATTTTTTTAAAAAAGAACAGCCCTTAAAATTTTATGAGTTAATAGAGTAGCAGAATAAAAAGTAGAAGAATCAAATTTAGTTTCAATTTATTAGTTTGTCTTCACTAACATTAGACAAAATTGTTCTATTATTCAATTTTTTCATTAATAGAAATATGCATAACCCTGGATTTATGTTTCAACACAGAAATGTGGAAAGAATTTTGGGTTTATAATTGAAAAATATTTTAGCTCTTTCAAATATATATTATTTAGTTTCTTCTAAAAATGAATAGCAAAGAGCCACAGTTAAAGATAAATATAAAATGTGTTAGCTGACTTCAACCATTCCTGCTTTTCATTATCACTCAAGAAACTTATTCCTTAATAATTACATCATTATGAATCATATACCCACAATTAGGATGGAAAATATGAGGTTATCAAATGCATGCTCTTTTTAATTTATGGATCAGAATTAAGTATTACTATTATGCATAATAGAGACAAACTGATACCCTAATAGCTTTCCTCTTACTTTTTTGATTCTGCAGTCTTGCTCACCTCCAACACTGTGCATGAATGCACACACACACACACACACTCTCTCTCTCTCTCTCCAGGATCAGTTTTTGATCACGACTGATCAGTTTTTGATTTAGATTGTGATTTCTTTTACTGTGCAGTGTTTGAAGGCATTTATTGTGCAACAATAAAAAAAAAAAAAAAAAAACGCTGGTGTTCTGTAGATTGGGAAAAAACTGATGGTAGTAATAGACCCACACACATACCTGCAGGTGTGTATAGAAAGAATTAGTCACTCAGTCATGTCTGAGTCTTTGGGGCCCCATGGACTCCTCCGATCATGGGATTTTTCCAACCACACGCAGGTAAATCCCTGATGGCTCAGTGGTAAAAGAATCTGCCTGTATTGCAGGAGACACAGGAGATGTGGGTTTGATCCCTGAGTTGGGAAGATCCCCTGGAGGAAGAAACGGCAACCCTCTCCAGTATCCTTGTCAGGAAAACCCCATGGACAGAGGAACCTGGCAGGTTACAGTCCATGGGGTCTCAAAGAGTTGAACACGACCGAGCAACGAACACACGAAGTGTTTATAATCACTTTTAGTAGATCCTGCCAAGTGTTTTCCACAATGGTTGTGGCAGTGTGTGCTCCCGTCCGCAGCTCCCGAGAGTTCTAGCTGCTGCTGATCCTCACCAGCGCCAACAATCTAATTTCACCTCTTAGTCATTGTGATGTATGCGTGGTAGTATTACATTGTGTTTTGAAGTATTTCCTTCAAAACTAACATACTGATGATTTTACAGATATTTTTGGTAGTTTTTGGAATCATTTTTATGGAAAAGGCCTTTCAAGTAGTTTTCTATCGTCCTGTCGGGCTGTAGGGCCTCTTTCTTCTTGTCATATAGGAGTTTGTTGTAGATTCAGAAGATGAGTCCTTTATTAGCGACAAACACTTCAAACACATTCTCCTTGACTAGAATTTGCATTTTCCATCTCTTAAGATTTATGAGAAAAAGTAATTCTTAGCTTTAAAGTGTTTCAACGTCTCATATTTTCCCTTCAGAATTAGAAGTTTCCATGTCTTATCTGAGAAATCTTTGCTAAATCAAATAACATGAAGACAGTCTTTTGATTTTTTCTTCTAAGTTTCTATTGTTTTTACCTATCACATTAAGATCTAGAGTCCCTTTGAAAATTGGATTTGTGCTCGTGTGTATTTGTGTGAGAGGAGGATTAAGAGGCATCATTTTTCCATGTGATTTCTAATGACTCAGTGTTATTAATTGAAAACACTATTCTTTTACGGTATTCTTTCACTGTAATTTTGCTGCTTTTCTTGTAAATCACATGACTGGATACCTGTGATAGACAAGTAATCACTTGTCTTTCCTTCCACCAATATGCTATTTTCTGTGACTCAAACATTTTAGCATGGATTCTTGTTACGTCCTGACAATCCTCTGGCTTTATCCTTCTTATTTAAGACTGTCTTAGCTATTTTTGTTCCTTTGTATTGCCTCATAAATTTTAGTATAAAAATTTTAACTTGTACCCACACATACAAACCCCTGAAGTTCTGTGGTGTTATAGTCCTCCACCATATAGGTCTACCTTAATTTTCTCGATAATGTTTTGAAATTTTCTGTGTAAAAGTTCATCATTTATTTATTATTTTAGCTTAACTATTTGATGATATTTCATGTAAGTGATATTTAAAAGTTTTCCCTTTCTATTGATTTATGCTAGTATATGGAAATGCTATTGGCTTCTCTAAATTGACCTTTTGTCATCTGATCTTTTGTTTAATCCACTTATTAGTTTTACCAGTTCATCTATAGATGATATGCGCACATCATGTCATCTTTATTTCTTCCTTTGTGATTGCTTTCTTTTCAGTTTCCTTTGCTTTGTTTCCCAAGTTAGGTAGGATCTCCATTAAAATGTGAATGGAAGTAATAATAGTAGGTATCTTTGTTATGTTTTGAGCTTATGGGAAATATTTCAGTGTTGCATTATTAAACATTATTCTTCATACAATTTTGTTATAAATACATTTATTAGGTTAGAGAATTTTTCTCTCCCTACTTTTCAAGATTGCTGTTATTATGAATAAGTCTTGAATTTAATCAATTTTGGGCATCTATTGTAATGGTATTTTCTTCTTTCCCTATTAATGTGATGAATTACCATGATTTTTTAAACGTTATGATAAACTTGTCTTCCTAAAAAAAAGAAAAAGGCTTAAATTGGTCATGATATATTGTCATTTTTGTGTATCTTTGCATTTGGCTTTCTAACGTTTTAAGATTTTTGTATCTATTAAAACGAGAGATTTTTTACTCATTATAATCTGTTTGGCTCTCATAGTCAAGTTATGCTGACTTCAGAAATACTTTGAGAAGTTTCACTTTTGAGTATTTTGAGCATTAACTGTAGAAGTGATCTGGGCTCAGCTTTTGATTTATGAGAAGGTCTTTAACTATAGATTAAACTGCTTTAATTATGTAGAATAATTCAGATTCTCCGTTTTTTCTTATTATGTTACTTTTGAGACCTTGCTTCTTATCTAGGAATCTTTCAGTGTGTTCTAAATTTGTAGATTAAAATGATCCTAAAATTCTCATGAGGTTGCTTATAACTTGATACCTAGGTTACTTAGAAATATTTTGGGTCATTTTCAAACTGCTGGGCATTTCCTAAAAGTTGTTTTGTTATTAATTTCTAGCTTCTTTCACTGTGGTCAAAAAATATATATGAATGGTTTTGGTCATTAGAAAAGCAATGAAGCTTACATTGTTTAGTTGCTGAGTTGTGTCCGACTCTTTGAGGCCCCATGGACTGCAGCATGCCAGGCTTGCCTGCCCTTCCTGATCTCCTGGAGTTTGCTCAGACTCATGTCCATTGAGTCTGTGATGCCATCCAACTATCTCATCCTCTGTTGTCCCCTCCATCTTTCCCAGCATCTTTCCCAGGTTTCTTCCAATGAGTCAGCTCTCGGCATCAGGTAGCCAAAGTACTGGACCTTCAGTTTCATCATCAGTCCTTCCAGTGAATGTTCAGGCTTAATTTCCTTTAGGATTGAATGGTTTGATCTCCTTGCTGTCCAAGGGACTTGCAAGAGTCTTCTCCAGCACCACAATTTGAAAGCATTAATTTTTCAGCACTCAGCCTTCTTTATGGTCCAACTTGCATATCCGTACATGACTACAGGAAAAACCATAGCTTTGACTATAATTAGTGTACATTGCCACACCCCATGTGATTGGTCTGGATGAGATTCACGTGATCTTGAGATGTAAACTTTGTTTTCTGTTGTGTTCAGTTTTCTAGGTATGTTATTTAGATCAAATTTGTTGATCATGATCAACTATATTCCTAATAGCATGTGTCTGCTTCTTCAATCAGCCTTTGGCAGGAATCACCACATTTAATTCACAAATAATCCTATAAGATCAGTATTTAAAGATTAGATGTCTTATGTATGGGATTTCATTAAATTGAGCAAAGTACTAAAGCCAATGAATGGCAAAGCTGAGACCCAGACGTAAGTTTCTTTGTCTGCAAAGTTTCACTTCTCCTTCCTTCACACAACACTGCCTCCTTGCATCACCAAGTAGATGTATTTTAGGATGTCTGTCTAGGCCATGATACACTCTATTTTCCTGAGAAATGCCTTTCTTCTATAAGGACTAACCTATGGCATTGGAAAAGACTCTGATGCTGGGAGGGATAGGGGGCAAGAGGAGAAGGGGACGACAGAGGATGAGATGGCTGGATGGCATCACTGACTCGATGGTCATGAGTCTCAGTGAACTCCGGGAGTTGGTGATGGACAGGGAGGCCTTGCATGCTGCGATTCATGGGGTCACAAAGAGCTGGACACGACTGAGCGACTGATCTGATCTGATCTGATGGCAGCTATCTGTGTTCTTAACATACTCCCGACTTGTGGGTGGTTGGGAAAGAGATGAACAACACTTGACCGATGTTGGGCCCCCAGAATCAATCTCTTGAAATGTTTTGAGATAAATTGAGACTAATAGTTGGAAGTTATGTCAAATGATAGCATAAAGGTCAATCCATTTTTTTGCTACCCAGGTTTCCATGCTTCTTAATGTCTGTTTGCCTTTTCATTAGCTGAGTTATAATGATTTGTTTCACTAGCAGCTGGATACTCCAATCTTTGCTACAACGCTGCCCTCCAGGCATTTGCCAGTTTTTACCTGTGAACTGTGTTCATATGCAGAATATATAAATAATTTCTATAAGTCAATAACAAAAAAACACATTAATGGAAATACAGGTAAAAGACAATCAGCTGATGATGTGGTGGTTATATTCAGTTTCCAAAAATCTATCAAGCTATGTGGAACAGCTAAGCCCATGTGCCACAACCACTGAGCCTGTGCTCTTAAGTCCACAAGTCATGACTTCTGAGCCTGCAACTGCTGAAGCCCACGCACCCTAGAGCCTCTTCTCCAAAAGAGACGCCACCACAGCAAGAAGCCCACATGTTAGAACTACAGACCCAGTGCCCGTTCTCACTCGCCACAGCTAGAGAAAAGCCCACGTGTCAACAAAGACCCAGGCCAGTCAAAAACTGCTTAATAGTCTAACTGGAAGCTCAATGGATATCTTGCTCCAAGGCACCATCAAAATCTGATTAAAGAAAAAAAGTCATTTTCATCACAGAAAATGAAAACATATATACATTAACATGCACAGTTAAACATAAAGCATATAAATACACATTTTATTTTCGCTCATCTTTTGATATCATCCTTATTGGTCAGTTGATTAAATTTCCTCTTATTTTCCTGTGACCTTCTGACCAGAACTGCACTCATGTTGTGTCCTTCCTAGTGCCCAGTTTTGGTCTTAAATGGAGCAATGGGGAGCGTGAAGATACCACAACTGGAAGGAAAGCACTCGGAACGGTGAAGACCCAGCACAGCCAATAAATAAATAAAATCATTTTAAAAAGATCTATCAAGCTGAATCCTGTGATTTGTGTACTTTTTTCTGGGTAGTATATTTAAATATGAAAATATTCTTTAAAACTATATAGGTACTTTCTAACGCACTTAAAATTACAGAACCATCTAACTTTCTCTCGAGTCTTTCTCCATATCAAGCTCCATATGAGATGGTTTTCTTTTTCTCAGATACAACAGGTTTTTATTTTTTCTTCTTCAACAGTTCTGCCCATCTTGAAACAGTATTTGGTGCTGATACTGAAAAATAAGACATGGGTCCCTCCCAGGCATTTTAGAATGGAGGTCCCTCCCATACCTGTGATGTTGATGAACTGCTCTGAGAAGGAGGAGTATAAAGTTCAGAATCAATTCCTTCACAGGCACTACTAGTCACCTCCTGCCACAAAGAAAGTATTGAAAGAGCAAAAGAAACATACTTTTGCCACTCAAATGCCCCTGAGATCTTTCCCCCGTGCTATTACATATGTATTAATAATAACTTTTAAACAGAAATTGACTCTTAAATAGAAATCTAAATAGTGAAGTTTTCATAAAGTGGAACAAACAAGCTTTGAAGCGCTAATCACTTAGAAGAATAAGTATGAGACACACAAAGAAAAATACATAGTCCTCCCGAACATCGACCACTAGTTAGAATTGAATTTCCAAGAGCCCTGTTTTGAATCAAGTGAACCTGAATGGTTCTTCTTTAAAAGCAAAATGAAAGGACTGAAAGAAAAAAGAAAAGGAAAAAGGACGGAAGGAAGGAAAGGAGAAAGGAAGAAAGAAGTAATGAGGCCTCCATATGAAAATGCACATTACTACAATCCCAGCAGTGGAGAAGGCAATGGCACCCCACTCCAGCACTCTTGCCTGGAAAATCCCATGGACAGAGGAGCCTGGTGGGCTGCAGTCCATGGGGTCACAAAGAGTCGGACACAACTGAGCGACTTCACTTTCACTTTTCACTTTCATGCACCGGAGAAGGACATGGCAGCTCACTCCAGTGTTCTTCCCTGGAGAATCCCAGGGACGGGGGAGCCTGGTGGGCTGCCATCTATGGGGTCACACAGAGTCAGACACAACTGAAGCGACTTAGCAGCAGCAACAATCCCAGCAGAGTCTTAATAGTTTTACAACTACAGTAATAGCTGCTGATTAAATATTTTATTAATAATATCTGGCTCTGAACACTTCTTTTTCTAATTTGAAGTATAGTTGATTTACAATGTTGTATTAGTTTCTGGTGTACAGCAGAGTGATATTTATATATAAATGTGTGTGTGTGTATACGAATCACTTCAGCGCAAAAAAAGAAATATATATACCACAGATCAGATCAGATCAGTCGCTCAGTTGTGTCTGACTCTTTGTGACCTTGTGAACCGAAGCACGCCAGGCCTCCCTGTCCATCACCAACTCCCGGAGTTCACTCAGACTCACGTCCATCGAGTCAGTGATGCCATCCAGCCATCTCATCCTCTGTCGTCCCCTTCTCCTCTTGCCCTCAAATCCCTCCCAGCATCAGAGTCTTTTCCAATGAGTCAACTCTTCGCATGAGGCGGCCAAAGTACTGGGGTTTCAGCTTCAGCATCATTCCTTCCAAAGAACACCCAGGGCTGATCTCCTTTAGAATGGACTGGTTGGATCTCCTTCTCCAACACCACAGTTCAAAAGCATCAATTCTTCAGCCCTCAGCCTTCTTCACAGTCCAACTCTCACATCCATACACGACCACAGGAAAAACCATAGCCTTGACTAGACGAACTTTTGTTGGCAAAGTAATGTCTCTCTGCTTTTGAATATGCTATCTAGGTTGATCATACCTTTCCTTCCAAGGAGTAAGCATCTTTTAATTTCATGGCTGCATTCACCATCTGCAGTGATTTTGGAGCCCAGGAAAACAAAGTCTGACTCTGTTTCCACTGTTTCCCCATCTATTTCCCATGAAGTGACGGGACCGGATGCCATGATCTTCGTTTTCTGAATGTTGAGCTTTAAGCCAACTTTTTCACTCTCCACTTTCACCTTCATCAAGAGGCTTTTTAGTTCCTCTTCACTTTCTGCCATAAGGGTGGTGTCATCTGCATATCTGAGGTTATTGATATTTCTCCCAGCAATCTTGATTCCAGCTTGTGTTTCTTCCAGTCCAGCATTTCTCATGATGTACTCTGCATATAAGTTAAATATATACCACACACACATACAAAATGTGTCAACTTGTGTATGTGAATCACTTATATATGTGAATCACTTTTATCACACCACATTTTCTTTATCCATTCATCTATCAATGGACATTTGAATTGCTTCCAAAAGGAATTGCGTCCATGTCTTGGCAATTGTAAATAGTACTGCAGTGAACACGGGGTGCATGTATCTTTTCCAAATAAAGTTTTCCCCAGATCCATGTCCAGGAGTGGGATTGTAGGATCATATAGGTAGCTCTATTTTTTGTTTTTTTTTAAGGCCTCCATACTGTTCTCTGTAGTGGTTGTACCAATTTACATTCCCATCAACAGTGCAGGAGGGTTCTTTTTTCTCCACACCCTTTCCAGCATTTATTGTTTGTAGACTTTTTGATGTCAACCATTCTGACTTCTGTGAAGTGATACCTCATTGTAGTTTTGATTTGCATTTATCTGATAATTGGGCTTCCCTTGTGGTTCAGCTGGTAATGTGGGGGACCTGGGTTTGATCTCTGGGTTGGGAAGATCCCTTGGAGAAGGGAATGGCTACCTACTCCAGTATGCTGGCCTGCAAAAATACAAAGCACAGCCATGCAGCGCATTAAGCTATAATTTAGAAAACTCCAAGTGGTTATCGAAAGCTGTGTTACCTGGGATGTTCCATAAAAACCACATTGGATGCTGAAACAAAAAAAGAATGTGCAAATAGACAAAATAGAAAGGTGAGGACAAATAATTGTGTAAAAATACTTTGAGAAAGGATAAGGCAATTATGCATAAAGCAAGACGTGTTTTGAATCACTCTATGTTAGCTTAAATTGGAAAAGGAGGAAACAACTTTGCTTCTTGGTAGAAAAGAAAGCCATTTCACTGATCTTGGAATGATCAGACTCTACAATTGTCTGGAGTCACCCTGGAGACCAGAAAGATTGGAAGAGATATGTGAACAGATAGAGCCATGCTGAAAGAGTTCACAGATAAAATATAAATATGTATAGCAGTTTGCCACCAAGGGCATCTTGATCCAAGTAGACCTTACTGAAAAGCCCCTAGCCATTTTTTTGTTTGTTTAAAAGAGCAAAACAAAACACACACACACACACACACAAAAAAAACCAAAACATGGAATTATGAAGTAAAATATGACTGGGGTTGAAATCTACCTTTCAGAGGGATGAAAAGAAATACGAAGCATGACTTCTAACTACAGACTTTTCAGTTTACTAAGGAGTTTTGTGGAAGCTTGTGTGAGAAACTCAGTAATAAATTAATAACTACTTATAATAACAGATATGCTTAGAATACTTGAGTGCCTCTGATGAAGCTTTGCTGGGGAAGTGGAAGAAAGCAGTAAGTTATTTTTATGACAAAGTCTCCATTGTGTCATCCTTGTTTCCATAGGGTCTATAACTATGAATCAAGAAAAAATATAATAATTTTTAATTTGGGTATACATGTATTCTGTATATTTGTAACAAATTGATATTGAATTAAATTTTGTAAGGACAGGTACAGCAGAGAATGGGGGCTTCCCAGGTGGCGCTAGTGGTAAAGAATCCATCTGCCAATGCAGGAGACGCAGCAGACCCGGGTTAGATTCCTGGGTCTGGAAGAACCCTGGAGAAAGAAACCCACCCAGTATTCTTGCCTGGGAAGTCTCACGGACAGAGGAGCTTGGCGGGCTACAGCCAATGGGGTCTCAAAAGAGTCGGACACAACTGAGCACACACAACGAGGGCAGCAGAGGGTAGAAAATATGTGTGCCTTTTAAGTTAGGTTCAGATCAGATCAGATCAGGTCAGTCACTCAGTCGTGTCCAACTCTTTGCGACCCCATGAATCGCAGCATGCCAGGCCTCCCTGTCCATCACCAACTCCCGGAGTTCACTCAGACTCACATCCACTGAGTCAGTGATTCCATCCAGCCAGTTCATCCTCTGTCATCCCCTTCTCCTCCTGCCCCCAATCCCTCCCAGCATTAGGGTCTTTTCCAATGAGTCAACTCTTTGCATGAGGTGGCCAAAGTATTGGAGTTTCAGCTTTAGCATCATTCCCTCCAAAGAACACCCAGGACTGATCTCCTTTAGAATGGACTGGTTGGATCTCCTTGCAGTCCAAGGGACTCTCAACAGTCTTCTCCAACACCACAGTTCAAAAGCAGCAATTCTTCAGTGCTCAGTCTTCTTCACAGTCCAACTCTCACATCCATATATGACCACAGGAAAAACCATAGCCTTGACTAGACGAACCTTTGTTGGCAAAGTAATGTCTCTGCTTTTGAATATGCTATCTAGGTTGGTCATAACTTTCCTTCCAAGGTGTAAGTGTCTTTTAATTTCATGGCTGCAGTCACCATCTCTAGTGATTTTGGAGCCCAGAAAAATAAAGTCTGACTCTGTTTCCACTGTTTCCTCATCTATTTCCCATGAAGTGGTGGGACCAGATGCCATGATCTTCATTTTCTGAATGTTGAGCTTTAAGCCAACTTTTTCACTCTCCACTTTCACTTTCACCAAGAGGCTTTGAGTTCCTCTTCACTTTCTGCCATACGGGTGGTGTCATCTGCATATCTGAGGTTATTGATATTTCTCCCAGCAATCTTGATTCCAGCTTGTGTTTCTTCCAGTCCAGCGTTTCTCATGATGTACTCTGCATGTAAGTTAAATAAACAGGGTGACAATATACAGCCTTGACGAACTCCTTTTCCTATTTGGAACCAGTCTGTTGTTCCATGTCCAGTTCTAACTGTTGCTTCCTGACCTGCATACAAATGCAGATCTCAAGAGGCAGATCAGGTGGTCTGGTATTCCCATCTCTTTCAGAATTTTCCACAGTTTATTGTGATCCACACAGTCAAAGGCTTTGGCATAGTCAATAAAGCAGAAATAGATGTTTTTCTGAACTCTCTTGCTTTTTCTATGATCCAGCGGATGTTGGCAATTTGATCTCTGGTTCCTCTGCCTTCTCTAAAACCAGCTTGAACATCAGGAAGTTCACGGTTCACATATTGCTGAAGCCTGGCTTGGAGAATTTTGAGCATGACTTTACTAGTGTGTGAGATGAGTGCAGTTGTGCTGTAGTTTGAGCATTCTTTGGCATTGCCTTTCTTTGGGATTGGAATGAAAACTGACCTTTTCCAGTCCTGTGTCCACTGCTGAGTTTTCCAAATTTGCTGGCATATTGAGTGCAGCACTTTCACAGCATCATCTTTCAGGATTTGGAATAGCTCAACTGGAATTCCATCACCTCCACTAGCTTTGTTCATAGTGATGCTTTCTAAGGCCCACTTGACTTCACATTCCAGGACGTCTGGCTCTAGGTCAGTGATCACACCATCGTGATTATCTGGGTCGTGAAGATCTTTTTTGTACAGTTCTTCTGTGTATTCTTGCCATCTCTTCTTAATATCTTCTGCTTCTGTTAGGCCCATACCATTTCTGTCCTTTATCGAGTTCATCTTTGCATGAAATGTTCCTTTGGTATCTCTGATTGTCTTGAAGAGATCCCTAGTCTTTCCCATTCTGTTGTTTTCCTCTTTTTCTTTGCATTGATTGCTGAAGAAGGCTTTCTTATATCTCCTTGCTATTCTTTGGAACTCTGCGTTCAGATGTTTATATCTTTCCTTTTCTCCTTTGCTTTTTGCTTCTCTTCTTTTCACAGCTATTTGTAAGGCCTCCCCAGACAGCCATTTTGCTTTTTTGCATTTCTTTTCTATGGGAATGGTCTTGATCCCTGTCTCCTGTACAATGTCACGAACCTCATTCCATAGTTCATCGGGCACTCTATCAGATCTACGCCCTTAAATCTATTTCTCACTTCCACTGTATAATCATAAGGGATTTGATTTAGGTCATACCTGAATGGTCTAGTGGTTTTCTCTACTTTTTTTCAATTTAAGTCTGAATTTGGCAATAAGGAGTTCATGGTCTGAGCCACAGTCAGCTCCTGGTCTTGTTTTTGCTGACTGTATAAAGCTTCTCCATCTTTGACTGCAAAGAATATAATCAATCTGATTTTGGTGTTGACCATCTGGTGATGTCCATGTATAGAGTCTTCTCTTGTGTTGTTGGAAGAGGGTGTTTGCTATGACCAGTGCATTTTCTTGGCAAAACTCCATTAGTCTTTGCCTTGCTTCATTCTGTATTCCAAGGCCAAATTTGCCTGTTACTCCAGGTGTTTCTTGACTTCCTACTTTTGCATTCCAGTCCCCTATAATGAAAAGGACATCTTTTTTGGGTGTTAGTTCTAAAAGGTCTTGTAGGTCTTCATAGAACCGTTCAACTTCAGCTTCTTCAGCATTACTGATTGGGGCATAGACTTGGATTACTGTGATATTGAATGGTTTGCCTTGGAAACGAACAGAGATCATTCTGTCGTTTTTGAGATTGTTACCCTAGATTCAAATTCTAATCTGACTATTGGCCACCTACAGGACCTTGTACAAGAACAACCTCTCTGAGCCTCAGTTTCTTCGTGTCTAAAATGATGGAGATCACTGTTATTTGTACTTAAGGAAGCTTTGATGAAAATAGTGATCGTCTTTGCCAACAAGATAAGAATAAAAATATTAGTTTCCTACAAAGTTTCAGATTGTCTTCTAAGTCAATTGTTTCTTTGTCAGTAATTTGTTGGGAAATTTTTTTTTTTTTTTAAACCCTATACTTTTCCAGCCAAAGGACAACAAAGCCTCAGAAACAGTTTACTTTTTTGGAAAAAAAGAAAATGTTGTACAAAATGTATGTACTGTTATATGTGGCGTACTTTATAGTTCTCATAACTCCTTAATTACCTTTTAGCTAGGGAATCACAGTGGAAAAAAGCTGAATTGAAATTAGACATTCATGACCCGTTTTATAATTTGAATAATAATGGCCTGTAGCTGAAGCAACACAGCACTGTTCATTGGCAATTGGTAATAGCGAAACTTCTTAAGTATGTCTCTGGCTTCAGTACTTGGAACTGTTAGACCGTTTTATGCATGACCATTTTATAACAAAACAAATATTTTTCCTCTGTATTTAAAGTAATTTTTTTCCCCAGGCTGTGTGATCCCACTGGTAGAATGAGCTCAATGGGAAGACTGAATGAGCTGATTTTCCTTCAGTATGTGACGGCAACACTTAAGCACAGAGACTTATTTGTAAGTACACAAACAAGGATTTTGTGTTACAGAAACATTTTATAGATTTCTGCACCAGAGGCCCTTGATGAGATGGCATAAGCAATGGAAAAGTAGCTGGGCAGCTGGAGAAATAACCTTGATTCAGCCCCCGCTGGCCACAGCACCCTACGTTAGTCATGTAACCACTTCTGGCCTTAGACCTCCTTCCTGACAAGGTCATGTGGACTGTGTGACCTCTAAGTGTTTCTTCAGGCCTCATGTAATCTGTGAGTCATGATAGACAACCCCCAATGACCAGAAAGAGTTCATTTTTCTTTTAAAATCCCGCCTCTAATACTTCAATCGCAAATAGCAATACCTTAACCAGTGTGGTGGTTACATGAGTGTTTGTTTTATAGTTATTCACCACGACCTACACTTCTGTTTAATGTACTTTCTGTTGATATATGTTATAAATTAATCTTTACATGTTTATAAAGACTGAATAAGTACAGGAATGTGACAGTTAAAATACATTTTTTTTTCTTATAGGGCAGTGCAAAATACAAACATTTAAAAAATTCTTTGCTTTTTAAGCTGGGGTCCCCTTGGCAGTCTTGTGCTGGTCCATTGTTTTCCTGAACTCTCTTCCTCAAACTTAATAACGAACGCACCATTGGTGTACTATAAACTAATTAGACACGGAGACGTGGAAAGAAGTTCCACCTTTTCGAAAAGCATGGTTATCACCTATGTGTGTTGTCCAAGGTGCTTCCTAGGTGGCTCGGTGGTAAAGAACCTGCCTGCAACGCAGGCAACACAGGTTTGATCCATGGGTCAGGAAGATCCCCTAGAGAAGGAAATGGCGATCCATTCCAATATTCTTGCCTGGAGAATTCCATGGACAGAGGAGAGCCCGTGGGGTCCCAAAGAGTCTTATAGAGCTGAGCAACTGAGCACACACACACAATGTCTAAGAGGCACTCTCACAGCTTACCAAGCTCTTCTGCTCATTCACACTTGTGATTGAAATGTGTTTATTCCTATGCCTCTTCGCGTGCATAGCAACACTCTTTCTCTTCATGTTGGAAATAAGATGACCAAAAGCCGTTTCCACCCCCACCACCCGCCTTAGTGCAGGAGCAGTTTAGATCACGTTCTTCCAGGTGACTTCTTTTCGGTTGTTCTTTTATTCTGTTCGGCTGTGGCCTCAAATCTATTTGAGTGTGTATAATATTGAACCAAATCCTCCAAACACTCTAAAATCCCCCCAGTGCTCATGAACTTTAACCACTTTGTCTTCACCACATGCTTTCCCGGCAACTGTAGATGTGTATAGAGCCTAAGTTGCAAATCCTTTTATCCTTAATGAGAATACTGGAGGCCACTGGGGAAATCCTGAAGTTTTATCATTTGTGGGCAACAGGCAGAACCAGAAGGGGTTACATGAAACACCAAATAATGATATTTGTGTTCTTTTTTACATTTTGTTAGCAAATTATATGCCTACGACTTAGAAGTGGGGGGATTTCTCTGTTCTTTCTACCATTTCCCTTTCCCCTTGCCATCTCCAAACTTCTTTCCTTATGACTTTTTTTTGCACTAAACATTAAGCTCATTGATTACCCGGATGGCACCAAGTGACCTAATGACGTGTCAGACTTAATGAGAAAAGCAAGCGGCTGCCTGTGATGTGGCCAGGCTTGGCCACCCCCCACCGCGTCCCGGCATGTCAGACTTAGTCCCCTTTAGGAGAAGGGAGCATGGAAAATCAACAGAGACCCGCCCGGTGCCTCTTCACAGAATGGACATGGGCATGGCTATTTAGCCTGTAAAAGGGGGCGCATTTGCACAAATGAAGTGAACATAAGGAGTCCTTCAGAAAAGAATGGGACCTTGGCAAATTTATAGACTCCCCTGAAAGAAAGTGATTACAGATCATTATCCAATTGAGGCAGATTGATGGGCTGGGGTCAAAGTAATATTGCAGATCTCACAGAGGGCACAATGGCTGCTTGTCACAGTGAAAGAAAAGAAAGGGCGGGGGGTTGAGGGGGAGACAGCCACACAGAGAGGCAAGGCTCAAGCTTTACCAACTGCTCCGAAAGGGCCTGGATGTGTATGTCATTACTTTTCTTGAGCACTATGTTTTATTTTATGTTGCAAAGGACACGCCATTGAGATCAAATTGGGCCTTCAAACGTCCCCCAATGAAGAACACACAAAGGCCCTTAAATATAGACCCAGCACTCACTTTTTTTTCCTTCCAAAAAGCACTAAAGCAACATAAATGGGGAAGAGGATGGACCACATAAAAATGCTTAGTTCCTCCTTTCTCTCCTTCTTTCTCTCTCTCTCAAGTGGAACTATCTCATAAAATATGAATATACAAAAAGAAATAATAATAGACAGAGGTCTTAATGTCTATAAGTGAAACCCCTTAAGCTGACAGCTAGGGGATGAGCAGATCTGACTTTGAAACTTTGCAACATCTGTTCAGGCCCAACGTGGCAGTCCTGAAATGGAAGAAAACAGGGCAAGACCTGTTCCCACTGCTGCCTTTGTATTGATTCCTGAGTGTTTAAAAGTGCTTTGCATTCATGCGTTTTACAAAATGCGATACAAAAGACAGAAGAATAGCCAGCATGCCCAAGTGCATTCGCCTTTCATTTTGCAATAGGTTTTGGGGATCTAGAGAGTTAGAAATATCAGGCAAACATGTATTCAGAGGAGATCCGGTTTTTATCTACTTTGTTGGGGTCCAGAGAGTATTAGCAAGTAAAAAAGAACAGATTTACATTCTAAACGTATTTTACCAGGAAGAAGCATAGTCATTTTTTTTTCCACATATAGACTATTCTTAAACAATAAAGTTATTTGATTTCTCTAAGATATATACAGCTAGAATTTAAGGATAGATCAATGATAAATAGAGACAGATAAAATTGGAGGAAAAAAAAAAGAAGGAAAGAAAAACTTCAGTTGGGGAATAGGGTATTTTTTTAACTTTCTCCTTCATGATAAAATTAAAGTTATGAATTCAATCACTGGTGTCATCTTTTCTTATTAAGGCAAATCAGCTAAGCTATAACAAATGGTAATATTACTATTTTTTGTTTGTTTTTATAAGTATATAAGTAGCTTACTTGCCTTTATCATCAGACATCACAGATGTGTTTCAAATTCTTGAGTTCAGAAATAATTGAGAACACTCATAAATGAAAATTTCCTTCTCAGCACTGCTCTTTGTTTTGTTTTTCCCCCTGATCACAAGGTCTTCACTGTTTCCTAATGAGCTCTTAATGAGCTGTCAATTGCTTATGTAAATAGAGAAGGAAACAGACACAGGAGGGGATGCAGGATATTCGGTTAAAATTTGACACTGCCTAACCTCTCAAAGTTATTAAAAATGTAGATTGCTCCAACTTAATAACTGGCCTCGACGCTCCCTTTCTTTTACTTCTCTACTTTCTGTGAGTATGCCATTTGAAAGACTCAGAGATACCATCACTTTACTTCTGGATTACTAGCTTTATGTTTAAAAATACTGCGTACATAGTTAAAGTTTCATGTTGAATGCACTGTAGAGATGTAGGTTAAAAGAAAAAAAAGTGAAAATTGCTTCATCTTATTTGTGATAATTATGCTAAAAGACTGGAAGTACGTTTGCTGGATTGATAGGTAACAGTAGTTGTCTCTGGTGGGGAGAGAAATAGAAATAGAAGCTGTAGCAGGACTTTTTTTTTTTTTTTCAAATGTGTACATATTGCTTGGATAAATTTAACAGAAATTAAAGATTTAATTAAAAACATTTCCCTGTCCCTGAAAATGATTTCCTGAAAATATCTGGGATTCATGAACATTTACAAAGAAATTGAATTTTTAAGTCTATTTTCATTGTGTATTTTACTCCAGTTTTATTTCAGAGTCACTGATGTGTGAATCTGTGTTATGTCTTTTTCCTAAATGTGCTGCATTCATGCACACATTGAGACTCTGAAGGGTTTCTAGGTAACTCCTTAGGAACTAGAGTTCTTCAATGGAGATTGAAAGGGTAACTTGCAATGTGGATTATCATACTGCATATACGATGTGTCAGAACTGATGTGCAAGGCCTTCACGTATGCTGCAGGACAAGCTAATTGAGACCAGTGATTGAACTGAGCATCCCAAGTTAGGAGGGGGTTTGGGGCAGTGTTGGGCAGTCATGGTGCTAATTAATCTGCTGCTGCTTCACACTGAGATAAGGATTGGGCTGGTTTCATAGAGGTCCCAAATTCCTTCCTACAATACCAGCCCTGGGGTCTCAAATTTATTGGCAGTTGGGAATTAGACCCAGAATGTGACATCTTTTCCCGAATGTCCAGACACCTGGAGTTCTCAAGGGGGCCTTGATTTCATTAAGTATCTAAGGGGAGAAAAGTCCTGAGGAAATACGGGGCAAGGAGAGATGGTGTGTGGTAGTTCCCAGAGGTAAACAGACCCACTTTTCCATTTATCCGGGATGGGTCCTGCCTTGAAACCAGGACCCATAAGATGCTTGATGCCCCTTCAGAGACAAAGCTCTACCTGGCAGTACATACCTGTCGAAAGCGAGTTCACTGAGATTGTAACTCACATGGACTTGATTGCTCTTTCTCTTGTTTCATGAAGTGGTAATGGAGAAAATCTGAGCCACTGTTGATAGGTCTGAAACCTGTCAGGGTTCTGCACTGTATCCAGTAGGAGATAAGCGCAATTCAGGTTATCTTGGCACAAAAAGATTGGCACGTTTCTTTATAGCCTTGTATCCTCTTGGCAAGATTACTGTCTTCCTATAGGGGGCCTTTTATACACTGTGAGTTTCTGTAGTAAATCCAGAAATTATGAGACTTTCTGTAAAAGGCAGGCTGAATTCAGACATTAGTAGAAAGAACTAGGAAAAGGGAACTGTGGAAAATTCTGAAAGAGATGGGAATACCAGACCACCTGACCTGCCTCCTGCAAAACCTCCATGTAGGTCAAGAAGCAACACTTACAACTGGACATGGAACAAGGGACTGGTTCTAATGGGAAAGGAGTACATCAAGGCTGTATATTGTCACACTGCTTATTTAACTTCTATGCAGAGAACATCATGCGAAATGCCAGGCTGGATGAAGCACAAGCTGGAATCAAGATTGCTGGGAGAAATATCAATAACCTCAGATATGCAGATGACACCACCCTGATGGCAGAAAGCGAAGAGGAACTGAAGAGCCTCTTGATGAAAGTGAGAGAGGAGAGTGAAAAAGCGGGCTTAAAACTCAACATTCAGAAAAATAAGATCATGGCATCTGGTCCCATCACTTCATGGGAAATAGATGGGGAAAGAGTGGAAACAGTGACAGACTTTATTTTCTTGGGCTCCAAAATCACTGTGGACAGTGACTGCAGCCATGCAATTAAAAGACACTTGCTCCTTGGAGGAAAAGCTGTGAACAACCTAGATAGCATATTAAAAAGCAGAGACATTACTTTGACAATCTGTATTGTCAAAGCTATGGTTTTTCCAGTAGCGATGTATGGATGTGAGAGTTGGACAATAAATAAGGCTGAGCGCTGAAGAATTTATGCTTTTGAATTGTGGTGTTGGAGAAGAGTCTTGAGAGTCCCTTGGTCTGCAAGGATATCAAACTAGTCAATCTTAAAGGAAATCAATCCTGAATATACAATGGAGGAACTGATGCTGAGGCTGGAGATCCAATAGTTTGGCCACCTGATGTGAAGAGCCAACTCATTAGAAAAGACCGTGATGCTGGGAAAGATTGAAGGCAGGGGAGAAGGGAAAAACAGAGGACGAGATGGTTGGATGGCATCATCGACTCAACAGACATGAGTTTGAGCAGGCTTCAGGAGATGGTGATGGACAGGGAAGCCTGAGGTGCTACAGTCCACGGGGTTGCAAAGAGTCGAACACACCTGAGCGACTGAACAACAACAAATCAAAATGTAGATAAAGTTACCAACTTGAATATAGTTTTACTTTTCTCTTGTAAAAGATGCCTATTTAAAATAGATTGCTGTATTCAAGTGTATACTATGAGAGAATACTTACGGCTTACGTAGTGTTCTCTAGAAATAGGCTGATGGTGAGTAATAAATTCTCTGAGAGGATTGTAGCTAAATTGTTAGAAGTAGGTTTCCATATTAACTCAGTTAAGGTAACTCAGGTTTTACACTGTTTTGGAAGACTGAATAACTGTTTTGATAAAACAAAATGGATTTATTTACATAGATATTTTGTAAAGAAATTGGAAAAATCTTTTGGGAGGCTGTTATTACTTGTGACAAAGTAGAGAAAAAGATATGATTTTTATCAATCTGATGTATTTCTATAGCTAATCGGGATCATGCCAGTCTGTGAAGGGTATTTGGGGCCTGACTGATTTACTTCATATTTCTCCAGTTACCCATGATTGTCTAAAATTCTGTCTAGAATGCCTTCAAGAATTTTGGAAAAATAAAAGAAAGTGATGAATCCCTATATACTTCGGTTATTAATGTGAATTAGGTTGGAATAAATAACATTGTTTTCATGTTATAGTATTTGTTTATATGATACTTTTATCAAAATAGCCTAAGAATAAAATAGATTATCCCCCCTACACAAAGTATTTTAGGAGTATTCCAGCCAGTTAAAATGAAATACTTCCCTAAACCGACACTTTTCTCAGCTTTAGTTGACTGTTATATATGTAGGAGATAGATTAGAATATTGTGGTTAATTCTTATAAGTATCCCAAAATTCTATCATCATAACAGCTTTGTTTTAAAGTGTTATAATTTCAAATGCTATTTTTGATACATTTTATTTAATCCTTATAGAACTTTATAGATGACTTCAACAGTAATAAAACATAAACAATTTCTCAACAAAATACAGATGCTAAGGGCAATATAAACATAATGGGCTTCCTTGGTAGCTCACTGGTAAAGAACTCAGCCATTAAAAAGAATACATTTGAATCAGTTCTAATGAGGTGGATGAAACTGGAGCCTATTATACAGAGTGAAGTAAACCAGAAAGAAAAACACCAATACAGTATACTAACGCATATATATGGTATTTAGAAAGATGGTAATGACAACCCTGTATGCGAGACAGCAAAAGAGACACAGGTGTGTAGAACAGTCTTTTGAACTCTGTGTGTGTGTGTGGGGGGGGGGGATGATTTGGGAGAATGGCATTAAAACATGTATAATGTCATATTAAAAAAAAAAAAAAAAAAAATCTGCCAGCAATGCAGATGCCGCAAGTTCCATCCCTGGATCAGGAAGATTCCCTGGAGAAGGGAGTGGCTACCCACTCCAATATTCTTGCCTGGGAAATCCCATGGACAGAGGAGCCTGGTGGGGGACAGTCCACGGAGTCACAAAAGAGTCAGACAGAACTTTGCGACTAAGCAACAACCGAAACTTACCACCTTACTCAGAGCCTACCTGAGTCTGCCCGATGACATCAGGCCACACGCCGGAGTGGAGCGGATGCGTCACTCTTGGATGCCTACACCCTGGAGTGGAGCGGATGCGTCACTCGGGATGCCCACACCCGGAGTGGAGCAGACGCGTCACTCTTGGATGCCCACACCCAGAGTGGAGCAGACGCGTCACTCTTGGATGCCCACACGCGGAGTGGAGCAGACGCGTCACTCGGGATGCCCACACCCGGAGTGGAGCGGATGCGTCATTCTTGGGATGCCCACACTGGAGTGGAGCGGACGCGTCACTCTTGGGTGCCCACACCCGGAGTGGAGCGGATGCGTCACTCTTGGGTGCCCACACCCGGAGTGGAGCGGACGCGTCACTCTTGGATGCCTCCTAGATCTCTAAATCTGAACGTCTGTATAGTTTCTCACGTGGCATTGCTCAGTCGTGGCCGACTCTTTGCGACCCCATAGACTGTAGCCTGAGAGGCTCTTCCATGCATGGGATTTTCCAGGCAAGAGTACTCGAGTGGGTTCCCATTTCCTTCTCCAGGGGATCTTCCCAACCCAGGGGATGGAAGCCGGGTCTCCTGCATTGCAGGCAGACGCTTTACCCTCTAAGCCACAGTTGCTCACAATAGTCCTGCCGTGTTGCAGCCATTAGGTGTTCCAGATGCCTCTAAGTTGAAAATGAAGGACCACGGTTCAGCCTCTGGACCCCTGTTTGCATCGTAGTAGGTGAAAACGACATGGTAAATGTGATGGGGGCCATTCTTTCGGACTCAGAGCTTAGCCCCTCCTAATAGATTCTAAATATCCCGGCCAAATTCAACTTTGTTGAAGCCAGTGGAAAGCCATTTAATGCATTTTCATTAGTCTGATAAAGCATTTCTTGAATATTAATTGTGTACATTGCACTGGTAAGACAATTTTAAAGAAACTTAATAACTTCACACAGAGCTTGGCCTAAAAGAATTAACAGAACTTTCAAGAATTGAATCATTTGTTCACAGAAGTAGTCTGGCACATTCCAACAAGTCCTTGACTAGTTAGTGATAGAACAAAGTAGGATTTTTCCAGCATATTCTCCACATAACATAGGTAAAGCTTTACAGTGTATAACTCTGCCCCAGTTCTCCTCATCATGAAATTCCAGTGTCTAGTCACAGCTGTGGCATATTTATTTTTGCCTTTTCAAAATATGTCTTTTCCCCAAATTGGCCAGAACATTTATTTTCCTTCCCCTCCAAAATAAGTCTTCACAATAGAACATCAATTTTATTCATGCAGAGTATTATAGTTTTCAGCCTTGAAAATTGATTCACTTCTTTCTAAAGTCTTACATTAAACTTCAAAGCCTAACCACAAAATCTTTCCCAATCTTGCAATACTACCAAACTTAGATTTTCCCCCAAGTTTTGCCAGAAAATAAAATTTGTTTTGTGCCATAATTGTTTTTTCTAAGAAAGAAGTCTCCCTAGAGGTTAAGGAAAAAAAAAAAAAAAACCTAACCAATTGTACCATGCAAAACACAAGCAATGTGTGTCAAAAACAAAATGTACCAAAGGTGAGGTATCAGTTTATTGTGAAAAATTGGTTATACCATATGCCATCACAAGGTAGCCGATTGTTTATCCAAATGAACAAATTGACTGCACTTGGACCAGAGTAAATACATTAACTATCCTTTCCCAGAAAGGCTTTGCTATAAACCCACCCTCAGGAGACAGTTCTCCTTGAGTTTCTTACCCTTACTGATAATGAGTTTCACCAAATGTAAATAGAATGGTCTGGGTCTTGCACCCACCAGGCTCCACTGCCCATTGAATTTTCCAGGCAAGAATACTGGAATGGATTGCCATTTCCTTCTCCAGATCTTCCCGACCCAGGGATCGAACCTGCATCTCCTGTGTCTTCTGCATTGGCAGGTGAACTCTTTACCACTGAGCCACCCGGGAAACCAATCCCAAGGTTAGGAATTTAAGAATTTTCAGGTGAGTCAGTGGTTCAGTGCTCTGATTGCTTCTTGGCTTGACTAAGGATGTAATTCTAAATCTTCTAGAGAGACAGTCCTCAGACTGGTACCCTCACTGCTCTGCATCTCTCTGGAGCCTTCTGCAATGCTGAGGTCCTACATTTGGACCCTGACTAATTGAGCTAAATTTTCTGTGATGCTGACCCTCTTTGCCCAGTAGCACACCTTTGCGTTGTACTAGCTCTGGTTAATTGGAGAAGGCAATGGCAACACACTCCAGTGCTCTTGCCTGGAAAATCCCATGGACGGAGGAGCCTGGTAGGCTGCAGTCCATGGGGTCACTAGGAGTCAGACACGACTGAGCGACTTCACTCTCACTTTTCACTTTCCTGCATTGGAGAAGGAAATGGCAACCTACTCCAGTGCTCTTGCCTGGAGAATCCCAGAAACAGGGGAGCCTGGTGGGCTGCCATCTATGGGGTCACACAGAGTCAGACATGACTGAAGCGACTTAGCAGCAGCAGCAGCTCTGGTTAATAATTGCATCAAGTCACTCAAGCATATTTCCTTGAAGCAGGAAAAATGCCTGGTTCTTCATTTGACATTTGGTTTCGACATTCACAGGGAGGTGGGCCAGGTCCCTCTTAGGAGGTCACGGGCATTGAAAACTACTCTGTTTTATAAAGGATCTGTGTTATGGATCTGATGAAATTTGTCGGAAAATCTGCCTTTAGATTTTGTTTGATTAGCAACTGGAAAACGAGCAAGAAAGCAAGATAGATTATCTAGCTTTTTTATGTAAAGACCATTTCTACACAATGGACCGTTGATGCCTTAGGGCCCTCCTGTGGACCCAGGGCAGGTCATTCTTAAAGCTCGCAATTCATCTTCCTTGCTGGTGATGTCTGCTTTCTAATGCAAGTTCTTCAAGTGTTTTCAAGTACAGAAATGGCAACTAATAATTGCCATTGGCATCATGAGTTAAAAAAAAAAGTTTGTATATTTCCACACAAGAAAAAGTTTATTTTGTCTCTTAAAATCTTGATATCGAGAATTATATTTTTAAATATAATAATGCTATCCAGACTTGAGATACTTTCTTTTGCTTGAGTTTTGTGAGAGCAAAAAAGTTGGGAGGGTAAAGATACATCCTTAATATCCTAAAGGAAATCTAGGCGAAGTCACTCACCCAAATTATATTGACCATAAAGACTTCACGGGGCCATTTCATTAGTTTATGAGGCATAATTAAATAAAATGGGACCTTAAATGAATTATAACCAGCTTGTGGAATAACAAATATATTGTGCATGAGAAAACTAGCTCCATGTGACTTGACGGCCACCATATGTAAAAACGCCTATTATTTGTCCTGTCTCTTTGAAAATCATTTTATTGGAATGTATCAGCTAAAGCAAAACACATGACCATCTAGTTGGTACATAAAAGAAACCACTGAAGACAAGTTTCTGCCCAGCCCCCACTCCCAGCATGTGAGCACTCTGGGAAAACAGCCTGAAGGATTTCCTTTCTTTTCTTTCTCTTTTTATCGGCATCTATGTACCAGCAAGTGCATCACATGCACCCTCCGCCATTAGCTGCCTCTGCCTAAAAAAAAATTTGGTCAACGTTTAAGCATTTGCTTCATGAAAAGCTAGCCTACTGAAAGCTCTGTTGGCCACAGGAGTGGCTTGGGTTCGTCTCTCTAACTTCCTGGATCCCTGTAAGTGCTGCTCGGCGGCTCATCCATGTGATCCCGCCCAGGCCCTGGACATCAAGACAACATTGTGATGTTGGAGCCCACACTGTCTGCTGTGGACCTCAGGCTTGATTTCTAAGATGCCCTTTGCTTTGCATACTGCAGCAGGTGGCACTTATTATTGAATGCACAGTGCCAACTTGTGCCTGGAACATGCCCTCAGGTGGTCTTCTGGGAATGGGGTGCAGCTGTAGTACAGCAAGGTGTCTAGGTTATCCGTAGGAATCTTCATCAGAGACAGTGCACCATGAATTTCTGTTTAAGGCTACCTCCTGCAGCAAATGCCAAGTGACTATTACCAGAACTTGCTTTTGAGGTTTGGTTGTATGGAAAGATTCACATGTGCACGAATGTCTGCTCAGTAGTGTCCAACTCTTTGTGACCCCATGGGCTGTAGCCTGCCAGGCTCCTCTGTCCATGGAGTATTCCAGGCAGGAATACTGGAGTAGGTTGCTATTTTCTACTCCCAATGATAAATCCAACATAAAAGAAGTTCTTTGACCAAAGAAGTTATGTCAAATTATTTCAATGTTTCCACAGCACTAAGTGTAGCATGAGAACTTGATATTATCACATTTTACACAGAAAATGCATTCAGTAGATAACTGTTTACCCATTTCGTGTTAACATCAGTCACAAATTGAAATAGTGGGTCCTGGACTGTTAATTTAGAAGGCCAGAAAGTGAAAGTGAGGTCTCTCAGCCATGTCTGACTCTTTGCGACACCATGGACTGTAGCCTACCTGGCTCCTCCCTCCATGGGATTCTCCAGGCAAGAGTACCGGAGTGGGTTGCCATTTCCTTCTCCAGGGGATGTTCCCGACCCAGAGATCAAACCCAGGTCTCCCGCATTCCAGGCAGACGCTTTAACCTCTGAGCCACTAGGGAAGCCCATTTAGAAGGCCAGAGAGGACCACATTTGCTGAGTATACTCCTATGCAGTCATCACTGAGTCATCATTATTTTTAAACAAATAATCTCGTTTATTTATATTTAATTAAAAAAAAGATTTAGGTTCTAATTGGTCTTCATCATTAAAAATCTGTGTGATTGAATACATAACATCACCTCCCTTGAGTCTTGAATTTTCATCTAAAAAAGGAGGAGGCTGTTTTAGATCATCTTGAATGCCTCAAATTTCCACTCATACATTTCTCTCAACTCTATAACTGTTCTTTCATGGCTATTAAGAATTTCAGAAAGCATACATACAGATAGCTAATAAACACATGAAAAAATGCTCAACATCTCTCATTATTAGAGAAATGCAAATCAAAACTGTGATGACGTATCGCCTCACACCAGTCAGAATGGCCATCATCGAAACGTCTACAAACAACTGCTGGAGAGGGTGTGGAGCAAAGGGCAGCCTCTTGCACTGTTGGTTGGAATGTAAATTGATACAGCCACTATGGAGACAGTATGGAGATTCTTTAAAAAACTAAGAATAAAACTGTCATATGACCCAGCAATCCCTCTGCTGGGCACATACCCTGAGAAAAGCCATAATTGAAAAAGACACATGCACCCCAATGTTCATTGCAGCACTGTTTACAATAGCTAGAACACAGAAGCAGCCTAGATATCCACTGACAGATGAATGGATAAAGAAGCTGTGGTACATATACACAATGGAATATCACTCAGCCATAAAACGGAATGCATTTGAGTCCATTCTGAAACGCTGGATGAACCTAGAGCCTATTACACAGAGTCGTGTGGAATCTAGAAAATGGTACTGATCATTCTGCAGGGCAGCAATGGAGACAGAGACAGAGAGAACAGACTTGTGGTCACGGGGGAGGGAAGGAGAGGGTGGGGCAAACTGAGCGAGTAGCATTGAAACATACACATGACCATGTATAAAACACATAGCCGATGGGAATTTGCTGTAAGACACAGGGAGCTCAAACCTGGTGCTCTGTGACAAACTAGAGCAGCAGAATGGGGAGGGAGGTGGGAGGGAGGTTCAAGAGGGAGGGGATATATGTACCCCTGTGGCTGATTCACGTTGATGTATGGCAGAGACCAACACAATATTGTAAAGCAGTGATCCTCCTATTAAAATTAAATAAATTAAATAAAAGAAAGGAGAGAGAGAGAAAAAAAAAGAATTCCAGAATTTCAGGACCTTTCATGTTTGTGTGTTTGGGTCCCTGAATTTAAGTACCATCAGTGCTAGCTAGTACTTTCCCACTGTCAACACACATGTAGGCAAGCTCTTGGAGACACTGCTCTCCGTCTAAGAAAGAGCAGAAGCCCCTCTAGTCATCATCACCATCACCCCTGGCTTCCCTTCCTCCAGTCCTCCCTGCGATCCTGGTCAGCAAGGGTTGGTGGTGTTATTTAATGAGATGTTGTTCACCTCATGGGCATTGAACGTCATCAAAGAAGCTTGTGCCTTGGTTTCTTCGAAAGCTGCCATCAAATTGCATTTATTTCAAAAGTATTATTGTCATATTTATCAGAATAATCAATTCTCTTTTCCCAAGTCCTGCCATTCAGATATAAGATCTCTTAAAATGTCCCATTTAGGGAGGTGGTATAGTGAATAGGAATAAAGACTTCAGAAGTAGAGAGTCATCTGGGGCGATTAAGAATTTTATTCATCCTCATTTTCTTAACGGCAAAATGAGATAACAATAGTATTTATCCCATTGCTTTGTTGAGAATATGAATTGAAGTTATATGCATAAAATTCTTAGAATACTAGTTACAAGTACACAGATTATAAATAGCATATATTCAGGTTTGTTGTTATGACTTTTAACTATTAGATTTGTTAATACAAATATTATTCTTACTTATTCACTTTCTACAATAATTTAGATGTTTTAAAAATATAAGTACTTGCCAATGAAAATAGGGAACACAAGTAAAAGATATTTCATTATTAAAGTCAGTTTAAATATAAGCAATTAAGGCTAATATTTTTATACAAACTTGTAAAAATATAGAGGCTCTCTTTATCCTGAATTGAATTGCTCCTTCTAGAATAGGAAAATCCTAAATTATAATTCTCTTAGTGAATTAATATACCAATATAAATACATGTTATTAATTTTAACAATAATATCTTTACCATCTATAATATATAGATTAAGCACTTAACTAGTAATTAACATGACTCGCTAAATTATGACACATATTTCAGAAAAATCTTGATATTTTTCTTTTGTTACATGTAGCTGTCAAATCTGTTTTCAGGTTTTAGTAGCTTAATTTCTTTTAATGTTTCCATAGAAATATAGTTAACTAGATGATAGATTAGAGGCAATAACATGATATCCTTGACATGCAGTCAAATTTATCTTCATCACATGTCTGGTAATATCCTCTTATTGTGTAATGGACCCTGTTATTTGTATCTATCATACTTTTACCCATTCATCTTCTTAGCTCCTAAAGATAGAATTCTCATCCAGACTGTTACAGATGCAGATTCACACGCCTCCATGTGTCCTCCATTATTTGTGGTCATCTAATAAATTGGCTCTTTATATATCAGATCAGTGGCATAAGACTGGAATGCATGCCCATAAGATAATACAGAAACATTTTATACATTGAAGAAGAAATTATTGTAAGCAATTTTTTAGGCATCTTTGCAAAGTGTCAATAACTGCAAAAACCTTTCTACTAAAAGCATGAACTAGGTAGAAAGTCGAGAGGAGGTGTGCGAATGGGATGAAAGCTCTGCTGTCTACTTTGATACTCAGAACGGGAGTATCTGAGAAAAGGAACCATGTCAGAAGCTCTCCTTTTCCCTGTCTCTTCCTTTTTATCTTTAATCATTCACTGTCTGTATTCTATCAATAGCTTTGCTCCTGGCTGGCAAAAAATGGCAAAGAAAACAGAAAGTAGATTTGCTTGATCTGTAGAATTTAAGGGGGCTTCCCTGGGGCTTCAGACAATAATCTGCCTGCAATGTAGGAGACCTGGATTTGATACCTGGGCCCGAAAGATCCCGTGGAGAAGGGAATGGCAAGCCACTCCAGTATTTGCCTGGAGAATCACATGAACAGAGGATCCTGGCAGGATCCAGCCCCTGGAGCTGCAAAGAGGCAGACGTGACGGAGAGACTAACACTTTCGCTGGAATTTAAGATATAAGAATTATCTAATTCTAAATTTGCCCCTAGTTGATATAGGCTTATTGTTTGTATCCTTTACCCTCAGTGAAACACTGTTCCTCCATCTTTCACTGAAAGAGAGAACTAGAGTCAGACATGCATGAAGGACTAACTGTGTTGCAAGAGATACACAAGTTTCTTGGAATAAAGTAACCAAAATACTTGACTCCCAACCTTCCTTGCACCTATATTCTGTATAGGGAACCAGATAGGGGAATCATTTTAATCACTGGGGGAAGAAAAGGAACAAAAAGTACCTTGACAGGGAATGGGTGGGTGGACAGAGTTGGCAAAACCTTGGAAACACAGGCTGTATCACATAACTTCACAGAAATTAAATTGGAGCCATAGATGAAATGAATATTTTTTGAGGAAAATGCAGTTTACCAAACTGACTTCAGAAGACATAGAAAGTTTAAACAGGCCAATTTCCTCTGGAAGAAATAGAGAAAGTTTACAAACCTACCCCTTCCTCCCACCCAAAATCACCAAGGAGCAGCTTTTACCGTGATAGAAGTTTATACCCAGTGGTAAAGAATCTGCCTGCCAGGGAGGAGACGCAGGTTCGATCCCTGGTTCAGGAAGATCCCCTGAAGAAGGTAAAGGCAACCCATGCCAGTATTCTTGCCTGAGAAAGCCAATGGACAGAGGAGCCTGGTGGGCTACAGTTCACGGGGTCGCAAAAGAGTCAGACGCAGCTTAGTGACTAAACAACAAAACATCAAGTTTATGCTACTTATGAAAAGAGCATTCAATCTGTAGAGAATTTATTAATGTAATTTATCATCAAAAGATCTAAAAATAATAATTATAATCAGCTTAATAGATGCCGTAGGCACAGTATCTGTGTTCTGCTCATAACCCTTCATATATATACATATATATATATATATATTTTTTTTTTTTTTTACCATTTCTGAGCACCCTATTCACCCCCATGGGTGTTTTGAGCAACCAGGGAATGCTGTTAATCTTCACATTGCTGTCCTTAGGTTGCTGGAGCCACTTTGAATAGATATACAGAAAACTGAGTTTTTCTCCTCTCTCTCCCAACCATGCTCCCTGTGGCAATTGACCAGTGATTGGAAAGTTTGGGGTATGAAAGTCAACGGCCTGCCCAGATTGGGACAACTCTGAGATGTAATTTACATTCCAGGGTGACCCTGCAGGAAATGGCTGAAGTCTACCCTCTGCAGGACTCTTGCCTGCAATTACACTCGGGTTTGCTGTGTCCCACTCTTCTGGCCTGCTCTCCCTCTTCCCTTACTGGTCTATGCTGGGATCATTTCCTTAATAAATGGCTTACTTAAATGTGTTATCCTTAAGATCAACTTCAGGAGGACTTGTTCAGAGCAGATGCTAAAAGTGTATTCAACATTAATTGATTGCTTTTTTTCAGCCAATAAAGTAGAAACAAAAGGAAATTCTCTTATCCATGTAAAATACAACTATCTCAGTCAAAAGCTAGCATCATACTTGATGGGAAATAGAAAAGCCATTTCTGCTAAAGGCAGGAATTGGACAGGAATTCCTGCCCTAGTTTCCAGGTTCTACCTGTTCCTTACTACAGTAAATCTCAAGTTTGTTCCTGATATTTATAAATCGTTCTGAGATTCTTCTTTAGCAAGAGCAACCAACCCAGCTGTATTGTGAAATGCTTAATTTCTCAACTTATGTTGAAAAAGATATTAACATACAGAGCAAAGACTTTCTTTTAATTGAAATACAGTTGACTTAAAATGTTGTGTTAGTTTCATGAGTACAGAAAAGTGATTCAGATATGTGTGTGTGTGTGTGTGTGTGTATATTTTTCCAGAGTTTTTCCATTATACTTTATTACAAGATATTGAATATAGCTCCCTGTGTTATACAGTAGGTTCTATTTTATATATGGTAGTATATACCTGATGTGGTCACTCACCTAGAGCCAGACATCCTGGAATGTGAAGTCAAGTAGGCCTTAGGAAGCATCACTATGAACAAAGCTAGTGGAGGTTATGGAATTCCAGTTGAGCTATTTCAAATCCTGAAAGATGATGCTGTGAAAGTGCTGCACTCAATATGCCAGCAAATTTGGAAAACTCAGCAGTGGCCACAGGACTGGGAAAGGTCAGTTTTCATTCCAATCCCAAAGAAAGGCAATGCCAAAGAATGCTCAAACTACCACACAATTGCACTCATCTCACACGCTGGCAAAGTAATGTAAACTGTGAACTTCTAGATATTCAAACTGGTTTTAGAAAAGGCAGGGGAACCAGAGATCAAATTGCTAACATCTGTTGGATCATCAAAAATGCAAGAGAGTTCCAGAAAAACATCTATTTCTGCTTTATTGACTATGCAAAAGCCTTTGACTGTGTGGACCACAACAAACTCTGGAAAATTCTGAAAGAAAGGGAATACCAAACTACCTGACCTGCCTCTTGAGGAATCTGTATGCAGGTCAGGAAGCAACAGTTAGAACTGGACATGGAACAAAAGACTGGTTCCAAACAGAAAAAGGAGTACGTCAAGGCTGTATATTGTCACCCTGCTTATTTAACTTCTATGCAGAGTACATCATGAGAAACTCAGGGCTGGAGGAAGCATAAGCTGGAATCAAGATTGCTGGGAGAAATATCAATAACCTCAGATATGCAGATGACACCACCCTTATGGCAGAAAGTGAAGAAATAAAGAGCGTCTTGATGAAAGTGAAAGAGGAGAGTGAAAAAGTTGGCTTAAAGCTCAATATTCAGAAAACTAAGATCCCATCACTTCAAGGCAAATAGATGGGAAAACAGTGGAAACAGTGTCAGACTTTATTTTGGGGGCTCCAAAATCACTGCAGATGGTGACTGCAGCCATAAAATTAAAAGATGCTTGCTCCTGGAAGAAAAGTTATGACCAACCTAGACAGAATATTAAAAAGCAGAGACATTACCTTGCCAACAAAGGTCCATCTAGTCAAGGCTATGGTTTTTCCAGTGGTCATGTAGGATGTGAGAGTTGGACTATAAAGAAAGCTGAGCACTGAAGAATTGATGCTTTTGAACTGTGGTGTTGGAGAAGACTCTTGAGAGTCCGTTGGACTGGAAGGTGATCCAACCAGTCCATCCTGAAGGAAATCAATCCTGAATATTCATTGTAAGGACTGATGCTGAGGCTGACACTCCAATCCTTTGGCCACCTGATGCAAAGAACTGACTCATTGGAAAAGACCCTGATGCTGAGAAAGAATGAAGGCGGGAGGAGAAGGGAACAACAGAGGATGAGATGGTTGGATGAGATACTGACTCAATGAGTTTGCGTAAGCTCTGGGAGGCCTGGTGTGCTGCAGTCCAAGGGGCGCAAAGACTGAGTGAACTGAACTACAATGTATACCTGCTAATCCCAAAGTGCTATTTAAAGCTCCACTCCCCTGCTTCCTTCTTTGGTAGCTATAAGTTTGTTTTCTCCATCAGTGAGTTTACTTTTGTTTTGTAAATAAGTTCATTTGTATCTTTTTTTTTAGATTCCACACGTAAGTGACATCATACGGTGTTTGTGTTTTTCTGTCTCACATATCACTGAGTACGGTAGTCTCTAGGTCTATCCATGTGGCTGCAAATGGCATTATTTCATTACCATTATGGCTGAGTAACATTTGTTTCTGTATATATATGTGTACACCACATCTTCTTTACCCATTCATCTGTTGATGGACGCTTAGGTTGCTTCCGTGGCTTAGCTATTGTAGATGGTGCTGCTATGAACATTGGGATGACTGTATCTTTTTTAAATTAGAGTTTTCTTCTTTTCCTGATGTATCTTCAGGAGTGGGATTACTGGATCTAGAGAAAGGTTTTTGTTCAAATAAATACATGGCTCTATCTTGGGCAACCCCCTCTCCTTAGATGAGATTCTTAAAGCCTAACAGGAAAGGCCAACTATCCTGTGTTCATACTGACAGCAAAAAGACTGGAAGAAACTTGTGGGTGGATATTACTGAGAAATATGTTGCTACTAAAATACCTTTTAAAGGGTGTGCAAGTGACTTGTCAACACACATAAAGTGATTGGAAGAACTAAAGTCACCATTCAAACAATGAAAACTCTAACATTTTCCTTCAAAGAAAAGATATATTGTAGATTTTACTATTCACATTCTTAGTACACAATTTTTTCTATTATCAACATATTGTATCTGCTTTCCATTTCCCTTTTCTATACAATATTTCTAAAAGAACCGGCTGTTCTGGTTTTTCTGAAATTGTAGAGATATCTTGAATTTCACGTCAAATAAATTCAAGACTTTTCTTTTCACAGAAACTTTTTTTTGTTTGTTTTTTAAGCAGACCAGCTTCAAAACGGATCAAAAAACCCAGGAATTGTAAAACTTTTCTTTTTGAAAAGAAATTATTAGTCCTAGTTGGCTGATAAGACTTAAAAAAAAAAAGAAAAAGAAACACAGCTATTTGTGGTTGACTGTTTTCCTACATAGATGCCAAATTAGTGGTTGAAGAAGTTACTGATTTTAAAAATGAAGCAGAATTAAAAATGGAATTATCTTTTTTTTTTTTCCTTAAACATCAGCTTACCAAGAAGCCACACCAGGATTATATCTTCTGTTGTATCACCATGTAACCATCTCTGGAGAAACTAACAGCACCCCTCCACTGAGTCTGCCCAAGGACAACGTACCAAGGAAACCCCAAATGCAGCCAGAACTGTAAGAATGAATTTGCAGAGCTGAAGCACAGTGTTCACCTCCCCACACGCCTTCACTGTTAGTCTGGGCACGTGAACTTCTTCACTACAAAAAAAAAAAACAAAAAAAAAGGCGCACCAGCTAGTGAATCACGAACATTCATGATTTATTGAGGGAGAAACTATAGAGATAGAATTTTTTTTTTTTTTAAGCAAAGCCTCAAGAAATCCAGCATCAATGGCATGGAACCAGTTTTTGAATTGAGCCCTGAGAACTCATTGTGATTTGCATTCATGTAAACACCTACATTTTTTCGTTAACTGAACTGATTTAACTGCTAATTAAAACTAGTCAGTAAGCACAATGCAAAATTAATTAAACCATTTAGCAGAGAGATGCAAATTAGGCAAAGCAATGTATTGGACACTATCAAAGTAAGTGCGACTGCTGCTTGTCATCAGGCAAAATAGTTCCTAGGGTAAGTGCCTTCCTTAGGGAGCAGCGTGAAGGAATAAAAACCACCCTGTTGACCATGATCTTGTTAGGCCAGCATTCTATAAGTCAGCTTATCTTTCAAATGCAAAAATGAGGGTTTCATAGCTATTTAAAACTAAGAAAACTTGTGAAATTTACAGTGAAATTTATTATTTTTATGAGACAAAATTTTACACTACATGATATAGGACTATTGTTTATTTCACCTAAAGAGAGAAGTCAGTCAGGCTTTTCCATCCTCCATCTTTCAACTCCAATCTCTTACCTGATAATACTGTAGTCTTCTAAGAGATTAGCACCGTCTTTGTGAAAAATTTATCACACTGGCACCCTGGGCATTCTTCATTCTCCTCACTTTTTTTTTTTTTTCATCTAACTTTGGATTATTTCCTTCTGTGGGTAGCTCCCCTCAATGCTTCTGGATATCAGTCAAGAGGAAAAAGAACATTTTGCTCTTAATGCTCAAAAATATGTAGTGGGAGAAATTTCATTTATTGTCCTTTTTCTTAACGAACGCTGGTGACTGCCTCTATAGACATTTCTTGCGTGCCACCTTCTGTCACCTCCCATGCGGAGGGCAGTTATTAGTCAGTGGTTTGGGAAGCCATCTACTGATGTGGGCACAGGCTGTGCTCATAACTGAGGTGATAATACGCTGGTTGCACTGCTGAACTGACATATGTTATATCACCCTACACGCACACTGGAGCATTCTGTTCTGAGTACCATGGCTAACGTCTTTCATATGCTTCGAAACATTTTCTGATTCTTTTTCAAAAATAAACTGAATAGGGTTTACCATAACCAAAACAAAACGACCTTTTTTAAGATAAGTTAATCTGGATTTGGGTTCCGCGGTTTATGTTTTGCACACTTGATAAAATCTCTTGGATTAGTTGAAGAAGCTTCTAAATACACTTCCATAAAACTGGCCTTAGAATAGGCATATCACAGAGGAACTGTGGCAAAAAGAACCAAATCAGAATCACCATAATCAACATAATAAAAACTGAAAGAAGGAATTTCGAATCTATAACTAAAATACGTTTATCAAGAATCAACTCATTTCGTGAAATGAAACCTTGTATGTGGTTTCCCTTAGCCAGAGAAGAAAACACTCTTTGATAAGTCACAACTGAACCACTGGCAGATTTCCTCACTGTGGAAAAATCTGGGCCATGGGATTTTTTTTTTTTCCCCCTCTGCATGTGGTTTCCTTTCAGACCATGAGATGGATTTTAAGCCTTTCAACTATCCAAAATAAATGTTGGCCCTGAAGTTCAATCTTCTACCATATAGCCAGGTACCTTGGCTTCTGACATACCCAATTTATCCCTTCAGAATAAACCCAGAAATGTGGATTTACAGTAAGTTATAGGAACTTAGAGCAACTTTTCTTCCATATATACAATAATTCCTAATTGTGGAATTTTAATTGGAGTTGGGTTTGGGGAAGGTGGGGTCCATGTGTTAGATTTGAATCTCAGCTATTCAGACAGGAGCTTCTATGATATCCCCCCAATCACAAGGAGATCAAACCAGTCAATCCTAAAGGAAATCAACCCTGAATATTCATGGGCAGAATTAATACTGAAGCTGTAGTTCCAATACTTTGGCCACCTGATGCGAAGAGCCAACTCATTGGAATAGACCTTGATGTTGGGAAAGATTGAGGGCAGCAGGAGAAGGGGGCAACAGAGGATGACATTGTTGGACAGGGAAGCCTGGCATGCTGTATTGCTGTACTCTGTAAGTTGTCAGCCTTCTTTTCCCTGTAGAACTATTTATCCATTCAAGGACCAGGATTCAGTTTTGAAAGAAACTAGCAATACTTCCATGAGGCATGTACCTGACCTTACAGAGTGTGGTTTGAAACTGACTTTATCTAAAGTGGAATTTTTTTCTCAGTAGAATGATAGTTCTTTTTCTTTTGCAAGAGGCAGAAAATTAGCTCAAACTCTACCTTAATGGAAAAAAAAAAGGAATGCATTAATTTACTAACTAAAAATACAGAAGCTTCCCTGCTGGATCCAAGCTCACAGCATAGTCAGGGGTTTATTTCTTTCCTCCTCTTCATCTCCCTCTTCTTCTTCTCCTTCCCATCCCTCTTTTTCTGTGTCCCCCCTTCCTCATTTCTCTCTCCTTTCCTTCCCTCACTTTAACTATTTCAGTTCTCCTGTCCTCTTTTTCAATCAGGATCTCTTTTCTATAATCCCAAGGCTCACAAGCTCCTCAATGGCCATAATCTCCCAAAGAAGGACACCTCTCTCTCCAGCATCAATGCCACTCCCCTCAAGAGTCTTATAACCTAGAATCCTGGGTAACATGCCCATCTGTGTGGTGAGGAGGGCAGGGCCACTGGACTGACAGAACACCCCCTTGCCAGGTGGGGAGGGGGAATTTCCCAAGCCTGGTGAAGAGCAAAGGAAACTAGATAAAAATAAAACAATACATGTTCACTGCAACTGCACAAGGATTTTGATAATCAAGGAGGAATCAAAGCATTAAAGAAATGAAGAATTTGGACTTAATTCAATGCAGAGAATATAAAAAAAGAGAATGAAAAAGGATTTGGATTTAGATTCTGGTTTTGAGTTCAGTTCAGTCACTCAGGCATGTCCAACTCATTGTGACCCCATGAATCACAACACGCCAGGCCTCCCTGTCCATCAAAAACTCCCAGAGTTCACTTAAACTCATGTCCATCGAATCGGTGATGCCATCCAGCCATTTCATCCTCTGTCATCCCCTTCTCCTCCTGCCCCCAATTACCCCCAGCATTAGGGTCTTTTCCAATGAGTCAACTCTTAGCATGAGGTGGCCAAAGTATTGGAGTTTCAGCATTAGTCCTTCCAATGAACACCCAGGACTGACCTCCTTTAGGATGGACTGGTTGGATATCTTTGCAGTCCAATGGACTCAACTTTCTTCACACCAACTCTCACATCCATACATGACCACTGGAAAAACCATAGCCTTGACTAGATGGACCTTTGTTGGCAAAGTAATGTCTCTGCTTTTTAATATACTGTCTAGGTTGGTCATAACTTTCCTTCCAAGGAGTAAGTGTCTTTTAATTTCATGGCTGCAATCACCATCTGCAGTGAGTTTGGAGGCCAGAAAAATAAAGTCTGACACTGTTTCCCCATCTATTTCCCATGAAGTGATGGGACCAGATGCCATGATCTTCGTTTCTGAATGTTGAGCTTTAAGCCAACTTTTTCACTCTCCACTTTCACTTTCATCAAGAGGCTTTTGAGTTCCTCTTCACTTTCTGCCATAAGGGTGGTGTCATCTGCATATCTGAGGTTATTGATATTTCTCCCAGCAATCTTGATTCCAGCTTGTGCTTCTTCCAGCCCAGTGTTTCTCATGATGTACTCTGCATAGAAGTTAAATAGGCAGGGTGACAATATGCAGCCATGACATACTCCTTTTCCTAGTTGAAACCAGTCTGTTGTTCCATGTCCAGTTCTAACTGTTGCTTCCTGACCTGCATATAGGTTTCTCAAGAGGCAGGTCAGGTGGTCTGGTATTCCCATCTCTTTCAGAATTTTCCAGTTTATTGTGATCCACACAGTCAAAGGCTTTGGCATAGTCAATAAAGCAGAAATAGATGTTTTTCTGGAACTCTCTTGCTTTTTTGATGACCCAGCAGATGTTGGCAATTTGATCTCTGGTTCCTCTGCTTTTTCTAAAACCAGCTTGAACATCTGGTAGTTCACGGTTCACATATTGCTGAAGCCTGGCTTAGAGAATTTTGAGCATTACTTTGCTAGCGTGTGAGATGAGTGCAATTGTACAGTAGTTTGAGCATTCTTTGGCATTGCCTTTCTTTGGGATTGGAATGAAAACTGACCTTTTCCAGTCCTGTGTCCACTGCTGAGTTTTCCAAATTTGCTGACATATTGAGTGCAGCACTTTCAAAGCATCATCTTTCAGGATTTGAAATAGCTCAACTGGAATTCCATCGCCTCCACTAGCTTTGTTCATAGTGATGCTTTCTAAGGCCCACTTGACTTCACATTCCAGGATGTCTGGCTCTAGGTCAATGATCATACTATCATGATTATCTTGGTCCTGATTATCTTGGAGTAGCCATCATGGTCAACAAAAGAGTCCAAAATGCAGTACATGGATGCAATCTCAAAAATGACAGGATGATCTCTGTTTGTTTCCAAGGCAAACCTTTCAATATCACAGTAATCCAAGCCTATGCCCCAACCAGTAGTGCTGAAGAAGATGAAGTTGAATGGTTCTATGAAGACCTACAAGACCTTTTAGAACTAACACCGAAAAAAGATGTCCTTTTCATTATAGGGGACTGGAATGCAAATGTAGGAAGTCAAGAAACACCTGGAGTAACAGGGAAATTTGGCCTTGGAATACAGAATGAAGCAGGGCAAAGGCTAATAGAGTTTTGCCAAGAGAACGCACTGGTCATAGCAAACACCCTCTTCCAAGAACATGAAAGAAGACTCTACACATGGACATCACCAGATGGTCAACACCAAAATCAGATTGATTATATTCTTTGCAGCCAAAGATGGAGAAGCTCTATACAGTCAGCAAAAACAAGACTGGGAGCTGACTGTGGCTCAGATCATGAACTCCTTATTGCCAAATTCAGACTGAAATTGAAGAAAGTGGGGAAAACCACTAGACCATTCGGGTATGACCTAAATCAAATCCCTTATGACTATACAGTGGAAGTGAGAAATAGATTTAAGAGATTAGGTCTGATAGAATGCCTGATGAACTACGGAATGAGTTTCGTGACATTGTACAGGAGACAGGATCAAGATCATCCCCATGGAAAAGAAATACAAAAAAGCAAAATGGCTGTCTGGGGAGGCCTTACAAATAGCTGTGAAAAGAAGAGAAGCGAAAAGCAAAGGAGGAAAGGAAAGATATAAGCATGTGAATGCAGAGTGCCAAAGAATAGTAAGGAGAGATAAGAAAGCCTTCCTCAGTGATCAATGCAAAGAAATAGAGGAAAACAACAGAATGGGAAAGACTAGCAATCTCTTCAAGAAAATTAGAGATACCAAGGGGACATTTCATGCAAAGATGGGCTCGATAAAGGACAGAAATGGTATGGACCTAACAGAAGCTGAAGATACTAAGAAGAGGTGGCGAGAATACACAGAAGAACTGTACAAAAAAGATCTTCACGACCAAGATAATCATGATGGTGTGATCACTGACCTAGAGCCAGACATCCTGGAATGTGAAGTCCAGTGGGCCTTAGAAAGCATCACTACGAACAAAGCTGGTGGCGGTTTTGAGTTATTCCACTGTTAATCGTAACAACAAGATTTTTGTCCTCTCTGGGTCTTTGTTTATTTAGGTTATAAATGGAAACTTTGGGAGTTTCTCACCACCAAAACCAATGCAATTCCATCTGCGTTAACTGGTGTGGGTCTCTGGCGGGTTCTTACTCTGTGACAGTGTGTCTGATGAGGACACAAAAAGTGAACCCTCCTCGCTGCTCTGTTCACGCTGCCTGTTCATACTCCACTCAAACTCTTTACCAACTGACTTCCTTGTAAGAAGTGGTGATTAGGACACCGACACAGAAGAGAGAAGAAATTGTGAAGACACAGGGAGAAGATGGCTGTCTACAGGCTAAGGAGAGAGGCCTCAAAAGAAACCAACCCTGCCACCACCTTAATCTCTGACTTCCAGCCTCCAGAACTGTGAGAAAGTGCTGCAAAACCAATACAGCCAGTATTGAGAAATTACTTTTTGAACTTAGTCAAGTTTGGATAAAAACACTATTAGTTCTGTTACAAAATGGTACATTCTTTGAATCATAGAAGAGTATGTGAAATTAGCACCACAAACTATCACATCTCAAGCAATCATGAAGTAAACTTAAGATGTTAATACTGACTACGGAAAGCTAGTTTCTCATTAGTGATGTATTATGGGCATATCTGTACCTAGCTAATGCACTTATGTCTACACTAACTGGTATGAGTCTTTAAAAGGTGTAAGGACTGCATAAGTTCTTTGGATGAATCTGAAGCAAGTGTTACAAAAACATGCAAGTCCTAAAACCTTGCCTCACAGTACTCTAAAGAATTAAAATAAAAACAGTACTTTAACTTAAGTAATCTTTTCTCATCTCTTTTCCCTGTCTGAGGGCTTCCCTAGTGGCTCAGATGGTAAAGAATTGGCCTGCAAAGAATCAAGTTCCATCCCTGAGTAGGGAAGATGCCCTGGAGAAAGGAATGGCTACCCACCCCAGTATTCTTGCCTAGAGAATTCCATGGACAGAGGAGCCTGGCAGGCTACAGTCCATGGGGTCACAAAGAGTTGAATACAACGAAGCAACTAACAAAAAGTCCTTTGCTCTTTTTGCATGTAAAGTGTCAGATAATTTCACCATTGCATCCAGAGTAGTCTTTTCTATAGATAGGTGAACAATGCATATAGTTTTCTATTTCCTACGTCCTTCTAAGAGAATGTATTTTCCTACCCTTTACTAGCAGAGAAATGTGTTTCTAAAACAAATTTACCGTGGTGATGCTAAAAACTTAACACAGCACCTCTATAGTTGTGGTCCACAGCCAACAGAGAAAAGGCAGTGCAATATGGAGTTGGAGTTTCTGTTTTGGAGGATGACTGTGTTGGCAGTAAATTATTTTCCACACCCATGGCATTTTCATATAGGTGGGGAAACCAACTTGAAAGACTAAAGATACCTTACTAAAGTCGTTGTGATTAAAAGCATTCAAAAAAAAAAATGAGATGATGTTTGGAGAAGTTCCAAGTCCTAACTAGTCAGAAAAAAATTGTGAAACAGATGAGCAGTGCTAATACATACAGTTACATAGATGCAGAAATAGATTGGTGAAGGCTAGCTATATTTCATTCCAAAAAGACAGTGTTTATGGACTTACTTCGAAAGGGTAGATTCTTAAAGATGGCAGTTTAAAATAATCAGACAGTTAGGCTTATATAAGTATATTTCCATGAGGAAAGTTTGAACCAATGTATGAATTAAGATGTTCAGTGCCGAGATATATGCTTAAAATGAACATTGATCATGCAGACTATTGATTCGGAACTGGTTAGTCACGGAGTAAAATCCACAGGGGGTGCAATGTAGAATTTTAAACTGTTCCTGAGTGCAGGATACCAATGTGGCCAAGTGACAGTTTAAAAATCCCACTAAAAGCTGTATTTACGTTGTAAGTGTTCAAAGCAAACGTTCATTTGGTTTGGTTGGTTTCTTTTGGTTTGGTTAAATTCTGTTAGCAAAATTGACTAGTAAGTCGGCATAGTTTTACATAAACAGACTGCCCATTCCTACCCACTAACTCTAGAGTTTCTGCCCTTAGAAGCCAAAACGCAAAAGTCTTGATCTTTGTACCTCTGAAGAGGGGCACCTTCTCTGCCCCTGGCTTAATGTAGCTCCTTGGCAATCATGGCTGTTACAGTGGGAGAGAGAGGAATCCGCCAGCCTGGCTCCTGACCAGGCTGTCTATGCTGGACAGACCTTTCAGAGATGAGCTCAGATTATACCCTCCCCTGCCATCCACATAAAATTGGAACCTACCAAATATTACCAAATGTACAGGCTTCCCTGGTGGCTCAGTGGTAAAGGATACACCTGCCAAAGCAGGAGTCATGGGTTTGATATCTAGGTCAAGAAGATCCCCTGGAGAAGGGAATGGCAACCCACTCCAGTCTTCTTGCCTGGAGAATCCCACAAGCAGAGGAACCTGACAGGCTATACTGCATGGGATCATGAAGAGCTGGACTCAACTTACCGTTCAAACAGCAAACAACCAAATTACCACTTAAGGGATTTCCAGAAAGCCTTTATGCTTCTAAATGCCTCTCCCATGTTGTCTGAGATCCACGGCTTCATCCACTTTCTGAAATCCTTCATGGATTAGTTACCAGACATGTAAGTGATGTGGTCTCAATTGTGGAAAGGAGATGCAGTCTAAGAACCCCAAATCCTGCTACTAGGAAAGGAAAAGAAAAATCTGATAAACAAAGTTCTACCTCTGGGCTTTAGAATAAATGGACAGCTGAGGGATCTAACTGAGTTCCTAGGTTGGGAGAAGTAGGGAAGGAAAAGTAATTTTTCTCTTATCCTTCTGAGTTCTTAGCTGAGACCATTGTAAAAGGACAGATTAACAACAGGAAAACAAACAGGAGCTTCTTAACATGAATACCTCATTTATACCTGGAAAATTATACTCATTTCAACCCAGGGAAAAATGAGGAACTCCCTGAGGTGGTTTAGAATTCAGGCTGAAATGACAACTTAATTCAGGATGTCATCCTCTTGGTAGAGAGGGAATGATTTTTAGGAGAGGTGAACGGGCTCTTAGGAGAGGAGGTGGGAGGGGTGACCGTTTGTGACAAAGTGTCTGGGTGTGGTGTGGATGTCTGGTCTCCTCTCCTGAGGCAGAAGTCAGTCTTCCCTGGTTGATGAAGTTCCTGAGGGAGGGATCTACAACAGCTGAAAGTTTTTGCGGGGGGGCTTTCTCTTTTGCCAGAGAAGAGGAGTTCAGAGAAAGCCTCTCCCTGCATTTGCTGGTTTTTCAAGTGCCTATAGCTCAAAATACACCATAGCAGCATATTTTGGGGTGTCATACACTATTGTCCCATAAGGGAGGACCTGCAGATTCCTTTTTGTAAATATATTAATTTGTTTTCTTTTCTTAATTTTAATTTATATTTTGGTTAATTGAAATATATATTCAGATTATACTTTCTGATAAAAGACTTCCTATATTTCTATAGTGTTGGTGAAGGTTCCCTTATATTTGTACAGTGTTGGTGATATATGAACAATGTTTACAGAGACAATGCATAAATAGACGCAACAGTTATTATACAGGCCCATCTGCAACAGATCTGAAATTTCAGAGTCCAGAAACCTCTGGAAATTCAAAGTACTCTCTCTTATTATTCATTTGATGGTAAAACTTGACCTAAACTGACATGAGACTATTTATGTGCCCTTTTTTAATCCCACTGAATATTCATACATTTCACTGCAGAAATGTTAACGTGGGTGGTTTTAAAAAACAGTTATATTGTCAGTTTAGCTTTTAGCTCAGACATAACAACTATTTCATGATGTAAATATGCACGCATATTAAGGAGTTTCTGTACACAACGAAGAGGTCATCTTCTGTAACCCCCAACTTAATGTGTTTTAGTATAGGATATGACCGCAGGCTCTGGTCTTAGTAAAATACGCACTGTAGCCATCTAGGATTATCCTGCTAAATATTTTCAGAATCATCCACCTCTGGTCTGCAATAGCGCTAGCTTCCTAGTAGGTCTTCCTGTTTCTCCCCCTATTTCCCAAGCACAAGTCTTTTTTTCCAGCCAATGGTTATCTCCAACCTTTTAAAACCAAACAGAGCTCTTCCCTTTCCTACTCTCAACTCTACACTAACAAGGCGTCTAAAGGTCCTTAGACCACAAGGCCCTGGATGAGCTGCCCCGGTCTGCCCCATCTCTCCTCTCATTCCAGCTCTGTGGTTCAGGGTGCACTGGTCTCGCTGCCCTTCCTGGTGCTTCTCACACCATCCCAGATGGATCCACTCCTCAGGGCATCTTCACATGCTGTGCCTTGGCACAGGAAGTTCTTCCCCTGGATATTTAGGTGGCTTTCTCATTCTCTGTTTTGAATCACCACTGAAATGTCATCTCTTTAGAGATTCTTCCCAATCCACCTGAAATATCCCAGCCTACCTCCCCTTGGAGCCTCCATCCCCTGTATACTGCCTTCTTTATCATTTGTCACCACCTGCCATCATGCAAATAAGTATATACCTACTTTTGTTTTAGGGTTTCACTTGTTTAAATAGGACGTTAACTTCATGAGGGCAGGAAGTGTCTCTTTGTTCAACTCTGTACTCTTAAAGCCTATAGTTATGCCTGGAAAATAGTTCAGTTCAGTCGCTCAGTCATGTCCTATCCTTTGCCACCCCATGGACTGCAGCATGCCAGGCTTCCCTGTCCATTACCAACTCCCAGAGCTTGCTCAAACTCATGTCCATTGAGTCAGTGATGCCATCCAACCATCTCATCCTCTGTCGTCCACTTCTCCTCCTGCCGTCAATCTTTCCCAGCATCAGAGTCTTTTCAAATGAGTCAGTTCTTTGCATCAGGTGGCCAAAGTATTGGTGTTTCAGCTTCAGCATCAGAATATTCACCAAGAATATTCAGGACTAATTTCCTTTAGGATGGACTGGTTTGATTTCCTTGCAGTCGGACTCTCAAGAGTCTTCTCCAACACCACAGTTCAAAAACTTCAATTCTTTGGCACTCAGCTTCCTTTATGGTCCAACTCAAATAGTAGGTATTACATAAATGAATGAATGAAACTAATTTGTATTACTATTTTTATTTTTTATATTTATTTATATGTGTTTAATATTCATTATTTTATTTATCAACACTGGTTATTGATTTATTTGAACAGTACAGAGTCAAAATTATTTGCTTCCTCAAACTCTAATCAACCTGTCACATTATCAAAACTATCACAAAATTTAGGGAAATAAAAATTATGTAATACTGTATTGTATGGGATTCCCTGGTGGCTTAGACAGTAAAGCATCTGCCCGCAATGCCAGAGACCCGGGTTCGATCCCTGGGTCAGGAAAATCCCCTTGGAGAAGGAAATGGCAACCCACTCCAGTATTCTTGCCTGGGAAATCCCATGGACAGAGGAACCTGATGGGCTACAGTCCATGGGGTCACAAAGAGTCTGACACAATTGAGTGACTTCACTTTCACATATTGTATTAATTCATTAATTGTAACATTGTCTTGGAAAGGATCTAAGAGACAAAGCAAGAACAGAAGCTCTTACTCAAGGCTATTTTCTGCAAACAGGGTTACCAGCGTTAGCTTTGTTCTTTGAGATTATTGTGTTAAGTTTTGTATTAATACTCCTAAAATGTTATGCAATCACTGTACCTTAATTATTTTTAGCAAGCTATCTTCTACCATGAATTTTGTTGTTGTAGTTCAGTTGCTAAGTTGTGTCTGACTCTTTGCTATACCATGACCTGCAGCACTCCAGGCTTCCCTGTCCTTAACTATCTCCCGAAGCTTGTTCAAACTCATGGCCATTGAGTCGGCAATGCCATTCAACCTAACCCTAACCCTAACCCATCCTCTGTCTTCCACTTCTCCTCTTGCCCACAATCTTTCCCAGCGTCAGGGTCTTTTCCAGAGTTGGTTCTTGACATTTGGTGGCCGAAATATTGGAGCTTCAGCTTCAACTGTGAATCTACAAATCTGTAATAAATTATTATCTTCCTTATAAGTGGCCTTTGCCAATAGCTCTCAACTGATCTTAACACTGATGAACAAGCAGCCTAAAATCTCCAATTTCGATGCATCCAATCTCACAGAAGTTTCTGTCTTCCACCCCAGGATAAAAAATTCCAGCCAAACAAACAATAACAAAGCAATAGCAGGTGCTGTGTGCTTAAGAAAAAGGATAAACACTTTATAATAGATAAAACTTCTAGCTATGCCACTGAAGACGTGTTGCTTTTTTGTTTTTTCCATTACATACTAAGCCAGATGGGGAAACAAGGCTGGAGAACAAGTTATATACATGCGACAATTGCAGACACAGGTGGCTCACCTTTATCACAAGTGAGTATAAACTCATTGTAAGAAAGGTTTGGCGTGTGTGTGCATGTCAATACAAACATGAAGTGTAGTTTCTTTGCTCCTTTGTTCTGAGATGCTCAGAGCTCTTTGCCAAAAAGAGGGCGGGGAGTTTTCATAATTCCCTTTAAGAATATTAAGACTGGAAGTAAAACACAGATGACATGACTTGGCTAGGAGTCTACACAGATGAGAGAAGAGATAAAATTAAACTGCTACTTTGCTTGTGAAATTAATCACTGCCAAAATTCTATAGGGATAGTTCAAAATATTATTCTTTGCCTTAGTTCTCCATTGAGTTTCCTCGCACGGGTAAAAACTTTTGTCTCATCCTAGATTCCAAGTTGGGTCCTAAAGCAGTTGAACACTGCAGTGTGTGCGTGCGTGTGTGTGTGTGTGCGCACGTGTGCTCAGTTGTGTCCAGCTCTTTTTGACTCCATGGACTGTAGCCCATCACACTCCTCTCTATGGGATTCGCCAGGCAAGAATACTGGAGTGGGTTGCCATTTCCTCCTCCAAGGGATCTTCCTGACCCAGGGATCGAACCCATGTCTCTTGCATCTCCTGCATTGGCAGGAGAATTCTTTACCACTTAGCCACCTGGGAAGCCCCACATTGAAGTATAAAGGAAGGCATTTAATGGTAGAGAAAGTCTTGAGGATTAAGCCTTGAGGTTATAAGACAAAACAAAATATAGCAAAGCAAACCTACAAATAAACCAGAGGGATTCCCTGAACAGTTCAAATGCAGAAATCACTTCTTTGCTTCAATGTTATAACCAGTGTATGGAGCATGTTGTGAATGTTAGAATTAGATCTAATAAGATTAAAGGGAGTGTATAAAAGGAAGAAAGAAGAATCTGGGGAAAAGCTTAAAGGGACTTACCATAGGCTCTTACCATGCCCTAAGAGCTTTGCAGATACCTCTCCTGTTCTAGCAGCTACATCTGGAATATTTTATCATCGTTTAGTTCACAGGGGACCAGAAAGGAGGTTATCAGCCACAAAGATGTCATAAAAGTTCATCAGGATTTCTTCTGTATCTCAGAGAGCATGTTCAGATTGCCCTAAAAGAATCAAAAGAAAGCATGCCATACAATTTCAGGGGTATGGCATGCTTTATAACAGGAAACTACAATGCTTTCTTTTTGCCCTTGCCTAAATTCTGAATCTCCTAGCAAAATATAATTTTCATAGTTGAATGAAGTTTTAACCCAGTGATATCTAAAAACAAATAATAAAAGTACAATTAAAATCTAACATGGAAAAACAGAGTGATATTCAACAATCTCTATTATTCACCATTCACAGAAATTATGATTAATTTGTTGTTTCTACAAGATAGAATGGAGAGATAATTAAGTACAAGGAGCATCAGATAGTGTTCTCTATGCATTTTCACTTTAATATTAGAACTGAATCTGTCCTAGACTAAAGGCTGCCCTGGACCACACTAAAATATCTTAACAACAACAAAAAAATATCAGAAAAATCCAACTGATCCCAAGTAACTTAACTATTTGAAAGGACAAATTTTAACAGTATTTTTTAAAAATGCACCAAAATCAAGCTTGAAATCATGTAATATTCATAACATCTGGCATCTATCAAAAACTCACAAACATTCAAAGAAGCAAGAAAATATGATTCCATAGCAGGAGAAAAAGTAATTATATAGAAATATCCTTAGAAGTGGCAGATTTTGGAATGAGAAAAGACAGTAACACAAGTATAAAGATGTACCATAAAGTCAACAAGGTCTGGAAAGACATGAAGAGTATATAGAAGAGTAATGAAGAGTAAATAGAAGGTATTTTTTTAAAGTCCCACATGAAAGTTCAAGATATTGAAAGATACTATCTGAAATAAAAGATACTCTATAGAGACTAACAGTAGATTATACATTGCAGAAGAAAACATCAATGTAGTTAGTTCAGTTCAGTTCAGTCACTCAGTCGTGTCCGAATCTTTGTGACCCCGTGAACCACAGCACGCCAGGCCTCCCTGTCCATCACCGACTCCCAGAGTCCACCCAAACCCATGTCCATCGAGTCAATGGTGCCGTCCAACTATCTCATCCTCTGTCATCCCCTTCTCCTCCTGCCCTCAACCTTTCCCAGCACCAGGGTCTTTTCCAATAAGTCAGCTCTTCGCATGAGGTGGCCAAAGTATTGGAGTCTCAGCTTCAACATCAGTCCTTCCAATGAACACCCAGGACTGGTCTTCTTTAGGATGGACTGGTTGGATCTCCTTGCAGTCCAATGGACTCTCAAGAGTCCTCTCCAACACCACAGTTCAAAAGCATCATTTCTTTGGTGCTCAGCTTTCTTTATAGTCCAACTCTCATATCCATACATGACTACTGGAAAAACCATAGCCTTGACTAGACAGACCTTTGTTGGCAAAGTAATGTCTCTGCTTTTGAATATGCTGTCTAGGTTGGTCATAACTTTCCTTCCAAGGAGTAAGTGTCTTTTAATTTCATGGTTGCAGTCACCATCTGCAGTGATTTTGGAGCCCAGAAAAATAAAGTCAGCCCCTGTTTCCACTGTTTCCCCATCTATTTCCATGAAGTGATGGGACCAGATGCCATGATCTTCGTTTTCTGAATGTTGAGCTTTAAGCCCACTTTTTCACTCTCCTCTTTCACTTTCATCAAGAGGCTTTTGAGTTCCTCTTCACTTTCTGCCATAAGGGTGGTGTCATCTGCATATCTGAGGTTATTGATATTTCTCCCGGCAATCTTGATTCCAGCTTGTGCTTCTTCCAGCCCAGAGTTTCTCATGATGTACTCTGCATATAAATTAAATAAGCAGGGTGACAATATACAGCCTTGACGTACTTCTTTTCCTCTTTGGAATCAGTCTGTTGTTCCATGTCCAGTTCTAATTGTTGCTTCCTGACCTGCATACAGATTTCTCAAGAGGCAGGTCAGGTGGTCTGGTATGCCCATTTCTTTCAGAATTTTCCACAATTTATTGTGATCCACACAGTCAAAGGCTTTGGCATAGTCAATAAAGCAGAAATAGATGTTTTTCTGGAACTCTCTTGCTTTTTGATGATCCAGCGGATGTTGGCAATTTGATCTCTGGTTCCTCTGCCTTTTCTAAAACCAGCTTGAACATCTGGAAGTTCATGGTTCACGTATTGCTGAAGCTTGGCTTGGAGAATTTTGGGCATTACTTTACTAGCGTGTGAGATGAGTGCAATTGTGCGGTAGTTTGAGCATTCTTTGGCATTGCCTTTCTTTGGGATTGGAATGAAAACTGACCTTTTCCAGTCCTGTGGCCACTGCTGAGTTTTCCAAATTTGCTGGCATATTGAGTGCAGCACTTTCACAGCATCATCTTCTAGGATTTGAAATAGCTCAACTGGAATGCCATCACCTCCACTAGCTTTGTTCCAAAAGTAACCAATGTAGTTAAAGATACTGTAATAGAAACTATCAAAAATGAAGAGAATTCCATGGTGGTCCAGTGGTTAGGACTCCTCACTTCCATTTTGGAGTCTGATACCTGGTCAGAGTTCTCAGATCCTATGAGTTGGCATGGTGTGGCCAAAATATAAATAAATTTAACAAGTAAAATCATGACACTGAAGTCCTATCAGGAAGAAATGGAAATGGAAGGGCACAAAAAAATAATTTTGAAAAAAACTTTCCAAATTTTATAAAACCTGTAAACCAATATATTAAAGTAGCTGAAAGAACTCCAAAAGGAAGGACCCTTAAAAAGCCGTATGAAAAGATACTATAACCAAATTCTGAAAACAAATGATAAAGAGAAAGAGGCACATTATTCACAGGAATAAAGATTAGAATGATATCAGACTTCTCATCAGATACTTTGCAAAAATCCAATATTAGAATGACATCTTTAAAACACCAGGAGTTCAGAAAAAGCAAATGGGTAACCAAAAACACCTGTTTGCCTAGAAGTCTATACTTAAAGAAAATGACAGTCAAAAATAAAGGTGAAAAAAAATTATTGACACACACAAAACTGAGAAAATTTACCATGAGTATACCCATACTGTGATAAATGCTGAAGAAATTTCTTCCAAGAGAAAGAAAATGATCCAGTGGAAATTTTGATCTGATAAAGAATGCAGAAAATGATAAATGCTTGAATAAATATAAATTATTTATTTCTTAATGTTTACTCTCTTTAAAAGATAACTTACCATTTAAAGAATGATTAAAGTTTATAGCATGTAGATTTCATTTTGATAAAGCTCAAAGGACAAAAGTCAGGAGGAGCGGAGAGTACTATTGCCTGTTCTTGCGCTGTATGTGAAGTGGTGTAATGTTACTTGAAGATGGGTTGTGATAAGTTGAAGATGCATATTGAGATATTCAAAGCAAGCACACAGTCATAAGAAGTAGTGATATTTATTCAATAATGGAGACGAGTCATAAAGCAATACTCAATTATTTGAAAATAAGGCAGTAAATACCTAAGGGAGGAATGAAGGACAGCTAGAACAACTCCAAAACCAAATATCAAATGTTAGATTTAACCCAATCATATTGATGATGGAATTAAACATAAATGGTTTAAACATCCTTTTTAAAAGGCAAAGATTGTCAGAATTAATAAAAATGCCTATCCCAACTCTTATAAAGCTACTTAACTAGAGGCAACACACTTAAATTTAAAGACAAAAATAAATAAATAAATATAAAGACAGATTGATTTAAAATGAAAGTATCGAAAAAAATATGTATACTAAACAACACTCACCAAAAGAAACGACATGGCTGTATTAGGATCCAACAGAGTAGTTTTACTCTGACTTTTTAAAAAATAGCCACGGAAAACTTTTTAGAATGAAATCTGTCCACCAATCAGAAAATATTTTCTCATTTGTTTTAGAGACATCTGCCAGGACATTTCCCTTCCATAGTAGAAACATTCCATTTGAGATTCCATACATTTGGATTTATGCTTTCCACGACTTCCATCAGGTCACTTGATAACTGTAATTTAAGCATTCAGACTCTAATACGGGTATGTTTCACCCAGTGCGTTAGGGCACCACTGCTGGTTGGCTGCCCTAAACTAGTGTCTAAAATTGAGACTTATGACCAGGAAGTGATGAAGTCACTGGGGGTAATCTGGCTCTAGTTTCTATTAGTACCACACTTGGTCACAGAAATACACATACACATACACATTAACATTTATATAGTAAAAGTCTGTCACTTCAAGATAATCATGTGGAGAAGCACACAGTTTTTAAAAATTGTGTCTAAGAGATTCTGAAGTTGTTCAAACAAAGCCCTCTGGGGGAAGCAAAAAAGGCAAGGTTTAAAACCTCCTTTTAACTTCAAAAAAACTGAAACAAAATGAAAAGGAAAAGGGGAATTAGAAGCCCCATCCTGCAGAGAGACAGATGCAGAAATGAGGTTATTATCTCAAGTACTGGGTGGTTTTTCGCCAACAACAGAAGCATTAGTATGGGATCTTACTGAACAGGCACACATGTCATCACCGTTAAGTAAAGTAATTACAGATTTGGCACCAGCAAAGGCTTTTTATTTGCCAAAATGTGGTGGTTCAAGTAGCAAATGATTACTACCACTTTGAGCAGGTCTGATCATCCATCAGTTATTAATTCCCTTGGCACACCATTGCATAACATGGCTGTTTCTGGGCAAATGAGCCAGGATGGCTGCAGTTAAATGAAACTCACTTCTGCAGTCTGATCCTTCCTCAAAATTGCAATTTGACTGTGAGATACAATGACTTATATGATCATTTTCATGACTGTCATACTCAAATATGTTTCTGGGGAGAGCACTTCTGACTATCCTCAGCAACTGAAAGGGTTGGAATTATTTTCAGAAGTCATGGTATAGATAAAAGGAAAATAATTTCCCATGCCATTTTATTTCTTCTTTATTGGTGCTAGCTCTGTGATGATCTCAATGTTCAGATATACAGAATTTCTTACCTTCTTCAAAACTTTCATGTTTAATGTATTATACTAAATTCTTAAAATACTTAATCACTAAGATTTTGTCTTAGATGGTGTTCTTTTGGCACTTCTTTGACTAAAATAAACCTATAAAACATTCATCATTGCATAAATTGTATGTTATATTAATTTGTTTATTTGCATGTTTTTATTTGCTTTTTTATTTATTTGTCTTCTCTTCTGGATTGTAAACTCCATAGGGATAGGGGCTTTATCTGTTTGTTCATTAGTGTATTCCCAGTCCTGAGAATAGTGTATAGATTATAGTAACATTCAATAAATATATATCTAATGAATGAAGTTTTCCAGATGCTTCCAGAAAACATGTAACAGTTGATGATTTTATTATTTTTTTTGAAGATAAAGAAAAGCAGTTTATGAAGCTACTGACTTTTTTTTTTAAAGTTCCTTTCCTCATTTATGATGCATAAATAAATATATCAATTAAAAGTATATATTTTTATGTTTATTTATGTTTATTTTTCAAAATTGCTTTGCTGACTCCATAACTAATTCAGGCAGGTACTAACAAGTCTACATTGATTTAAACTCTCAGGACTCGTTTGCAAAATTAAAGCAAATTTTTACATATTTATTTAATGGTATATGTTCTTTAAAGAGATCACATCTTATTACTATGATGTAAATAAATTGGAAGCCATCAATTACCTTTTAAGTCTATGGTTATATACAGTTCAAATATTACTGAGTGACATGTCTCCATGTCAAAGAAAATAATGAATCCAAAATATTTTTCCTTGTTTCCTTATATGGAAGTGTCAGTGTCAAAAAAAATACCTAATTCTCAATAAGTTGTAGAAATGGACAGAAGCAGCAATCTGTCTATTATTTTAGAGTAAATGTCTCAGGCTGACATCACAGTCTAGGTATGTTTGTTGTCCTTATGCACAATATTCTACACATGCTTAACCCTGGCTCTCAAATGAGAGCATGGCCAACAGCTACGAAACAGGAGCAACGAGCTCTTCCCACACAAGCTTGTCAGTTAGGATGCAAATAATTTTAGGGTGCAAAAGTCTAATCTGCTAATAGACTGCTTACGACATAATCAGTTTTCAAACTAGCCCAAACAAATCTGTTTTCACCAAAGGGTTTTCCCTAAGATTTCACTTAAAAGTTTATAATGTCTTAGGGAAGAAAATAGAAGGGAAATTGATTCATTGCTCATTTTTGTAAAGGATAGATTCAAGGGTCCTATAGAATGGATGCCAAAATCTGTAGTGCTTTCTTTCACTTCTTCCTCTTTTAAAATTTACTCTCTGCCTTCCTTATCTCTTCCTACTCTTAGAAAGGATCAATTTAGAGAAGTTCATGTCAAGGTTGAATTATGTGCAAAAGGATGAGAAGAAGGACTTGTTAATCCCACTTCAGTCATGAGTGGCAACAATAATTACCATCAGAAAACAATCTCAGTTCAGTTCAGTCGCTCGATTGAGTCCAACTCTTTGAGACCCCATGAATCGCAGCACACCAGGCCTCCCTCTCCGCCAACTCCTGGAGTTCACTCAGACTCACGTCCATCGAGTTGGTGATGCCATCCAGCCATCTCATCCTCTGTCGTCCCCTTCTCCTCCTGCCCCCAATCCCTCCCAGCATCAGAGTTTTTCCAATGAGTCAACTCTTCGCAAGAAGTGGCCAAAGTACTGGAGTTTCAGCTTTTCTCAAGAGTCTTCTCCAACACCACAGTTCAAAAGCATCAATTCTTCAGCGCTCAGCCTTCTTCACAGTCCAACTCTCACATCCATACATGACTACTGGAAAAACCATAATCTAGACACACAGAATTTTCTCTGTAAAAAGCACATGTATTAGAATATCTATGGTGCAGAAGGCTACAAAGAACGAGTAAAAGCTTAAATTTGAAATCAACCAGGTAATGGCACTCTGTAGGAAAACTTTTAGAGCCTCCAGGTGGAATTAAATTTTCTTGTAGAAAGTAGTGTGAGAGCAGGTCACCTGATTCATTAGGAAGTGAGCTGAGCTGAGACAGGCTTTATGGATCTTTGAGGGCTGGCTGATTTGTGGTTTGCCTTTACTCTTAAAGAGGCGTCCTTCAGGATTCCCAGCTAAAAATGTAAGGTGCTCACTAAGTTTTTCCCTGGTAAACCCTGAATTTCATTTCTTAATCTCTCAGTAGCTGCTTTATTCCTGGAATTTGAGATGCTCAGAATTAGGAATCACCTAATGCCTTGAGGCGGAGAAGGTAATGGCACCCCACTCCAGTACTCTTGCCTGGAAAATCCCATGGATGGAGGAGCCTGGTGGGCTGCCATCTATGGGGTCGCACAGAGTCAGACACGACTGAAGCAACTTAGCAGCAGCAATGCCTTGGCAGAGAATTCGGGGCTCATTTAATCACATTTCCCTCTCCTCTAAGGCTTGCCTCTAAATTCTGCCTGCCTTCTTTCCTTTCGGTTGCCTGAAAACTGCCAGCTTTTGTTTTCTGTGGGATATTTGATCTAATACAAGCTACTCTATTGAGGCCAGAAGATAGTCTCCTTTTGTTTTCTCAGTAGGTCTTGTTAGAACAATGTTCAGTTATTTTGGTGCCATTTTTTATCACATATAACCATTTTGTATAGAGTGACAATATTTTATGTCACTGACTTTACCACTATTTTTTTCTTAACTTATCTAGCTTTATATGGACTTCCCTGGTGGCTTAGACAGTAAAGCATCTGCCTACAATGCGGAGACCCGGTTTCAATCCCTGGGTGGGGAAGATCCCCTGGAGAAGGAAATGGCAACCCACTCCAGTATTCTTGCCTGGAAAATCCCTTGGACAGAAGAGCCTGGTAGGCTACAGTCCATGGGGTCTCAAAGAGCTGGACACAACTGAGCGGCGTCACTTTCACTTTATCTAGCTTTGGTTGATGACTCTACCTCTATCTTTCCACTACTTCGTTCCTCAAAAATAATCTTTCTTTGATATTCTCTTCCCTTTCATTGCCTCTCTATTCTTTCAAGGAAACTCTCTCTATCCCTAAAAATTTTGTTCAGGAAAAATTACTGCCAAAAGTAGTTTGAAGTAGAATAAAACAAGGGCAAAAGTTATTAGATTTTTTAACTGCTTACAGGTATAAATGTTTAGACATTAATGGAAATGCACTGTAAGTGAAAAAGACCGGTTCTCACCAATATGGAGGTCGAATTATATTAGATGTTTCTCTCAAGCAAAGTTACATGAGATAATACTTAGATGTAAGTTACAGTTGGAAGATTTGGGCCATAATGTTGATCATGAAGAAACTATATTGTTGTAGAAAACTCAGTTAAAACAAGCTGATCACATACACGAGACATTAATTTCTCACTTTTTATTTATAGGTGAGACCAACTCTTGTATATTTTCCATTTATATTCAAGCTTTGCCTTTCAGATGTTTACATGTTAAAAGTCCTATATGCCATGTTTCTTCTCCTTAGAAAGTTATTTTCTTACTCCTACTTCCCTGAAAGTAACATAAATCACGAACTTGTTTGAATAATAAACAAATAAAATGGTATATAATTTTTCATTCCCTTCCTGGAAACTTGAATCTTATTACTCTGAATGCAGAGATATAATCTAATATTATCAATACATACTGAGCAACCTCAGTATTTTCAATCTGTTTGCATTTGTAATGTAATATTTCTTCAGAATTATTCCTTTAAACAGTCAAACTTCTCTGTGTCTGCATACAGTGATGCGTAGCTCTCTATTTTAAAGATAATGAAATGCTGGATGGGTCTCTGCTAACACTCCTGAGCTCAGTAATGCATTTACTTCTTCTACCTCTTTAAAAGACTATGGCATGTAGCAAATTGTTTCTGTATTATTGTATTTCTGTAAGTGATAGGAATTAAGTCAAGATAACATTTGAAAAATACCAGATGACCACCAAGCATAAACATTTTCAATCAACACTTTTCTACAAACCAAGATCAAAAAAGGAATTCTTAATTAACATAAAAAAGATGATGCAATGTATCCTAGTTTGAATATAACAATAATAGAATTACAGTCAACTATTTCCACTTCTTCTGTTATTTTACTTAGTATTATGATTACTATGATTAGTATATTAATGAAGACTCAGAATCCTCAAGTTCAAAGGTTCTGAATTCATATGTGAGAAAAGGTGGTTAGATAATATTATACTGCTATATATATTGGAAAAATTGGCTTCTTGAAAGTAAAGTTGTGTTCCTGGCAGCTTAAAGTTAGAGTGGAAAACATAGGGCAAAAGAGAGCTCACTTAGATCTAGCAGATTTTTTAACAGGGCAGGGTCATATTCAAAAATCCATCACCAAGATCAATGTCAAAAATATTTTTTCCTATGTTTTCTTTTAAGAGTTTTATAATTTAAAGTATTATATTAAGTCTTTACTGGAGAAGAAAATAGCAACCCACTCCAGAATTCTTGTCTGGAAAATTCCATGGACAGAGAAGCCTGTCAGACTACAGTTCATGGGGTTGTGAAGAGTTGCAAAGACTGAGCATGTATGTCATGCCACATTAAATCTTTAATCTTTTCCAATTTATTTTTTGTATGTGTGTATATTGTAAGGTAAGTGTCCAGTATAATTCTTTTGCATACGGATATCCTGTTTTCCACCACCATTGATTAAAGAGACTGTTCTTTTCCCATTGTTTATTCTTGGTGACCTTATCAAGAATAGGTTGACTGGATACACATGAGTTTATTTCTGGGTTCTCTGTTCTGTCCCATTGGTCTATGTGTCTGTTTTTATGCCCTATTATTTTGATTATTGTAGCTTTGTGTATAGTTTAAAATCAGAAGGTATTCAGATTTGTTCTTTCTCAAGATGACTTTGGTTATCTGGGATCTATCTAAAGGTTCAGTACTAATTTTAGTTGTTTTTTTCTTTTTTCTCCTGTGAAAAGTATAATTGAAACTATTATTAGAATTGTACTTTGTGTAGTATGGACATTTTAACAACATTAATTTTTTCAACCCATATACATGGGATATCTTTCTACTTATTTGTGTCTTCTTTAATACCTTTGGTTAGTATCTTAGAGTTTTGACTCGTATCTTATTTTCAGTGTACGGATCTAAAAGGAATCTTGAATTATTTGATTTTTATGTTTTAGTTATATCCTTTCATTCAATATGGTTTTTAATAAGTGTCTTTATTCCTTTTTTGTTAAGTTTTATTAACTAATTACATTTATATATTGATCTTAAATGCTTATCTTTCTTGACCTAACTTTTAATTGTGGTAAGGAAAAAAAAGATAAATGCACACCTATGAATATTATTTATTTCTTTTGTAAAGGATATAGGAAGTGTTTCATTTCTGCCATTTATGATGTCTATTTCCGTCCTACCCATGCGAATGTCAACTACAGAGCTGTGATGTTGGTGATGAACCAAAAGTTTGCTTCTGTTTGCAGCGGTCATGTAATGAGGCAGAAATCTTTTAACAGCTGAGGTTTTTCTGTTCCAAAAACCCTAACCCCTTTAGAAAATAACTTGAGATTAAAAATTCCTGGCTGTCGCCAAAAGTTCCTAATGTAGACCAAGCTGTGCTGACAAATGAAAGAAATAGGGCAGAAGCACCACTGAGGGAAGCGTCCTTGGTGTAACCACGTAGATTTAGGTTTAGTAAGCAGAGGGACATTTCTGAATTTTGTACTACAACGAGTTTTTAGAAAAAAGGTCCATGAGTTTTTTGGTTTTTTTATCTTTATGTATTAGCTCATTTCTTGTCTGTGAACGCTGTGTAACAAACACAGGGAAGGGATCTCCTATACTGCCCCAACTCTGAAAACTTGGTGGAATTAGTATTGTAGTCAGGCATATTAGGTTAAGGTGTATATTTTTGCTGGCTTCTCTGTAAATATAAAACAAAAAAGAAGCTCATTTTAATCAGCAAGAGTTTGACTTAGATTTCCTCTGGAAAGGACAGACTCTTACTCTTCATGACAGTGATGTTGTTGTTATTATTTAGTCGCTAGATGGTGTCTGACTCTTTGCGACCCCATGGACTGCAGCACATCAGGCTTCCCTGTCCTACTCTATCTCTTGGAATTCACTCAAACTCGTTTCCATTGAATTAGTGATGCTGCCTAACTGTCTCATCCTCTGCCACTCTCCTCTTCTGCCTTCAGTCTTTCCAGCCACAAGGCCTTTTCCAATGAGTTGGCTCTTCACAATCAGGTGGCCAGAGTATTGGAGTTTCAGCATCAATCCTTCCAATGAATTTTAAGAGTTGGTTTCCTTTAGGATTGACTGGTTTGATCTCCTTGTAGTCCAAGGGCCTCTCAAGAGTCTTCTCCAGCCCCACAATTCGAATGCACCAAAAACAAGAGCATTGACTCTACAATGATACCTACTGTCAATTTTGTGGTGTGTGGCTGCCGTCTGCAGGCGCTGCAGTCCATGGGGTCACAAATAGTCGGACACGACTGAGCGACCAAACTGAGCTGACTGCCTACAGAATCCCTCTGCCACTCAGGTTGGCACATGGCTGAGAGGACAAAACAGGCTTGAGATGTTGAGTGGACGGCTGATGCCTGTCCACTAACCACACTGCCGCTCCTCAGCTAGATGTTTCATATAAGGTTTGTTGTTGCTGCTGTTATATTTTATCATTATTTTATTGGCGTAAAGCTCAGGAGACCGAATTCATATTCTAGATTTTAAAGGGCTTCCCTGGTAACTCAGGTGGTAAAGAATCCACTTGCAATGCAGGAGACCCTGGTTCGATTCCTGGGTTTGGAAGATCTGGTGGAGAAGGGATAGGCTACCCACTCCAGTAGTCTTGGGCTTCCCTGGTTGCTCAACTGGTAAATAATCCACCTGCAATGAGTTCAATCCATGGCTTGGGAAGATACTGTGAAGAAGGGAATGGCTACCCATGCCAGTAAAATGAACCACCTTTTTTTTTGTTGTTTGTGACATATGGCTCATAAAGCAGATAATGCAAAAATGAAACAAAGCAAGAAGTAGATATACAATATCCCTTCCAGCTCTAAGCTTCTGTTATTGATGATATGTTCACACCCCTTTCATCAACGAAGAGCAAACATGTTGAATGTCTCTTATGAGCAAGAAAATATCTGATATGTAACGCATGGCCCCTGCCCTTTGAAGACTCACAGACAATTCTGGAAAACAAAGCATGTCATAGGCAAGGCTGAATCTTTTCATATCAGTGTATGTTTTTCAACATTGGTTTAAAAAAAAATCTCTGGCTTGAGATATGAAATATAAATGACCAGTCATTTTGCAGAAGCAAACAAATGACAACTTTTGGTTAACTCAAAATTGCACGTCAATTGCAGCTGGAAAGTGGAGGGTCTTTCAAGCCTTCTTCCCATTTCTATTGGTGCTTCCTAGAGTAATACGATGACTGGGTCTCAGAATGTGGGTTTGCTGCAGGCAGCATCATGCATCAGACGTTTTATGGTCCACCTATTTCCTGATCAAAGGAGAAGTTCCAAACCCATTTTCATCAACATTTGCAGATGCTCTCCCCCTCCAAATGTCTTTTTAAGTATCCAGACACAGCAGTCTGGCTCTTCCTCCTCTGGGTTAGCGAGCTCCTCTTCTGGCTACACAAACAGTGACGGGCTCCAATAGATGAGATCTCCCAAAAACTTTCCATTCTAAAATAAAAATATCATTTTATCTTTGGAGACACGCGGCTTCAAAACAAAGATGGTCATTAATGAGAAGTGCGATGAAGCACCCCCCCCACCCCTGCCAGTTTTGTTCACAGAGACCAAACGATGGAGGGGAGGGAGCCTTGGCTGGGGTTTCTGGGATGGTTTCAGGAGAGGAGGGCCATTGACAACTGGAGGAAATATCTCTGTCTCAGTCATTATGCCGCCAGGAGCACTTGAAACTCAGCTGCACACAGTGGGAGATCGGCGCTCTCAGAAGAGGCAGATGGAACAGCACGAGGTAGCGGGGAAGCAGAAGCTCTGACTTGACTGAAGGGTCCTCTCCCCTCCTTTGTCACACGGCCCATGAGACTCCAAGCCCTTCTTTTCTTTCCTGCCGTTGAAAGGATAGAGTAATTGCCAAGAGAGAAGCCCCAAACCTTCCCCCAGACACCCCGTCATCTCTCAAGCTCCACAAGAGCAGACTCAGAGGCAAGAGGCAGCGTAGTTTTTGAACTCAGCGTCCAGCCAGCTTGCTGAGGGACCTTCAACTTTGTTAAACAAACAAACAAAAAATGTCTTCTTTCTCCTGTGTATTTTGTGCTGGTTTAGAATCACACACGCACATTCACACACCATTGCCAAGAATGGGGGGTAGGGGGGGTTAGATTTCCCACCATTTCTAATCTTCTTGAGTGGAACCAATTTATTTTGTGTTGAATGGGGGTGCTCATAAGCCAAAAGGTAGCCCTGGGACTGGATTGAGATATGAAGGGAAATTGAAGCACAATAAAGCTCCATGCACAATGGTTCGCACCAGATCCATAATCACCACATAAGATGTTCCTGTGTAGACAGGTGCAGGTAATTAAGCAGCACATTGACAATGTTTCAGTCCCTTAGTCATTTCCAGGGGAGCTGGGATAATGCCGGGCTCACCAGATAAACCTTTTGAGATAGGATCAGGAATGAACTTCTCCTCCACTGTCCAGTCTCACAAGAAACAATCCAAATTGCATTTTTTCCTTTTAATTGAGAGCCAGATGAATCTATTGAATCTTATTGGGCTGGTTACCTTCTGAAATATTATTTGCTGTAACATGTAATGTATCAAAGTAAAATTAGAGTTATATATCATTAAGTATTCAAATTTTAAAACTTTCTGGGACATGGAATTTGCCAATGAAAGTACGGTACACTAATAAATTAACAAAATTAGATGCAAAAATGATACTGGAAATACTGGGCACCTTAATTTTATCTAAGCCATCTAGCAATTGTGGACATAGGCACCCTCTCTGTTCAACAGGTGAGGGAGTTTAGAGAGACTGAGGATTTTCTTAATGCCCCAGAGCTAAAAGGGGTAATATTTGGGCCTAAGTATGTATCAACATTAGAGCTTCCCTGGTTGCTCAACAGTAAAAAACTCACATGTCAGTAGAAGATGCAGGTTTGATCCCTGCATTGGGAAGGTCCCTAGCAAAAGAAAATAGCAACCCACTTCAGTATTCTTGCCTGGAGAATCCCATGGACAAAGGGCCTGGCGGGCTATGGTCTATGAGGTTGCAAAGAGTCAGACACAACTTACCAACTAAACAACAACAAGAACAACAAATATCTCAAGACCAGTTTCGGTTCTTAGGAAGAGCGAAATTGCACATCAATTGGGAAGCTTTTGTCTTTAGAGAACAGTTGGGACGTCATAGTGAATTCATGATTGGATCTCAATCTACAGTGCAATTTTTCCAATTTTTCATTAATAGTATTAGTCTGATCTTGAAGTTATAAAAGGATACTGTTACAAGCATAATGATTAACTAAGGCCCTCATAATGTTTCTTCAGGAAAGAATAACAATATGTTATCTTAGAATTTTGGTTCCTTCTGCAGACTTCCTATAGGGATTGCCTGAAGGGTATTTGTTGTGGTCTGAATTGCATCCTCAGAATTATGCTCAAGTCTTAACCTCCACTCCCTTGGAATAGGATGGTGTCTGGAGACAGGGCATTTAAAGAGGTTATTAACGTAAAATAAGGCCATTAAGGTGGACTGCAATCTCATCTGTGTACTTAGCAGAGAAGAAGAGTAGGTCAGAAACACACGCAGGGGAAAGATCATGTGAGCAAGCTATCTGCAAACCAGAGAGAATGAGCCAACCGCTGTCAACACCTTGATCTTGAACTTCTAGCCTCCAGCACTGTGAGAGAATCCATCTCTGTGCTTTAAGCTGCCCACTCTCTGGCTCTTTGTCATAGCAGCCCTTTCAAGCTCATTCAGGATTTTATGTCCATATTTACAAAATTCAAAAACATAAACGCTTACTGACAAACTGGCAGGGATATGCAATTTAGAGATGATGAATAAAACAGATTCTTTTTTAAAGGATTTTAAATATAAAAATGACCCTAATTAATACACCATCAAGTATTTATTTCCCACTTATGAGCATGAGAGCAAGTCCAGCTTTGGCCAGACCCAGTATGGAGGAACAAGCAAGGACGGTAGATAATTGCTTTGGACGCACATGCTGGGGAGGCCTTTGTTCATTTTCTATCTTGTTTGGGTCCCTAACATCACATAGTATAAAATAATAGCACACAAAACAGGGAATCAATTGGAAAACCAAGCTTATTCCTCTGCCAGTATCTTGTTAAATGTCATCTCAGAAATCCAGTTTACCTCTTTGGGCCTCATTTCTGAAGAAAAATATAATACACCTTATTCTAGTCTTATTCTAGAGAAAAATAAATGTAACTGCTAAAATAAATGAAATTACTCTTTCACAAATGAAGAGTAAAAATGGGTTTTAATAAGGAAAACAAAATCATTCAGAGGAGGAAAAAATAAGTTTGAAAATCTTTAAATACTGAAAAGACAACAAAGCAAGAGAAAATGACCTTCTTCCTTGGATATCTTTTAAAGTAAGTGATTATTTGTCATTTTACTAACACATCAAGTACTTACTCTATGTCAGGCAGTGTGGTAGCTGCTAGATATACTGCTGCTGCTGCTGCTAAGTCGCTTCAGTCGTGTCTGACCCTGTGCGACCCCAGAGATGGCAGCCCACCAGGCTCCCCCGTCCCTGGGATTCTCCAGGCAAGAACACTGGAGTGGGTTGCCATTTCCTTCTCCAGTGCATGAAAGTGAAAAGTGAGCGTCTGACTCTTAGCAACCTCATGGACTGCAGCCTACCAGGCTTCTCCGTCCATGGGATTTTCCAGGCAAGAGTACTGGAGTGGGTTGCCATTGCCTTCTCCGAAGCTAGATATACATTCGGGAGCAAAAATAGAAACAAATGCCTGCCATGGTTGTTTTATAAAAGAGAAAATGGTAATCAAATTAACATAAACGCAAAGAAAGATTACTTGAAGAAAATGTATCTGGGGCTCTGAGAGCTTGGGATAGGAAGTCTGGACAGGCTTACCTGAGGAAGTGGCCTTCAATCTATTTGAGCTGTTACCCGAAAAAAGCACAAAGACACCACTAGTCTCATTACTATGTATAAACTTCACTTTTTTCTTATCAAAAGAATCCTGATATTTTTTCCTTTTACTGGCCACCAGTGTGCTCAGCCTCTGTTGCAATTAGGGATACCTATGTGACACAACTTCTTATACATGAGAAACAATCAGAACACTGCTGAGGATTTCTCTGAAAACTTTACACTCGTAATATAAGTGCTGCAGTTTTATCTTTGTCACTTTTTTCTTTCCACCTGGAAGAGAGATGCAATATTGGGAGCTCCAACAGCCATCTTGTGACCATGGAGAGCAAAGGCAGAGACAGAGTGTCTAATAGGTCAGGTCTGTAAAAACACTTAACAGCTTCCCCCGGCTGATTCACTGAAACTCTCCACACCTTCTGCGATACATCCAGCAGGGCATTTTTGGTTGGATCTCTCTGTAGCGTAGATGTACATCTCCGCTCCCACAGGTGTGGTTATTCATTTATCAAGCGTCATTCGTGTGTTCTGTTAAGCCAGTTGTCAGAGGTACTTGGTACTGTAGTCATTTAATTGTGTACCACATAAAGCAATAAAACAAGAGTGTCAAAAGAAGTTTTAGTTTCTGTTGAATGAAAAGTAAATGTTTTTAAAATGTGTGATTGAAAGTTGCTAAAAATATGTCACAATATGTTTGGGCAAAGCATTATTGTAAAATTAGAAAAAAAAATCATAAATTCCAAGAAAGACTTTACACTCAAATTGCTATACAAATACTATACAAGTATCTCCATGCTCTCCATTGCTCCAATTAGGACAAAACTGGGATTTATGAAGGATACAACATGAGATGGTTTTTGGTCAAAAGGCCACAGGAAAAGATGAGAAAATTTAATTAGCTGACTGATAGAGAATGGTCCTAATTAAAGATAAGTGAAAACAAAATGTGTATTTATATGCTTTATATTTAACTATGAAGGTTAACTATGAAGGTTAATGTATATATGTTTTCATTTTCCATGATTTCTTCCTTAAGTGCCTTTTAAAATTTCATTTATTGCACTTTATTTCATTCCACAAGACTGACTGCAAATCTAATACCACTGCTGGTTTACACATATGTGCATGTGTGTGCATACATGTGTGCTGTGTTTTAATCACTTGAACATATATGTTCATTTATTGATAAATTACTGTATGCTAGCTAGACATTGCATTAAGTGCTATTCTATATGGCATCCCCTTTAATCATTACAAACATATGAGAAAATTATAGCTCATAATAGCTAAATATTTGGTAAACATTGGATTTTGAACTTAGATTAAATTTCAAGACTAAGGTTTAATATCCATGCTATACTAAATAGCTGATCACACAAAATTTGCTTTATAAATAAATATTCCTAAAAAAGAAAATATTAACTCACAATAAACAATGGTCATGTCTATGGAGAGATAAGAAGAAGGAAGTTGCATTTAAATTATCTTTAGTAATGCTGTGATTGAGAAACTTCACAACACTGAATAAGAGAGTAGGTTTGGCCAGTCTTATCTCTAATGTCAACATAGGAGATCATGTTTCCCAGAAACTCTGATGATGACAATTTAGGCTAGGTGGGAAATTTTCATAACAGTTCTAAGTTTCCTTTTCCATCTGACTCTCAAAATCTCAGAGCTTAAAGGTTGTTTGGGAGTTTCTCAGCATCTCAGTAAAGAAATTATTTATAAAAGGCAGAGAATATGTAAGAATTTTATGCAAAATATTTTCTACTCTAGAAAGTAAGATACCCATTGAAGGTGTATAAATCAGGTTGTGTGTGTGTGTGAGTGAGAGTGTTAGTCACTCAGTTGTGTCCAGCTCTTTCATGACCTCATAAACTGTAGCCCTCCATGCTCCTTTGTCCATGGGATTTCCCAGGCAAGAATACTGGAGTGGGTTGCCATGTCCTTTTCCAGGGGATCTTCAAATAAACAGACAATAAGCAGAACAGAAGGAATCAGTCATCCTTAATACAATGGCAACGTGGAGACATAGGTGCCCCAATCCTTTGTGACTCTTAAACTACCTTCACTCTCTTTTTTAAATGTATTTATTTATTTTAAATTGGAGAATGAGCAAGTCTGGCATGCTGCAGTTCATGGGGTCCCAAAGAGTCGGACACAACTTAGTGACTGAACAGTAACAGTTGCTTTATCATATTTTGTTGGTTCTGTCACATATCAACTTGAATCAGCCATAAGAACTTCCTAAACAGAATGTATTTTGTTCAAAAGCACCCCTCAAGGAGAAATACTGGGTTAGAAAGCCCCCATCTCGGGACGAAGCTGTGGAATGGCTCCCCACAGTGAGTGGATTTATGGGCCACAGTGACAGACATTCACACTAGATTTTACATTCTTTCCACCACCACATACATCATGTCTACAGAGAATTACCAGTTCATTGTAACAAAAGAAAGAGATCATACTCTTTTAATCACATTAATATTGGGCCTTTATTCATGTTAGACTATGCCTCCCAGGAGAAGCTTTTGTATCTATCAGATTTTAAATTACCACCAGATGAGGAAAGAAGATTGAAAGTCAGAATCAGTGGATCCCTTTTCATTAAGAATATCAGTAAATATCCAAAGCTAGTGAGTTCAAATTAGGCAGAAGGACTAATTCCAAGGGTTCTGTGCACCAAAGTCCCAAGAAAATATTTCCTCTCAAATTCTGGGAAGAATGTTTTAACAGATCACTGTATTTCTGACTCTGGGTTCATATGTATGATCATTATTGTTTTCCTTTAGCTGTACTCTTAATTCAAAAATGTGTATTCATCAGGGCAAAAATCATCAAATGTCTTCAAAATTACTTTAACTTATGAGCAGACTCTTAGGGAAATTTTAAATTTTAACTAATTTTACCAAAATTAGTTTTCCTCCTACTAAAGATAACAGCTCTCTTTTCAGATCCTTGGGCTGTTGTGTGGTCCATTAGAAGAATGTGTTGATACATAAAAAGTTTTTAGGGGACAATGTTGTAATTGGAAGAGTGTACATTCACATGGAAATTATTTCCTGGATTAAAATTGTTAAAAGCTGGAAGATTGGCAAATCAAAATTTTATGTCTTGGTTTCTTACAAAAGCTCCTTTATTTTCAAATCCACAGGCCAACACAAGTAAAATATATTTATTGCCTGGATGGCACATCAAAATAACAATGTATTTTTTTTTCCCAATTGCAAGTGGAAAAACAATTGATATTGTGTAAAATATTAAAATATTGAAAACAAGCTTTAAATAGAGAAAATATGTGTTAGACTTAAGAAAGGATCCATGCCTAAAATGAGATTGATGGCAATTCTGAGTTAGTGCATTTTATCCTGAAGTTGTATTGAATTCACAACAGACTTTTATTTAAATCCTTTGAATTCTTACAGGTCATCATCTTTAATTGTGTAATATTAACACATGAAAACCATAATAATGGCATTAATTTTTAATTGTATTAGAAGCAAGCACATTAGCCCATTTGTTCTCCTCAAGTGTCCTTTGATGTTCACAGGTTATAATAAAATTTTCAAAGTAAGGAAACAGAACCAGAAATGAAAAGGAATTTCCCAATGAAGCAAACAGAAAGTGTCAGAGCTAGATGGGAACTGACGCTGAAGTCCAGTGTCTTTCTCATTAAACCATATTGCAGAACTATTAATATCTAATATTGCCTATTCAGTATGCTAGATGAAACTATTGTCCCATACTAAAAGCCCATTATCAGCTACCTGTTATTGTCTTTATCAGTAGTTATTATAGGTTATCAATTGTCTGCTTTAGTTAACAGTTGTCCAGTTATATAATAAGAAAACATGAGCATAGAGTTATTGAAAAATGCATAAAGTGTAAAAATATTAATAACAGTTGTTTTAATATATTCAATGAAAATTAGCTTGTTAATTCAAAAAGTCTTCCCAAGGCAGCCTACTAAGAACTATTTGGAAAGCAGTAAGAATGCAAATTTACCCCGTATTCTTCAACTCAGATTATTCTCTGATAAAGTAAAATATGACTCAGTGACCAAAGGGGATAAGCAGTAAGGCAGCACATGAGCACAAGTTCAGAATTACACATAGATTTAATCATCAGACTTGAAGAATGAAAATCTGACAATGCATAAGAATGTCTGCAATTTGTAAATACCATTCACTTCATTGGGCTTCCCTAGTGGGCTCAGCAGTAAAGAATCTGCCTGCAATGCAGGAGACCTGGGTTCCATCCCTGGGTCAGGAAGATCCTCTGGAGGAGGGCATGGCAACCCACTCTAGCACTCTTGTCTGGAGAATACCATGGACAGAGGACCCTGGCAGGCTGCAGCCCATAGGGTTGCACAGAGTTGGCCACGATAAGGCAAATAGATGGGGAAACAATGGAAACAGTGACAGACTTTATTTTCTTGGGCTCCAAGATCGCTGCAGATGGTGACTGCAGCCATGAAATTAAAAGACGCTTGCTCCTTGGAAGAAAAACCTAGACAGCATATTAAAAAGCAGAGACAGTACCTTACCAACAAAGGTCTGTCTAGTCAAAGCTATGGTTTTTCCAGTAGTCATGTATGGATGTGACAGTTGGACTATAAAGAAAGGTGAGTGCTGAAGAATTGATGCTTTTGAACTGTGATGTTGGAGAAGACTCTTGAGAGTCCCTTGGACTGCAAAGAGATCCAACCAGTCCATCCTAAAGTAAATCAGTCCTAAGTATTCATTAGAAGAGCTGATGCTGAAGCTGAAGCTCCAATACTTTGGCTACCTGATGTGAAGAACTGACTCATTAGAAAAGACCCTGATGGGAAAGATTGAAGGCAGGAGATGAAGGGGACAACATAAGATGAGATAGTTAGATGGTATCACAGACTCGATGGACATGAGTTTGAGTAAGCTCTGGGAGTTGGTGATGGACAGGGAAGCCTGGCGTGCTGGAGTTCATGGGGTTCAAAGAGTTGGACACGACTGAGCGACTGAACTGAACTGATTCACTTAATTCTGTTAAGAAGAAATTCTCATTAACACAATTACTTTATTATAGAGCATTTGAAGTAACTTTATAAGACTAAGACTGCATGAGTAGAAGGGAGAAAGGGTATGCATAATCAGAGGTTGGTATGAAAGACGGCTCATAGAAAATGATGGAATCCAAAGAAAATAAACAAGCCATCAAAAACAAGAATCCACCACCTCCCACTTGATAAAACACCATTGTTTTGAGTCTAGCATCATGCCAAGTTTTTGTATCATATTTAATATTCCTGTAGAAACTCAGTACATTGAAGAATAAAAGACCTTTGAACAAAGGGATAAACAAGATTCTAAAATACTCACAGTGGCCAGAATAAAGTCATATCCTGATGGCTTACAAGTCCGACTCAGTACTATGTATTGAAGTGATGTGGCATTTTTAAACTAATTTTAAACTAGTTGTTAAACTAATTTTAGTTTAGTTGATTGGCCATTTGGAGGAGAATTGCTTATTTCTATTTTCTCAAATATCTCTTCAACTTCTCATAAAATTTTCAGAATTTTCATAGCTTCATAATTGACAATAAGTTGAAAACTTTTAATTTTGTTTTTTCTTATTACAGTTCTGCTTCCACTCAGGAGAAGATTATAACTTAGAATTCTAAACCCTTTGAAAATATCTTGCAAAAAAAAATGTCTATACTTCTTTGGACAAATCAAACTAAAAGAATTAATTACCAGCAGTCTTACAATATAGGAAAGATTAAAATATGTTGTTTAGATAGAAGAAAAGTAATATTAAATACAAAGTTGTATCTGTAAAAAGGAATGAAGATATCTAGAAATTGTAAAATTATGGCTAAATATAAAAGTAATTTTTTAAAAAATATTATTGTCTAAAAAGTATAGTAGCAAAGTACAGTGAGGTTTAAAATATATCGAAGTCAAGTATATAATCATAACAACATGATAATAGAGGAAAATGGGAAGATACTTGTAAAGTTTTTAAACTATAAAAGTTTCTTTTATTATTATTTGATGGTAGCGTCTGATAAGTTAAACTCCAGAGCAACTGTGAAAAAATAAAGCAAAATAAAGAACTAGAGTGAGTAGACTACAGTGGAGGTAAAAGTAGACCCTAAAGATATTCTAATATTCCAAAAGAAGAAAAGGAAATAGTACCAAAAAAAAGGTAAGATGGTAAAATTAAACCATGCATATCAAAATTATGTTAAATATATATGATCTAGGCATTCTAATGAAAGGTAAAAAGTGTCAGATTGTATTAAAGCAAGAGTCAACCATAACCTGTTATTTTAAACACATATTTTAAATTCATAGATATGATTTTTTAAAAGATTGTAAAGTAGCATTTATTAAGGATTATCACAGGTCTTCTCATTTGTCCACTGGCAAAATTAAAATGGTTCTATTACTCATGTTTTTTAGTCAGCACTCTGTGATGCTTCTGACATGACTGAATAAGTGAACAAGATTTAAGATTTAACCAAGTTATAGTTTTAAAAGTCAAGTAAGATTTGTTAAACATCTGTTACTTACATCAGCAATAGAAATATTCTCTGTCTTCATACTTCTAAGTACGAGAACCCAAACAGGATTTAATTAGTTCATACACATTCATAAATAAAATAAGTCCTTGAAATCCCAAAGACTTTGGAATATAAAAAGGTAAGCTGCGCCCTAAGATAAGATGCACACGAGCCCAAAGGTCTTCATATTACTTGTTGTTTAGTTGCTAAGTCATGTCCGACTCTTTGCAACCCCATGGATTGTAGCCCGTCAGGCTCCTCTGTCCATGGAATTCGCCAGGCAAGAATGCTGGAGTATGTAGCTATTCCCTTCTCTAGGGACTTGTCGTGACCCAGGGGACCAAAACCAGGTCTCCTGCCTTGCAGACGAGTTCTTTATGCCACTGAGCCACCAGGAAGCCCTTTCATACTATAAGAAGCCCTTATTTTCCTAATGTACAGAAAAATAGCAAGAACGGTCATGGAGAGGACCTTATCTTTATCTGTATCTGATATTATCCTGCTGTTCAGTGTCTTTCATCAGGGCTATTGATGCATGATTAATTAAGCTAAGCATTTAAGCTTCTCACAGGGAATCTTTGGGTGTATTCTTGGCAAGAATCTCTGGGTTGTATGCCTGGCCATGACCTGAAGGGTTGCTGAGTAAGTGTCACAATAGTTTAAAACTGCTAAGAAGAATGATGTATAAACAGAGCCCAAGTCCCACTCATTGTTATTGATAATTATAGCAGTCATCATATCTGTCTCAAAGGCTCATCAGACTCCATGTGAGCAAAACCTAACTCATTTTTCCTAGAACCCCTTCCTTTTCTATGCTGATGACAGCACTCTACCTTGCTGACCACACTAGCAAATGTCCCAGTTCTTTTTCTTTCGGGTCCCTCATCTAACCTCTCATCAGGTTCTGTGGACCCGATTTTGTATTTATGATGTTAGTATCATCCTCTCTGTGGCTACTACTATTTACCTCATTATTTGTCACCAGAGTTACTTCTTTAATAGGTTCTTTTTGTTGCTGTTGTTGACTCTGTCCTCTCCACAGCTGCTTGAATAGGTGGTATTCTATGACTCCTTTGCCTAAAATCTCTCACAGGTTCCCCATGATCTACAGGAGAAAGCTAAGCAGCTACGCTGGCCCATGAGGCCCCATAGGATGTAGCCCCTGTCTTTCTCTCCAGCCTCATGTCCAGCCACTCCCTGCCACAAACATGTTTCAGAAACAGACACTGTTTGTGTCCACACACACGCACACACACACTCGCTTTACTGTTTTTTGCCTTTGTAACTTTGCATTCCAGCCCCACTCCCTGGAATAAACAATCCATCAACACTCATTGTTTAAAGAGACACTGATATATAGAACAGTCTTATGGACTCTGTGGGAAAGGGAGAGGGTGGGAAGATTTGGGAGAATGACATTGAAACATGTAAAATATCATGTAAGAAACGAGTTGCCAGTCCAGGTTCGATGCACGATACTGGATGCTTGGGGCTAGTGCACTGGGACGACCCAGAGGGATGGTATGGGGAGGGAGGAGGGAGGAGGGTTCAGGATGGGGAACACATGTATACCTGTGGTGGATTCATTTTGATAGTTGGCAAAACTAATACAATTATGTAAAGTTAAAAAAAAAAAAAAAACTCAGTTCAAAGTTACTGCTTCCAGGATGCAGGAACCAAGCCATCTTCTCTCCCTGTCCCCTCTCTGTGCCATCACAATGCAGGTATTACTCATTGTAATTATCAGCTTATGTCTTTCTTTCTTATTAGAAGGCAAGCACTTTCAGGGTTAAAACTGTATCTTCATCTGTTTTACCCACAGCACTTATCTTGGGGCCTGACACATAGTAAAAACATTCAATAACTGTTTGCTAAATATTTGAATTTATAGGAAATGAGATTTTCATTACTTAGGCAAGTGCAAGAGATAGCAGCCATGCTGTTTTCATTATGCCGGTTTAAAAACCTATCTGCAAATTGCTTGAAATTTCTTACAGAGAAACGTGGTCTCTGTTTCCTCTTCTTGACTTTGGGCAGCATTTTGTCACCGTTTCAACCAACAGGATATAGCCAAAGTGATGCTCTGAGGCTTGCAATGCTGAGAGACCAAGGCACAACTTCCTCCATGCTTCCTGGCATGCCGGCTCTTAGAGTGTTTATTGGCCAAGTGAGCAGGTTGACAGCCCCGAGGCTACCATGCTATTGGGAAGCCAAATATAGCCCATGTGGAGACCATATTGGTGGGTTCTGAGACTATGTAAAGAGACAGAAAGATGCTCAGAGAGTCCCCAGCCATCTCAATCCCACCTCCATCACCTCTGTTCCTGACTCAGCTGCCTTCTCTCTGATCAAAGTACAGACTCGGAGCCACAGCTGCTGGGCTGGTCCCCAGTCCCTTCTGAAACTTCTCACCTATAGAGGACCTGAGAGTAAAGAGTGATGGTTACTCTTTCAGGCCCATCACTACATTTTTAGATGATTGGTTATACAGCAATAGAAAACTGGAACATTCTTTTTAAAGAGTAATGAAAAATAAGGCATTATAAAATTTAGAATTAATTAAATATTGTTTTTTTTTTTTTTTTTTTTGTAGAATGTTGTGCTCAGTGACCTGAAGTCCTAGGAACATAGATTATTTATTTTTTAAAAATATAAATTCATTTATTTTATTTGGAGGCTAATTACTTACAATATTGTATTGGATTTGCCATACATCAACATGAATCTGCCATGGGTGCACACGTGTTCCCCATCCTGAACCCCCCTCCCACTCCCTCCCCATGCCATCCCTCTGGGTCATCCCAGTGCACCAGCCCCGAGCATCCTGTATCCTGCACTGAACCTGGACTGGCGTTTCATTTCACATATGATATTATACATGTTTCAATGCCATTCTCCCTAATCATCCCACCCTCGCCCTCTCCCACAGAGTCCAAAAGACTGTTCTATACATCTGTGTCTCTTTTGCTGTCTCGCATACAGGGTTATCGTTACCATCTTTCTAAATTCCATATATATGTGTTAGTATACTGTACTGGTGTTTTTCTTTCTGGCTTACTTCACTCTGTATAATAGGTTCCAGTTTAATCCACCTCATTAGAACTGATTCAAATGTATTCTTTTTAAATGAAACAATATTTAATAATTAAAGTAAAATACAGGCATAGCTTGGAGATATTGTCAGTTTGGTTCAGACAGCTACAATAAAGCGAAGATCACAATAAAGTGAGGCACAAATTTTTTTGATTTCTCAGTGAATATAAGAGATATATTTATACTGTACTGTAGTCCATTAGGTTTGCAATACCATTATGTCTTAAAAAACAATGTTATTGTTCGGCTGCTAAGTTGTGTCTTACTCTGAGATCCCATGGACTGCAGCACACCAGGCTTCCCTGTTCTTCACTGTCTCTTGGAATTTGCTCAAACTCATGTCCATTGAGTCGGTGATGTCAGCCAACCGTCTCATCCTCTGTCATCCCCTCAATTAAGAAATACTTGATTGCTGAAAATGCTAACCATTTTATGAGCCTTCAGAGAATCATAGCAGTGACATTAAAGATCACTGATCACAGATACCAAAGTAAATATCATAATGAAAAAGTTTGAAATATTACACAAATTACCAAAATGTGGCTCAGAGACACAAGCTGAGCAAACACTGTTGGAAAACTGATGCCAATCAATTGTCTCAGCGCAGGGTTGCCTCAAACCTTCAATCGGCGAAAAACACGTGTCTGCAAAGCTCAGTGAACCAAAGAGCCATAAAGCTAGGTCTGCCTGTTATTCCACAGACTTTAGAAGGAGAATTGGAAAAACTACTTGGAAAAAATGTTGAGCCCAATGAAGACCAGACATTGAAAGAGTGTTTAACAAGGTTAAAAAAAAGAATGATTATATATATATATATATAGTAGAATTTACAGACATCTGGGTAAGTTAGGGTTTAGTTTTTTAAAAAGGTTATTAACAAAACAAGAGCAGTTATCAACACTGGTTTCGAAGCAATAAAGAAACTGAATTTTCGTCCATGTTTTTCTCATTAGAGGTCACTAGAATAGTCTACTTTTTAAGTCATTGGCCTCCCAGTCTTCTGACTCTATTTGTTATTCTGTCAAGTAGAGTTCTGTGATTCTCAAAAGCACCGTAGAAATCACTTGAGGTTTTAAAATTCATAAAAATAAATACATTAAGGACTACGGATGAAGTGAAGTTCCTTTTGTACTTCATTTTCTGTGTGACGATACCACCAGAAGAGTGATACAGTTAAATAATTATTTACACCTGTGTGGTCCTCTGTGTCGCACAAAGTCCTTTTATGCAGCTTCGCTTTGTGTTTCGTGTCTAGCCTTGCAGAAATGGGAATTGTAGAGCAAAGGAGATAACTAAAGCTAATGATTAATTACCCCTTGCCTCTTCCCCTACTTGTAGGGGAATTTAATGTGCTTTAAATCAGCAAATATTGTTATATTTATTACATATAAAACAGTGAATAAAGAACTGACATATAGGTAGAAATGAATAAAATCCACTTTCTGGTTTCATGGAATTTGTTCTCTAAATGGGTTAAATGAATTGGCAAAAAACCAAAAACTATGTTATCACAAACTCTCAGGATTTCAGAGTTAAGAAAAAGTCTCATTTGTTTGAAAAACTCCTAAAAAATCTCTACTTAAATTCGTCTTTAAAATAGACTATATTATTTCCCTTAATAATAATAAAACAGAAAAGTAGGAAGGATAATACAGTGTGCTTGTCCAAGTACAGAATTTTGTCTCATGAGGAGACTCAAGAAAGCGAACAAGTGTGTTAGTAATTTGGGGGTCGGAGACAAACACTGGCTGTGTGAAAATCCTTGACTCCGATGCTTGGTTTGTGTTCCAAGGAGCAGCAAGAGGGACAAGTCAGGCAGGCAGAGAACCAGGAGGGCGCCCCGCTGCAGCTGGAAATCTTGCTTTTAGCCTGTCATCTTGTCATCATCTCCCCCGTTTGGCCAGTTGTACATATGCCTTGAGAACTAGGTTCTAGTCCAAATGTGGTTCAGCAACACACTGACAGACCTCTGGTAACATTCAGCAATATTTGGTCTTTTACCAGCAGCATGATTCTTGCATTAGGCAGACGCCTAAAGAAAATGTATCACATACACACACACACACACACACTTAAACAGAGAATCCTAAAGTTTAATTGATAATCTTTCTTCTGATTTTTAGTCTTCTTTGAAATATTGTGCTTTTCAGGTTCAAAAGACAAAGAATCTCAAAAGTGACCTGCCTGCTTCATCTTCAGCTCTTGAAAATCGCTATATATGGAGTCCAGGTGAGTTTCTTCCTTTGAATAAGTCGCTCTCTTTCCTATATTTTATGACTACATCTGTCAGTGATCTCCAGTCCAGCTAGCTAGAAATGAGGCTTTTGAAACCAAAGCCACGGGTTCGCTCCTGTCCAGGGCCAGCTACCTCCTGCCTCATCCCTGCAGTCCGAACACACACCTGTTCTACTCATTCCCCAGCCTCGGAGGGGGACTCAGTACAACAGTGTGAATGGACACGTCCCTTACACCTGTGGACAGGTGATGCTAAGCTGGCAGTCGTACCCACGTGACTCAATAATGATGCCTCAATCTCAGATGCAGGGTAACATAGAGCAGGGTCCGAGGCCCACAGTTAATTGATTATGTAACCTTGGATGAACCTGTTAAATGCCCTGGATCCTCAGAAGTAAGGCATGTCAACTGATTTCTGGTCATCTGCACAGACACCTCAGTCTCACATTTACAAAACCACAGCTATTTCCTTCCCAGCACCTCCAATCTAATCCCACTCTCACATTTCCTAAATCAGTGTCCAGGACATCTCTTGATCCTGTTACCTGAGTCAGGAATCTAAGAGTTTTCTTCTCGTTTCTTCCCCTTGTCTTTTTATTTAATAAATAAAAACCTGGTCTCCTATAAATAGTCCATGTATCCGCCCAACTCCTTTCTATTCCCTCTTCCTTAGTTCCATCCTTTGTTTCTGCCTTGAATCCCTTGAATAAACCCCTCATTGTGCCCCATCCTCTAGCCTCATCTCCCCTCTTTCTAACCCTGCCCACAACCTCCACTCATAGGCCCAGCAGAGTGATGCCTCTGAGATGCATATGATCAGGTCACCCTCGGGCTCAGTATTTCCCATTGCTTTGCCAGCAGCCTCACATTCCCCATGAAACTCACCTCCCTGATCTTCACACCCGTTTGTTCTTGGCCATTGTCTCTGCTCTTGCCTCTCTGTAGAAACCCCTCCTCCATCTGGTCTACCTGCTGTTCGTCCCGAGTCCTAATTTACACGTCTCCCCATGGGCAAGGCTTCCTACAGATCACTAGGTGAACTAGGGGGTTTTGGCTTGTTTTCCCCAAGAAAACAAACCTCAAGAAAATTATATATCATTCTGTACTTGTTTCTCCTCCTTCTTCCCAACACATTCTAAAATCATTACAAAGACAGAAGATACCTCTTGATTACTATATCCACCCATATTTAGAATAGTGTCTGGCTCAGAATGGCCACGTGGTGTGTCTAATCACCATGTGGAAGTATGGACGCTAAAAGGTAAGACCTTTAGTCTAATGGGCGCCTGATGCTTTGGCTGTGCATTTGGGTTACAAGAACCGTAGAGGCAGACGTTCGGCAAGGACAATCCAAAGCGAAGAGAAACGGAGGGTGGAGATTAGCTAGAAAGTCATGGGGCACCCGGTGCTGAGAGGGAGAAGGGCCAAGTGGGAGCTGTCAGAATCAGGTGGGGGAGTCTCAGAAGAAACACCGGAGGTCGTTTCCTTTGAGTTCTCTTCCATATGATCATCTGCTAATAGTCCCCCAAAACAGGAATGGGGGGCACTTGGGTGTGTGTGTGTGTGTGTGTGTGTGTGTGTGTGTGTATGAGAGAAAGGAGGGGAGACAGAGACATATATATAGAGAGAGAAAGTTTCTTTTCCCTTTGAACATAAGCAGGGCTTGGTTTCATGCTGTGCAGATGGGCTGCAGCACCCAGACCATCATTTCACACTTATGTATCCAAGCAGCAGAGGAAACAGAGTGAATTCCTTGAGAGCCTTGAACATAGGCTTTAGAGTTAAGGGTTTGGATCATGGATCAGACAGTAAAGAATTCACCTACAATGCAGGAGACCTGGGTTCAATCCCTAGGTTGGGAAGATCCCCTGGACAAGGGAATGGCAACTCAGTCCAGTACTCTTGGCTGGAGAATCCCATGGACAGAGGAGCCTGGTGGGCAACAGTCCATGGGGTCACAAAGAGTCAGCCGTGACTGAGTGACCAGCAACTTAGCGTGGAAGAGTAAGGCTGCTTCTCATTTAGTCTCTGAGTGACCGGAAGAATGAAAACTTCAGACTTAATGTCAATTTTGTATTCTAATAAGCACAGCCTCCAAGCTTGCTTCAACTTTTAACCTCCAAAGTCTGAACCACTCCCTATTATAAGTTAGGGAGGTTCATGCACCCTCTCTGTTTCCGGGGGGTTGAACGACGTTCTGCGGATCTGAATATCTGAACGTTTCTACCTGAAACAATAAAGCAATCATGAATAGCATATCCCTTGATGGATTAAGCCACTTCCTGGTATCTTCATGCAGTGCAAGTACTTCAGTAGTCTTGTCTCTCCTCGACTCGCCAAGTCAGTCCTGCCCGGGTCCAGCCCCGGTGGATTCGAAGGAATTCCCTGGATCGGTGATCAGGAAACAACAGCTTATTTAAATGTTAATTAAAGATATGAAGAGTGGTTAAATAAGGATAGCTCAGTGAGGAAATTTAGTGCAGAAAAGAGGCTGAATGATTCAGCCAGAAGGTGAGAGAAAGAACGACATGGGGAGACCAAGCTTCGGTGAACAAGGCCCGCACTTTATTTTCCAAAGTAGTTTTTATACCTTAAGTTATGCATAGAGGACAATGGGGAAGGGATAGAGTCACACAGTAAGCCAGGCTTTCTTCCTGCAAACTTATCATATGCAAAAGTTTAGGTGATTTGCATCATCTTCTGGCCCGGAGGCCTGTTAACATTTTAAGACCCTTTCTTCAGAAAACTTATTTTTCTCTAAAGGTGATTAGTCAGGCAACACCCTCCAAAAGCATTAGATAAAGTTGCATTCCTATAGGGCAAAGGTGTGGTGGGCTATAACAAGAAAAAGAATTAACTCAAGGGTCCAAGGTTACAAACATTAAAGTTACTACTTACACCAATTATATTAATCAATACACTGCCAGGGACACAGCAGGTAAGGGATATGGAGACTTAGCAGCAAACATTGGCCCAACAAGTGAAAAACCCTTCACCAATACAATTTCTAATCAATCTTTTAACTGCTCAAAGGAATCTGTATTTAGACAGTTTAGAACATCTCATGCCTCTCACAGTTGGGAGGCTCTGAGCAATCACATGTGGCCAGAAAAACCTATTCAGGCAGGCTAGAGGACTTCCAAAAGAGTTTGTAGGTTGAAACACTATCACACCCAGGAACTTTATTAACTGGAGCTGTAAGTTAACTTTTTTTTTTTTTTTTTTCAGAGAGAGGTAGTGGGGACAGCCCCTCGTAAAGTCAGAGGTGTAGGTTAGAGCACAAAGCAGAAAGTACGCAGACTCTGGTTTTGGAGGTAGATGCTCGAGAATTTCCAGGGGGACTCCTGAGGCTCGATCCCACCTTTGCGTATGCCGAGCCTCCTTCCTCATGACCTTTGCCACAGGCGGAGCTCCTGCTCCCGGCACAGTCCTGTGTTCCTATGTCCTTGGGAATCACTGGCTCAGAGAACACGCTTCACAGAGTGTAACTCCCCATCATCTCTGAGACCTGCATTCAAGAGCTCTTTTCATGAAGTCACTGGATTTTCATTAGCTCGCATGACCTGTTGCACTGTATTTGTACCAGGACTCTTGGGGAGCTTTATTATCCATTATATTGCTTCACTGCATGGGCCAGGTACCTCTGTCATTAGGCTGAAAGAAACAATAAGCTTGCCTTCCTGGGCACAGCTTGGGCAATGCCATCAGATCAGAAAGGTGTTGTAATCTGGGAGACGGCTTAACGGCCCACGAGATGCAGTGGCTCTGCAACCTTCACTGAGTCTCAGCTCTCCTTCCCCTTTAGAGAGCAGGGGAAACACAAAGTGTAAGCCTGCATCCTTTGGACGTTCATTTCAGGTGGGTTTGCTCTAATTATCTATTCCCAGACCTCTGTGTTCATTCATTCTTCCCCAGCTAGGAAAGGAATGCAGTCTTTCAGATGTTTTGATATTTTTAAGGAAATTTTATAAACATTATTGCAAAATCATTTTGTTATGTTCTCCCTTAACTTTCCCAAAATTCACAAGTTCAATTTACTGATTTCTAGGGACATTACCTCTTGATTCTGCCCTGCCTCTCTCCCTCCATTCAAAGGCAGTAACTGGCTTACCAGATATATTATATAGTTAGTTCATGGTTATATATAGGGTTTTCTTTCACTAATAAGAGCTAAACTTTCTGGTGGCTGTCTTCCTTCGTTTGCAGCTACACCACTCCCATCTCTGCCTCCAAGTTCACAGGGTCAAGAAGTAAAATACCCCTCCTCCTTCTTAGAAGAATGCTTGTGATAACTCTTAGGATCCACAGGGATAGCACAGAAACCTTTTCCCATCTCAAGATCATTAACCTAATCACAGGTGTAAAGAGCACTTTTTAATGTAAGGCAATTTGACAGGTTCTAGGGATTAGAATTGGAGAAGGCAATGGCACCCCACTCCAGTACTCTTGCTTGGAAAATCCCATGGATGGAGGAGCCTGGTGGGCTGCAGTCCATGGGGTCACGAAGAGTCGGACACGACTGAGTGACTTCCCTTTCACTTTTCACTTTCATGCATTGGAGAAGGAAATGGCAACCCACTCCAGTGTTCTTGCCTGGAGAATCCCAGGGATGGGGGAGCCTGGTGGGCTGCCGTCTATGGGGTTGCACAGAGTCGGACGCGACTGAAGCGACTTAGCAGCAGAAGCAGCAGGGATTAGAATCGGACAAGGTGATGGCACCCCACTCCAGTACTCTTGCCTGGAAAATCCCATGGACGGAGGAGCCTGGTAGGCTGCAGTCCATAGGGTCGCGAAGAGATGGACAGGACTGAACAACTTCACTTTCAATTTTCACTTTCATGCACTGGAGAAGGAAATGGCAACCCACTCCAGTGTTCTTGCCTGGAGAATCCCAGGGACGGGGGAGCCTGGTGGGCTGCTGTCTATGGGGTTGCACAGAGTCGGACACAACTGAAGCGACTTAGCAGCAGCAGCAGGGATTAGAATGTGGGTATCTTTGGAGTGGGCTTCACTGGTCACTCCTGCCTGCAGTGCAGGAGACCTGGGTTTGATCCTTGGGTCGGGAAGATCCCCTGGAGAAGTAAATGGTAACCCACTCCAGTATTCTTGCCTGGAGAATTCCATGGACTGAGGAGCCTGGCGGGCTACAGTTCATGGAGTTGCAAAGAGTAGGAGATGACTGAGCGACTAACACACTAGATCTTTGAGGTAGGGCATTTTTCGTCCTACCACAGGCTCACTCACACACTGCCAGTGGAAATGTAGACGGGAAGGAACTCAGGAAAATAAGTTGGGACACATCACAAGTCTGAAATGACCACACTCTCTAGTTTCACTACAAATATAATGAAAATTCATTGATGGAAAATTATGTTTCTTACTAATGTATTAAAAATTATTTTTTAAAATGGACAATCCATTTAACAGTGGGTCAAAGTATCTGTAAATAAATAAGGTTTAAAATTATGTTGTGAAAGAATATGATCATGCACAATTCATGAGAAAACATTAAAGAAAAAACAGCTAAATAGATATTTCCATCTCAATAAATGTATTTTATACAGTTATGGCTTTATTTATTTTTATATTATTAATATGCTTATGTACATGAAAATAGAGATCGCCCTAAAAGTCTTAATGCAGTTTTAAGCTTGCATTACTTCAGAAGTATAAGTGCTGCGATTTTTTAAAAATTTCAATAAGTAGTTATCAACAGTCTTTTCACTTTGTATTATTTTAGAAATGAGGGTCCATCGCATCTAAATTGTAATTTTCTATAAAGTTTTCATAGCAACCTCATGTTTTTTGACACACGTTTAATTTTAGAATATTTTTAGATTCACAGAAAAGTTACAAAGATAGTGCAGAGAATTACCATATATTCTAGACTCAGATATGATGAAAATTCATAGTTCCCTCTGTGGGAATTGGTTCCAGCTGAACCTAGAATAAAGATGATGACTTCCTGACATACAAGTTTTAAACATACTATCTGAGTATGAGAGAGAAAATATTTTAAAGGAGAACTTGAACAATATTTCTTCTTATCCTCCCCAGGTTAGGAAAAAGGCCCTTGTGGAGGAGTGAAGGCAATCAAGTCTTTTTGAAGAGGAATCAGGAAAGTCTGAAGTCAATATGGGTTTTCTAGACACTGTATCTTGCACACTGAGTCCAAGACACCCAATGAACCCCTATGCTGTGCTAGGCTCTGGAGTGGTCAGGTCTCAGCAAACGTAAGCCCACCTTTATCCACAGTTTCAAAGAAGTTTCCATCAGAAATGGAGACACGGTGGGCACATGCAGAAGTGGAGGAGGGAACATTTCCAAAACACGAGGGGTGAGAGTAAGACCGGGGACCCGCAGGGATCCTTCTCTTCAGAGACAGAAAGGGACTGGAAGAAACTATTTAGAATTTATGGAGAAGGCATGGAGTCATGGTTTCTGTCGCGAGGCTTTTGTCTTCTCTGTGACATAGGAGGAAATGGTGTCTGGAAAGAATAAATAAGGAGCTTTAGTGAACCAGGGCATGCTTTATAGAGCTCGCCAAGGAATATTCAAGAGGGGTAAATATATGTGTATAACAGGATGGCAAGAAAAGCCTGGTGGTGTGCCTAAACTCAGGGAGCTTGAAACAGTGGGCAAATGTGCTGACTAATGGGTTTTCTTCTTCACTGGATATTGGTCTGAACCTAATACTTTCAACCACCCAACCTCCACCATTCCAAAGGCCAGCAACCAAAAAAATATGACTCTGGTAGCTTCTGCCTGGCCCCAGACTCAACTGTGAATCTATCCATCTCATCCCACTTCATACCCAACTTCCACATCAGTCCTCAACATTTTTAATCTCCCTCTAAAATTCTCAGCTGCTGCTGATAGCTGGCACTTTCCCTTTCTAGGCAAATTTAGAGATAGAGTGAACACTGAGATAATTATAATTAATAGGGAATATAAGTTATCCAGATTAAGTGGGGGAAAATGAGTTATTTTGAAACAGGACCTGCACGTGATGGTAATGAAGTAACTGGGAGAGTTGGAGGAATGACAGACACACTTCAGCAAATGTGAGGAGGTGAAAAATAAAGTCAGATTAAGTTTATGGTCACAGATGAGAATTTCAGACTTTACAAGAGTGAAAATACCCTCACACTATGACAAAATCACCAACTCGATGGACATGAGTTTGAGCAATCTCCGGGAGTTGGTGATGGACAGGGAAGTCTGGTGTGCTGCAGTCCATGGGGTCACAAAGAGTCAGACATGACTGAGCGACTGAACTGATGACAAAATCCAAGGTGTGGTCATCAGTTGGAGTCAAGTGTAGGTTAAGGCTGTTAAAATTTCGTTTTTGAAGGACTTTAAAACTGGAGTAATGGATAGTCAACAATTCATATAATTTTGTTAGTATTCCAGCACTATCAAATCATTTTCATAGACACTTTGTAAGAGAAATTTTTTGAAAACTGAGCCTGTTTCATACATATCCTACAGACGAGAGAGAGTAGGGAGGATGGGGAGAGAGAGGAAAAAAAGAAGAGACACAGAGAGAAGGAGAATGAAGTAATATGCTGCAAAGAGCAATCAGTATCACACTTTTGGTAAATTTTTTACTTTACTGCATCTGTCATTCCTTCCAACTCTCCTGATGACTCCATTACCAACATTTGTAGGTCCTCTTCTGTCTATCGTCAGAGTGTTTTCCACATGCCACAGTCTATGTAAAAATTTTCCAGCAATCTTGGAAAACTGATAGTTTATGTGATCCATTGATCTAGTGAAGAAAATAACCATAAAATGATTAACTGACAAAACCAGAGAAGACCAGTGAAAGGGTTGAACTTGTTTGTTCAAAACAGGTGAAACATTTATAAATGTAATAGATTTTTTAGAGGCAATCCTAGACTTACTGTGTGCTCAATTGCTCAGTCGTGCCTGACTCTTTGCAGTCTCATGAACTGTAGCCTGCCAGGTTCCTCTGTCCATGGAATTTCCCAGGCAAGAATACTGGAGCGGGTTGCCATGTCCTACTTCAGAGGATCTAACCAACCCAGGGATCAGACCCACATCTCTTCCTTCTCCATCTTGGCCGGCAGGTTCTTTACCACTAGCATCACCTGGGAAGCCTCCCTGGACTTGATAGATGAAAAATATTTTAGCTCTTCTTCTCAGAGCAATAAAAGGCACAGAAAAGTAAATGGCTTTTCCCAACTGAGAACGGGAGGCCAAGAATCTCTCTCATCTTTCATCAGGAGAGTCGATTTCCAGCTTTGGAATTCTGGAACTAGTCTTTATTACAGTTTTATAGTGAAAACCTATTCCTCTCTCTCCCCTTTCTGGTTCCCATAATCTCCAAAACTGAGGCCAAATGCTGGAAACATCTATTGTCGTAGGAGGGTGGGATCGTAGCAGGTGATGATGTGATGATGTTTCTTTTCACTTCCTTTCATCTTTTTTTTTCCTTTTACATCACTTTTTCCTTAGTGGTTGGCATCTCTAAATTTTCTGCCTATAAACAGTTGGATTCCGGTATTGAGGCAGCATAAATGTATGACTGTGTTTAAAGAGGGACCACTTGTTACTTTCTTTGCTACCTATACAACTGGAGGAAGGACTCTGGAAAATCTCATGGGTGTACACAGAAACTCCATTCTTTCATTTATGAATGCCCAAAACATGCCCAAGCGAGCTAGATTGTGGAACTGGAACCTCCAAGGATCTCCCAGGCACCATAGCAACAAATCACAAGGGTTTCTGAACAATATATCATGTCAGTGAGGATACGACTGCCAGGCTCCTTTGTGTGTAGATGGTTGATAAGATCAACTCCAGCTATCCTGACCATTACAGTATTAAGGAGTCTCATGTCAACACAGCTGCCTTATCAAGTTTAATGCTTTTATGACTCTGATGTGGTAAATATGCAATTACTTTGATAGTTATGACTTGCAATACTTAGAAACATGTGGATTAAGCAAGACTGAAAGTAGACATGAATCCAACCTTTGAAACACTCAATCTCTGTTGCAATTCCTTCTTTCTCTCCCTTGAACTAACACTGATTATTAATAGCAGATTATTAAGCTAATTAAAAATTTTTAGAGAAATAGAAAAAATCAAATAGCACAAAGAGAAAATTAAAATTCACTCTTAATTTTACCATAAAAATATAATCATAAAATAGAGCCAATCTTAAGCACTTCATCTTTAAAATTTTTATTTTTATTTAACATTTTATCCTGAGCATTTTATTACTATCCTATTTAACATATAATGTTCCATGCTCTACTTTCAGCATTAAGACTATTTCCAATTTCTATATATTATAAAAAAGGTATTACTGGAATGTTTTTCTGTGTTTTAACACATATTCAACAAGTAGTCTAGAACTGAAACTACTGAATCAAATATTGTACATTCTTCTAAACTTTTGATATAAATTTCTTCCAGGAAAGTAAGTGTAAAATAATTTGAATTTACTTTCACTTGCACAGCACTAGGTGCTACTACGGTTTACAAGCCTTGATGGCTATCTTAATGACATTAATCTACAACTATGTATTATATTACTTGTGTTTACTTTTCAGATTTATTGTCAATTTGCTTATTTTATTGATGAAGTGTGTGTGTTTTTACTCATTGGATTAGATTTAGACTAATCCTTATTATTTGCACAAATACTTTGCTTTTCTTCTGACTTGAAAACACTTTCTTCACTTTTTGGTTTGCTTCACAATTTTACTTATGTATCATTGCATTCGGAAGTCTGTTGCTTACTCATAACCAAATATATTGAAAATTTTATTTGGAATTCTCTACTTACTTTTATGATCCCTATGCCAGACTAGATAAATATTTCCAACTTTTCCTTTTAGATGTTTTATTATTTATAATTTCTTATTTAATTTTATTACCTATCTGGAAAATACCCCAATGCTTTTTATTATTATATATTATTCACATAGCTTCAGTGGGAATGGATTTGTACCTTGTACAGTGAGACAAAAGTAAGTATATTTTCTCAACAGCAAAAAAATAATTTTTAAATATTCTAACTCAACTATTGACAAAAATATGCTTCAAAAATATTAAAGACATACTTGAAATGCAGTAGAAGAATTAATTCAAAGTACAATAAGAGATAATGCTGTTAATTGAAAACATTTACATTGGAGTAGTATCTACATCTTTTTTCCTTTAATAATAATAGTATTTAGGTGTTGTCTGTTAACTTATCAGCCTCTCATTGTCTTGTTTTTATTGCTATTTCAGGGAACAAGTCCATTCACATTAAGAATATGTTTCCCACATCAGGAAAATGGGACAACCTGCTTTTCATCTATTTCCCAATTTACCGTGAGAAAGTCACCTTTTCTGGGCCTACTGACTTTGAAACCCCTTCCAAAGGGAATGTTGAGTGTACTCTTCAGGTCTGGAGCTTTGTTCTACGTGTTTTCTCAAACTTCCTGCGGTGAAAAAACCGAAAGCCATTATAAAATGTTGTTCAGGTCTAGAAAAATAGTGAGCAAGACTGAGTCTTGTTTGGCTGAGATTCAAATGAATGGCTGGGTGAACCAGCTTATATAATGTTCAAGCTCTTTAGCGTGTTAGTCACTCGGTCGTGTCTGACTCTTTCTGACCCCACCAGGTTCCTCTGTCCATGGAATTATCCAGGCAAGAATAGGAGTGGATAACCATTCTCTTCTCCAGAAGATCTTCCTGATCCAGGGATCGAACCCCAGTCTCCCGCATCGCAGGAAGATTCTTTGCCATCTGAGCCTCATACCAAACTTAGCAGTGGCTGGTACATACTCAGGGGTCCATAGCAGGAAGTACTCGTGTGTTAAGTTTCACCCAGTATAACATCCATGAAATATACGCAACACCACTGCAAAAACAAGAAACATAAATGAAGAGGATTACCCATCTCTATACTCTACACAGAGTTTAGCATATTGTGCTTTGAAAGTAGAACATTTTCTGTATGATTTGGGGGGGATAAATAACTAGTCACTGAACTGTGACTGCATTACTATATTGCATTATGAAAACAACAATCATTTGTTTTAGCTATATAAGACAGACTTTGTATATTATTTTCTTGCTTAATATTTTATTTGAGTATTTTCCCTACCGGGGTTTCCCAGATGGCTCAGTGGTAAAGAATCTGCTTGCCAATGCAGGAAATGTGGGTTCTATCCCTGGGTCAGGAAGGTGCCTTGAGGAAGGAAATGGCAACCCACTCCAGTATTCTTGCCTTGAAAATTCTATGGACAGAGAAGCCTGGTGGACTACAGTCCATGGGATTCCAAAACAGTCAGATGTGACTTAGCAACTAAACAACAACAACATTTTCCCTAATACCTCATTTAATAAACTGTATCCTATTTAATCATCTTGAATTACCGGGCATTTAGGTTGTTCTAAATTCTGTGTATTATAAATAAGAGTAATTTATTTTTCTTTATCCAGAAATATACTATAAACTTTGTAGGGAAAAACTAGAAATATGCAATTCTTGTTTGCCATTTTTAATATCTCTGATATCTACAAAGAAATGTTTCTCAAATTGAATATGTGATCATTTAAATTAGCTGTGCAGGATATGTGATGTATGTTCTTTTCTTACATTTCCTTGAATAATTCAGAGTCACATGTTAGATTTGCGTAAATCACAGTATTCCTTTATCATTGTTTACTATATTGTGTGAAAAAGTGAAAGTGTTAGTCACTTAGTTGTGTCCGACTCTTTGTGACCCCAAGGACTGCAGCCTGCCAGGCTTCTCTGTCCATGGGATTTCCCAGGCAAGAATATTGGAGTGAGTTGTCATTTCCTTCTCCAAGGATCTGAACTTGAGTCTCCTACATTGCAGGAAGCTTCTTTACAGTCTGAGCCACCAATATATCATTTAAAATCAGTTTTGAAGAATGAGCTTTAATGATTTTCCATATTATGCTAATTTTTATAATTTTGGGAGTTTCAATTGCTTTCAATATTTTGAAATATCCATGCACATCAATATTTTGGCTTTGTTTAATTTGAATTTGCTAGTGGATTTTATCCAAGGTCAACAATCATCTAGACACAGAGATTTTAAAAAAAAAGCAATCATTATTAAAAAATTTTAAGCACCACAATTTACTTGTTTTTGTTGTGAATTGGGTTCAATTATTGTCAAGCTACATGCTTCAGATTAATCAATATTAATTGTTTCTTCAAGAGAGGATGTAAATCAACATTAGGACGTTCTAGGATATTTCACAGACCTCAGTCAAGAATCTGCGTGCACACGTGTGTGCACTGTAGCAAGAATAAGATGGGAAGTGATGCATCATTTGCTTGGAAGTGTGAGAAAACAATGTCCCTTCCAGAACATCTGTAGAATATTGTTTTTGCAGACAAAGAAAGCAAAGCGCCAAGAAGCCGCTTGTCAAAATATTGGAAAATGTTAGAAAAAGGCAGTAAAAGCATGTATAACCAATTTTCCGTGCAGAGATGAATTCTCAACTTTGCAGAATAATCTGGAAATATCTTAATTCCTTTTTGACATATTTATCTTCCATTAATTATTTTTGCATATAAGCGCTAAACCCCGCCACCCCCTAAAATAAGAAGGGGCTAAAAGCTGGGCGAGAGAAGGCCACGGAGCCTGGGCCGGATGTTCTGCACGTGGTCTTTCACTACCTCGGTCTTTCCCTCTCATTTTCCGTAGCTTGTCTACTTGACTGGCCCCTCATTCAGTCAGGGCGTTGCGGAACTTCTCCTGTCTCTGTCCCATTTGCCTGGTATGGTGTCTAGTCACAGTACACTCTCCACAGTTCCTTGTATGTCAGTGGGATGCACAGAAGGAAGGAAAATAGATGGAAAGAAGGAAGGAAACTCAATGCTGGGAAAAAACTCTTAATTTCCTGCACCTAGTTCATGAAAAGTAAATGTTATTTTCATCACACAAGGAGCAAGAGACACAATGAAGAAACTAGCATATTCACCAGCTCTCAAAGTCAGTCTTTAGACTCTAGGTCTATCATTTGGTTTAGAACCTGGGTTTCCCCAATGGCTCAGTGGTAAAGAATCCACCTGCCAATTAAGGAGACGTGGCTTCGATCCTTGGGTCAGGAAGATCTGCTGGAGTAGAAAATGGCAACCCGCTCCAGGATTCTTACCTGGGAAATTCCACGTTCCTGGGGCTCAGACAGAATGATACTCAAATGAAAGACTTTAAACTGCATTGCAGGGCATTTCAAGAATCATGTTTCATCCATAACACTGTAGAAGCAAAAATGATGCAATTTTACAACAGAACTTGTACTAACTCATCAATTATAGGGTAGGTTCTTTGTTAGTTATTAATACTCTGACCAAGAACATTAAATAGATACCTAAACCACAACTTTGAAAAAAGACATTGTTCAATGCCAAGGGAATGATCCTGTGCCTATAAGCATCTGATATCTATGCATGAGGTCATCTGTAAATTGAGAAGTTTTTGCCACATATGAGAAAACTGACCCATAAGAACCTGAGCCATCAAATGTGTTAGGCTGAGACTCACTGCAAATACATTTCACTTCAGAAAATGTAACAAGTGCACATGGGCAATAAGAGGTTCACATTTTAGAAGAAATGTCTCTAAGTTCTTTCTCCTTCCCGCCTCTTCCTCTCAACAACTCTTCAGAAAAAGATAATCTCTTTATGTTTGTGTCCAATTTGATTGAATGTTTAAAAGAAGTAATATAGATAGATATAGATAAATAATTTGACTTCCAAGAAAAAGATGAACACACTCATCAAAGCACTGAAACAGCAAACAAAAAAATGTACAGGCTTTGAAATTTGACACCACATGCCAGTTCAGAGAAATTAATGGGCTTCCTGTGTGGAGCTAGTGGTAAAGAATCTGCCTGCCAATACAGAAGACACAAGAGACAAGGCTTCACTCCCTGGATTGGGAAGATCACCTGGAAAGGAAATGGCAACCCACTCCAGTATTCTTGCCCAGACAGAGGAGCCTGGCAGGCTACAGTCCACAGGGTGGCAAAGAGTCGGACATGGCTGAGCATGCACGCACGGCTAATGATCAGTAAATAGGCAAGTTAGACTCTCTTCTCACTCATAACCAGTTGGAAAAATTTCCAGGGAAGAACATTTATTTTTAGCACATGGGTTTTCAGACAACAGTAAGCACAAACTAGACCATTAATGCCCTCAGGACAGGCAGTCTCCACCCCCAGGGGATACTGTCTAGACATTTTTAATTGTTGCCCCTGTATGAGGGGATGCTCCTGGTGTCCAGTGGATAGAGGACAGGCATCCTGGTAACATCCTGCAATTCACAGAAAAGTCTTGCACAGCAAAGAGTGTTCTGGCCCCAGACATCAAAGGGTCAAGACTGAGATATCTGGCACTAAATAAAGCATTTGGAATCAGAAGCACATAAAAGGGGAGGGCAGTAAACAGAAAGCACTCAGTGACTGAGTGATCACTAAGACAGTAAGGGCGTGAGAGTGAAAAGAGTAGGCGACAAACAAGGAAAGGCCAAGGATAAACGTTTGTGCCGTCCCAATCTGACACCAGCTCCCCAGGTAGCTCACGTCGTGAAATGCTGCACTTGCTGGACACAGCGGCCAAATGGCTTTCCTCGCCTCCCACTCATTCTGCACAAGGGGCATTGTATACTCTTTAGGTTTTCACTCTTATCACACAGCTGACAACCAGAAGCTAATAGAGAATATACACCATCTCAAAAGTCCCTCTGCCGGCAGAGCCCCGGGACTTCCCCAGTGGCTCAGTGGTAAAGAATCTGCCTGCGATGCAGGAAACATGGGTTCGATCCCTGGGTTGGGAAGATCCCCTGGAGAAGGGAATGGCAATGCACTGCAGTATTCTTGCCTGGGAAATCCCTTGGACAGAGGAGCCTGGCACGGGCTGCAGTCCATGTGGTTGCAAAGAGTTGGACGTGACTGAAGCAATGCAGCAGACTGGAGCCCTAATCTTAGGAATGTCTGTTCACACTTTCTAGGTTTTCTCCTCTTGGTCTTTCATGTTCCTTCCTAATAGAGCATCCTCTCTTCTCTTCCCTAATCTCCACTAAAAGAATCACTTTCATATCTGACTCTTTGCGATCCCACGGACTGTAGCCCACCAGGCTCCTCGGTTCATGCGATTCTCCAGGTAAGGATACTGGAGTGTGTTGTCATTCCTTTTTCCCAGGAGATCTTCCCAACCCAGGGATCAAACCAAGTTCTCCCACATTGCCGGCAGATTCTTTACCATCTGAGCCACCAGGCAAGCCCTTTCTGAACTCACCTAAGTACAGAAAGAAAGCATTTGTACTCAAAGTTCTTTGTGATTTACTCTTTCTGACCCCACCAATAACTCCTTTTAATGTGCTCATGAACTTAAGAGAAAGCAAGATAATTAATTATTACATGAGTCTCCATTATCCAATATTAGCATATTAAAAAGCAGAGACATTATTTTGTCAACAAAGGTCCATATAGTCAAAGCTATAGTTTTTCCAGTGGTCATAAATGGATATGAGTTGGACCATATAGAAGGTTCAGCACCAAAAAATTGATGCTTTTGAGCTGTGGTGTTGGAAAGACTCTTGAGAGTCCCTTGGACTGCAAGGAAATCAAACCAGTCAGTCCTAAAGGAAATCAACCTTAACTATTCATTGGAAGGACTGCTGCTGAATCTGAAACTCCAATACTTTGACCACCTGAGGCAAAAAGCTGACTCATTAGAAAAGACCCTGATGCTGGGAAAGATTGAAGGTAGGAGTAGAAGGGGAAAGCAGAGGATGAGACGGTTGGATGGCATCACCAAGTCAATGGACATGAGTTTGAGCAAGGTCAAGAGATGGTGGATAGGGAAGCCTAGCATGCTACAGTCCATGGGGTCTCAAAGAGTCGGATACGACTAAGTGACTGCACAGCGACCATTTGCCAATTGTAAGACACTTGCTCTTTTACCCGATGGCAATCATCATCTGTGTTCTATTACTCACGCTTTTTCCTTCCAGGTATTCTGGCTTACCTGCACTTAGTCATTTTGCACTGTTGGACACACACACCAGTTTAGTTCTATTCTCTTTCAACCACATGCCTTCGCCCAATGAACACTTGCCAAACTCTGTTTTAACAGCCTTCAAAGCCCTCAAGAGGGTTCTGCAAATCCTGAGGTTACCTAGAACCACTCAAGTGTATAATTCTTCAGGAAGTCTACAATTTCTTTGGTTTCAGATTTAGAAAAACAGCCAGTTGTCATGTTTCCCATTTCTAAATCAAAAGGCCTAAACCATGTGGTTTGTGTCTGAGTTACCCTGTAAAAAGGAAGTAAAATGTCAAGTTGTTTATTTCTGCCTGATTTTCTTATCTCGTAGTAACACCGAGTTCGCTTCATCAGACCTGTGTTCAATAACATCAGTGGAATTTCTTTGCCAGTCACCACTCTCTTTCCACAAATGACAAGTTCTGGGAGAAGAAGAGTTAAACGTTTTGACAATGGTGTCAAAGCAAAATAAAAGGCAAAAGTTAACTGGAACAACGGCTCTCTATTCATGGGAAAGAAAGACTCTGTTCAAATTTCATCTCACATGCCACCTTCTTTTAAATGCTGTTTCATTATAGATGAAAAGTGAGATAGGAAGCTCCAAAAAAGACACCCAGAAAAAAGATCCTCCTTCCTGATCAGAAGCTTCCATTTAGTGACAAGAAGAAGCACATCTGCTGATGTCAGCAAAGCAGCATTGGCCTCTGTGCGCTTTCTGATGTGAGTCCTCTGTATGAAGTAAGTGGAACAGCTAAACAATTGTGTTTTGCTTTACTTTACATACCTTCAGCTTGATTTCAAAGTCTGCAAGTTGTATTTCCTAGATCTTTGGAAATTCGTGTGTGTGTGTGTGTGTTTAAATTGCCTATCAGAGTGTATTACTTTGCTAACAAAGGTCTGTCTAGTCAAAGCTATGGTTTTTCCAGTAGTCACGTATGGATGTGAGAGCCGGACGATAAAGAACGCTGGGGGCTGAAGAATTATACCTTCGAACTGTGGTGCTGGAGAAGATTCTCGAGAGTCCCTCGGATAGCAAGGAGATCAAACCAGTCAATCCTAAAGGAAATCAACCCTGAATATTCATTGGAAGGACTGATGCTGAAGCTGAAGCTCCACTATTTTGGCCACCTGATGCAAAAAGCCTACTCATTGGAAAAGACTTTGATGCTGAGAAAGACTGAAGGCAGGAGAAGTGGGCAACAGAGGATAAGATCGTTGGATGGGAGCAAGCTCTGGGAATTGGTGAAGGACAGGGAAGCCTGGTGTGCTGCAGTCCATGGGGTCCTTAAGAGCCAGATGTGATTGAGCGACTGAACAACAACAGCATCAATCAGAATGCATCCATACATGCTAAGTCAGTTCAGTCGTGTCTGACTCTTTGTGATGCCATGGAGGCCCACCAGCCTCCTCTGTCCATGGGATTCTCTAAGCAAGAATACTGGAGTGGGTTGCCATGCCCTCCTCCAGAAGACCTTCCCCTACCCAGGAACTGAACCCATGTCTCATGTCTCCTACATTGGCAGGTGGGTTCTTTACCAATAGTGCCAACTGGGAAGCCTATCAGAAGAAAGCAAAGCAAATCATCAATGTTTATTAGGTGTGCAAAAACACTCATTGCAGACACTCATTTTTTTTCTTGTGCACAGATGACATAGCACAGCCCACGGTCATTCAGCACATGAATTGAATTCAGAGTGAAGTTAGTGTGGGGAAAACTTCTCATAAACATATTATATATATATAAAGTGATTTCTCTGCTTTAAAAATATCTTGGACACATGCTTATAACATACACTTGGCAATTCATCATCTACTCCCTTAGGACATCTTTGCAATTGCTACCTTAGACCATTATTTAAATTTTCTCTTCTTTGCTATTATTCTCAAGCTTCAAGATTTGTAACTTGATTCTTGAAATAAATTGCAACATTGTTTATGCATTTTTTTACACATTTATTTTACAACCCATGGACTAAGAGCTCTGTGAGGGAGTCGAGCTTTGTTGACTCTCCCAGGGTGCTTAGAAGAAGGTCCGATGGGTAGTAGATGCATAATATTCAGCATATATTTGTTGAATATCTTACAAATCCTCTCACTGTGCCTCAATCAGAGCCTAACCCGTAATGCAAAGTCCATGTGATCAATAAGTCACTGTTGATTCCACACGTTGACTCCAAAATGTAGTTCATGCATTGTTACTTGTTGAGATTTGCTCTAAAACATACCTACAGAAGTAAGCTTATTCCCCAACTTTTCAGGTGAGGAAAACGGATACAAAGCAGAACAACTACAGAGCTTGACCCGGTGCAAGTGCAGAGCCTGAATTCAAACACCAGTCAGTCTCATTCCAGAGCTCAGAGAAGGCCCACTTAGGAGACCACAAATTTTGCATTTTAAATAATGCTACACTGATGAGCACTGCAATATCTTTTTATGAGTTAAGCTTTTCTTAATATTAAAGTATTTAATTCTCAGTTATAGCACTTTGCATTGTCAAAATGCTTTAAAAAAATCAAAACCAGTTATATTCCTGCATTATCCCTACCATGTAAGGATTCTGATTTTCATTTCGTGGAAAATGATACCAAAACAAGAAGAGAGCAAACACTTTCTTCACAGACAATAGAGAGTAATTTTGAAATTACTATTCCTTATTCTCACAGGGGCTGACAGATGTCTCATAATGCATTAAAATTATTAAAATTCACAATGTCACTAGTTTGCAGTAAAGCCAGGGATCCCATGCTGGAATTCTGACAATAACAAAACATCAAGTAACAAAAATAGTCATACTTGTCCTTTGGGTGTTTGCAAGGTGGCAAGTAGCATCTCACCTTTTTCACACAAGACTTAATTTAATCTTTGTGCTAACCACATGAGACAGACTTTTAAAATATCATAAATGAAGATCTGAGTTGGAAAAGTAAAGGTCACAGAACTTGTTTTTGATAGAGACAGGATTCAAACTCACAGTAGTCTGAATTTTGAATATGGGTGTGATTGCCAACCATGCAACCCCTCCTCCCTAGAGAGCTCACTTTGCACGACAAATCTCAAGCCATGAGGCAGCTACTTAAATGTAGAAGGGAGCAGAGTGGACCAGCACATCACCTTTAATCTTAGTGTTTATTAAGCAGAACAAGAATATACAATCCTGTAAGAAAGAATACTGGCTGATCAATCTACCAAGGAATATAAAGGAATAAATAGATACGTTGTTCCAGGCCATACGCATGAAAAGATTTCAGGAAAAGGAAGGGCCTCTGTGACCCAGTATAATCCGAGACAACATCACAGGCAAAGTGGCCTTTGGGTTCATCGTAAAGAAGCTTGAGCGCTGAAGAACTGATGCTTTTGAACTGTGGTGCTGGAGAAGACTCTTGAGAGTCCCTTGGACTGCAAGGAGATCAAAACAGTGAATCCTAAAGGAAATCAACCCTGAATATTCATTGAATGAACTGATACTGAAGCTCTAATACTTTGGCCACCTGATGCAAGGAGCCAGTCAATTCATTGGAAAAGAACTTGATGCTGGGAAAGATTGAAGGCAAAAGGAGAAGGAGGGTGGCAGAAGATGAGGTGGTTAGACAAAAACATTGACTCAATGGATACAAATTTGAGCAAACTCTGGGAGATAGTGAAGGACAGAGGAACCTGGCATGCTGCAGTCTATGGGGTCGCAAAGACTCAGACACGACTGAACAACAACAGGCTCTGAAGTTACTGCGTCCCTACCACATTCCAGACTCTACTGCAACCAGGAATACAACAGCAGATAAATCAGAATGGGCACTTAAAAGAGGGGTTAGATATGACAGCAGAGAGGGAAGAGAACCCCAGATGTGGGGAAAAGGAGAAGAGTCATTGAGTTAAGAAGGGCGTGCCATATTCTGGGATTGAGAAGAATTGGGCTGGTCTACAGAGCTCTTATTGGGAAGGAGTGGAGAATCAGATTGGATAAATAAGACTAGATTACCATCTTGAAAGTCAGGCAGAGGCATTTGACAGGATCAGCAACTAATGGCTCTTGAGATGAATTTTTTAGGAAGAATTTCCAAGTGACATTAAACAGCAAGGACACCAGGAACAGAGCCCCGTTAGTTATGAAGTATAACCTAATGCGAGGTGATGTGGCAGGGACAGTAGCAACTGAAAGGAAGGGAGAGATGCCAGAGATGTTAAATAGGAAAAAATAAGATGTCAAGTTGTGTTTAAGACCAAAGGGAAAATCTACCTAGGTACCTGAAATAATGAAGCAGCGCAAGTGTCTAATTTATTCTGGAAATGAGGACAGGATCAGCAATATTTCTAAGCCAACAGGCTGACCTTAAAGCCTGCTGTAAAGCAGAGTAACAAGCCCATATCAGGAAACAACACTGGCCTCGACCCAGGAGCAAAAGAGTCTAACCTAAGACAGAATAACAAAGATATATAGATATTGGCTATGGTGACCTTATTTTCAGACTTAATCAGTCTCCTTATTTTTAATGCACTTACACAAAGACTTATAAAAAGGTGAAAACCTATATCATATTCAATGAAGTGTTTCTCAAGGGTCTGTGTTATTCTTATTACATTTTAATTTGGTTTGTTGTAAAAATTACATGATATCTGAAAAAAAATGTATCTTTTATATCTTTCTAAACTTTTAGACAAATCTTGTTCCCTACTTTTGAAAAATATACTACTCCTTCAAAAATATTGGCACTTATCACGTATTTATATGTCATTACATGATTTCAAAGAGGCAATTCAAAATACTGATGTCTGCTTTATAAACAGTGATAATTATTTATAGCTATTGGAACTAATTCTTTTTTCCCCCCTTTCTTCATTTTTAAATGATATTTTAATTAGTGGAAAATTGATTTACACTTTTGTGTTTGTTTCTGCCATACAACAATGTGAATCAGTCATAATTGAAGCAAATTCTTAATTGCATGTATTTCAAAAGTCAAGAGATACAGTTTTAAAAGGATAGTGTGTATAGATTTTGTTGCAAATGTAAGATTGACTGCTAAAGTTTAAAATAGAATGGTGACTTTAAAAAGTGCACTGTATACACAGAAATCAACTAAAATGGATTAAACTCTTAAAAATAGACCTGAAACTGTAAAACTCTTGGAAGAAAACATAAGGGAAAAGGTTCGTGACATTGGCTTTGGCAATGATTTTTTAAAACATGACATCGAAAACAAGGCAATAAAAGCAACTATAAACAAGTAGGATTACAGTAAACAAAATAATCAATGGAGTGACAAGGAAAAAATATTTGCAACAAATATCTCTGGAGTCATTGTCCAAAATAAAGAAGAAACTTCTAAGATTCAATAGCAAAAAGAAAACAAAGCTGCATAATCAAATATGCTCAAAGGACTTGAACAGAAATTTCTCCAAAGAAGATATACAAATGGCCAACAGATATATGAAAAAGTACATTAAAAGATGCTCACAATCATTAATCATGAGAAAAAAAAAAATAATGACATATCACTTCACATCCATTAAATGGATGGTCATTATAAAAATACCAAGAAATAAGCAAACAAACAAAAAAATGTTGGTGAGGTTGTAGGAAAACTGAAATCCTTGCACACTGTTGGTGGAAATGTAAAATGGTACTATGGAAAACAGTACAGAGGCTTCTCAAAAAATGAAAAAATCGAGCTACTGTATGATCTAACAATTCCACGTTAGGGTTTTTATCCAAAAGAACTGAAATCAGGATCTCAAACACGTATTTTCAGTCTCATGTTCTTTGCATCATTATTCACAATAGCTAAGATTTGGAAAAAAACTAACCATCAACAAATTAACGGGTGAAGAAAACCTGGTATACATGTATTGCTACTAAGCTGCTAAGTCGCTTCAGTCGTGTCCGACTCTGTGCGACCCCATAGACGGCAGCCCACCAGGCACCCCCATCCCTGGGATTCTCCAGGCAAGAACACTGGAGCGTGTTGCCATTTCCTTCCCCAATGCATGAAAGTGAAAAGTTAAAGGGAAGTCGTTCAGTCGTGTCCGACTCTTAGCGACCCCATGGACTGCAGCCTACCAGGCTCCTCCATCCACAGGATTTTCCAGGCAAGAGTACTGGAGTGGGGTGCCATTGCCTTCTCCAGTACATATATTGGGTTGGCCATAAAGTTCTATTGGGTTTTTCTGTGACATCTTATGGTAAAACCTGAATAAACATTTTGGCCAACCCAATGCAGTATTAGCCTTATAAAGGAAAGTCTGCAAAATGTGACAATACGGATGAACCTTGAGGACACTGCGCTAAGTGAAATAAGCCAGTCACAGAAGAACAAATATTGCACAATTTCACTTGTTTGAGTTCTCTTAAATAGTCAGATTCACAGAAGCAGAAGGTAGAATGATGGCTGTCAGGGGCCGGGGCCAAGGTGAGTGCGAAGTTGTTGTTCAAAGGGTATAGAGTTTCAGTTAAGCAAGAGGAAAAGTTCTAGAGATCTGCTGAACAGCATGTGCCTAATAATACTGCGCTGTATGCTGAACACTTTGTTAAGAGAGAACATCTTATGTATCCTTACCACAATAATTAAAAAATGCATTGAGGAGTGTTATATTTTAGACTAGCATTTCATTGTTTTCTATAATTTCCTCAAGCAGTATTTAAAGCATCAAAAGTATTTATCATAAACCAAAAAAAAAAAAAAAAAGCAATTACTGGTGAGGTTTTCATCACCTTCTTATCACTGTTATTGCGTATTATTGAATTATGTTACCAACGCTACAGGAGCCTGCAATGTTCTCTCTACACTTGGCTGCTAAATGAATCCTGTCAAGCTTAATACGCACAATGGGCAACATCTGGACCGGCCTCTATGCACTGACTGGTCATCGGCAGCTTCACTGGCCTCGGGAAGCTGCACAAGGACAGGATATAATGAGGTGTGGGCTTCCCAGGGGGCTCAGTGGGAAAGAATCCACCTGCCAACACAAGAGACACAAGAGATGTGGGTTCGATCCCTGGGCCAGGAAGATCCCTTGGAGAAGGAACTGGCAACCCACTCCAGTACTCTTGCCTGGAGATCCCAGGGACAGAGGGGCCTGATGGGCTACAGCCCATGGGGTGGAAAAGAGTAGGACGCAACTTAGGGACTAAACAAGAGTCAGGTGTGAGGGGTGGTAAGCAAGATGGATCTGCCTTTGGACCCAGGTTTTTTCTGAAGCCTCTCCTGGATCCTTTTTTTTTTTTTTTCCCACTTTTTTCTTTTTTACACAAACAATTATATTCACCACCACTTACCACCACTAAATAAAATAGTTATTTTCACATTTTACCCAACTGAAGACCAGACAATTGAGAAGTCCAACGGAGTCAGAATTATTACTATATCCAGTACTTAATAAGTCTCTTTGGTTATTAAGGTCAATTAATCCAATTATTCTTCATGAAAATCAAAATGGCAATGATATTCAACATTTCAAATGCTTGAATTTAAAATAAAAATTGTACTTTGAGGCCTGGTGAAACCTTTACAGATTAGTTGTGCTGTTACAGATCTGATATTGTATTAGAGACTATCACTTACAAGATCACTTTTATTTTCTTCCTGGAAATCTTTATCTTCACAATAAGAAAATGTCTGTGCTGTGCTCAAAATGGAAATGAGTTAGTAGTGCACTATAACCCAAATCAAATGCACTTTTAAAAAATCATTAGCTTTCTGGAACACATAGAGTAAAGGAAGTTGCAGTCCAAATTAGGAGTGAAAAAAAACAAAACAAAAATGCACCCTACCCTAGGGCAGTGGAAAACCTGACTAGAACACTGAATCGACGCCCGAGTGTAGACCACTGACGGATTGAGATGATTGTTCTGTGTCACTTCTGAATTATTTAAGAGACGTATTTAAGAATACTAACTAAAAGCATTTAATGCAGCATCAATATTCTAGATTTACCCATGAGTACTTTTTTAACGTTTACCTTAAATACTATCTAAAATTGAGAATTTCAGTGAGTTTTAAAGTGAAAGATAAACTTGTACTTACACATACCTACTGTGAAACTATTTATCTTCTGTTATTGAATTTGTGAATTCAGAGTTTGGGGCTTGGCTCTGCATTTCGGCAAGGTGCTTAACACCTGCGGCTCACTTTTCAGATCCAAAGGATGAGGAGCAAAAGCAATGGTACACACTTACCTTTTAGAGTTGCTGTAAGGCATTCAGTGAGGTTATGCTCACAAAGTGCCTAGCAGTGCAGGGCTTGTCTATTATTTTTTGAATTAGATGCGTGTTAGAACTCTGAACTACCACTGTCTGGCGTGATTCGGAAACCTAGGTTGGGGGATGGCTCAGTCGTGAAGAATCTGCCTGCGATGTGGGAGACCCTGGTTCGATCCCTGGGTTGGGAAGATCCCTGGAGAAGGAAATGGCTGACCACTCCGGTATTCTTGCCTGGGAAATCTCATGGACATAAGATCCTGGTGAGCTACAGTCCATGGGGTTGCAAAGAGCTGGATACAACCACGCAAATTCCACTTGAACTGTGATCTTTTACTTTGTTTATTGTGTTCCTAAAGTTTATAATGCCGTGTGGTGTCGGTTTCACACAATGATCTGCTTCCCCAGTGGCTCCGAGGGGAAAGCGTCTGCCTGCACTGCGGGAGACCCAAGTTTGATCCCTGGGTCAGGAAGATCCCCTGGAGAAGGAAATGGCACCCACTCCAGTACTCTTGCCTGAAAAATTCCATGGACAGAGGAGCCTGGTGGGCTACAGTCCATGGGTCGCAAAGAGTTGGACACGACTGAGTGACTTCACACTCACTCACACTACATACACAGTAGATCATATTTTAATTTCTAAATGCTTCATCTGAATTTAAAAAGCAAATGTGTTCACTATTCCCTGGTGTCTCACATGGTAAAGAATCTGCCTGCAATGCAGGAGACCTGTGTTTGATCCCTGGGTTGGGAAGATTCCCTGGAGGAAGGCATGGCTACCCTACTCCAGTGTTCTTGTCTGGAGAAACCCATGGACAGAGGAGTCTGGTGGGCTACAGTCCATGGAGTCACAAAGAATCGGACACGACTCAGTGACCAAGCACATCCACTCATACAAGCAAGAAATTCTGTACACAGAACGCAAACCTACTGTGCAAGAGTTTAGCAGATACTCTAAACTAGATAATGCAAACAGGCTGGGTTTTTAACACCAGTCCACATCAATCTGAGGTAATTGTTTCAAACGCTGTAAATATTCATTTGATACCTCTACCATAGGATAAACAATTTCTCATCTACTTCTGAGATTTCCAGAATACCATAAGGATTTATTTACTTCCTGTAAAACAACAGGGGTCCTTAATCCTGTCAACAGATTATGGAGCTGTTTTCTCTTTGGGAGGAAAGAGCAGGAAGGGCCCCAGGCTCGGCGCGGGCGTTGTTTGTGAAATGCTGCCATCTATGGGACCGCAGCGGGCACTGCACAGGGCCGGCCGCTCCACGCTGTGGGTAGCTTCAGTGAATGAAGCAGTTCTCGGTCAATACACAAGAATACAAATTATAGCACTGGCTAGAAAATAAATTTTAGAAACTCAAGCTGGCAGTGCTCGCTACCACAACTAATCCTTGGAGAAAAAAAAAATATGAGTTCTTCTGCAGTTACTCTGCTGTAGCTTGGATCTATATCTGTTTCTCCATTTTTCATTCCCCAAACACACCTGTACTCTCATCTAAAGAGTTGCAATGTTTTCAGAACAATACCACCTCCCACACACTTGGAAACAGCTCTGCTAATTCGTTAACGAATCGTTTTTAAAAGCTACCCCTTCAGAATAATGACATAAGCCAAGTTTGCCACCTACTCCTGTTAAAGAATCTGTCTACAATGCAGGAGATGTGGGTTTGATCCCTAGGTGGGAAAGATCCCCGGAGAAGGGAATGGCAACCCACTCCAGTATTCTTGCCTGGGAAATCCCATGGACAGAGGAGCCTGGTGGGCTACAGTCCCTGGGATCACAAAGAGTCGAACACAACTGAACAACCAACATATGTACTTCCTGACCTTCCTGGATATAATTTTTTTCTCTTTAGACTTTTCATTATTTTTGTTCAGTTTTGAAATAGCACATGCTAAAAAAAAAAAAAAGAGTACAGCAAAGTGTTAAGAAGAAAAAGGAAGTCACAAGAAATCCCTTCCTCCAAAATTAACTCGGCTAGGCCTATGAGACAATGCCACATATTTCTGTTCAGAACGCTGCAAAGAAATATTGATTTGACAGTTTCTCCCCCTCCTCATTCATCTGAAGTCCATACAGTAATGCCATAAAGACCCTTTTACTGTTTGAAAGACTCTTGTGTGTTTATTGAAAACACTTGGTCAAGCTCTTTCAACAATAATGTCATTTCATGCTCACTTCAACTGCAGGAAGCAGATACTGTTATTGTTGTCTCTATTTCCTAGAAGAATAAATAGAATGTTTAAAAGTTTGAGTCACATTGCTTAGGTTTTAAAGGTAAGGAAGCGTTGACACAGGATTCAAACACGGTTCCTTCATCACTGTCGGCACCACTCTCTTGCACCTTCCTTGTGGTCAAGGAATAGGGACTTAAACCTTGTTCTTCTCTGTGATTTTTTTCCATTTATGTAGGTTTGGGGGAATCACTTAACTTTCTTTTGTCAGTTTTCTCATTTTTTTCAGCAATAAGTTTAGATTTTGTATTTCTATGTTATTTTCTAGCTCTAAATCATAATTCAACTTCCTTGCTAAAGACAACAAAATTAGAGTCACAGATTGCCATTTGGATAGAATTCTGAAAGTTCAGCTCTCTCATTTTAAACATGAAGTAGCTAAACTTGTGGGAAAAAATCCAATAGCTGTGAGGCACTGTCCTAGGAAGAATTACATTCCATGTACCAGCACCTTGCAGAGATTTTATTTTAGTCTCCTCCAAGCCCTCTGGCTCTTACCTGGCCAGCGGAGTGAGGAAGTAAAGAGCAAAGAGGAAGCCTGGAGTGTCTTCAACAGGCAAAAAACTGGAGTGTCTTCAACAGGCAAAATAGTAATATGGTAGTGGTTACTCATCTGATATAGTCTAGGAAGCAACCAAGGATCTCTAGACTTAGAACCCATTCTTAGGAATAAATGAAAGTGAAGTCACTCAGTCGTGTCGGACTCTTTGCAATCCCATGGACTGTAGCCTACCAGGCTCCTCCATCCATGGGATTTTCTAGGCAAGAATAGTGGAGTGGGCTGCCATTTCCTTCTCCAGATCTTCCCCACCCAGGGATTCAACCCAGGTCTCCTGCATTGTAGGCAGACGCTTAACCGTCTGAGCCACCAGGGAAGTCCTGGACCTCAAATGGGATAACAGGTTTGCCAATGGAATAAGCAAGCTGGCATTCCTCCAAACTACACTTGCTAGTGAGAAGAATATTACTTTTCCACCATGATTTTATGCATCTTTGGGTACCCACAACGAGGCTTAGTATAATGACTTTGTTGTTAGTAGAGCTTGAAAAATATTGGTCAGATGAGTGATTTAGATACTACCCCATTTCTGTCTAGGGATGGAAAGCTGCAAAGAACATTACTTCAAACATAATAAGGAGAAAAGCTAGATTATTTAAATATTCTAACTTTTCTTGAATTCATTAAAGAGCAGATTCTTTAGGCAATGAAGTAAACCAAGCTCAAAACTGCATGTGTGATTGTATATGTCTGCGTGTGTGTGTGTGTGTGTGTGTGTGTGTTCAGCTGCTTAGTCGTGTCTGACTCTTTGCAACCCCATGGACTATAGCCCACCAGGCTCCTCTGTCCATGGGATTTCCCAGGCAAAAATAGTGGAGTGGGTGCCATTTCCTCTTCCAGGGGATGTTACAGACCTAGAGATCCAACCCGAGTCTCCTGCGTCTCCTGCATTACAGGCGGATTCTTTACCGCTGAGCCACAGGGGTTTCCCCAAAGATGCCTTAAACCCAGTCGAAGAGAGACAGGACACACGAACTGTCTCACTTCAGTTGCAACAGGAGAGAAAGGCAACTTTTAGAGGAGTGAGTGCAAAAAGAATAAGCAAAAATATTTAAAGACTACTTAAATGCCAAGAGTGGGCTAGTGTGTTAGTTTGGAATAGCTAAGGGTCCTAGGCACACGGCAAGTTTGCACTTACTTGCAAGATTTTATTCCAAGGTCCTTGACCAGATGCTCAGGAGAAAGACGAGGACCGGGCAGTGAAGAAAGTGATTGGCGTTGGTGAGGATACAGGTGTAAATCCCGCCCATTTTTCTGGATAGTTCTTACAAAACAGATGCTGTAAGCCATTGACGGAGGAGGAGAAGGGAACACAGTCAAACTCTGGGGGTGTGGAAGGGAACTCAGACAAAGGCAGGAGCCCACTGCCTCCCAGGAAATGGCTGGAGGAGAGACACAAAACAGACACTTTGGTTGAAAGATTGAAAAACATGAAAATCCACCCATACGAGACTAAAAAGTATAATTTGATCCTCAATGGATGATTTTTTTTTATTTTGAAAAAATAGTGGTCTACACCTGAAATGAATAATATGTCAGTGATATCTAATAAAAAGTTAAAAATACTAGTCAATAAGCAGTCATGTTTTAAATGCTTATGATTTAATGTAAAATGAATAGGCTTGATAAAAATCTATACATGTATTAGTTCAGTATTTAGGGATATGCATAAAGTGAAACAGAATGAAAGGAGTTAAGCTTAGCTAGTAATGGCTAAGGTTTTCCAACAAATCTCTACTCACATTCCTCTGAACTTGAACATGAATGAATTTTTCTTCTCTTTTCTAATATTTTTGTCATGTGCCTATTAGTTTTACAATTAAAAAAATAGAATTAAAAACAATTTTTAAAACTGTGGAAAAACAACATACTTCAATACAAGCATTTCAGATATTTGCCTTTATTTGATGACTAGGGCACCACAGCTGCCTACTTTTTTTGCCCCCCTTATACTTCTCTGATCCATCCTCATCATAATCCTTGCTTGGTAAATTCCATCATTACAATTGCTTATTGTCGGAGAATCTCAGCTCAATTTCAGATATCTTGTCTCTGCCCACATTTACCTCCTTTCTTATGGCTTTAAATATTTATGTAATAATGACTACAAACTTTATGCATTCAGCTAAGACCTCTAGCCGCACTCCAGGCTTTTACGGCCAACTGTATCCTTTTCATACCTACTTGAATCTTTAAAAGACACCTTGAACTTAACACGTCTAAATTGAAATGCTGACCTTTTCTACTCCACCCTCTCAGGTCTGCCTCTTTTGCAGTTGTCCCCATTCTTCCTTTTTCTCAGGCAACATATGTATATACATCTTGGGTTTTCATATTAACATTCAACTTGAATGTGAATGTGTGAATGTGAAAGTCGCTCAGTCGTGTCTGACTCTTTGTGACCCCATGGACTGTCCATGGAATTCTCTAGGCTAGAATACTGGAGTGGGTAGCCTTTCCCTTCTCCAGGGGATCTTCCCAACCCAGGGATTGAACCCAGGTCTCCTGCATTGCAGGTGGATTCTTTACCAGCTGAGCCACAAAGGGAAGCCCAACACTCAACTTAGTGTTTCAAAAACAAACCAACTTAAAAATTCGGTAATTTCTGAAAAATAAGTGTGTAATCATGAAAGTATTAAATTCTGTAATGTGACATAATAAACAAGATAATAGAATTCTAACTCATATTATAGAGATGTTTAGAGGAAAGATAAAAATGTTTTTCAGAAAAAGGTATTTATTATTTTAAATACTCAGGACCAAGGTTTTTCAGCGTCTTCCTTAGAGTGGGGCTGCAAAGTGAAAAGGGGCTTTGGAGGCCACCAAATGCCCTTTAAAGGACACTCCCTCCTTGTGCTATTTATTTTCTCTCATTTACTGATTTAACAACTATCACTTGAGCACCTAACTCTGTGAAGTATATTTTTCTTAACACTGGGGAGACAGGGATGGACAAAACCTATGAAGTTCTTGCCTTCATAGAACTTATATTCTTGTGAGGAAGACAGGCAATAATCAGATAAGTAAAATAAAATTATAATGTAAAGGCAGCAAAAATGTAAAGAGGGTACTATTTAGATGTCACCAGGGAGGCACGCTTTTAATAGATACCAGATGGCTCAGAGGTAAAGAACCTGCCCGCCAATGCAGGAGATGTAAGAGACATGGGTTCGATCCCTGGGTAGGGAAGTTGTCATGGAGAAGGGACCCACTCCAGTATTCTTGGGCTTCCCTGGTGTCTCAGATGGTAAAAAAAATCCTCCTGCACTGTGGGAGACGGGTTCGATCCCTGGGTTGGGAAGATCCCCTGGAGGAGGGCATGACAACCACTCCAGTTTTCTTGTCTAGAGAATCCCCATGGACAGAGGAGCCCGGCAGGCCACAGTTCATGGGTCACAGAGTAGGACACGACTGAGCAACTACGCACAGCACTCTATACATGTTAAGCTGCTATAGACGATTGACATGCATCACTGAATAAAACAAGCCTTTCTCTCATGAAGCTTACATTAGAGCAGGAAGAAATTGTAATCAACAGATGTAATAAACAGGTACATTGTTTAGCATAATAGATGAGAACTGTAATGGGAAAAGGAAAAGTTGAACAAGTGAACTTAGAAATGCCTGTATAAATGAGGGGGTACATTTCCAAACAGGACGGAAAGGTGAGTGAAGGATATCGGAATGTGAGCTATGCAGATACAAACATTTAACATTCTGTGATTTTGTGTGATATGGATATGCATTTATATATAAAATACATTTATATTCCAGATTGACATATACATAATACATGTATTACGTTCACCATTTCCATTGGAAAAAAATGTTTTCTTTAAGCAGCTTAATGTTTTCTTTAATCTATTTTACATTTTTAGTAAATAAAATATTCCTGATCTTCACTTGAAAACACTCAATATTAATTTCTCATAGATAAATGGAATAAAGTATACGTAAATAAATCCACATGCAAATTCTTTCCACATAAGGCTCTTGTTGACTAGCTTTAAAGGATAAGTTCATTTTTCTACACACAAATGGGAAGGGGCTCATGATGGATGATACGTACTTACCTGCCTTTGGAATTCAGATGTTACAAACCTGCCTTTGGAGACAGTGGTCAATGTGTTGCCTGCCAAGAGAAGAGACATGTAAGCATTTTTAAAGCCATTATATTAGACTCTAGTTTCCTTCACTGCCTCTGTCTATAATATAAATGTGCATGCTTGTGTACAACATCACTTCGGTAGTGTCTGACTCTACAGAGAGTGTGTGAGTGAGTGTGTGTGTTCAGTTACTCAGTCGTGTCTGACTCTTTGCAACCCCATGGACTGTGGACCACCAGGCTCCTCTGTCCATGGGATTTCCCAGACAAGAATACTGAAGTGGGTTGCCATTTCCTTCTCCAGGGGATCTTCCTGACCCAGGGTTCAAACCTACGTCTCCTGCATTGGCAGGTGGGTTCTTTACCACTGAGCCTCCAAGGAGTCAAGTCCTAATCACTCAAAGTCCAGGGGTTACCCAGGGGTATGGGTTACCTCATACCCCAACTTACTGTTGCGCATTCTATAAGATTGGACAAATGTATAGCAACATATATTCATCATTATGGTATCTTACAGAGTATTTTCAGTGCCCTAAAAATCCTGCGTTCCACCTATTCATCCCATCCCCTACTCCAGCCCCTGGCAACATCAATTCTTCTGTCTCCATAGTTTTGCCTTTCACAGAATGTCATACGATTGAACACACAGTATGTACTATTTCAAATTGTCTTCTTTATCTTAGTCATACACATTTATGTTTCTTCCATGTCTTTTCATCACTTGATAGCTCATTTATTTGTGTGTGTGTGTATCTTTGTGTGTGTGCTCAGTCATGTCCAACTCTTTGTGACCCCCATGGATTTTAGCCTGCCAGGCTCCTCTCCACGGAATTTTCCAGGCAAGAATGCTGGAGCAGGTTGCCATTTCTTATTCCAGGGGATCTTCCCGTCCTAGAGATCAAACCTGCATCTTCTGCATTGGTAGGCAGATTCTTTTGCCACTGAGTCACCTGAGAAGCTCATTTATTTTTAGCACTGACTATTATTCCATTATTTGGATGTAGCACAATTTATTTATCCATCCTAGTACTGAAGAGTATCTTAGTTGCTTCCAGGGTTTAGAATGATGAATTAAGCTTCTATAAACATCTGTGTGCAGCTTTTTGTGTGAATATATTTTCAGGTCCTTTGAGCAAATACCAAGGAGTCTGGTTGTTGAATTGTGCATGGTAATAGTACGTTTAGCTTTATAAGAGTACCAAACTGTCTGCCAAAGTGGCTGTACCTTTTGCATTCCCAGCAGCAGTGAATGAGAATCCCCGTAGCTCTACATCCTTGTCAGCACTGGCGCTGCCAGTGCTTTGGACCTTAGCCATTCTAGTAGGTGTGCCGTGGTCAGGATACAATCTTAAAAGACATTTTAGATATCTGTTATCAGATTATATTAGTACCAGAAAAAATTCTTATGAGTTTCATAATTAACCTTAAAGAATCTGATTTTTAATTTTAGAATAAATCAGAAAAGCATCTGGAAAAGAATGCAATCACATATAGACCCATTTGACAGTGGTGAGTTTGATACTATTTGGTTAAACAGAAAATAAATCATAATTAAAATCTAATTAAGTTGAACCTTCAGCAGATAGTATTCTAAAAATATTATTTTTTTAAATTCTACCAGAGGAGGAAGGGAAATAAAACTTGCTTTAAAAAGTTTTCAGGGATAAGGCATAATCAACTAACTGTTCCCTACAACAAGCTGAAGTATATTATCTTGATAGACCCCACCCACAAGCTATACTGATTTAGGGTTTTGTTTGTTTGTTTGTTTCTGCTTTATTTTATTTATAGGAATTCTCACATTGGTAGTTAAGGCAGAGATTTTAAAAGTCAGCATTTTCATGCCAAACAGTAAAATTGTTAAATGTTTAGCACAGTTTTAAAATATACGTTATTCTCAAACCATTTCCAAGATAGAAGACATTTTTGCAGGGAGAAAGTGATTATTTAATTTGGCAAAACATAGAAATTTCCAGCTGAGGCACATTAAAACATTTTTACAATTGCCTCAAAGGCAGAAAATTTTCACCATTCCTTTAACTATAAAAATCTGTCTCTACTGAACAGAAATGACCAGTTTTTCCTGAAAAAATGTTAGAGCGCATACACAGTTTTTATCCATCCAAAGACTTAATATCTTTTACCCACTTCTACAATTTAAGTCTAATGTTGATTTTCTGTATAATTATTATGTAATTTTTAAAGTTGTACTTATAAATTATTAATTAAAACACAATATTAATACTATTTTTAAAAAAGAAATGTTATAAATAGTATGCACTCAATAAACTTAGTTATCCTTTCTGACAATGCACTCAGTTTCAGGTAACTTTCACATGAAACCAAATATATGAGAATGTCGATTGCAAGACAGGAAATTTTGCATGGAGCTGAAACTTATATAACAAAGGAGTCAAATGGGAATGAAAGAAATTAAAATAAAATGGTAAAAATGAAGACTCTCTCTTATAGTTTTGTCAACTGGATGGACAGAGCAAAGGAAAGATTCAGTGAATGTACAAATAAGTCAGTAGAAAAGATCCAAATTGATACAAAAGAAAAAGGAAACAAAAATACAAAGGTGCAAGTGAAATAAAAGCACACTCAGGAAAGTGAGATGAAAATACAGTTTCCCCAAGTGCTGGGAGACAATAGCAAACAATCTAACACACAGATAACTGAAGTTTCAGAGCTGGGGAAGTAAAAATTCGTGACTGGTATTTCTCGTTTCAGTTCTAACATATAAAATGCTTGGTAGTTATTATTCCTGGCCTTATAAGAAAAGGCAGGAAAGTGAAAAGTGTTAGTTACTCAGTCATGTTTGACTCTTTGTGAGTCCATGGGGCTGCAAAGCCCGCCAGGTTCCTCTGTCTGTGGGATCTCCAGGCAAGAAGACTGGAGTGGGTTGCCATGCCCTCCTCCAGTTGATCTTCCCAACCCAGGGGTCAAGCCTGTGTCTCCCGCATTGCAGGCAGATTCTTTGCCATTTGAGCCACCAGAGAAGCCCCATAGACAAGGCTGGAATTACTGAAAATCACCAACTTTTTTTAGATCCCTCAGAGAACTAAAGAAACAGGGAAAACTACGACCCCCGAATCAAGAAAGACAGATGAGGCTAGAGCATCACAGCCAAGATAAGCTGCCCCAGAAGAGAAGCTGCTGGTGTTATCAAAGGCGGAAACAGTTTTATAATAATTTTTTTAATGAATTGTTGGGGACTGAGTTTGGATTGAGAAATTCCTGGGGGCTGCAGTTTCAGAGGGGTGCTAAACCCTCTTGTGGTTTTGACCTCAAGGAACGCCGCCAGATTCTCACATTTTTTAAAAGCCAAGAAAAAAGGTTCTCACGGCTTTGGCTGGAGGAAACGCAAACTTGATGAACTATGCCAAGAGTGTTCTCTGTAACAGCGATCTACTTGCCAAGGAATGCATCCTTACCTGAGCCGTATTCCACACACAGAAAAGGCATTTCTGGGACTCCAGCTTCCTCCCTCCATTCTGTCTCACCTCAAGAAACAAGAGCCAGGGGAGGACTGGGTGATGGTCACAGCTCAGGGGCACAGGCCCATAAAAGGCTAGAGAAGGCCTTCCCTCCCAAACAGCTCACTTCCCTACACACAGGTCTTCAATGTAGTAACAGGGCACTGCAGTGGGAAGAGCTACAAGACACAGACTCTGGGTCAGGGTACACCAAGCTTTTTCAAGGCAACAGGGATGACGACAGGGTCCTAGAAGACTCTGAAGCCATCATTCAACACAGCCGGACTCCTAGCCAGATAACTTAAAACCTCATGCTAAAGCCCTATTTCCCTCAGTTCCTATTACTTGATGAGTTATTTCTGACTTTAGGTGAAGATTGTTAAAGGTAAGAAAGAACATTAGCTGAAGAGAAAAGACAGAAATGAAACAATGTCCCACACTGATGAGCCCAGAGACACACAAGAAGAATAAAGCAATAAGAAGAAAAACTCATCTCACTATTTGATAACTTGGCTGAAATGGACCAATACCTTGAAAGACCAAAATTACCAATTCACAAAGTGAAATAGATTATCTGAATAGGAGTTCACACCTTAAAGTAACTGAATCAATAATTAGTAATTTTCCAAAGAAGAAAGCCCAGGCCCTAATGGTTTTGATGGAGAATTCTATCAAACACTTAAAGAAGACGTGACAGCAACTCTCCATAATCTCTTTGGCAGAATAGAAGCAGAGGGAACATTTCCTAACACAGTCTATGAGGCCAGTAACATCATAACAGCAAAAACAGAAAAATAAAAGAAAGGAAAACGACAAGTCAGTTTCTTCCATGATCACAGATGCAAAAATGTCAGCAAAATATTAGCAAATGAAATCCAGCAGCATAAAAAGCATGACAATACACCTTGACCAAGTAAGATTTATCCCAGGAATGCAAAGTTGAATTAACATCAATAATTAATTAATGTAATACACCGTTGTAATAAAATAAAAGACAAATCCACATGGTGATCAAACTCAGCAAAATAATTTGATAGAAAACATAAGCTTTTCATGATAAAAATATGCAATAAACTGGACTTAGTTAAAATCATCTTTAATCAGATGAAGGGCATCTATGCAAACTCACAGCTAACATCATATGACGAGTAGAAGACTGAATTCTTTCCACTTCTGATCAGAAACAACAATGAATGTGATAAATCACACTGATAGAACAAAAGATAAAAATCACATGATCAACAGATGCAGGAAAAGTGTTTGACAAATTCAGCATCCATTCACGATAAAAACTCAACAAACTAGGTAGAGAGAGAACATATTTCAACATAGTAAATTTCACATATGACAGACAGACAGCCAACTTCAAACTCAATGGTGATAGTTTCAAAGCTTTCCTTTAGAATCAAGTACAAGAAAAGGGTGCCCACTTTCCCTACTCTTATTCAACACAGTACTGGAAATCTTTCACAGATCAGTCAAGTAAGTTAAATATGAATGTCCACATGACTCAGAAATTCTTCTTCTGGGTACTTATTCAAAAGAAGGAAAGCATATGTCTCCAAAAAAACTTGTATGTGAATTGTCAAAGCATCATCATTTGTAGCATCTAGAATCTGGAAAGAGTCTAAACGATCATTAATTGGGAAATATATAAACAAATTGGAGTATATCCATAACATGAAATACTATTCAAAAATAAAAAGTGATGCTACATTTATATATGTAAAAACATGATTGAATTTCACAAACATGATGCTATGTGAAAGAAAATGAAAGTGAAAGTTGCTCAGTCATGTCCGACTATTTGTGACCCATGGACTATACAGTCCATGGAATTCTCCAGGCCAGAATACTGGAGTGGGTAGCCTTTTCCTTCTCCAGGGGAGCTTCCCAACCCAGGGATTGAATCCAGGTCTCCCACATTGCAGGTGGATTCTTTACCAGCTGAGCCACAGTCAAACATAAAAGATCACATGCCAAATAATTACACTGATATGGAATTCTAGAAAAGGCAAAACTAGACAGTGAGAAAGAAGATAAGTCCTCACCTGGGATCCAGAGTGGAAAAAAGGATCAGGAGCAAGGGGGCAGAGGGAACTGTAGGGTGAGGGAACTAGTCTATCCTGACTGTGGACGTAGTTAAGTTGTGGTACAAATTACCAAAATTCATCAAAATGTGCCCTTAATAATGTTTAACTTTAATACATCTGTAAATAATGCATTAATTAAAAAGTGAATAAATGAAATAGAAAATATATAACCTTTCATGTAAAAATCTCCCCAGTCAATGTGATACAGTAACAGATGGTCTAATAGATGAGGGCCATCTCTGTCATTGTGTTGTAAAGCTCAGAGCACCACATATTATCTTAATGTTTAGATCTAATGTCAAAAAAGAAAGCAAACACTATCAATTATTTCTATTTGTCCTACTTACTTAACTCATAGTCTCAAATTAAGAAGTCCAAGGCCAAGATGTTCATAGTCGTAAACAGCAGTAGCCAATATAATTGATCTATTAGCAAGATAATGTGGCAGTCTTTGTAAGGAATACAAATATTTAACAATCGATTACGTATCTAAAACCTGCTACTGGCAAACAGAAGTGTGTGTGTCACTCATGTACATTGTAGTACATGATATGTACGCTAGTGTGCTCAAGATATGGATTAATTTACTACTGTGGGGAATATTGATGATGTTTGAATTTTAATTGCGCCTGGACATGTTGGTGGGATTTAACCTAGACAAGGAAGATCATTCTAGATAGAGGAAACATTGTGAGATGATCCCAAAGGTTTATTTCACAATATTTTCCTAGGAAATGATGCTTTCCTTGATGTGGGTGAAGCAGAAAAGGAGAAAATGAGTAAGTATGAGAAGATAGCCTAAATCCTGAAGCTAAGCAGAATTGACTGTTGTAGTAAGAACCATTAGAACTTCTGATGTAGATAATGAAACCATGGAGCTTCCAGAGAAGGGTAGGCATGCTGCTGCTGCTGCTGCTGCTGCTAAGTCGCTTCAGTCATGTCCAACTCTGTGCAACCCCAGAGATGGCAGCCCGCCAGGCTCCACCGTCCCTGGGATTCTCCAGGCAAGAACACTGGAGTGGGTTGCCATTTCCTTACTCATGATCTAATCCATATTCTCAGAAAAGACAAAGGATAAATTGCAGCAAAAAACAAAAAAGAAGTTAGAGAGAAGAGTTAGGAGACTTAAATAAGAAGAGCTACAATGGAAACAGGCAGTTTGGCAACTATGCTGATTAAATGAAAGGGTACAGGCTAGGAGGAAGTTAATGGATAGCTCAAAGATTTCTAATCTAGGTGAGAAGGAATGATGACACAATTGTCCAAACTAGAAGACAAAGAGAGAAGGTTTACCACTGAGTTCGGTTACAGCTATGGTGAATCTGGCATGTGTTTGGAAGCACAGTAGGATTTTGAAATAGTTTTCCTAGATCTCCAAGTAGAATCAGGATGGAAATATGCATTCATAAACCATATACATGTCAGTGGCACCTGAATCTGTCAGTGAATCACATAATCACTGTTTGCCAAATGAGGAGACAAAAAAGAAAAATGAATGATTGTAAAGAGATAACTGTTCAAGAGAATGTTAGTCACTCAGTCATTTCTGACTGTTTGCAACCCCATGGACTATAGCCCACCAGGCTCCTCTGTCCAGGGATTCTCCAGGCAAGAATACTGGAGTAGGGAGCCATTCCCTTCTCCAGGGGATTTTCCTGACCCAGAGACTGAACCCAAGTTTCTTGTATTGCAGGCAGATTCTTTACTGTCAAAGCCACAAGGGAAGCCCATATCTGGTCAAAGGAAGAACCAAAGAAAGAGGCTTAGAAGGTCAGAGCTAAGGGGAGTTCCCATTGCAAAGAATGCTTGGGAGCAAGAGAAAAGTTTCATGAAAGGAGTCCTGGTTAATAGTCTGTATGCTGCAGAAAGTAGAAAGCGACTGGAAAAAAGACAATTAATTTATCAATTAGGACATCTTTGGTCTGATTAAAGAGATAAAGTATACACATATGAAAAATTAAATAGCAAAGTAAGAAATGAATTTTTTAATTACATCTCATTTGATCCTATAGAGCTGTAGCTCCTAGCTTTAGACCTAGCTCTGACCTCACAAGTTCCTATTAAAATAACAGTGTAGTGCATACTTTACAGAGCGGTAATTTTAGTCATTATCTTATTCTAGTAACAACACCAAGATTAATAAAATCATGAACTTAACAAAATTGAGGTACAGTACTTTTAGTTACTTTGCCAATTGATTAGATATTCACTGTGATTAAAGATCTGTGATTAAAGATTTTCCTTCAGCAAAAATTAGACATCTGTAATGACTTGCAAATCTGGAAGTTTTCTGTGTACACATTCAAAATTAGGCTTTCCCCTTTAGGTGAGAAGAATGCTGACAACATCCTCAAATTTTCTCAAAGGCTTGAATCCTATGTATTTTCAAAGACATACATACTATGGGCTGTAAAAAAGGTATCTCGTAGAAAGGAAAAAGGATGAGGAAACAGAAATAATTAATATGGATATGGCCCCACAAGTTCCAGTGGTTCCCTCTCACTTTGGTCTCTATACCTGCAAGGCAGTGATATTTATTCTTTTGAGTCTGTAAATAAACCCATCATGTTAGATCCTGTAATTGTACTGCACTCTGATTAAATTTAGTCTTGTTTATTTATTTCTATGTTAAAGTTTCAAAAGCACCTGTGCACTGCTATATCACCTCATTTATGTACACAGTGTTAGTCTTTAAAGGTTAAGGTTTTTAGTGATTATATTGCATTATGCTTTGAGTTTTCTAAAATAATCATAGACTACTTTTTATACATAAATATAATAAACACTATTAAAATTGAATATTTATAATAGATATGTAAGTTTTTAATTAAAGCAGCTTTACAACTTTCTTAATGAAGCATTATATTTCATTGAAGCTATATTCAGCATTTTATTGACAGAAGAAAATGTTGAAGGAATAAATACATTACTCAACATCCCCAAAGAGTAAGATTCAAAATGGCCAATTGAGAATGACGTTTGCCTCTCCTTGTTGTCACAAGAAAATAAGAAAAGGAGAAGGGGGAAAGAAGGAAGGGGAGAGAGAGAGAAGGAAAGAGAAAGAAAAAGAGAAATTATAGACAGAAAAGAGACTGAGGAAGAAAAGGAAGGAGGAAAAGCAAAGGCGGCAGGAAGAAAGAAAAAATAACTTTGAAATAATAGTTTAAGGAATAAAAACTGGATAAATAAGTAACAGAAAAATCAACCAGGATGGTGGCTGTGAACATAAAAGAAATTGCATCAGATTTCTTGGAGATGAATAAGTGAATGAAATAGAAGAAGATGCAAATAGAGAAGGGTGTGTCCAAAGAGAAGCCAAGATGGAAAGAATCCTAGGACTCAACAGTATCCTCAGTCTTGAAACCAACAGAAAAAACAAGTGAGCAAGCATGAGAAATAAGGATGGAAACAAGCTAATTCAAGATCTACTTAGGAGAAACTTCCCTTGTGGCTCTCAGCTGGTAAAGAATCCGCCCGCAACACAGGGGACCTGGGTTTGATCCCTGGGTTGGGAAAGATCCCCTGGAGAAGGGAAAGGCTACTCACTGCAGTATCCTGGCCTGGAGAATTCCATCCAGTTCATGGGATCCCAAACAGTAGGACACAACTGCGTGACTTTCACTTTCACTACTTAGGAGAAACTGGTGCTCTCTATCTAACAACAGCCCCCACCCTTTCACCTGCCCTGGTGTACACAGAACTAGAAGGAAATTTACTCTCAGGCAAAAACTGAAGACTTGTTTTGGAAGCTGATGAACAAACTGAACAGAATTGTAACAGCTAGTGTGGGTGGTGGACAGAGTTACCACCAGTCTCCCATCTGCTCACTAAATAAAAGCCGACCACTGGCCAAATGCTGCCTGTGTTTACAGAGATCCCAGTCAGCTGTTTTACTGCCTCAATTTAAAACACGAATGGAAAATCAAGGAAGTTGTCCTAGCAAGAAAGAGAAGGACCAAGGTAAATAGAAAAACTAACAGAAATTAAACAAGATAATTTAGAAAAATTAAGTTTTAAATACACTAATTAGTATCTGGGAGAGTCAAGAGGCTCTTGCATTCATAAATAAAAATAGGATATTATTAAAAAAGAAATAATCAAAGGAGAAGATTTAAAATAATAATGATCAAAATTTAAAATGTGAATTCAAGGATTGCAAAATAAAATTGAGAAAATCCATAGAATGTAATGCAAAAGACTAAGAAAAGACATTTAGAGAGAAAAGTCATGGCAAAGGTGAGTGTATGCATTAAAAAACCCAGAAATAGATAATTATTTTAATGGAGAAAAAAAATTATCAAAGAAACAATAGCAGAAAAAAAATTCAGAACAAATACTTCAGTTAGTTCAGTCAGTCATGTCCGACTCTTTGAGACCCCATGGACTGCAGCATGCCAGGCCTCCCTGTTGGTCAACAACTCCTGGAGCTTGCTCAAACTCATGTCCATCGAGTTGGTAATAACATCCAGACATCTCATCCTCTGTTGCCCCCTTCTCCTCCTGCCTTCAATCTTTGCCAGCATCAGGGTCTTTTCCAATGAGTCAGTTCTTTGCATCAGGTGGCCAAAGTATTGGAGCTTCAGCATCAGTCCTTCCAATGAATATTCAGGACTGATTTCCTTTAAGATGGACTGGCTTGATCTCTTTGCCGTCCAAGGGACTCTCAAAAGTCTTCTCCAATACCACAGTTCAAAAGCATCTATTCTTCAGCACTCAGCTTTCTGTATTCTGGCAGTTTGTGGAGTTCTCTTTATTGTGGCATTTCCTCGCTCTGTGTGGGTTTGTACAGGTGGCTTGTCAAGGTTTCTTGGTTAGGGAAGCTTGTGTCGGTGTTCTGGTGGGTGGAGCTGTATTTCTTCTCTTTGGAGTGCAATGAAATGTCCAGTAATGAGTTATGGGGCACTCAGCTTTCTTTGTAGCCCAACTGTCACATCCATAATGACTACTGGAAAAACCATAGCTATGACTAGATAGACATTTGTTGGCAAAATAATCTCTGCCTTTTAGTATGCTGTCTAGGTTAGTCATAGCTTTTCTTCCAAGGAACAGGTGTCTTTTAATTTCAGGCTGCAGTCACCATCTGCAGTGATTTTTGAGCCTAAGAAAATAAAATCTCTCACTGTTTGCATTGTTGCCCCATTTATTTGCCATGAAGTGATGGGACCAGATGTCATGATCTTAGTTTTCTGAATGTTGAGCTTTAAGCCAGCTTTTTAACTCTCCTCTTTCACTTTCATCAAAAAGCTCTTAGTTCCTCTTCGCATTCTGCCATAAGGGTGGTGTCATCCGCCTATCTAAGGTTATTGATGTTTTTCCCAGCAATCTTGATTCCAGCTTGAGCTTCATCCAGCCCAGCATTTCAGCATAATGTACTCTGCTTCTAAGTGAAATAAGCAGGGTGAAAATATACAGCCTTGACGTCAGTCAGTTCAGTCGCTCAGTCGTGTCTGACTCTTTGCGACCCCATGAATTGCAGCACGCCAGGCCTCCCTGTCCATCACCAACTCCCAGAGTCTACCCAAACCCATGTCCATCGAGCCGGTGATGCCATCCAGCCATCTCATCCTCTGTTGTTCCCTTCTCCTCCTGCCCCCAATCCTTCCCAGAATTAGGGTCTTTTCCAATGAGCCAACTCTTCACATGAGGTGGCAAAAGTATTGGAGTTTCAGCTTCAACATCAGTCCTTCCAGTGAACACCCAGGACTGATCTCCTTTAGGATGGACTGGTTGGATCTCCTTGCAGTCCAAGGGACTCTCAAGAGTTTTCTCCAACACCACAGTTCCAAAGCATCAATTCTTCTGCACTCAGCTTTCTTGACTGTCCAACTCTCACATCCATACATGACCACTGGAAAAAACTTAGCCTTGACTAGATGGACCTTTGTTGGCAAAGTAATGTCTCTGCTTTTAACTATGCTATCTAGGTTGGTCATAACTTTCCTTCCAAGGAATAAACGTCTTTTAATTTCATGGCTGCAATCACCATCTGCAGTGATTTTGGAGCCCCCCAAAAATAAAGTCTGACACTGTTTCCCCATCTATTTCCCACGAAGTGATGGGACCAGCCTTGACGTACTCCTTTCCAATTCGGAACCAGTTTGTTCTTCCATGTCCATTGTTCCATGTCTGGTTCTAACTGTTGCTTCTTGATCTGCATACAGATTTCTCAGGAAGCATGTAAGATGGTCTGGTATTCCCATCTCTTTTAAGAATTTCCCACAGTTTGTTGTGACCCACACAGTCAAAGGCCTTGACGTAGTCAATAAAGCAGAAGTAGATGCTTTTCTGGGACTCTTGCTTTTTCTATGATCCAGAGAATGTTGTCAATTTGATCTCTGGTTCCTCTGCCTTTTCTAAATTCAGCTTGAACATCTGGAAGTTCACGGTTCACGTACTGTTGAAGTCTGGCTTGGAGAATTTTGAGCATTACGTTACTAGCATGTGAGATGAGTGCAATTGTGTGGCAGTTTGAACATTCTTTGGCATTGCCTTTGGGATTGGAATGAAAATTGACCTTTTCCAATCCTGTGGCCACTGCTGAGTTTTCCAAATTTGCTGGCATATTGAATGCAACATTTTCACAGCATCATCTTTTAGGATTTGAAATAGCTCAACTGGAATTCCATCACCTCCACTAGCTTCGTTTGTGGTAATGCTTCCTAATGCCCACTTGACTTTGCATTCTAGGATGTCTGGCTCTAGGTGAGTGATCACACCATCATGGTTATGTGGGTCATGAAGATCTTTTTTGTATAGTTCTTCTGTGTATTCTTGCCACCTCTTCTTAATATCTTCTGCTTCTGTTAGGGCCATACAGTTTCTGTCCTTTATTGTGCTCATCTTTGCATGAAGTAGTCCCTTGGTATCTCTAATCTTCTTGAAAAGATCTGACAAAACGTGGTCCACTTGAGAAGGGAATGGCAAACCACTTCAGTATTCTTGCCTTGAGAATCCCATGAACAGTATGAAAAGAACAAATAGTAAGTATTATCTATTGAAATTCACTGTCATTATTTTCTTTCCTTTTTTTTTTTTTTTACATACAGGCATGCAGAAGTTGGTCTTCCCAGGGGGCATGGTAGTAAAGAATCTGCCTGCAAATGCAAGAGATTCAGTTTCTATCCTTGGTTCAGGAAGATCCCAAGAAGAAGGAAATGGCAACCCACTCCAGTATTCTTGACTGGGAAATTCCATAAACAGAGGAGCCTGGTGAGCTACAAGCCATGGGGTTACAAGGAGTCGGACCGCACTGAGCCACTGAGCATTCACAAACACACACAGGGGACTTAGACCCTACAGAATAAATACATGAATAAATATTTTTTAAAAAATTGAACCCATAGAGATAGCATTCCCCTTATTCCTCCAGCTCACACAGACACACCTTTTGTTTTTTGTCATTTGTTTCTTTCTAAGCCCATTGAGAATGCAGATTAGAAAGCAAGGGGTAACAAGGAATAGCCCATTAATATAACTGATAACTCTGGAAATTCACCTGGTACCATCCCTTTCATTAGCTCTTATGTTAAACATGTTGTCTCTCATGGAGAATGTAGAAACCTATTTGACTTGAAATCCTAGAGCTGTAACAATGCTAAAACATTGGTTTGTTTAATCCAATGATCTAATCCAATGATTTTTTTTCCAATGTAATAGGACTATACATTCTCATTCATTGTTGTACGACTTGCCAACTCATTCTGTGATAAAACAAATATATGTACCTATCTCTTTGAGAATAGCATGTTACATGCTTTACTCAATTTTGCTGGAGTTGTTTGCTAACTAATACCTAGACAACCAACTTCAAATAGAACATGTATTTCATCTTCTTATTTAACAGACTCTCAGGGGGACTTAATCCCCCAACTCCTTGAATGTGGGCAAGGATATCTAAAGATAAAATACAGCAAAGGTGATGGGATGTCTGTCCTGTGATTGCCTTATTAAGACTCCATCTTATTAGCAGATTGGCTCTCAAGACTGTTTCTCTTGCTGGATTTGAAGAAGTTATTGGCCAGTGTTAGGACGCTTTTGTGGCAAGACGCCATTGCTTGATACTGGTGGCTAATAGAAGCTTCAAGTTTCTAGGTAGCAAGAGGTGAGGACCCTCAGACTCAAAGTCATGAAGGAATGAATTCCTCCAACAACAACCTCAGTGAAATTAGAAGCAGACCATTCACCAGGCAAGCTTTGACCAGTCCTGGCCAACACTTTGCTTGCAGCCTTGCAGGCACATTCTTTTAAACCATGCCTGGGCTCCGGGAGATAGTGAAGGACAGGGAAGCCTGGCGTGCTGCAGGTCATGGGGTCACAAAGAGTTAGATGCGATTCAGCAACTAAACAACAAGACTCCTAAGGTGATAAATGGGTCCATTATTTTAAGTTTCTAAGTTTGTGGTAATGTGTTATGGTAATAGACAAACCATACAACAGAATCAAATCTAAAATAATATGCATGTGTGTGTGTAAGTATGGAATATAGTACAGTGAAGAGGATTTTTCAAAATTCTGTGAAACATACCTCTATCTATTATCTATCTACCTAGAAACACACAGAAAGAAAGAGAGAGAGATTAAATTCATAATCATTAGTCATTAAGTTCAATGACTTCCCACTTGGGGTTGTAGAATTTTGCAGTGAGTGGATCATGGGGAACAGCAATACAAGACAATACAGCAAGCAAGACAAGGTTCTTGCCTTTCCCATACTATCTATTCTGATTGAATTAGTGACAACAAAATTAAAATATGTATTTAAAAGCTATTATTTGGTATTGTTGAAAGAAAATATTTCATAATTATAATTTCAAATTATAAATGATACATAAGTTTCATTTAGAGATTTTTGCCTATCTTGCATAAAATCTGCATTTTATAACTTGAGATGGTCATAAAGATTTTATAAAGACCACTTACTTATAAGTGAAAGCTACTAAGCCTAATCTTACATTTTATCTTATAAATTAATATGACCGTGAAAAAAGCCCTCAATAATTATAGAACAACATCTGTTTATTTGTACAGCATGTAATCATCACGGTATTTTCACTGTTTAGTCATTGTTTACCGATAACAAAAATAATACATCAGGAAAGTATCTTTGAAAGTCATTACTAGGGCATTTTAAGAACACCACATTAAATGCACTTGCTTTTCCATGAGTTGATATTTCTGCACTTTAGAATGTTGCAGACAATAGTCTTTGATGATTTTAATCACAGAAAATCAGAGATATTTAAAGGACCATTGCTAAAGAAGAAAGGACAGATCTGCATGAGTCATTAGTTCAGCCTCTAAAATAGATCAAAGAGGCATCCAAAAATGAACTGCTATTTACTGCTCTGAAGGCAGTCATGGTATTCAGCTGACCACAATGTACACTTTCCTCCAGCTGTGTGAAATGAGCATTACTGTTACAAATACTTACTGAGTTCTAGAAAGGAAGGAAAATGCAATGCAATTTTAGTGGCACCTATTGTTACCTTTCCAAAACTAATTCTTAAGAGTGTAACAGAATTTCACAAATCAATCATTTTTTAAATAAATTCATTTAAATTTCCTTAGCTCTGTCCTTTATAAGTGAATTTTTGACATTTTCCCAAATCCCCCAAAATAACAGCAGGAACAAAAAAATACCAAGGAGTGTTCTATGTTGGCAGTGTTTCGTCTAATCCCATTGGTGTCCAAAACCAGTGATGTAATAAACCAATTTCCATTTATTACTTTCTTAATGCCATTGACTTTTATAGGCTGAGCTTATGTCTAGCCATCTTGATGAACTCATACAGATTCTATACTTACCATTGATTTTATGGAGCTGGTTCCCTATGTAGAAATATATCTCAAAAAATGACTATTTTTCATTTCCTTTTCCAATCACTATACTTTTATTTATTTTTATTTTTCAGTTTCACTGGCTAGGCTATCCAGTAGAATGATCAGTGATAAGGGGGATTCATATGGTGTTGCCTTTAATATAGATATTTCTCAAATTCTGCCATTAAGAACGGTGACACCTATTGATGTTTACTAAATACAATTTGCTCAGATTATGAAAGGTCTCTCTCAGTATCAAGTTATTAGGAGACTATTTTTATGATTTTACGGAGAAGGCAATGGCACCCCACTCCAGTACTCTTGCCTGGAAAATCCCATGGACGGAGGAGCCTGGTGGGCTGCAGTCCATGGGGTCGCTAAGAGTCGGACACGACTGAGCGACTTCACTTTCAATTTTCACTTTCATGCATTGGAGGAGGAAATGGCAACCCGCTCCAGTGTTCTTGCCTGGAGAATCCCAGGGACGGGGGGGCCTGGTGGGCTGCCGTCTATGGGGTCGTACAGAGTCGGACACGACTGAAGCGACGCAGCAGCAGCAGCAGCCACATTGTATTTTATGCATTTTATTCTTCTACATCTACTACAACTATTACTGCTGGTTTGCTGTCTTTTTAACCACTATATGGTTATAAGGTGAACCATTTTAATTGTATTATTTCTATTAGGTTACATTTTATTACTGGAAATCATCTCTAGAATTTCCACTGATCCTGTAAAATTAAACATGCAAATTTATTTATTTAGTCTATATTCTCAAATAGTCTGACTCAGGGATTATGTATGGCTTGAAAACTTTGTAAAATTCCTCTGTAAAATCACCTGGTCACTTTTAGGGGTTGTGGGTAGGTCCATTTCATTCCTTAAATGTATACTTGGATATTTAGTTTTTCTTCTTTTATCATTTGAGAAGTTCTATTTTTCTAGGAAATTGTCATTTTTTTTTTTTGCATCTAAATATCCTGGCATTAAACTCTCCATAGCATTACATATATATACATTTCACTCTCTTTGTAATTATAGCTAATTTTATTTTCATCTTAATATATTTATTTCAATTGTTTTTGATCAGTATTTCCAATATGACTATTTTCAGTTCATTCAAAGATTTATCTTTTGTGCTCCTTATAAGTTTTAGTATATGTTTTATGTTTCTTTAACTATTATTTTAATATTATTTAAACTTATTCAAATTAATTATTTATGTTCTTTTTTTTACAGTTTCTTGATATAGATGCTAGCAGAATAATTTTCAGTATTTGTTTTCTTAATTAAATGCATTGAGGATACAGATTTTCATATAAGTGCTTGTTTCCCACAAGTCTTGAATTACATACTTTTGCTGTCATTTAATCTGAAAATGGAGAAGGCAATGGCAACCCACTCCAGTGCTCTTGTCTGGAAAATCCCATGGACAGAGGAGCCTGGTGGGCTGCAGTCTATGGGGTCGCTGAGGGTCAGACACGACTGAGCGACTTCACTTTCACTTTCCATTTTCATGCACTGGAGAAGGAAATGGCAACCCACTCCAGTGTTCTTGCCTGGAGAATCCCAGGGATGGTGGAACCTGGTGAGCTGCTGTCTATGGGGTTGCACAGAGTCGGACACGACTGAATCGACTTAGCAGCAGCAATCTGAAAATAATTCCACAATTTCTTCAAGTTTTATTATTCACTGTATAAGTTATTTAGAATGGTGATTTTTATTTTTAAATATAAGGTTATATTTCAACTCCCTTTTAAAAGCTGGTTTCTCAATGAATTGTATTATGGCCAGGAATGTGATCCACATAATATAATCTGACTGAAACTTCCTTTGTGGCCAATTACATGACAATTTTTGTAAATTACTCCATGTGCAGTTGAAAAGAATGAGTTTCTTTTGGATATGAGTCTACATAGGCCTATTAGAGTAGGTTTTTTCAGCAAGATAATTGATCTCACTTAAGTTGCTTAACTTTCTGAAAGATAAGCACTAATATTTTTATTATGACCTTTTCAATTTTCTGTATTTTTGTTAATTTGTTTTTTACTTTATCTTTGAGGCTCTGTTGTTTGATTCATGTTGATTCCTGTGTTGATATAGTTTGGGGCTACATTTTCCTTTTTATGAGAAAAAAGATTTTTATTAGTTTCTGTATTGTTTTCCTATAGCTACTCTAACAAGTTACCACACATTTGGTGGCTTAAAACAACAATGTAGTCTGTCTTACGGTTCTGGATTTCAGAGTGCAAAATCAGTCGTTGCTGTTTAGTTGCTCAGTCATGTATGACTCTTTACAACTCCATGGGCTGTAACCCACCAGGCTCCTCTGTCTGTGGAATTTCCCAGACAAGAATACTGGAGTGGGTTGCCATTTCCTTCTTCAAGGGATCTTCCCCATCCAAGGATCGAACTTGTGTCTCCTGCATTGGCAGGCAGATTCCTTACCACTGGAGCCACCAGGGAAGCCTCCAAAATCAGTACTTCTGGGTCAAAATTAAGGTGTTGGGAAGGCCACACTCCCTCCCTTAGGAGCTCTAGGAGAGAACATGTTCCTTGCAGCTTCTTGTGGCTGCAAGCCAGTAGACCTTGGCTTGTGGCTGATCACTCCAGTCTCAACTTCGGCTCCCATTTGCCTCCTTCTTTTCTGTCTCTCTGTTAAATTCCCTCTACATTTGCTATAAAGATGCTCATGATGGCATTCACAGCTCACCTGCCTTATTGTTGTCATTCAGTAGCAACTGACTCTTTACTGCTCAGTGGGGTGCAGCATGATAGGCTTCCTTGTCCTTCAATGTCTCCTGGATTTTGCTTAAATTCATATCCATTGAGTTGGTGACACTATGCAACCATCTCATCCTCTGTCTCCCCCTTCTCTTCCCCTCAATCTTTCCCAACATCAGGGTCTTTTCCAACGAGTTGGCTCTTTGCACCAGGAGGCCAAAGTATTGGAACTTCAGCTTCAGCATCGCTCCTTCCAATGAATATTCAGGACTTATTTCCTTTAGGATGGACAGGTTGGATCTCCTTGCAGTCCAAGGGACTCTCAAGAGTCTTCTCCAGCACCACAATTTGAAAGCATCAATTTTTCAGCTCCCAGCCTTCTTTATGGTCCAACACTCACATCTGTACATGACTACTGGAAAAAACCATAGCTTTGACTGTACAAACCTTTGTCAGCAAAATGATGTCTCTGCTTTTAAATACTCTCTCTGGGTCTGTCATAGCTTTTCTTACAAGGAGCAAGTGTCTTTTTATTTCATGGCTGCAGTCACCATCCATGGTGATTTTGGAGCCCAAGAAAATAAAATCCACTTCCACTTTTTCCCCATCTATTTGTGATGAAGAGATGGGACCGGATGCCATGATCTTAGTTTTTTTAATGTTGAGTTTCAAGCAAGCTTTTTCACTCTCCTTTTTCACCCTCATATAGAGGCTATTTATTTAGTTAGTTATTAGCCTCAGTGAACAGTTGCAGTCATAATTTCTCTTGCCTCTGAGATTCTGCTTATATTGGAAAAACCTCTGTCTTTCAAATCTTTGCTTAGATCTTACCATACCGCTCCAGGCAATATTTTTTAATTTTTCTATACCAAATTAAGAAGTCCTTATTTGTTACCATGGTAATCTAAACTTATTCCTACTGTAGTCCTTAGCATACTTCATTAAACATTCCTCTGTAGTAGTCACTCTTGAATTCAGTGAAAGTGCCTTAAATAGCATTGCACTACTGATAGCAATAATCTAAGTTCAATAAATAGGAATTAATTGAATGGATGGAAGAACTACTAGCCTGATATTAAATCCCAAGTTTGACAGCTAATTATCTACCCCCAAAAACATCGGATACGGTGAAGGCTTATTATTATTGTTTAGTCGCTAAGTCATGTCCAACTCTTTTTTTGACCCCATGGACTGTAGCCCAGCAGGCTTCTCTGTCCATGGGAGTTCCCAGGAAAGAATATAGGGGTGGATTGCCCCTTCCTTCTGCAATGTTGAAGTCTAAAAGCTCAGAAATGTACAAAGTCAATGAGAGGAAGGGGTGAGTGTTGGAGGGGCCAATGGGTGCTACGTGGATGGGAAGGTCAGCTACTTCAGTTTACATTTCATCTATACTGAGGATCCTATTACTCTTCTTTTGTCAAAGCTCCCAGTTCCACCCTTACCTTACATACAATGATGGCAAGGCAGGGGAAAAGTCTGAAACTGAAAACCAAGAGACTAAGATAAAGTGCTTTGGGTTCTAAAACCCTGGAAGATACATTTTCCTGGACTAGTTTGCTGCTTAAAGAAATGAGTTTGTGGCTCCGAGCTACAGGTAAACAGCTAGGCTTCATGAATTACAGGTGTACATACTGTTCCTTAGGGCCCGGAATTTAAATTCATACCACTGAACAGTTTTTAAAGGCTTTTACGCATTATTTTGTTTGTATGCAAATGAGGACTGCTAATTTCAAATGAGTCTTAACCATTTATTTAAGCAGTCCCAAAGGATCTCTACTTGAAAACAATTTGCTAACAGTTATTTCAAGTACTAGACGCACTCAGAAAATAATAAACTGTAAGTTTTAAATTAATTTAGTAACATGGGTTTCCCATTCCAGCGGATCTCTATAATTAAAATGAATAGAAGAGTCTACTGCCCTTGCAGACTTATTTTTTTTTTTTACCTGAATTTAAGATTTTGAGTGGAAAATGTCTTAAACACAAATGTATGAGGAATTATGATGAATAAACAGCCTTTACATACACTGCCCCATGTGAGCTAGTATATGACAATATACTCAACAAGTGAGGTGAATATTATTAATACAATTATTTAAAAGATGTTTAAGCAACTTGCTCCTTTGGGAGAGCTGCAGCTTGAACCTGTGACTTAGGATTTAACCATAGTGACTCTAAATTATTTGCAGGATTGCTCCATTGCATAATGCCAAGTGGCTCTCTTTCACGTCATGAGACCATTCAGTGTTCCTAATTTGCTGACCATGTTTAAAACAATTGAAGCATTTACTGTCTTCCTGTAATATAATTTGTAGCAGCCAACCCTCGGGATTACTATTCTGGACTCGACCAAGGTCGTTTGTCTCATTCTCAGGATCCCACTATAACAGAATAGTTTTGTTTTCTTTTCCAGAGAGAGGGGCAAACACTGAACCGTTGAATGCAATATCACCGATCCTACCTGGATTCTCGATTTAGGAAGTCTGCATCAGAATTATAGGTCTATGAGTGGGAGAGATTTTAGAGTTCAATTGGCACAGTCCCTTAGTCTGCATTTAAAGATGTTCAGAGGTACATTCTAAAATGACTTAATTAGCCCAAGTATGTTGTGGCAGAACCAGAACACATACACACACACACAAGTCGGTCTGTTTGCCTACTCAAGATTTTCCCATAACACCTAGAAGTATCGTATGAATATTTGTATTTTTTCAAGTCATTACTGGGATAAAGCTTTATTCAGAGCCTTCAAAGCCTACTTAACTTCAGTAAAATAAATAATGGCTTATAGTTAAATGTGGAGAGAGTTAGTTTCTGGATAGTGCTAAGCGAAATAGCAAATTCCAATAAATTTTTATTGGTGACATGAAAAAGTAAAACTAATGAGTGGTATAGAAACATCCAAAATTATACATAAATGGCTTTATTACTACTAAATATTTAATGAAGTAAAAGTGTAAAGGAAAATTGATATTTATAAAGAAAAAATAGTCTCATGTTGAAAATTCATTGATAAAATCTTTCATGAGGTTGCCAACTCTATATTACATAATGTATGTGGGTTTACCATCTATGTAGAACAAAGCAGTGATTCAGCTAAGTCACTTAACTTAGACATCAGCCTCCTCATTTTTAAAATGTAGACTTTAAAAATCTTATCTCCCAGGGTGGCCTGGTCTTCTACATCTAGCCAATCAGCAACTGAAAATAGACACCAAATAAAAGATCTCAGGGACGTTTCATGGGCGAGACCTAGAAGTGGCATAAGTCAGTTCTTCCCACATTCCATTGGTGAGGAGTTTCCATATCTAACAGGGTGCTGAAACTAACAAGGTGCATATTTTGCACAAAGGTTTCTTTACTGTGTATTAAGAAGGGCACATAATGTTAACCTCCAGAATAGCCAGCCCAGAACATTCAGCATTTTAGCATAATTGAGTTATCTCTTGCTTGAGTCTCTACTCAGGGCAGGAAGGATTGCTTTCTCACTTGCACATTCATTCAGGGACCTCGGTCCTTCCACCTACCGACTCCCTTCAGACCTAAGCTGCTTAAACTCTAAAGTGCATCAGAATCACCCACCGGGCTGGCTAAAGCATATCCTTAGTCCAAATCCCTGGGTTTCTGGTTCAGTAGATTTGGGATGGGGTCCACTGGTTTTCATTTCTAGTAGGTTCCCAGATAATACTGGTGCTATAATATTGTAAATTTAGGGATTGGAGATCCTGTGTTTATCCTTGCTAAGCACACCCTGCTCCTTCATACACTTCTACAACCATCCACCAAATAGCAGAGAGAGACCAGGGCAACGTGGGAGATCTTGAGGATGCTTATGGGCCCAGGTCTAGAGGCCATACATCACTTCTTCTCACATTCCATAGCTTGAAGTCTTCGTATGATCCCCACCTACCAAGATGCAAAGGAGACTAAGCCTAGCAGGATGTCAAGGAAGGTGGAAAGCACACACATCAGCATTAGCAGTCCTAGCTCCACCTGGTAGGTGCACATCATTAAATTGTTTATAATAGCAATTTATTAAAATTCCTTTTAATATTTCTATTATTATTTACATAATGTATAACAAATATATTTAATGTTTATAGTATAAGATAAATCCATTAATATATAATAAATTAATATTAATATAATGAGAAAATAAATTAAATTATAGAGCTATTTCATTGTCATTAAAATTCATTCATCATCTGTTAGGCAAGGGAATCACGTTGGAATTGTCACTGACTCCACGAGGGATTACACAAGAGCACTATAAACTGTGATGCTACTGTTTGTCAACTTAAAAATATTCTTTGACCAAAAAAACCACGATGTTTAAAAGAGAAGTAAAGAAATTGTACTTTTCGTAGGTTTCAATAAGAAAATAATAATAAATACAATAAGGAAATTGTACTTTTTGTAAGTTTCAATAAGAAAAGAAACTACTCAAATTCAGTAATTCCCTCAAGTGACTTGCATGACAGAGAAATGCATGTGTGAAATTAAACGGCATGTGTCACACTGCTGAGGTTTTTCCATGGGTTGTATTTTCCTAAGTGTAATCTGAGCAGTTTCAAGTCAGTTTTCACTGCTCCCTGTATAACTTTTCCTATATTTATTTACTCGGAAATATATTATCCTTCATGTCATAGTGCCAAGAAATCTGGTTAGTAAAAATGCCAGATTCTTTTATTTGATTTTATTTGATTTCATTAGGGACCATCAGCCTAGCTGCTTAAGCGCCCGACTACCGTTCGCAGTTAAACATTCATTAAGGAATCCCCAGTGGGTTCATTTGTTTCACTGAGGTCCAATTTCAGTGCCACAAAAGCGGTTTTTGTCGCAATTAGCTGATTTTTCCTGTTTATGTTCTGTCTCTTTAGGAAGAGGACTAGCTTGTGGAGGTCAGATTTTTAATTAGGCACGATTTAAGGCCAATAGGAAAACTGATAATTTACTAAATGGCTGTGGTGGACTTAACAGCTCAAAGCAGAGGTAAATAACGCAACAGGGACCCCACAACTCAGTCTTCCTGGTGTGCGCCACTCAGAGCCCTGCAGTGTGAGGATAGATTACATGGTAAGTGGTTGTCATCGACGCTAATGTGCCGTGCAGGGCACCAGCATCCTAACCTCAGGTGCCATCGGGGTTAGTCGTCCACACTGCGTCTGCTTCCGGTGGCACTGCATGAAAGAGAGGGATTCACGTGTATTTTATTTCCCCAAAGTTGGTCTGAGAGAGAAACGTCTGATAAAATAGTGCAAGGATATATAATTATCCAAAGGCTAGGGTGTAATCTACCAAATAACCCTGAATTGACACTAATTGTAAGATTAACATTCACAGTCTCCTGTGCACACTCTTATGGGCTAAATTATACCCTCTCAAATTCGTAAGTTGAAGTCCTGACCTCCAGTACCTCGGAATGTGACTATATTTGGCGACAGGATCTTTAAAGAAGTCATTAAGGTTAAATGAGGCAATTTGCAGAGGGCCCTAGTCCAACATGACTAGCGTCCTTATAAAAAAACAATTAGGACACAGATGCTTATCGAGGAAAGACCACTTGTGGACACAGTGAAAGAGAGCCATTTGCAAGCCATGGAGAGAAGTCTTGAGAAACCATTGCTTCCCATGCCTTGATTTTGACCATATTGTCTCCAGGACTGGAAGGAAATAAAATTTCTGTTGCTTCTGTTGTAATATAGACCACCAGGTCTATATTACTTTGCTACAGCAGGCCCACAAAACTAATACTGAGACCTAACAGATAAATATGTTATCGTATTTTGATAATAAACATGTATGATTCCACAAATTCTCACTAATATTCCAAATCTGTGGCATCACAGTCGCAGCAACAGCTTAGTCACTCAGTTGTGTCTGACTCTGTGACCCCAGGATAGCTTCAAAAAAGATAAAATGATTTGTATTCAGTTTTTACAGTCTTTAAGCAAGAGCAAAGAGTGCTCTCTCGACTTAAAATTATTTCTTTGATCTTAAGCAAACCAACAATGCTGCTTTACATAATCAAAGAAGTCCTGCAGATTCCAGTTTCTTCCACTCCAAACTATGGAAAAGAAACACATTTTTAGGAAATTTAAGGAGGCAAAAAGATATTTAAAACTACAGTTGGAAGATTTAGAAGAGAGAAGTTGTATATGTTATTAAACATATAAATTTGTTATATTTCTCATATTATTTTGGTTATTCCTTCCTTTCATATGTGAAATCCATTTTTGCTAAGTGGTCTCTTTCAGAATTTTGTCCTGTATCCTCAGAACAAAGTTACATCATGAGCTCCCCTACTTTTCATGGTGGATCCACACTGCTAACTGAAGCCTCATCATCTTCTCCCAAAAGGACTTAGAGAATTGATAATGATCCAACCGATACAGATGTATCTAGAGTTATTTACCTACTTGTTCAGTTATTCTAATTATGAATTTTAACATGTTTCTGGATGATCTGTTACATCTTTTTTAATATATGTAGAAAATATAGAAAAGTCTTAGGAAGAGGGGAATGGGTATTTGACACTTTTTAGAAGTTTTCCCGAGTATTGCAAATCACAGATTTCAATGGAATCTCTTTTAACAAGTGACATTGAAACTATGGGAATAAGTCCAAGGATACTTAGAAACTTGCAGTACTTAGAGCAACGTTCAAAACTCGGTAAATAGTTACGGATTGATTTAAAACTGTTTTAATAGAAAAGAAAACTCATCCAGATCACAATATTTTGATATAAAACTAGGTACCAGAGTGACTGTTTTGGGATGGTGCCACCCAAACAGATACTATATGTGATATTTTTAAGGACTGCTAAATTTTCATTTATGAAATGACCCATAACTTCTAAATTTTTTCTTTAACACTTATTGCACCATTTTGGGGGTAGTTTTTCTCTTCACCTTTCCCTGGTAGGTTGTCAACTGTTACTTCTTATTAAGGAATTCACTCCATTCTATAGATCTGCAGTTCACAATTACCAGGCCCTGGGCATCATAAAGCAACTGAAACTGTATTCAAAGTGTATATGAAATAAAAGAAATCCTATTTTAAATAAAGATTCAAAACATTCTCTTACAATATGCTGTCTAAATCTTAGTTATTTTGTCTTTTTGTTTACCATTTTGGGGTGTTCACAACACTTTTTAAGTTGTCTCGATTCTCAGTCATTTTGTACTCTTCCCAGAACAATTCTAGTTTTTCCCCATTGACCTGACATTATTATGAAAAACACCAAGTTTAATTCAGGGCTTCCCTGATGGCTGAGTGGTAAAGAATCCACCTGCAATACAGGAGACCTGGATTTGATCCCTGGGTCAGGAAGATCCCCTGGAGAATGAAGGGAATGGCAACCCACTCTGGTATTCTTGCCTGGAAAATCTCATGGACAGAGGAGCCTGGTGGGCTACAGTCCATGGGGATCACAAAGAGTTGGATACGACTGAGCAGGCATACACATACAATAAATTATCTGTCAATGAATATATATCCAACTTTCTAGGTAAATGTCCCTTAGGTCAGTAAAATTTTCAACCCAGCGAGGGTTTCATGGGAAAGTCGAGTATGGTTGCTTAGGTCTTGCCTGGAACGAACACAGGCCATTATCAGGATCTTCCTATTCCAGGGGGAGGGGCTGAGATGTACGTTAATTTCAAAACTCAAGTTCTGTCTGACTTGAAATTCTTTCCGGAGGGTAATTAATAAAAATCAGTCACCTAAGTCACTTTGTACAAACAGTGAGTGGCACTAAATTCCCTACAGGCCAAAAATAAACATATGGCTTTCAGAGAACTCAGCTGACAAGGAAAAGGAGAGGGGTTCCTCCAAAGTTACATGTAGAATTTGAGACCATAATCCAGTCTGCCTTTGTTTCATCCAGGGCTTTCACTTGAGTCACTTCTGTTATCACAAACACAATCATTTTAGTTAGTTGGTCTGTTGGGCACAATTTTTATGTCATTTATAAACAAAAGATGTCTTAGATGATAGTAATTTTAGCAATCCTGGTTTTAAAGAGTATACCTTCTAGCTTTCCAGCAATCCTTATTGGAAATGTAAATATAAAAACATTTAGAAAGATTTTGCTGGTTTATCTAGGATACTAACAAGACTTTTTTGAATCCTGGATCAATCTGGCTTGCTTGATTCCTGTAAGAGTCTGTCTAATAAGTTAAATTTTCCAGTAGCAGTCATTCCTAATGGAAATCTCAATAAACTTTCCTTTAACGGGTGTTTAAGTATACCTGAAGTAAAATCTGGCCAGCTATGAGGTCAGAACATGGGCTAAGGCTATTTAATATTAACAAGTAGTGAAACCCACATTTAAATTTCTCATAGTTTATAATCAAGCTGTACATTTGAATGCATAAGATTTTGACAAACTAGTATATTTGCTGTTAGGAAAAATTGGACATATGGGCTCTTTATACAGATATTATTAAACTGGCAAATTAAATACTAACAGGAAATTTATCAAGTCAAAATTATTTCATGTTATCCTAGAGCTTTTCAAATACCTGAACTCTAATGATGCAATACAGATTTATATAGAAAATGGCCCTAATCCTTATGAAAATATTGAAGCCATATATCAGGTTGAACTCAAGAAACGCAAACAGCCTGATGATTTTGTGTTGGTTTAACTTTTTCAGTGTTATTTCAGGCCAGATTTTCTTTTGCTTTTTGTTATGGAAGGAGGAATCCAAGACAACAAATTACTAATTCTGTTATTTGCTTTATACATCAAGCCAAATTGAACATGTGTTTGTTTTTCTTTTTTTCTTTCTTGTAAATTTCAAATAGCCTAAATCATGGTCAAGAATGATACCCGTGAATTTCATTTAAAACAAATAAAATATTGCATTAAAAAAACTGAAATAGAAAAATATTATCCATAAGCCAAGATATCGTATTCAGGCCGTCAACACACCAACAACTAGGGCAAGCTGGCTTCTGAATTTGGGCCGGAGGGAGAGTGGGAGCTGCCAGGGATTCACTGCGCAGTCGTGCACCGCCAGCCCCTTAATCTAGGACCCCTCGGTCTCTGCCTGGGCTACTGAATCTGCCTCAAGGGTCTCCTGGCATCCACTCAGCCTCCTCCACTTCAGATACATTTTCTAATTGTTTCCAGAGCGAACTGTATGCTAATTCGCTGAATGCTTTATTGGCTTCCCATGTTCCAAGGACAAACACAAAAGTCTGGACCCAGCCTGTTTTGAACGGGTCGATCTCTTTCTCCCGCCATCTTGGCCTCATATCCGGTTTTCGCCCGCACCTACCAGTTTCATTTCCTCCACTGAGTCGGACTTCCCTCTGCTCCCAGACCATGGCTCTTCCCTCTGACTGGATGTGTGAGTAAAGGGTCACAGTTTGGGCAAACATTGGGAGCTTTCTACTGCCGAAGGCTAGTTGCTACCGAACTCCTGCATGAAAGGATGTGCGTGGAGGACCGCTTCTCTCAGACTCCACGGAGCAGCAGCTCAGCTCTTCCAGTTCCCGTCTACCTAACCTTGGGATGGTTGCCTCGCCTCTCTAAACCTCAAGTTCAACGCTCGTGAAATGGTGGTAACTAAAGTACCCAAAGGGCTTCCCTGGTAGCTCAGCTGTTAAAGAATCTGCCTGCAGTGCAGGATTCCTGGGTCGGGAAGATCTGCTGGAGAAGGGATAGCTACCCACTCCAGTATTCTTGGGCTTCCCTGGTGGATCAGATGGTAAGGAATCTGCCTGCAAAGTGGAAGACCTGGGTTCGACCCCTGGGCTGGGAAGATCCCCTGGAGAAGGGAATGGTTACCCACTCCAGTATTCTGGTCTGGAGAATTCCATGGACAGAGGAGCCCGGCCGGCTACAGTCCATGGGGTTGCAAAGAGTCAGATACGATTGAGCGACTTTCACTCACTAACTCTCTCAAAGTACCCAAAGCAAAGGTTGGTGTCAGAATCAAGAGACTTAATGGATGTAAAGCCTTCAGGTCATACCTGCTACAGAGTAACAATTCCATGCATATTGCTGTTACTATTACTGTTATTAATACCCAAGTTCCAGCCAAACACACATCCCTAAAAGTCTCATAGACTGCAAGGACTTTATGTAAGGTCTCACGTATAAATCAGTTCTGATCCTAAATTACATGCTGACACAGAAAAGGAACAATTTGGAATACATAGAAGAGGATACTGCTGCTAAGTCACTTCAGTCGTGTCTGACTCTGTGCGACCCCATAGACAGAAGCCCACCAGGCTCCCCGTCCCTGGGATTTTGCAGGCAAGAACACTGGAGTGGGTTGCCATTTCCTTCTCCAGTGCATGGAAGTGAAAAGTGAAAGTGAAGTCGCTCAGTCGTTTCCGACTCTTCCTGACCCCATGGACTGCAGCCCACCAGGCTCCTCCGTCCATGGGATTTTCCAGGCAAGAGTACTTGAGTGGGTTGCCATTGCCTTCTCCCATAGAAGACGATAAGCAACATTTAATTCAGAAATAAACTTAATACTGGACAAGGAAAAGTAATTCTCTTGATCACACCTATCTCCAGGTTTCTTGTTTCACTGCATACGTGTGTGCCAAGCTGCTTCAGTCATGTCTGACTCTTTGCTACCCTGTGGACTGTAGGCCGCCAGGTTCCTCTGTCCATGGGATTCTCCAGGCAAGAATACTGGAGTGGGTTGCCATTCCGTCCTCCAGGAAATCTTTCCAGGGATCAAACCCACATCTCTTAGGTCTTCTGCTTTGGCAGGTGAGTTCTTTACCACTAGCATCACCTGGAAAGTCCACTTGTTTCATTAGTGAGGCAGAATTAATATCAGACTGAAGATTCGTACCACAAACAGCTTTGATATCATCATAAACATCCTTCTCCTGAGAGCTCTTCAAAAGTATCTACACCAAGCAGGCACTCTCTTATCACTGCCCAGCCTGGGTAACCTTTTATTTCTGTCTGGGTGTGTCTTACACTGATGCGCCCATATTTTGAATTTCTTCAACTAAATATAATGAGCCAGAACTGATTCCAAATGCTCCTTGCTCTTTTGGATTGTATTCCAGGAAAATAATTGCAATAGTTAAAATGGATTTTTCTCCCAAGAACTCAAGTTCTTTTCGGAAATGCAGATCTGGCCTCGGTTTTAGCAGTACCAGTAGTCTGAACACACTAGATTGCACGCCAGCCTCGCTGCCTTCCATGACAGAGCAAACCATTTGGCTAGTCGACGCCAGGCATGGAGTTGGAACCTTTTTTTTTCTTTCTTGTCAACCTTGTGAATCTGAGAAAATAGCTTTTAGCTGCATCTTTATTTCATTTATTTTTTAAAAGATGCCCTCACAAGCCCTCTTCTCTTCCAGTTGCCTTCTTATGAAGTATGGATTGAGTTCTCAGACTGTTGGTGCAGCTGCCAAAATGGCTGAAGGCAAATAAACCAGAATCGGAAGATACGCCGGTGCTTATAACGCCCAGGCTGTGGACCACTGTGGCTCCACTGCAATGCCTCTTGCTTTCATCTCTTATGGGCCAGAGGTTTTAACTCCTAAGCTTTGTTCAGGCATATGATTGCTGGTCTTCTGAAAACATTGTGCATTTTAAGCACGTGCAACACAATTTTTAAAAAATGTGTATAGACTATACATGAAATCTATACAAGTGATATATACTTTTGGCTTCCCTGGTGGCCAATGCAGAAGACATGGGTTTGATCCCTGAGTCAGGTAGATCCCCTGGAGAAGGAAATGGCCACCTACTCCAGTATTCTTGCCCAGAGAATCCCATGGACAGAGGAACCTGGTGAGCCATGTGGTCGCAGAAGAGTCAGACATGATTTAACAAGTAAACAACAAATATATACTTTTAAGGAAATTTATTAATATTCATTTTAACATAAAGAAGAGTCCCTAAAAGTGGTTGTTTAGGGCTTTTGTATGTGTTGTAATTACTCAAATTCTATGGACATTCCTTTCAGAACTCACCATGCAAGATGATGGTCATTCTTGGAGATGAAATATAATTTTTTAAAACACTCATATATGAGGCAAATACATAACTAATTTAGGGTACTGATGTTATTGATATATGCTAATTATATGCATAAATTTTATATACATATAATTTAACAGGTAAGACTGATGAAATAATAAAGTTTTATTTACTTCTGACTCAAATTGCATATAAAGATAATTCCAAAATTGGAATAGCAAAAAGTGATACGGACAGTGGCAAGATAGGCCTTTCAAGGGGACTGTTCTATTCAGTTTAACAAGTAAGTCCGCTTCTGAGTTATGTGTTGTAATGCGAAGATAATCAACACACACCCAGTTTAGCTGAATGGACATTACTCATTTGAAAGTACTGACTCCAGCATATTTGTTTCAAATCAGTGTTATGCGTATTTGGCAACATAAAAGCAGAAGCAGCATCGTGTCATAGTTAAGAACATGAACTTGGACTTAGGCAGATGTGGAGCTATGCCCTTGGGGAATCATCTAACTTCTTTATATTTCACTTTCTTCACAAGTAAAATATGAATGTTTGCTGTTTAGATGAAGTGAGCTAATGTAAAAGACAGCTTAATAAGGTGTGTGGCATAATAATACATTTCCATTAAGTATGTTACTAGTAATTGTAAAAAAGGCTTATCTCAGTTGATATTTATTTCCCATCATCAACAAGAAAAGCATTTCAATACATCTAAAAGAAAGGAACAAACTAGTCAGTGTAGAAAAATCTAAAAGCATTCTACAAAAAATACTTAATTTGCTATAGACTAGGTCAGTTATTAATATACGTCATTAGCAAGTGGCCTACCCGTGCCAGATATAAAGTCTTCATAATTTTAGTCTTTTATATTTTTAATTTGCTTTTCTTATTTGGTTGACTGTTGATTATTTGGGTCACTTGGGATGGGAGAGGGGAGATAAGGGTTTTTTGTTAAAAAAAAAAAAGTGAGCTTAAGAAAGGCTTTACAGGTTTATGACATAGTGATTCACAATTTTTAAAGTTTATACTCCATTTAGTATGAGATTGCTTATATATGGCATCTAAAAAATAAAGCAAACTGGGGGGGGAAAAGCCTTTGAAGATATTCCAAAATAGCCACCATGGGAAGGGTTACAAGTACTGTATTTCAGAATGTTTATTTTTCTTTCTCGCTGGTTTCAAATGGGTCAGCATTATCACTAAAACAAGAAGTAAACGAAGACCTATCTCAGATTACATCAGCTCCTGGGGCCATCAACAAAGTAAACATCAGTCACCCCATGAAGAATACAGCGATTACCTGTTATTGGACACCTGCAGGCCTGGCCTAGCCACCAAGTGGCACCGTTAATGAATCCACTTATTTCTAATACAAATAAACCAGAGAGAGGAAGTGGTCAGCCAAAGCTGAATGTGAAGGCAAGATGGTTAATAAAAACGCTCAAGGCTGACATTTCCTTTTTATTTGAAACATGCTTTTCTTGAGAATGACATGATCTTATTGATACAGTTTAGTAAGCCTCAGCTGATGGCAGGTTTTAAGTTCCTTTTAGATGCTTGTTCTTTTTTCTAAGTGAAAAAAAAAAAAAAATCCAAAGGAAAAAATCTAAAGTCTATCATGGTTCCATAGCGCAGAGACTAAATAGGAGCAAACACAATTTTTTTCGTCTTTAGTCACTAGTTAAAAATGATGATGTTTACAAGATACGTCTTTTATGTGGAACAATTTGTCAAGATTTGTGAAAAGCCTTTAAATTGTTCATATCCTCTGCTTAAGTAATTCTACTTGTAGAAGTGTAGGTTAAGGAAATAATCAGAAATGTGTTTAAAATATATGAAAATGATGTCAGGAACATTTAATAAGTACAAATAGAATAATCTAAAGGCTTAAGAATAAATTGATTAAATAAATCATGACATGTTTTCATAATAGAATGTTATGATAGCTTCAAAGGCATTAGATAAAGACAGTTCTTTTACTGTTAAATGAAAAAGGTAATATACGCAACAATAGAAATGATTTATATTCTTTTTACTTTGTTTTTGTCATCTTTTCAGAAATTTTTGTTTTTATTAAAACACACAAATAAAGTTGACAAAATATTTGAAGAAATAATACATATATGATGTTAACATCAATTATTAATATCTTAGAAGGATGATATTAAAGGTGATTTTTTGACTTATGATTTTTCTATGCTTTTATGCTTTGTGTAATGAACATATGTTTCATAAAGTTTCATAGGAAAATATGGTGTATGCCATACATCTTGGGGCTTCCCTGGTGGCTCAGTGATAAAGAATCTGCCTGCAATGCAAGAGAATCGGTTTCGATCCTTGAGTTGGGAAGATCCCCTTGAGGAGGGCACAGGCAACCCACTCCAGTGTTCTTGCTGGAGAATCCCCATGGACAGAGGAAACTGGCAGACAAAACAGTTGAACACAACTGAGTGACTGAACATGCATGCACGCATACATCTTGGCCAGGAAATTATATATATGTAATTTCAAATAAGAAAATAATTTTCCAGTCCCAAAGCAGTGTCCCTTAGTTTTCCATTTTTATACATGGATATTTTCTTGGTGTCTAATCTAAATTCATCATGATAGAGTTTTACATATTTTCTCATCTCCTTTGTTGACATAAATAGCGACTAATTACCATCTGATGTTTAAAACCCCACATATTTGAAGACTTTCAGCTTTCTCTGTCTTCCTTAGGCTGTGTAATGGCAATCCTTTTAAACTTTTCTTATTGATCCTCTTTTCTAGTCTTTTAATCATTTCTGCATGACTACCAAATACAATTCTTTAACTACAAAATTTGAGAAAAATTATGGAAAAAGTATTTGCTATCCTATAATGCCTAACTAAGCCTTAAAAGACCCACATTTCCCCTGCATTCTTATCCTTCCTTTGAAGTAACTAAAAAGGAATCAAGACATTTATAATTTCCTATTTCTCTTTTAAATAAATAACATACCAAATTATTTTTCATGAACAGGCAATTAGAAACTGCTTTGGGATAAATTAAGATGTATATATTCTATTATGCCAGTTCACAAATGTCACAATATAATAAATATTATCATATAGAGTGAGTTTCAAAATATATGAATACTTATGTTGTAATAAATGCAAATTTTTAAAATTAATTCATCATGTATATTGAATTCATTGATTAAGAGCATCCATAGTTGGCACTTGTAATGTGTTAAATAATTATGACTCATAAATATTAATGGCATAAGTATTCCTTCTTTTCATCTGTTTTTTTTTTTCTGTTTATTTGCTTTTCAGTATTTTGCTCATGCGAAGAGTTGACTCATTGGGAAAGACTCTGATGCTGGGAGGGATTGGGGGCAGGAGGAGAAGGGGACGACAGAGGATGAGATGGCTGGATGGCATCACTGACTCGATGGACGTGAGTCTGAGTGAACTCCGGGAGTTGGTGGTGGACAGGGAGGCCTGGCGTGCTGCGATTCATGGGGCCGCAAAGAGTCGGACACGACTGAGCGACTGATCTAATCTGATCTGATTTCATGTTTACTATATTCCAGGATGTCTTTTATATGATATAAAAACATCATATAACTTGATGTTTTTACCAAAATCAAGCATTTGCCAGTGGTACAAGATATAAACATGATTGTGACTGAGTTTACATTTAAATATATTACATATATATATATATGCAAGGAGATCCAACCAGTCCATTCTGAAGGAGATCAGCCCTGGGATTTCTTTGGAAGGAATGATGCTGAAGCTGAAACTCCAGTACTTTGGCCACCTCATGTGAAGAGTTGACTCACTGGAAAAGACTCTGATGCTGGGAGGGATTGGGGGCAGGAGAAGAAGGGGACGACAGAGGATGAGATGGCTGGATGGCATCACTGACTCGATGAATGTGAGTCTGAGTGAACTCCGGGAGTTGGTGATGGACAGGGAGGCCTGGCGTGCTGCGATTCATGGGGTCGCAAAGAGTCGGACACGACTGAGTGACTGAACTGAACTGAACTGAACACACCATGTATTATACATTTTAACATAAACCTTTTCTTTCCACCAACTTGCTTTGGTGAACATGTTTTGGCAAGTGTTAGTTGCTCAGTCATGTCCAGCTGTTTGTGACCCCATGGACTTAGCCCACCAAGCTCTTCTGTTCATGGAATTCTCCAGGCAAGAATTCTGGAGTGGGTCACATTTCCTTCCCCAGGGGATCTTCCTGACCCAGGGTTTGAACTCAGGTCTCCCACATTGCAGGCAGATTCTTTACCATCTGAGCCACCAAGTAAATTATATACATGTAATACATATCATATTTCATAACATACACATGTAATTGTCTTTATGTGTCTATAAACATATCACATACATATGTGATATATATGTGATACATATATATAATTATACATGTATATCATATATTCAGTGTGTATATAGTAATATAGTATTTATTTAGATACAAATAAACACTTTTAAATCACTTTAGAAAGATATATGATGGAAATTCTAAGTTTTAAAATAAAACAATGTTCTTTTCACTGCCCCTTGTATACTGTCACACTTTACAAATATAAATTTCTAGTATGATATAGTCTGACTTACTGAGTTGATTACATTTTAAATTTCTATAGGAAAGTTCTTGAATTAGCATATTTTTAGTTTTCCATTATTGCCTTTCCTTTTCCAGAAAGTAATGAGCACCTGTCAATTACTTCTGCAAATCTAATTTTTTTTACAACTATCTGTATGGATATTGAGCTCATTAATAATTACTGTTTTGTCTATGTATAATTCTGCTTTTATTGTAGCTCATCTGAGTCTCACAGGCAGCTCCCGCATCTCTTCAGCCTCATACAGACAAGCTTACACATTTTAGATTCAGTCAAACGTGATTTCCTATGGCCGTGCTTGCGTTTTCCTCCCCAGCTGTCATTCTACTTGGATATAATTTCTTAACATAACCTGTCGAAGGAAAGTCCTTGTGCCCCAGATCCCACTTCATCTTCAGGGCAGTTTGGGGCTTAACTTGAGCTGCCAAAGGTGCAAAGGTTAATCTAATTTAGGGAAGTAGTTCTTTTGTTTCTCCCTAACTAAAATTCCAGTTGTGCAATGTAATAAAAGGAGTCATAGCAGCAAGAAATGGCTTTGCCATGCCTATAGTAGCAGTGTCCAAACAGGCAAATTCTAATAAATTATCAACTTAACCAAAGGACAAAAAAAAAAAAGAAAAATTCTGTTCAGAAATTCTTTCTTAACTTGAACATACCAAGTATAAAATTGTCACTCACATATTGAAAAATCCAAATCTAGACTCTAAAAACTCAGGATAATGTTTTGAGTTCTGTGTATCTTCTTACCAAAGATTACAGGACTATTGCATTAAAGTGAAAATTATAGTTAATGTGTTTCCCATAATGTTACATTCAACATCATTTTATCCTAACTCTCCAACAACTGACTGCCTGGACTTTGAGGTCAGATCGTGTTCTCAGTCCTGCCGCATGAACGTTGAGCAAAGTTATTTAATCTCTCTGACTCTTAGCTTTCTCTTCAGGAAAATTGGTGGTGGTTGTGTCAGGGGCGGGTGGGTGGGTGCAGAGGGCAGGTAACACGTACCTATAGGATTGAATGTGAGTTTTATCAAGGAGTATATGTAAAGTGCCTAGCAAAATCATGGCTTTAAAACAAAACTTAGTTCTTTTCTTCCCTTCTTTTGCTTTCTTTGCCTTCTTTTTGGGGTATATGTTTTCTTCTTTATTGTCAGTTACTATTTCTGAAAAAAGGACACTTTCCTCAATTAATAATCAGCACATTAACTTTAAAAACAGGAATAAATTCCTTTAAACATTTGAATGGAAACACTTGGAAAAAATTACTCATTCTCTTTCAAGAGATTCATTCTCAGAATAATTGGAATAGAGCCTCATTAACTATTTACATGTTGGATGTAATTATTAGGAAGGGAACTTTGTTTCCTTCTTAGCTACAGAGGTGACATGAAGTATTTTAAGAAGTCAAATTTCTCAAATGTAATTTTTTTGTGTAATAAAAAAACACACAAAGAAATGTCCACTATCTTACACACTGTATGTATCAATATATTATATAAAAATAAAAACGGAAAGTTAAGAAAAGTTGTTGGTAGGGGCAGGAACCATGCAAACTGAAAGACTTATTTTAGGAGTTTCATATTTTTAACATTTTCATAAATTATTTCTGCTTGTAATCACAGTGCCTTGGTCTCTCTACTGCATGATGAGTTCTCTATAAAATTGTCCTCTTAGCAGAAACTGAAATTGAATACACTGTAGGGTAGGTTATTCTATGATGTCAGTCTTCTGTGAAATTTGACCCCTCAAGTACGTTCTTCCAAGCTTTGTTCCCATTTATATATGCATAACCGTAAAAATCTCATTCACATTGCTCAAGTGGGAATAACCCATTTTTTTCAATCACTATCCGTTGTTACACAAGTCATAACAGCAAAAGCTTCCGTCTCTATAAGTATGGGATATAAAGTAAAACACACTTGACGAATAGCTGAGCTACTATAATGTTGCTTTGAGTTCCTGTCTGATAGTGCTGAGAGATATTTTCCTATGGACCCTCAAACCCATCACAAGCAATCATATAAGGATATGATTGGAGAGAAGAAGGCATTCTCCAGTGTATGAAAGAATACAACTTGTAGTACCCGAAGTAAATAGGCCAACTCATTAGAAAAGACCCTGATGCTGGGAAAGATTGAGGGAAGGGGAAGGGGATGACAGAGGACGGAATGGTTGGATGGCATCACCGACTCAATGGACTTGAGTTTGAACAAACGCCAAGAGATGGTAAAGGACAGGGAAGCCTGATGTGCTGGCGCCCACGGGATCACAAAGAGTCAGACGCAACTGAGCGACTGAACATCAACCCTGAAATAAAGAGCTCTCTATCCTCAAAGTAGGGATAGTCACAATTCTGATAAGGAAACTAAGAGAGTACAATTCTTTCCCTCTGGAGACCACATTCTATTTTGATTCCAAGAAAAGGACAGGAAAAAGAAAAAAAAATACTTTAGACACTTCTCATTTAATTTTTGGCCTATTTAGCTTTCTTTAATCATATTGTCTAGGTACATACAACCCAAATTCTTTCTGAAATCTCATTATCTCCTGGGGAAGGTATTTATTTCTTCTGTTCTTTTGCCTTCTTGATTTCTTGGTTCTTTTCCTGAAATCTGATGGTTGCCAATGTGAGTTTCAAAAAACAGAAACTGGCTATATTCAGTTCCAGAGACTGACCAGGATCCCTTTTTTCCTCCAAAATGTAAATCCATTTGACAAATTTTTGCATTGATTCTTTAAACACCCTTTTAAGTGTTACTAACTCTCTTCTAGATACAATTAAAAAGGCAGAAGAAGAATTACATTCTTTCAGTTATAATGGTTGAACAGTAAACAGAATGATGTTCCTGTCTCCTGAAATTTTAGTCTATTTCTTTGCTAATCTAGCAATTTTGCCTTTTCTATTTCTTATATAAATATTATTCTTTCTTTTAAAAAGCAACATAAAATATACATAAGATAGTAGAGGTCACAGGTCAATTAGTTTCACCATTTTACAAGAACTAAACCATCAGATCATAGGAAGGAAAACCATTCTTGCTTTTGCCCAAAATTGTTAAACACCATGCATTTGAAATCTTTGGCCTGTAACTGAAAGAATATAGTTTTAATTTGCATTTAAATAAAGCAAATTTCCCACTGTAAAGAATTTTCTTTGATTAGTTCCCATAAGCAAGATGGCATTAAAATGCATAGCCAGCTTAAGTTGGATGGGAAGATAAATCAGAGGATAAGCAAGGCAATATCAGGAAGAAAAGGAAAGCTACTCCAGGTACATTTACACAGTTAGCATTCTGATACGACCCAGCAATCCCACTGCTGGGCAAACACACCGAGGAAACCAGAATTTAAAGACACACGTACCCCAGTGCTCATCGCAGTACTGTTTATAATAGCCAGGACATGGAAGCAACCTAGATGTCCATCAGCAGACGAATGGATGAGAAAGCTGTGGTACATATACACAATGGAGTATTACTCAGCCATTAAAAAGAATACATTTGAATCAGTTCCAATGAGGTGGATGAAACTGGAGCCTATCATACAGAGTGAAGTAAGCCAGAAAGAAAAACACCAATACAGTATACTAACATATATATATGGAATTTAGAAAAATGGTAACGATAACCCTGTATGCAAGACAGCAAAAGAGACACAGATGTATAGAACAGTCTTTTGGACTCTGTGGGAGAGGGCGAAGGTGGGATGATTAGGGAGAATGGCATTGAAACATGTATAACATCATATGTGAAATGAATCGCCAGTCCAGGTTTGATGCACGATACAGGATGCTCGGGGCTGGTGCACTGGGATGACCCAGAGGGATGGTATGGGGGGGGGGGGGTTCAGGATGGGGAACATGTGTACACCTGTCGAGGATTCAAGTTGATGTATGGCAAAACCAATACAATATTGTAAAGTAATTAGCCTCCAATTAAAATAAATACATTTATATTAAAAAAATTCTGAATTCTGGCTTTCAATTAAAAAAATGTTAAGCCTTAAGAGATTTCTATATATAAAAACTATACTTTGAGAAGATGCAGTATTATCCTAATTAATACCTCATTTATTATTACCTAGTATCTATGCTATTTTACCTCATTTGCATACGAATTATAAGCTAACTGTCTACAGTGGGCTTTCCTGGTGGGTCAGTGATGAAGAACCCACCTGCCAAAGCAGGAGGCTTGAGTTCAATCCCTGGGTCAGAAAGATCTCCTTGAGAAAGAAATGGCAGCTCACTCCAGTATTCTTGCCTGGGAAATCGCAAGGACAGAGGAGCCTGGTGGGCTGCTGGACACCTGGTGGCCCACGGTGTCACAAGAGAGTCAGACACGACTTAGCGACTAACCAACAACAGAAACTCTCTACAGTAAGCCCCCTACATGTGAACGAGTTCCATTCCAAGAACGTGTTGGTAAGTCCAATTTAAGTCCAACAAAGTGAGCCTAGGTCCCCAAATAACACAATAGGCTATATAGTACTGTATTTTATTAGGTTTATAATATTTTTCGCAGAAATAATACATAAAAAACAAACACACAAAAAATAAAACAATTTGAATTTACCTATCTTGAAAAGTAATAGAAGTATAGTACAATAACTAATGTTCAGGGAATGACTCACCTGTCCATGGAATTCCCTAAGCAAGAATGCTGGAGTAGGTAACCATTCCCTTCTGCACAGGATCTTCCTGGCCCAGGAATCCAACCTGGGTCTCCTGCACTGCAGGCAGATTCTTTACTGTCTGAGCCACCAGGTAAGATTATGCAACCCTAAAAATAAAGCAAACCAGTGGGGTAAACATGGCAGATGCTACTGTCATGATGTTACCCACGAGGCAGGTGGGTATCTGTGCTTTGCCCAAGTTCATGGAGCTGCTCAAGGAAAATGCAAACCACTAGTCCATGTGCAGTGCCATTCCCAACACGACAGGTGCCACCACTTCCCGACGAGAGTCAGCACAATTGATTGGCCTATGCTTTCACTCCGGAGAAGGCGATGGCACCCCACTCCAGTACTCTTGCCTGGAAAATCCCATGGACGGAGGGGCCTACTAGGCTGCAGTCCATGTGGTCGCTAAGAGTCGGACAGGACTGAGTGACTTCACTTTCACTTTTCACTTTCATGCATTGGAGAAGGAAATGGCAACCCACTCCAGTGTTCCTGCCTGGAGAATCCCAGGGATGGGGGAGCCTGGTGGGCTGCCGTCTATGGGGTCGCACAGAGTCGGACATGACTGAAGCGAATTAGCAGTAGCAGCAGCATGCTTTCACTCAACACTTATATTTTGAGCATCTTTAATTTTTAGGAATGTTTATCTCTTACAGATGGTCCTCCTTCTACTCAGGCTTTCTAGATTGCTGAGAGGGAAGCCTTGAGAATATTTTGTTCTTCATGTAGCTGTATAGACAAACTTGCCTCAAGTACCAAGAAGTAGGAAGTTGACCTGCTCAGTGATCATTATTCATTTTAAAGCAAAAAAATTCCATGATTTTTGCCCTTGGATTTTCTACATATTCACAGTAATACAAGTTTTAAGATAAGTTCCTGTGACCAAAGACTTCTGAAAGGAAAAAATCATTAAAGAATGTCCAGAGCATATTTTTATATCAAATAAACATCTGAAAAAATAAAGTTGCAAATGACCTAGTTTGCTTTCAAATAATAAGGTATGCCATTTATTTTTCTAAATTCAGGGGCTTAGAAATTTTATAATTGATTGGACCACAGATCACACGCACATGATTTGTTGCATATATTTATTGTAAACTTCTCTGTCTCTGTTTCTCTCTCACTCCCCACTCTCTGCCCCTCTGTCTCTTTCTCTCTTTTCTTCCTGTGGGATTTCTTTTAAGGTTTCCCAAATTATCAACAAAAAAACTTATGAAGTAGGAAAAGTTAGATGGCTAACAAACACATGAAAAGATGCTCAACATCACTCATTATCTGAGAAATGCAAATCAAAACCACTATGAGGTACCATTTCACACCAGTCAGAATGGCTGCGATCCAAAAGTCTACAAGCAAGAAATGCTGGAGAGGGTGTGGAGAAAAGGGAACCCTCTTACACTGTTGGTGGGAATGCAAACTAGTACAGCCACTATGGAGAACAGTGTGGAGATTCCTTTAAAAACTGGAAATAGAACTGCCTTATGATCCAGCAATCCCACTGCTGGGCATACACACTGAGGAAACCAGAAGGGAAAGAGACACATGTACCCCAATGTTCATCGCAGCACTGTTTATAATAGCCAGGACATGGAAGCAACCTAGATGTCCATCAGCAGACGAATGGATAAGAAAGCTGTAGTGCATATACACAATGGAGTATTACTCAGCCATTAAAAAGAATACATTTGAATCAGTTCTAATGAGGTGGATGAGACTGGAGCCTATTATACAGAATGAAGTAAGCCAGAAAGAAAAACACCAATACAGTATACTAATGCATATATATGGAATTTTGAAAGATGGAATTTTGTAACGATAACCCCGTATGTGAGAGAGCAAAAGAGACACAGATGTATAGAACAGTCTTTTGGACTCTGTGGGAGAGGGCGAGGGTGGGATGATTAGGGAGAATGGCATTGAAAAATACATAATATCATATGTGAAATGAATCGCCAGTCCAGGTTTGATGCACGATACAGGATGCTCGGGGCTGGTGCACTGGGATGACCCAGAGGGATGGTACGGGGAGGGAGGTGGGAGGGGGGTTCACGATGGGGAACACGTGTACACCCGTCACGGATTCATGTTGATATATGGCAAAACCAATACAATATTGTAAAGTAATTAGCCTCCAATTAAATAAATTTATATTAAAAAATAAAATAATGCATTATTTAAAATTGCTATTTGTTTGCTCAAAATGCATTCAAGAAAAATATTCAACATATATTTATGAATAATGGTGATTAAAAACATAGCTTATGTTCTTATTGAACTTCAGGGAGTTGTTTAACCTTCTTAGGCCTCAAATAATAAATCCACCTATCTCAAAGGATTACTGTGAGGATATTTGAGAAAGATTTAATATTGTGAGATTTAATGCAATGTAGCACATTATAGTATGGTTTTTACCATATGCTGTGCTGTGCTTGGTCACTCAGTCATGTCCTACTCTTTGCTTCCCCCTGGACTGTATAGCCTGCCAGGCTCTTCTGTCCATGGGGATTCTCCAGCCAAGAATATTGGAGTGGGTTGCCAGGCCCACCTCCAGGGGATCTTCCCAATCTAGGGAGCTAACCCAGGCCTCCAGCATTGCAGGAATATTCTTTACCATCTGAGCCACCAGGGAAGCCCTTTTAACATATAGTAAGCTCTTAATAAATTCTACTACTTTTATTAACTCTGTACCAGCAATGAGGAAATAAGGGTGAAAAAGAAGCAGCAAAACATGTTGGTAGAGAAATGTAGTGTTAAATAAAAAAATTTTAGCTTGAATTATGCAGATAATTTCCCCCTTTCTGCCATATGCTTTAAAAAATATAAATCAAAATATCTTAAAATTGAGCAAGTCTATATGTATTAGAAAAAGTTAATAATGTTATCCATATGATGAACTGAAACAAAAATTTCATTTATCTAGGTATTTGGAAAATTGTAAATGTTCACTAAATCTTGTTTTTGTAGCTGTAATATTATAAATACCTTTCAAACAAAAGGAAGTATTTGGCAAGATCAATTAACATCCAAGTCATAACCAGGTTTCCATGTTAACCATAGGCTATGATTATCTGGCCCATTTGCCTGCACTCTGCTAGTGAGGATATCTTAGGTCCCGTTAGCTTCACCCACCAGCTTGCTTTTCTATGTTCCCTGTTGATTGGCAGTATCCCAAATCACAACCAGGATGCAAGTGAAAATGAGGCCAGAGACATGTCCCCTGAGTAAGTTGGATAAGTAATGAGTATTTTACTGTTAAACCCAAGTGGAAGTCATTCCAGGTCAGTGCTGCTCACATCTCTTGAGAGCTTACTGAGCCAAACACTGTGATCCATGCTAAGGATTCAAGCAGCAATGAGGTATTCTCCCTTGAGGTATTTATGGTCAATTAAGAGATGCACATATGAACAGATAACCACAGACAGCATGTGCTAAACAGTATGATGAAGTTTCACACAATATGCTGTGCATTTCGTATCACCAGGAGTGTGTGGTAGAGACATGTGTGGGTCGGGGGCAACAGGTAGGCTAGCAGAGTAGACCTGGAGAAGATAAAACTATTACTGAATTTCATACCTTTCTTTCTGGAGCAAATGAGACATCATTCATACGTGAATAGAGGTGAAACATTAATTGTTCTTCACCAGCACGCTTTCTCAATATTTGAATTTTCCATATGTAAAACACCTATTTTACAGAATTTCGTGGGTACCACAAGGGGCACCACCCAGACTCAGAACAGAAATTCCGTATTCTAGATTAGTAGGTGCATAAACGCATAATGGTATAATACTTTGTGCTTATGGTCGAAGGTCTACAGGGTAAGCCCATACAAAGGCAAATATATTTGATTTTCTTGCCCAGAGAACCCATCAACTTGGGGGCACTAACGTGTTTGAACAAGCATGTGTACCTAGAGTAGAAAATAAAAACAAAAACCTGGCATATCAGTGTCTATCCTTACAAAAAAGAGACTTCATTGTAAAAAATACCATCATATTTGTTATAACTAACTCCTTTCATCATCTTAGTTCGGCAAGCTTTTCTTTTCGGCACTGTATGTACCACATACAGATGATGAAAAGATGAATCAGTTGCGTCCACTTCTCTCAAGGAGGTCACTGTCGGTCAGGCTTAGCACTGAATAAACACCATACGCAAAAGAGCACAAAGGTTTTGGTATGAGAGGAATCAGGCACCACCTCGCCCACGCCCTTTATATCTCCAGGAGGACACAGAGGAGCCCCTGCTTATGGATTCTGCATCTTCCATTCTCCACCTGAGCTTGCTGGCGTCTGTTTCCAGCCTGTGGTCAGATTCGTGCTGGATTATGGCTGGCTTGCATCTGTAGGAGTCCCGTGATTCTCTATTAAGACATCTTTCACTGCTGGGAAAAAACAAATCTACACAGGGCGAAAGCAGGTCATTACGGTACTACAGGTCATGGGCCAGGACTGCAGGCGGCCATTTCCAGCTTTCAGCACAGCCTGTTGACAGCAGACAATTATCACAAGGTGTCTTCAAAATACAGACTATACAGCCAAAAGAACTGCTTGTACTAGTATCTCTAAAAGTTGTTGGGCCTCTGTGTCTAAATATTAGGTTGTTTGTCAAAGCATCTTATTTACTCTACATGAATAGCTCCTGCAAGTTCTAAAAACAGATTTTGCCTCTTAAATACACAGGTGTCTGTGTAATTTTTAAATCACTTGCTGAGATTTAAAACCCATTTTATCCATGTTTGGCTCAGATTAACAGGAAGGGAGTTTAGGCTGAAGTAGATGAGCACATAGTCTTTAAATGCTCCTCAAATCTCATTGATGTGATAAACAGATATATGATAACTAGCTTCACCGATTATGGCTAGACCATATCAAAACAATTTCCTTCCAAGAACTGATTTGGCACTCATTGATGTGGCCCATTTTTGCCTTGGAAAAAAAAAAAAATTTTATATATATATATATATATTTCTTTTTAACCAACCAAAGTTCCTAAAAGTCTGTGGGAGCAGAAAGCCCAGTGCTTGGAATCTCAGGATTTCCAAGTGGTGAATATTTCCCTCATCTCTGCTTTTCTTTCTGTAGCAGTTGTCAAAAATAATTGACTCCTCTCAAGTCACACGGACAAAGAATGCCCTCCGAAAAAAAGGGAACAAAGGAGGATGGTAAGCATTCAGGTGACCCGAGTAAGTTCATGTGATGAAACAGCCAAGGAGAGCAGCCAGGGAACAAGAGGAAAGGTGTCTATTTCCTGACCTGGCTGACCCTCACATCAGGAGACCATCAAAGGAGCCTCTTCCACCGGAGTTCGTTTAATACCAGCTATCCTAATGGTTTTTACTCTCTTCTTTCCTTTTTCACTCAGGGTTAAGTGAGTTTTCTATAAAAACACAAAGGATGAATAACCTTCACATGTTGACCGTCTTTAATAACATATTTCTATGGCTCCTTTCTTCAATTGGATACCGGAAGGTTTTAGCTTAAAAATCAAGGCTTTTTTGCACGATTAATTTAGTCTTATATTTTTCTTCTCTATTTACTTATTAATATTTACTACCTTCCCTCACTAAACTGAAAGCTGTGTGAGAAGAGAAACCCTGTCTGTCTTTTTCCTTGATAAAATTCCAGATAGAATTTTTGCTCAGAGGAAGGCTGTCACTAAATATTTGCTGAGTGGGTGTAAATGAATGAATAAATTCATTTACCCTTAATTTTGAAGCATGTCTTTCCTGGTTTTAGTAATGTATTCTACCTTTCTCCCCACAGAATATAGAAGGTGCTAAAGTACTAATACCAGATTTTCTTGCTGGTATACGTTGTAAATGTTCTGTGCGCCATTCTTAATGGAGAATTACAGTTTAAAAGATACTGCAAAGTTTTATGACCATAAACAAGCCTTTGGTGGTCAAAATAGAGATGTAGTTTGCATTTTCTTATGCATCTCAAGTGCAAATTCCTTTGCATTTGAAGAGAAATTAAAGCAAAATCATTTAAGAGCTTGATTAATTTTTTAAAAGATTGCCCAGGTAATTGAAGTATTAAACTAACTGTGCAAATAAAACTGTTGAAAATGGAAGATTTAGCTATTTATCCTAGAGGTAAGCAAAGGCTGTTTGTTAGGTTAATCTTCTCTATTCCCCGAGCTCACCTTATTTTTAAAATTTATTTATTTTTAATTGGAGGGTAATTGTCTTACAGTATTGTGTTGGTTTCTGCCATGTATCAACACGAATCAGCCATAGGGATACATATATCCCCCATTTTGAACCTCCCTCCCTCCTCCCACCTCATCCCACTCCCCTAGGTTGTCACGGGGCAATGAATTTGAGATCCCTACTTCCCACTAGCTATCTGTTTTACATATGGTAATGTATATGTTTCAATGCTACTCTCTCAGTTCATGCCACCCTCATTGGAAAAGACCCTGATGCTAGGAAAGATTGGAGGAAGGAGGAGAAGAGGATGACAGAGGATGAGACGGTTGGATGGCATCACCGACTCAATGGTGGACTCCAGGAGATGGTGATGGACAGGGAGGCCTGGCGTGCTGCAGTTCATGGGGTCGCAAAGAGTCGGACATGACTGAGTGACCGAACTTCCCCTTCCCCCACTGTGCCCACAAGGCTGTTCTCTACGTCTGTCTCCTTTGCTGTTCTGGAAATAGGTTCACCAGTACTATGCTTCTGGATTCCATGTGTATGTGTTAATATGTGATATTTGTTTTTCTCTTTCTGACTTACTTCACTCAGTATAATAAGCTGAGCTCACCTCTTATCCCACTTTAAGTTGATAGTTGTTCTTAGGGCACAATTTTTCTCTTTTCCTGAATATGGCATGAGTTTTCATGTCCAAGAATCATTCCGAATATCAGTTCAGAAAGCAGAAAACAGATACAAGCAAAGTCTAAAAAATATTTTATAGAGGAGGGCGGAATCTATAATGAGCCAAATACCCTGCTGCTGCTGCTAAGTCACTTCACTCATGTCTGACTCTGTGTGACCCCACAGACGGTAGCCCACCAGGCTCCTAAATCCATGGGATTTTCCAGGCAAGAGGACTGGAGTGGGGTGCCATTGCCTTCTCCGGCCAAATACCCAGAGGCCATGATTCTGCACCTGGTTCTGGAGTTAAATACCAATGTTATGTAGGTAGAATAGGGAAAAGGAGTCCAAAATGGCGATGGCTAAAAGACAAGGAAGGTCAAAGGAAGGTCTGAGGACCAGAGTGAAGACTTCAGACAGAACAAACAGCACTCCTGGCTAAGCCCAATTTGCATACGGCAGGCCCAGGTGGAGGAAAAAATATATAAAAGGAGGAGCCAAAGCTCTTTCTCAGGGACTCTCTCTCTCCCGCGTGCGTGCGCTCTTTTCTCTCTCTCTCTCTCTCCCCCTCCCCACGCACTCCTCCACTCTCTTCTCTTCGAGTCTTGGATTCTCCTGCTATCTTCTAAATAAAATGGAGCTGTAACACTGATTTGCCTAAGAGCTGTAGCACGGTTTGTCCAAGACCCGAGAGCTGTGACGCGCGAGGGCTTTAATGTCCGTTGCTCCAAATCTTTGTTGTGACAAGACAAAGAACCGAGGAACATACACTCGCGTGACACCAACCAACTGTGAATGAAACCCAAGCATCACAATCACCTTCCTCCACTTGTCCTGCCTTGGGATCTGGGGTGACAGGAAAGATGCTAGCCGGCAATTCACTGTGTGGTGACATTTGACAGTGAGGCAAACTCAGCAAATACAGGCTATGGTAAAGATGGGCATCCTTCCACATGGTGGTTCAGGAAGCAACAAAGACTAGGACCTAAGACAGACAGAAACAGCCCTGCGTGACTGAGTTCTGCTGAGTCTGCTGGTCAAAGAAAAATTCCCACTTCCAAGGCCAGGGGATACTGATTAGGAGGTGCTTTTGCTGTTCACTGTTCCTAGCTTCCACTTACATAAAGCTGACATACCTGGAGAGCCCAGGGTCAGCATAATTTCGTATTCGCCACTCATTGGAAATTGCCCTATGTGGGTTATGCAAGTTTCTGGTACCTGACACAGCAACTTTCCATGAAGATCCCTGCTCATTATTATGAAAAGGGGAATTTTTTTTTTTTTTTTTTTTTTAGAAATTCGACTTCTTGAACCCCATTCAGATGTTTTGCCTTGGTGGTTGTTAACCAGATTTCACTTCAGAATTCCTGTGGGATGTTATGCAGACAGCCACCCCCGAAGCTTCTGGCTCAGTGAATCTGAGGAAGGAACCAGTGGAGGGTGACACGTGGCTGAGAAATACTGTTTCAAATCACACACATACCAGGAAACGTAGATTCATCTCACAGAAATATATGGCCAATATTTCAAGATGAGACCTGGTGAGATAAATAGCATGATAGTGAACTAGAAGATAGTTTCATTTATGTAATGAATTTATAATAAATTATTGTTATTCATAGTAATTCTTAATGCAGATTGAGCACCCATTAAGTGTCAAAGATCACGGCTAGTCATGAACGCGTAATCTCATTTTAATACTATTTAAAATGAGAGGAAGGAGTATTACCTCTATTTCATATAAGAAGAGACTAAATGACTAGGCTCTGGTGAAAAACCTATTATGTGTTAAAAATTCATTCAAGGGGAAGTTTGCCTATGCCTGAAACACAACCCCTTTTCCACTGCATACTTGACCTCCAGGGTCTTTCCTCAAGAAGTCGGCAGAGAACGGGCTCATCCCCAGGACATAGCCACACCTCTGGCTGAGAGATGAGTGATACATTAATAGTAGGTATATGTACGGTGGCCACATGTTCTTAAACAAAAATGAGGCCCCTTTTACTGAAAACGGGGCAGCGTATTCTAAATCACACAACTTTGCACATTATAGAACAACTGGTAAACATATATAAGTACGTGATAAACAGCATGTGGAAGGAAGAGAGGTCTGCAGATAAAAAGAACATTCGAAGCTGATGCTTAACCAAGGTTGTGGAAGAGATGGCAGGCTGACTGAATTGAACTATCTTAACATCTTACTGTCTCCCAGTATTCTCTCAGTTCAGTTCAGTTCAGTCACTCAGTCGTATCCGACTCTTTGCAACCCCATGAATCTCAGCACGCCAGGCCTCCCTGTCCATCACCAACTCCCAGAGTTCACCCAGACTCACGTCCATCAAGTCAGTGATACCATCCAACCATCTCATCCTCTGTTGTCCCCTTCTCCTTCTGGCCCCAATCCCTCCCAGCATCAGAGTCTTTTCCAATGAGTCAACACTTCACATGAGGTGGCCAAAGTACTGGAGTTTCAGCTTTAGCATCATTCCTTCCAAAGAAATCCCAGGGCTGATCTCCTTCGGAATGGACTGGATGGATCTCCTTGCAGTCCAAGGGATTCTCCAGAGTCTTCTCCAACACCACAATTCAAAAGCATCAATTCTTCAGCACTCAGCTTTCTTCACAGTCCAACTCTCACATCCATACATGACTATTGGAAAAACCATAGCCTTGACTAGACAGACCTGTGTTGGCAAAGTAAAGTCTCTGCTTTTCAATATGCTATCTAGGTTGGTCATAAAAACATAGAACAGAAAGCAATATTTTTCTCAGAAGTCATTGAAGTTTTTCATATAAAATTCTCTGATAACATTAATTTTAAAATGTTTTATTTATTTATTTTTGGCTGTGCCAAGTCTTCATTGCTGTGCCAGTTTCCTCCAGGGTTTCTCACTGCAGTGGCTTCTCTTGCTGAAGAGCATGGTCTTTAGAGCATTCAGGCTTCGGTTGTTGTGGCTCATGGACTCAGGAGCTGTGGTTCCTGGGCTCTAGAGCACAGGGTTTTTCACTGCAGTGGCTCCTCTTGCTGAAGAGCATGGTCTTTAGAGCATTCAGGCTTCGGTCATTGTGGCTCATGGACTCAGGAGCTGTGGTTCCTGGGCTCTACAGGTTCAATAATTGTGGCACATGGCCTTAGTTGCTCTGTGGCATGTGGGATCCTCCTGGATTAGGGATCCAACTCATGTCTCCTGTATTTGCAGGTGAATTTTTTACCACTGAGCCACCAGGGAAGCCCCTCTGAAAACATTTAAAGATACAAAATGTAACTCAGATGTCCTGAGTTTATAGGGTGTGAAATCTAGATAAGACAAAGTATGCTATGCTGAAATTATATTGCTTTAAAATGAAATGCATTTTATACAAAACAAAGCTTTGTTCGAAAACAGTGTAAGAATGCAGTTTCCTACTAAGTTGTCTGAGGTATGAAGTGATATAGAAAATGGATATCGTATAACCTTATTCTGTTTATCAATATATAATTATGAAGTAATTTACAATAATGCAGTTATTGATTTAACTTCACCCATGTGCCTTCAAAGGATATTTATACTTTGAGAACGAAATTTAACTAAATTATTGGGTGAAAATTGCCACTACGCAGTCCTAATTAGAAACCAGATGCTGTTGTGAAGATCATGTTTTATCTTGGGACTCTTCTGATCCCAGTATAGTTGCCTTTTTAATAGACTGATGTTGCTGTAGCATAACAATTGGGAATAGCTTATATCAATTCTATTGAAGTGAGCCTCATGCATCAGCATATGGTAAATAGAAAAACATTCCATACTTCCCCGAAATACTATGATACCTCACAAGACCCAAGAGGAGCAGAGTTAACAGCTAGGCTGCAAAGTTAGGAGTTGTCAAGATATGTGTGTGGGCTTGCCTCAACGTGGATTCACGCAAAACTCTATACTTGTGAAAAAAAAAAAAATTAGAAAGAAGGAAGGGAAGAGCGATGGACTAGAGGAAAGGAAGTGAAAGGGAAAGAAGCAAGGAAAAGAAGACCTGTTGCAAAAAACACAAGGGCCACCATATGCAATCATATCTCACTTTGAATGCTTATAATAAAATAGAGATAATAATATACCATTTATTGGGTTATTACCACTTGCAAGGACCTTCCTGTTATGTACTAATTTATTTGCTCTTTGAGTGAAGTTTTGTTGTCCCTCTTTTGCAGACGAGATGGCCAAGACTTTGAGGAATCAGTAACATAAAGCCAGGGTTTGAACCCAGGCAGTGTGGCTACAGAGTCTGCATCCTTAATCAGTAAGCATTGGTACCTCAGTATACTTTCAAATTCAGTTGATTTTGAAAACAGAATTATGAACACAAATAAAATTGGAGGGACAGAGTGGAAATTACTCCTAAAGTTTGAGGAGGATAGTTGAAGACAGAACTTGAGACTTCAGCCTATCTCTTTCTTGCTCCTCATGTCTTCAATCTGCAATTATGTCACCAGGTACCCAGAACAGTCATAATGTGCTAATAATTAAAGGCATAATCATTAAAGTAGGCATAATGATTGACCTGGGCTTCCCAGGTGGCTCAGTGGTAAAGAATCTGCCTGCCAATGCAGGAGACACAGGTTCAATCCCTGGGTTCAGAAGATGCCCTAGAGAAGGAAATGGCAACCCACTCCAGTGGGCTGCCTGGAAAATCCCATGGACAGAGGAGCCCTGTGGGTTGTAAAGAGTCGGACATGACTGAGCATCTAAACAAAAATGTTTGACCTCGGGTGTAGAGAATATACCTGTAGTGAAACAACGAAAATGTTTCTTTACAAATTGAAAATAATCAGGCATTAGGGGTTTAACTCTACAGTACATTTAACAGATCCCAACAAGCAAAGCTAAGATTTAGGCTAATAAATATAGTAACTTAAAATAGGAACAATAACATAACTCTCTCCCTAGAAAGTGCCAAACTAAACTTTACCTCTAGGAATACCAAGACCAAAGTGAAGGAGCTCAGCCAAGTATCCTTCTGAATCTGATTTTGTTCCTTCCCTAAAATTGTTGTATTTTTGTTATCTGTGAAAAATTTATTTCATATGGTTATATCAGAACTGTAGGAGACAAAGATTTTTCCTTTCCTTTCTGCTATAAGCAGAAAGGAAGTGGAATAACCATTATTATAATTATCAAATGCATAGGCTTTGAAATCAGATGACTCAGCAGTTCCGTTTGCCAAAGATGTCCTTTAAGATACTGTTATGGGGTGGTGTAGGTGCTTGCCCAGCTCAAGGGAAGACATAAAGTTGCTTCATTTTAGTTTTATTCAACTTGGGGAGCTGCAGAGAGACTTTCATTTCTAAGCCTACCAGGTGGTCTAGAACTCCATCCTGTATTTTCTATAATTATGTGTTTCTTAAAACACAGACAAGAGGATAGTTTTATGAGATAATTTAAAATAATAGTTTTCAAACCTGTTTTATGCAATACATAAGCTCTTTATTTACTAACTTATTCACCAAAGTATGAGTAGCCTGGGTAGAGATGGGTCTTAGGAAACAAGGATTATTTTACCATTTTAACTACCTTCCCACAATATGAACAAACAATGGAGATTATTTTGCATAAAGTATCACCCAGACAAGAAAGAATCAGTATTGGTGAGAATGTATAGAAAAGGGAACCGCATGCACAGTTGGTGTGAATGCACACTAGCACAGCTACTCGGGAAAACAGCGTGATCATTCCTCAGAAAACTAAAAATAGAGCTACCGTAGGATCCAGCAATCCCAATTCTGGGTATTTATCCAAAGGAAACAAGAACACCAACTCAGGATATAGATGTATCCTTATATTCATTGCAGCACTGTTTTCAACAGCCAAGATTTGGAAGCAATCTAAAGTCCACTGAAAGAGGATGGGTAAAGAAGACGTGCTACATATACACAGTGGAATATTACTCAGTCATAACACAACGGAATCTTGGCATCTGTGGCAGCCTGGATGGACCTAGAGGGCTTTATGCTAAGTTAAATGAGTCAGACAGAGAGAAAAACGCCATATGGTTTCACTTACACGTGGAATCTAAGACACAAAACAGAAACAGGCTCAGATACAGAGAACAAATTGGCCAGAAGGGAGGAAAGTGGCGGGGAGGGAGTCAGCGGCTGGTGAGCGAAATAGATGAGGGAAGTTAAGAGGTACAAACTTCTAGCTATAAAATAAATTAAAAATAAAGCTCATTCAAGTTCATGGGCAAAAATATCACTACATGTTTATCTCTAGGACTCCAGTTGTGAAGCAAACTAGAGGACTTCACGATGACAAAGATTCTTCTGACCAATACACCTAGCTCATTCTCATCCTCAGGTCTCTGCTAAACAGCAGCGTCCTGGGAGTTTCCCTTTTAAATCCAGCCTCCCGTTGTCCACTCCTCACTACTGTCAGATATTTTCTATCACTCCTCTTTGCTGGTTTTCATCGTTTATACTTACTAAAGTTTTCATTTGTGTATTCACTTGTCACTGCTTTCTTACATTACTTTTTAACCCCCTTGAGAGTGAGGACCACGTTTATTTTATTCACCAAATGTGTGTAATCGTTCACAGTACCTGCTGCAGAGTGTCACTCCAGAACACGTGCTTATTGACTAATTACGGGTTGAATGGACTTCCAGTGGTGCCATGTGCAGTGTTGTTCATGTTAGAGAGCGTGGATGCCTCCCACCTCCACGCTCAAACAAATGATGTCTCTCAGTTTAGCGTTCAAAGGAATTATTAATGTCCCACTTGTGCTAAGACACTGATGCAGTCCTTTCCTATGCCTTCAATTTGTCTAAGGAATTTTTTTTTAATTCACAAGTTACTGTTGCCTAAAATACAATGAAGATCAAAATATCTTCTCACACATATTTAGGAAAACAAAACTTGGCTATAAATAAAAGCTCAAAGAAATAATAATTCCAGGTATTCTATTCCTTGAATATGTCAAGAATCAAATATATAATAAAATGAAGCTAAGTTTACTTACTGATTAAGACCCATCCATTCAGCCAACAGATGTTGTGGTGCAGAGAAGTTAATATAATAAAATATAATACGGCTTGATATAAAGGTTAGAGTGGTTGATATATGATTGTGACAAGACACCATTATTGAAAATTGAGTTTCTTAAGATTAAAACAAAAAGGTTTGGGATATTAGTGATATTTGTAGTCAATAGTAAGCAGATAAAAGTTTCATAATGACATATTAGTCAAGAATTTTCTTTTTCCAAATGACCAATTCATCGAGTACTAAAAAAGAATTTTTGTGATTAACTGTTGCAGAAGCATTTTATCTGAAATCATTTGCTATTATTTAATATAGAAACCCCTCTGATACTATCAGAGAAAGCTGACAATGGCGGATGGTTTTGAAAGATTATTTTTAATATTTGGCATAATAGTCTGTAATGGTTCCTATGGCTCTGATCACTCAAAAATTGAATAAAAAAGCAAAGGTGAGGTTGAATCCCCTCATATTGCCTTAATAACAATAAACATTTATGTGGTGCTCTGTACCTGTGATTTCATTTGTCCTTTATCTCCTGACATGTCCCCAGTTGTTTTCAGATCACAGAAGCACCACGGTTATCATTTTGGATGCCCATATTCTAACTTGTGTTAAAGAAAAACTCCTGAGATAATGAAATCACATTTAGCTTTAGCATCGACCAAGAAATGATGTTGGTATTTTGATCTCACGTGGAAGAACATGAGGAGTGTGTGCAACTGTGGTTGGTATAAAACTATGAACGAGGCTCAAAGGCAGAATCAGTGTGTTCTTTGGGTGGATATTAAGAAAATAGGAGTAAATGAATCAAGGACCGCAGTAGGTCTTCATTCAAGCAGGAGAAAGACTTAAAAATAACTGATATTTCAGTACTAAACATCTCTACTTAGCATGTTAAGGGCTTCCCAGGTGGTGCTAGTGGTGAAGAATCCACCTGCCAGTGCAGGAGACATAAGAGATGTGGGTTCAACGCCTGGGTTGGGAAGATTCCCTAGGGAAGGGAATGGCACCTCACTCCAGTATTCCTGCCTGGGAAATCTCATGGACAGAGGAGCCCTCAGACTATGATTCACGGGGCTGCAAAGAGTCAAACAGGGCTGAGTGACTGAGCACACACTACATCAGTGTCGTTTTCAATTACAGTTTCCTCAAGACATTCGCCCAGTAGTGGGACTACTGGGTCATATAGTAGTTTTATTCCTAGTCTTTTTTTTTTTTTTTAAATAAATCTCCATACTGTTCTCTATGGAGTGCCTATATCAGTTTGCATTCCCACCAACAGTACAAGAGGGTTCCCTTTGCTCCAAGTCCTCTCCAGTCAAATGATAGTCGGTAGAATTTTCTGTATGACACAGGGAACCCAAAGCTGGTGCTCTGTGACAACCTAGAGGGGTGGGATGGGGCGGGAGGTGGGAGGGAGGTTTAAGAGGGAGGGAAAAATTGTATTCTTACGGCTGATTCATGTTGACACAGAGTAGAAACCATCACAGTATTGTAATTATCTTCCAGTTAAAAATAAAATTACAAAAAAAAAGGTAAAGCCTGATATTTCTGGCCAAAGAATTGGAAAAGGGGCATCCAGTAGAGACCTACCAGGGAGGTCCACCTCTGCCCAACGCCATGGTCAGGAGGGCCTCTCCGGGAACTCGTGCCCTCTCTTCCCAGGGGACCCTCAGCAGAAGCATCGGGGAGGTCAGCCCCATACCCTGGGCAGTCGCAGGCCTGATCTGCCACTGTCAGCATCGCTAGGGCTCCTGCTCCATGCAGGGCAATGATGACACCATGACCACAAGCCCAGTGTTTCCTGAACCTCCCACCCCGTGGCACTGCGAAGGGCAGGTAGTACTTGCAAGGATCAGCCAGAAACCCCAGGAACGCCACAGGAATAAACGATCAGAATAGCATTTGCAAAGTCTCTAAACATTCCATTATCATCAGAACTACAGCTCCTAAAACAATCCAGGACTTACATGCTAAAGTTACTCAGAGTTACTGACAACTAAAAAAAAAAAAGATTTTAATAGGATAAAGAGTATTCTAATATATTTAATGCATCAAGGATACATATAGAAAAGTCATTTGTTAAACCAAGAAGCATTAAAAAAAAAAATTGAAGGAGAAAACACAAGACAACCAGCCAACACTGAGATGAATCACTTGTTAGAATTATCTGATACTTTTTTAAAGCAACCATCATCTTGTTGTCATCAGTGCTAAGTTGTGTCCGACTCTTTGTGACCCCACGGACTGCAGTACATCAGGCTCCTCCATCCTCTGCTGTCTCCCAAAGTTTACTCCAATTCATGTCCATTGAGTCAGTGATGCCATCCACCCTCTCCTTTTTCCTTCAGTCTTGCCCAGCATCTGGATCCTTTCCATCTAGATACTTCAATAAACAATCACAAATTCTCTTGAAAAAAATGGAAAAAAAAAAAAGCAAAACCTTAGCACAGTAATAGAAGTTATAAAAATGAACCAAATAGAAACTATATAACTGGAAAATGGAATAATTTCAATAAAAACTTCCTGGGTGGGTTCAGTGGCAGGGTAGAGATGACACAGGACAGATATAGTGACAGTGAGGACAGATCAATGGCTTGTTCACCCTGAACAAGAGAAAGGAAACAGACAGAACTGAATGACACGGAGAAAGACAGGAACGGAGACCCAGGGAACCCTGGGACAGCTACAGGAGATCTGATGTTTGTGACCTCGGAGTCTCAGAATGAGAGCAGAAAGACCGTGGGCCTGAAGATGTATTTAAAGAAACAGTGGCTGAAATTTTCCAACTTTAGTGAACAGCAAAATCCTAGAGACTCAAGCTGAACATACCCCAAACAAGATAACAATTAAAAAAAATCATACCAAGGCCAAACATAAGTAGAAATTAACTTAATTAATATTAAATTAATTAAGTAAATTAATAATCAAACTGAAAATTAAAAGAAAGTAAAACATAAAAACAGAGAGAAATGGCATATTAACTTATAGGGAAATATTAGTTCAATAATGGTGATTTTCTCATCTGAAACAACAGAAGCATCAGAACATCTTTCAAACGCTGAAAGAAAAGAACTGTCAACCCAGAAAGTGAAATCCAGTGAAATTATTCTTCAGAAATGCAGGTGAACTGAAGACATTCCCAGAAGAAAGAAAAATAATGCAATTTGTCACCAGCAGATCAACCCCAAAAGAATAACTAAAGAAAGCACAACCCATAAAAGGAGAAACAGGCAAATTTACAGGCTTTTGCTCAGCAAAACTCCCTGCTAAGATATTACAAAGACAAATTATAACTATCAGTATATACCTATTATAATGTTTCAAATAAAAACTTGTGATAACAACAAATGCTAGTAAATATGCAGAAAAACTAGATTTTGATCTGAGTGTACATAACTGGTGAGGGCACATAAGTATGTATAACAAGTATACAAACTAAATATACACGATGAGTACTTATGTGCATGAGTATACATAATGAGTATTATGAGTATAAGTATGCTGATGTTTAAGCTGGTTTTAGAAAAGGCAGAGGAACCAGAGATCAAATTGCCAACATCCGCTGGATCATAGAAAAAGCAAGAGAGTTTCAGAAAAACATCTGTTTCTGCTTTATTGACTATGCCAAAGCCTTTGACTGTGTGGATTACAATGAACTGTGGAAAATTCTGAAAGAGATGGGAATACCAGACCACCTGATCTGCCTCTTGAGAAATTTGTATGCAGGTCAGGAAGCAACAGTTAGAACTGGACATGGAACAACAGACTGGTTCCAAATAGGAAAAGGAGTTCGTCAAGGCTGTATATTGTCACCCTGTTTATTTAACTTATATGCAGAGTACATCATGAGAAACGCTGGACTGGAAGAAATACAAGCTGGAATCAAGATTGCCGGGAGAAATGTCAATAACCTCAGATATGCAGATGACACCACCCTTATGGCAGAAAGTGAAGAGGAACTCAAAAGCCTCTTGATGAAAGTGAAAGTGGAGAGTGAAAAAGTTGGCTTAAAGCTCAACATTCAGAAAATGAAGATCATGGCATCCGGTCCCACCACTTCATGGGAAATAGATGGGGAAACAGTAGAAACAGTGTCAGACTTTATTTTTCTGGGTTCCAAAATCACTGCAGATGGTGACTGCAGCCATGAAATTAAAAGACGCTTACTCCTTGGAAGGAAAGTTATGACCAACCTAGATAGCATATTCAAAAGCAGAGACATTACTTTGCCAACAAAGGTTCATCTAGTCAAGGCTATGGTTTTTCCTGTGGTCATGTATGGATGTGAGAGTTGGACTGTGAAGAAGGCTGAGAGCTGAAGAATTGATGCTTTTGAACTGTGGTGTTGGAGAAGACTCTTGAGAGTCCCTTGGACTGCAAGGAGATCCAATCAGGCCATTCTGAAGGAGATCAGCCCTGGGATTTCTTTGGAAGGAATGATGCTGAAGCTGAAACTCCAGTACTTTGGCCACCTCGTGCGAAGAGTTCACTCACTGGAAAAGACTCTGATGCTGGGAGGGATTGGGGGCAGGAGGAGAAAGGGATGACAGAGGATGAGATGGCTGGATGGCATCACTGACTCGATGGACTTGAGTCTGAGTGAACTCTGGGAGTTGGTGATGGACAGGGAAGCCTGGCGTGCTGAGATTCATGGGGTCGCAAAGAGTCGGACACGACTGAGTGACTGATCTGATCTGATAAACTATCAGTATACATAACTGATCGTATGGCATGGTACAGTCACTGGTAGAATGCTAGTCACTCTGAAAAACAGTTGGGCAGTTTTTAAGAAACTGTAAAAGATCTTAGCATATAACTGGCAATTGCACTCATGGGCATTTATCCCAGATAAATTAAAAGAAAAAACAAACTTATTTTCCTACAGAAACTTGTACATGGATGTTTATAGCAGCTTTATTTGTCACAGTCCCAAATTAAAAACTACCCAGATGAGTCAAAGCTTAAACCTCAGAATGATACTTAGTTTATTTGACTTAATTTTCATACTATTTTAGGTCACTTATTTGAAGATTTTACCAATTTTTTAAAAAACATTCTACTTGAAACCAATTGTGCTAATCCTCCTCCCTCCCTTCTTACATGCTTCCTTAAACATTATAAAGCCAATAAATTGTATTCCTTTGTTGCCTAATTAAAAATCTGACCAGTAAGGCTTACCCAACTTTGCTCTGAGACAGAGTTACAAAGCTGAATTTAAAAGTTACAAAGATGAATACCGTCACATGACTGCAAAACTCAGGCATGAGGATCATCGTGTGATAAATTAACTTAGAAATTATAAGTTGCTATTAAAACATACACACACGTATTTTAATATTGATTTCAAGATCACTCTGCCTATATCTGAATTATTTGATCCAATCAAATAAAATACAAAATTTGGTGCAGTGAGTTGTGCAGATAAGTATCAAGAATGTATTAGTTTTTAATTTCAACGTCCATACTTATGCTCATGTGTTACAAGTAGAGAGAAACATTAGCATCCTTATTAGCATCTTGACATGATCAAAGCAGAACTATTCATAAATACCGGGCATGATTCAAGAGACTCCAGTCAGTTTAGTCGCTCAGTCGTGTCCAACTCTTTGCGAGCCCATGGACTGCAGCATGCCAGGCCTCCCTGCCTATCACTAACTCACGGAGCTTGCTCAAACTCACGTCCATCGAGTTGGTGAAGCCATCCAACCATTTTGTCCTCTGTCATCGCCTTCTCCTCCTGCCTTCAATCTTTCCCAGCATCAGGGTCTTTTCCAGTGAGTCAGTTCTTTGCATCAGGTGGCCAAAGTATTGGAGCTTTAGCTTCAACATCAGTCCTTCCAATGAACATTCAGGACTGATTTCCAAAAGAGCCCAGCACTCTCCAAATTCTTCTCTCACACACAACATCATCGTCTGCCTGAAATTCTCATTTCTCCCTCTTCCTCTGGGTTAAGTCACAGAGGGTGCTGTGTTAAAGTGTACATACACCATTTAGAAGGGTCCAAATGGTAGGATAAAAGTGTTACTCAACCCAATAGCTCTAGCCATACTTCTGCCACAATTGAGTTACATGAACGGGGGAAAAAAAATGCTACTTCATTATATTCCCTTTGAGACAATAATAAGAACCAAGTTAGTGGTTTGCAAGCTGTTTTGCTGGCCAAGGAACGTTTTGTTCTACTAAATTCTTGCAAGAAAAGCCAGAATATGAGAGTTAGTTAGAAACAGAGCCTGTGCAGGAAGCGGAGTCAGAGGCCTGGAGCTCAGCTTTTGCCTCTCCCTGCGCTGGCCCCTGTAACAGTCTTTATGGCTCCGCAGAGCCCAGTTTACAGGGGTCTTTAAGATAGTCTTTAGGAATTTGTAACGATTTCAGACTGCATGGATGTCTGTTTAGAAAAGAGTGATTCTGAAGGGGCCTCATTGCCAGAGGAGATGAAACGGAGGAGAAGATGTGGAGCGGGCCAGCTCACTGTGGTCTGGACGTGTCCTTGACTGGGTTGGGGGTGACCGCACTCGTGCAGAGGGACCTAGGTCCAGCACAGCCCAGGAGGGCACTTGAGGAGGAGCAGCAGGTCTGACAGGAGGGAAGCCACACACATACAGTGGCTGAGACCAGCAGTTGTCCCGGATGGACTTCCTCCATGTATACACTCCCTGGAAAATCCTTCCAAGAGGGGGAGCAGAGTGCAAATAGGAAAGGCACTCAAGAGAGAAGAGCCAAAAAAAAAAAAAAAGATTGCTGCAGCCATTACCTAAATATTGCCAGATGTGCTGGGGCAGAGAGCAGAGGGCAAGCCTGCTCTTGATTGACTTTCCCACTGCGAGGGTTCTGGCCGTGAGAAAACGCTCCTGCGTCCTTCAGAATCAGAAGGCTTTGTTGTTGCTGTTCAGTCGTTCAGTTGTGTCTGACTCTGTGACCCCGTGGACTGTGGCACGCCAGGCCTCCCTGCCCTTCACTGTCTCCTGGAGTTTGCTCCAATTCGTGCCCGTTGAGTCAATGATGCCATCCAACCATCTCGTCCTCTGTTGCCAGCCCTGCCTACAGAGGACAGTGACAACCAGCCCGTGCTTAAAGCTGAAGATGATCTTGGCAATTTCATTTAACTCCAACTCCAACTGAAGTTAAGATTTATAATCTAGCAGATATAACTGTGATGTCAGAAACTTGTTAGTTTGACTTTGACAGTAAGACATTTAGACAGTGGAGGATGGCAGTGACCGCTGGATTATTCAATTCATCTGAGAGAATATTTCTGTTAGATGAAGAACTCCTTATCAAGAAAGATGAAAAACAGGATTTCTGGGCAAATTCTCATCATTTAAGAGAGGAAGTACTAAAGATCCACAAGAATCACATACTTCATGGCAACAATGGCCATGCTTTTAAACTTTATTGGCAAGATAAATACACACTTAATTGTATAATTATTTCATATTCAAAAGTAGCCTTGTATATTGGATTTTAAAACATGACAATTTTCAAAATGTGTTTGAAGAAACATTTTAAGTCCAAAAGCTTCTGATGGTGCTTATCAGACTGTGGAAACTTTTCATTCTCACAACTGGTATCATGTAACCAAGAAATTTTGCAAAAAAAAAAAAAAATCCTAGTAAAATGGGTAGAGTGAAAATTAAAGCAAACAGTATAAGATACATGATATTTACATAGATGGATCATAGAAATGATCTCTGACCAGGAAACTTTTTAGAGAAGAATGCTGTTCCCTTATCATACAAATAAGATCTACTTCATGAAAGATGATTTTGTTACTTCTCCAAATTGTGACCTTGTGAAACCTTTTGTGGTTGCTCTTCTGTCAAAGTAGTTTTTCTTTAAAATCTCTGATAAGAAGTGACAGAACAACAATGGAGCTTTGTGTCACCTACAGTTAGGCTTGGTTACGTCAAACGAAAATCAGACAAAATCAGTATCTGAAACAAGAAAGAAGTTTGTTTCTCACAGAAAAGAACTCTGCCAGTAGACAGCATAGGACTAAGACGATAGTACTGCTGCTGCTAAGTCGCTTCAGTCGTGTCCAAGTCCTGCCAAAACACGGTCCTTTTACCTTATGTCTCGGCCGTTCTGAGTACGAGGATTCCATTTCAGGGTCCAAGATGTTTACCTGGGTTCCGGGCATCATATCTTTCTAAACAAGCCCTCAGGAAGAGTGAGGAGAGTTCAACAGATGTGCCTTCTGACCTTTAAAGATATTTTCTAAAGTTGCACAGAATGTATCTCCTGATATGTCATTGGCTAAAATGTGATAACATGAGCACACCTGGTGAAATGTCACACTTCTACTGGGTGACTACGTACTAACAACAACAACAAAAAGATTAAAGATCTTCTTACTGGGGTAAATCAGAGCACAGATATCAATGTGGAAACTAGCAATTTTAGTCAAAAGGTAGTTGGAAATGGTAACCTACTCCAGTATTCTTGCCTGGAAAATCCCATGGACAGAGGAGCCTAGCAGGCTATATTCTGTGGGGTCGCAAGAATCAGACACGACTGAGCAACTAAACCACCACCAGTTGAAACACAGGCTTTATTTTAAAATTTATCTCAGAAGTTCTAGCAATTGAATCTTAGAGTCTCTCTATGCATACAGAATCCATTTTCCAGGTCTTAAGCAATTCTAGATTGTACCCTTTGAAATTAACATTTAAATCAATACTTTTAAATATGTTTTAACTATACATCACATTATAGAAGTCAGTTCCCCCAGAATAGTTGATTTGTTCAACTATCATCTTCTGATCATGGAAGATAGCATCTCAAAAAATATACAAACAGATTTATAGGAATGCATATTAAATCAGTATCCAGCATTTTAACCAGCTATGAGTATATCACCCTATCTAAAACATTTTGAAGTAGCCAGTATGATTAAACTCTCATTTTATGTTATTAATAAATAGCATCCTGTTAGTATGATTTTTACTTCTTTCCAAATTTTTTTTTTTTTCCTCTATTGACAGAAACCCTTCATAGTCCTAGAAAAAAAATGCATTCAGTAGAATTTGATGTGGAAAACAATAGGTAATTATTTTTTCTGTTATATTTTCATTAATTTTATTTGCTTAGCTCATATTTCTCTAGTGGCTTGGAAGTTATAATTACATTTTTTTGTAATAGTGAACATCTTTTTGTTATTTAAAAGCATTTTGAGATTTTTTTATCTCTATCAAGGTCAATATTATATTATAGCTATGTATTAATTATCATCTTTGGAAAATGAGAAATCTTGAGAGTTTTTATTGTCCTTACTGTCTCTTCCCACTTTACAATTTTGATTGATGTTATATGGGGTTTGAATCTAAATATTATTATTTTACATTATTAATTTTTCTTCGGACACTTACTTTTGAATTTATTTTTTGTTTTGTAGCCATGTTAATTGCAGCTCTCAAGACTTTATTTTGGGTTTAGCTCATTTCTATTGATTCCTAGCATCTCTTTTTCCACTGACATCCTTATTCTTGAGTTCTTTATACTAATATATCTCTAGGTTGGCTGGACAGTAGCCTTAAAGAGTGAATGCAGTACTTTCTGTTGTTTAGTTGTTAAGCCATGTCCAACTCTTTGCAACCCCAGGGACTGGGGCCCTCCAGGCTTCTCTGTTTCCCAGGCAAAGAATACTGGAGTGGGTTGCCATTTCCTTCTCCAGAGGATCTTCCCCACCCAGGGACTGAACATGCATTTCTTCATTGGCAGGCAGACTGTTTACCACTAAGCCACCAGGGAAGCCTGCAGTATTGTCTAAACACTGGTCTTTCCTAGAAACGATCTTTTGACTAAGTACATTGTTCTTTCACCACCCCCTCAACCCCTGTCCCTTGATAGCCAGTCTTCCTCTGCTGCTGCTGTTCGGCTCTCTGAAGGAGAAGTCTATGGTAGCTTATGTTTTTTCTTTTCTTTGAGAAGTCAGTCTCAACCCTGGCTGCACATTCAAATCACTGAGGGAGTTTTTTTTTGTTGTTTTTTTTTTTTAATGGAATGCATAGACTCCATCCTAGAATAATTAAATCAGGATCTCTAAGGATGGAGCCCAAACCCTAATATTTTTCAAAGGGCCACCCAATGATTTTGTATAGCCCAGGACACTAGTGGTTTGATCCCAGGGTCGGGAAGACACCTGGAGGAGGGCACAGCAACATACTCCAGTATTCTTGCCTGGAGAACCCCATGGACAGAGGAGCCTGGTGGACTGCAGTCCATATGGTTGCACCGAATCGGACACTATTGAAGAGACTGAGCATACACACCAGGGGCAAGAACCACTGCTTAAGAAATAAGTCCTTTTTCTTGACTAGGTGTTCTTAGAAGTTTTATTTTTCCTCTTTAAATCCTTCATTTTTTATTGAAGTATAAGTGACATAACATTATATTAGCTTCAGATGTGCAGCACAATGATTTGATACTTATGTATATTGTAGAATATCTCCAATCACTACAAGTCCTCCAGTTAACATCCGTCACCACATAGTGACAGCATTTTTTCCTTGTGGTGAGAACTTTCAAGATCTGTTTTCTTAATACCTATGTGACACAGGATTATTAATTGTACCCGCCACGCTGTACTTCTCATCATTTTTATTTCTTTTGTAACTGGAAGCTTGTATCTTTTGACCCCCTCACCCCATTTGCCCAGCCCCAGCCCCTGCCTCTGCAACCACCAATCTGATCTCACTAATATATGTGAGATCACATGGTATGTGCCAACTTATTTCACTTTGCATAATGCCCTCAAGATCCATCCATGTTGTTGTTGCAAATGGCAAGATTTCCTCCTTTTATGGCTGAATAATATTCTATTGTGTTTCATTCTTTTGCATGTAACTGTCCAGTTTTTCCAATATCATTAATTGAAGAAGCTGTCCTTTCCCACCTTAGTTCTTAGTTCATTTGTCATAAAATAACTGACCATATATGCATGGGTTTATTTCTTGGCTCTCTCTTTTATTCCATTTATCTATGTGTCTGCTTTTATGCCAACACTATACCATTTTGATGTTTGCTTTTGAATAATCTTTAGTCATTTATTTTATAAATGTAAAATTAAATAAACACATTTTACTTATCTTTGCTTTAGTGGTACTAATTTAGATAATAAACAAATTTGTGAAACACATGTTAGTTTTAGAGTTTATTTGGTAACTTATTAAAGCTAGTGAAAACGTATAGATTGTGGTATTAATACAAACTGGTATTAGCTTTTGAACTGTACAATATTTACATTTTCATTTTAAGAAAATAAGGTGAGCAAAAATCTTGTGTTCATAAGTTTTTATATTTTTCCATAAATTGGTAGCAGATTGATAATAAAAAGAAAATTTCTGAATATGAGTTAAACATCAATGCATTGTTCAAATTCCTTATGACTACCACATACAATGAAATATTACCTTACTGAACGGTATTACAGAGTCTGTATTCTCACAGTTCAATCTGAACAGTGTAAGTATTTCTATTACCTTTCTTTTGAAATTTAATATATCATAGACCACTGAAATATGATGGTTAGAATCTTCTTTCCTTATAGTTGGACTGTGTATATTTTCTAATTATAAGTTAAATATCTTCTTTACTTTTAGTGCAAAAGAAATCCAAAATCCAAATCAAAAACAAATGTATGGTACAGTGATGGTTATAGAATTTTTAAATCAAAATATATAAATGACTCAAACAGAAAGAAATTCCATCCTGCATAGATTCATTCCTTAGGAAGCATCTGTTCATTCTGTTCTTCGGTAAACTTGTGCCTCTGTGGTTTGCTATTTTGTTTGCCTTTTTGTAAAACAGGAAAATGTGAATACTTCCCATATTCTCATGGTATAAACTGAACCAATAGTATAGATACTTGCTATAAGAAGACAACCTAATAATCCAATAAATCATGTATGAAAAATTAGTATGACATTTTCATAATATTTAAAGTCACTTTTATACCAAAATAACAGACAATGTAGTTTTTTAAAAATAAAAATACAGGAAAGTATAGAGAAAATAAAAATCCCCTATCCTGTTGTCTGGGCTTCCCAGGTAGCTCAGTGGTAACCAATCCTCCTGCCAATCCAGGAGATGGGGTTTCAAACCTTGGATCAGGAAGATCCCCTGGAGAAGGAAATGACAACCTGCTCCAGTATGCTTGCTTTTAAGGAAATTCTATGGATGGAGGAACCTGATGGGCTGTGGTCCATGGGGTCACAAATAATCCGAAAGGGCTGAGCAAGCAAGCAAGCAAGCAAGCAAGTAATCCTGTTGTCTATATCTATATCTATCTATACATATATATATTGTGTGTGTTAGTTGCTTAGTCGTGTCCGACTCTTTGCAACCCCATAGACCGCAGCCCATCAGGCCCCTCCATCCATGGGATTCTCCAGGCAAGAACGCTGGATAGGCAAAAAATGTGAACTCATTATTCTTACTGGTGATCCTGCTTTTAGCTTGGTAATTCTTGTTAATTTTCTGTACGTTGGTCATTTATTTGGATTTTGCAATATACTTTTAAAAAATTTAATAATAGTTTGATAGCCTCTAGATAACCTTGTTTTAATCACTGCTTCATCGCTGCAGTTCTGTTGGTGCATCTCTGCGCGTGCGCGGCAGGCTGGCCTCGCGGGAATCCGCACCCTCTGGATGCAGCCTCCACCAAGAACTGGCCGCAGTCGCTGTGTAACTTCACCAGCCCTCAGATAAGGTGACTCTCAGGCGTGTGTTTTACACCACTTTCCAGAGTTTCCTCTCCAAATAGCCCCCTAGTCTCCCACCAGGTCCTTTATTGAACGTCTTCTCTTTTTGCATCACGCGCTGCTGACCCCTCCTCAGGTTCCCTGCAGTTCTCAGTCGACCACTTGCGCGCAGCCTTGGCCCAGAGTCTGTTTCGTGGAGAATTCTAAGGCAAAATTTCTAAAACCAAAATACAATGGATAACCATATCATAATCCAAACAAGCTTCAGATTTGAAAGTGAAAGTGTTAGTCGACGAGTTATGTCCGACTCTGCAACCCCAGGGACTGTAACCTGCCAGGCTCCTCTGTCCATGGAATTCTCTAGGCAAGACTACTGGAGTGGGTCGCCATTCCCTTCTCCAGGGGAATCTTCCTGACCCAGGACTCGAACCCCAGTCTCCTGCATGGCAGGTAGTTTCTTTAGCATCTGAACCACCAGGAGAGCCCTTAGACTTGGTAACTTCACATCAGTATATTTGTGACAATTCGAAACTTAAGACTATTTTGCAATATCACTTTATATTTCAATCAAGATTTCAGTCAAGAAATTTCAGTCAAGAACTTATGTTTAATGAAGCCATGCCACAAATTGTGTGATAAGATGCCAAGATAGACACCCCCAGCCAGGTTTGAGGGAGGCAGGGCAACGAGCAATGGCTGAGTATAAACAATAGCTCTGATGGGTCCCCTTACTGGGCCTGTGTGGAGAGGCAAGCGTACTCTTATGCATTGTAACCTTCTGGAAAGACATGGAATTACAGACTATGCAAGGCAGCTGTTATAAAAAAGAATTTGCAATTCTGTATAGTTTTATGACAGCTTTCCCCAAAATGCATTCCCAAAGGTTATGAAAAAGACCAAGACAGATGGTTCAGAAGATTACTCACTTCTTCTGAGATGTGTGTTCTCTAAGCATTTGTCACTAAGCACCATTTTATTTTATTCTTAAGTCTATCTGGATTTCTCTCTGAGATTAGTTTTTTTCTTCCTTTTAAAAACCCCTTCCTCCCCCAGTCCCAATATACTAAGAAACCATCATTTCATAAGTTGTACTTGAGCTTTTTTCAAAAACTCTGAAGATTTAACCCTAGCTTAGTTTTAGAGCAAGTTAAGAAAACATTTATTTCAATAAGCTATAATAAAAAGGTAGAATTTTAGGTGATTTTCCTATTTAGACAAAATAGTTTTTAGGTGTCACTTGTTTCTATGTTTTCTAAAATCTTAGCTCTATCAGATCAACATCATAAGTAACTTGTTTTAACTTGAGTTTTTTTTTTTTTTAATCAGAAAACAGACTTTATATTATGTAAAAAAAAAAAAATCTTGAAATTTGAAAAGTAAGGTTTTGGTTTTGGTCATGGAGTCATTTGGTCATGGAGTGGGGACCTCAGAGAGAATGAAGAGGATAACAATTGCTGGCTGTCTTTCACTAACGCTACCCCACTAATGCTAACATCTGGATTAGAGGCTGCGTATGCTGGGTTACTTTCCCCTGCCTCCTTCCCCTTGATCAGTTTTGTATTAGACCTTTATGTTTTCATTATAACCTGGCAGCAAGAGCTCCCTTAAATAGAAAGAGTGAATGAAGGCAATTTTTTCCATTAACAATATATTTCCCTTTGGGGTCTCTGGTGCATTATTGTTCTTCTTTTTTAGAAAGAGCAAAGACCCCAAGAAAACTGTCTTCAGTTGTGAAGCATTATTATAGATCCTATCTGAAAGCCTTGGGTTTTGCTTCCCCTCTTATGAAAACATCCTAAAATATTCCCGTAAATGAATACAATTCAGAGCAAACATTCTATACATATTTGAGCAAGTGTTGTACTAAAAACACATTTTTTTAAGGAACATATTTTCCCAAGTAGTCAATATGGAAAATCTGGAAGAACTGAAGTTTCAAAGTAAGGTAAAATATCACTTACACACATTTTTGGGAAAAAATGCACTATTTTCTTGGAAACCACAAAATATAAAATAGCCCAGGTGTATCTATTTTATTGGCTTTGATAGTGCTCTGTAACGCCTGAAGATATATATACACACCCACATACATACACACGTGTATATAGTATAAATGTGTGTGTATAAAATAGACCAATAGTCCAAAGACTGTACTATTAGCATATTATTATCATATAACATAGTATAAATAATAGTCTTAAAACATAATTTTGCAACTCAGTAACTTATATTTTAATACTCTTACTCATATGAAAGTGAAACTTAGTCTTTCAATCAGCTTATTTCCTCATGGATCCCGACTTCTAAATTCCAGTGACCGTTGGGAAGAGATGGTGAAGCTACAGGTGAAGGAGGGAAGCCACTTTTAACGGTGTCCTTGATGTCTACAAGGTTATTCTCCATGGATTTTGACTCTTTGTGACCCCATGGACCCTCCAGGCTCCTCTGTCCATGGGATTTCCCAGACAAGACTACTGGAGTGGGTTGCCATTTCCTCCTCCAGGGGATCTTCCCCACCCAGGGATCAAACCTGCATCTCCTGCATTGCAGGCAGATTCTATGCAACTGAGTCACCAGGGAACCCACATGGATTCTTTATTTAGCCCTTTAAATAATCCTGATTGGCAGATGGAATTTTTCCCATATCAGTTGTGATGGTTTTGGCTACAAGGACCCACCCCAGTATTCTTGCCTGAAAATTCCCTTGGTCAGAGGAGCCTGGCAGACTACAATCCAAAGGGTCTGAAAGAGTTGGACGTGACTGAGCACACACACAGAAGTGAAATAAACCCGCCTAAAACTATGGATCAACAACATTTCATTTTATTTGGCTAATGGAACTAAAAGTTGGGGGTGAGGTTCAGGGGGAACTTTATCAAGCCTCCTGCTCCTTTTCTCTGTGATCCACTCAGGTCTGATCTTTATTAATTTCAGCTTTGTCTTCTGGTTGCCTTCCTTCAAAGGTGACTAGATGGCTAGGGTAACTCATAGACAAATGAGAAGAGAACTTGGCTTCTGGTAACTTTCTCTTAAGCATTGGACCTCTCTTAGAAACCTACAGAAAATGTTTCATTCCATCTCACTGATGAGAATTCGGTCACATATCCATTACCCCAGAATGACCAGCCAGGAAGAGATCGGCTAACTCTCTTGGCACTCAGATTTCTCCCCTCACCTTACATCGAGTCCCCAGACTGTATTCGTATTAATCATCAGTGGGGCCAGGATGCAGTGGTTCTGGGTTGTCATCCACAATGTCCATAGCACGTCCAACCCTACAGAAGAAAAGCTGGGATTCTGAATTTTGATGTGATTTACCCACAGTCACAGAGTAAGAAATCACTGGAGAATTGCATTTGTACCAACAGTTCTTCCCTCGAATCCATTATTCTTCCCAGTATATCATGTGAAAACACGCTACCACAGTTTGTGTTGTTTTCTTTAAATCCATTAGATCCAGTTATAAGTGTAACATGAAATGTGAAACATGAAAAACAGCAGCGTTATTGCATATTGCCACAATTTCTGTTAGAAACTAAAGTATGAGTAGAAAAATAACCTCTCAAAACACATCAAGTTCAAAGCGTCCCCTTCACAACATGGCAAGTATGAATGCTTTATGGGCAATCCCACATAAGATCAACAGCAGATAAACATTTTAGAAATGCCTGTTTACATTCAGAAGTGGATAACAGCAATGTAGATGGATAATGTTATGTGGATAACCTGTTACTGTAAAGGAAAGGCTGATTCCTTTACCCCTATTTTATTTTACGTTTTAAATTCTCTTGACAGGTCAGAAACCTATTATTTACTGTGATGAAGGAATAGAGAAAAGGGAAAGAAAGGGGTGTATCTAGGAGCAGCTCTTGATATCATACTTGTTTAAAAGGAATGCCATTGAGCCATTGGGCTTGTACTTAGCTTATTGGTAATTCTGAGCAAGAGAAATACAAAACAAAAACTATAAATGCATAAATTAAAAGGACTCTGTGTCTCACGAGGGATTTCAAGAGAAAGCTATCCCCACTTAGCTTTTTCTGACCCTGTCACCTCCTGCTCAGCCAGGGTCTGTCAGCTCATCCCAGGACAGGCTGGCAGACACAGAGGTAGTAATTAATGCTCAGAAATAAACACATTCCAGTAAAGGTCACCTAATGGCTTTCCATAGACTTCGAAATCACTTTCCAATGATGTCGAGGCAAAAAAAAAATTTTTTTTGATAATTTATGTTACCCAGATGTTAAGAAATCCAACAGCTTTCACTACTCATAAATTTAACAGCATTAAACACCTGCTGACGCCAAGCAACAACTCCTGCCAAGAAGGAAGGAAGGAGCTTTGTGATCCTGTAATAGGCTCCTTCCCTTGCCATCCAAGCTGAGTTCAGGCCCCAATCCTGTAGCTTCACAGCCTCCCTGGCCTCCCACAGAGAGACACCCAGGCTCTACACACCCAGAGCAGCAGCAGCCTACTTTGCCAGTTCCAACCTGGATGCAAGAAGTGGGAACCAGAGTGGAGATACGGCTATTTCTAAATCTCAAGGAACTCTAGCTGTTGTCAAAATTTATAAACAAGAGAGGCATCAGAGTGAATTTAGAATAGCAAAGAGTAAAAAGCTTGAAAAGTAGAATCACATAGTAAAGGTTAATTTTGATCTCTTATTGTGAGAGCCTTTACACACGTGACGTCTTCTTAAGCTATTTAATCGAGAGTTTTACCTTTCTCCTCTGCCAAAACCATTACGAGATGTTCAAATGGTTGGATCTAGATCACACTTCTTTTTATTTTCCTTTTTTTTTTTTAAGGAGAGCATCATGTTGGCAGTAGCCTGAGCATCTGAAATGGATTAGATCTGAAATGTAGTAGAAACAAAGCATCTGGAATGGATTGGATCTGAAACAGAGTAAAAACATCGGATTGTGATAGCTAATTCTTGTGGGTCTTGAAATGGACCACACCCACAAGGAAGCTGTGGATCTATAATCACTTAGCACTGTCTGTAGGCCTTGCATTCCTATACTGCCCGACCTAAGCCTTCCTGTTACTCTAGCAAGTCCAACCCAAGACTCCATTGGCTCTACTGTATGAGCTTGTACTTCTGTGGCACCCCAGATCTTAGCCATAGGGTTGGAAGCAAACTATTAGTGGCCAGTGTGTACCTGTTCCATTTCAGAAAGCACCAGTTGGATGGATCCATTTCCCTAGTGAAAGTGTACTTATTTCATGAAGAAGGTTCACCATCCGATACAGTGGTTTCCAGGACTAATTACTCTAAAGGCAAGAGCTTCAATTTCCGATTTAGAGCTCTTCACAGAGCACACCATTCCCTAACCTATTTCCCCTTAGTCTACACATGTCTTAGGTTCAGAGAAATTAATATCTTTGAGCATACTGTACACCCGCTAAGAGTGGTCACACCCCGGTGTGTGGTCACACACACTCAACCTCATGTACTCAGTCTACATGACCACCTTCCCTTATGATTTTGTCACTCATGTTTCAGTTCAGTCCAGACGCTCAGTCGTGTCTGACTCTTTGTGACTCCATGAATCACAGCACGCCAGGCCTCCCTGTCCATCACCAACTCCCGGAGTTCACCCAGACTCACGTCCATTGAGTCAGCGATGCCATCCAGCCATCTCATCCTCTGTCATCCCCTTCTCCTCCTGCCCCCAATCCCTCCCAGCATCAGAGTCTTTTCCAATGAGTCAACTCTTCGCATGAGGTGGCCAAAGTACTGGAGTTTCAGCTTTAGCATCATTCCTTCCAAAGAAATCCCAAGGCTGACCTCCTTCAGAATGGACTGGCTGGATCTCCTTGCAGTCCAAGGGACTCTCAAGAGTCTTCTCCAACACCACAGTTCAAAAGCAGCAATTCTTCGGTGTTCAGCCTTCTTCACAGTCCAACTCTCACATCCATACATGGCCACTGGAAAAACCATAGCCTTGACTAGACGGACCTTTATTGGCAAAGTAATATCTCTGCTTTTCAATATGCTATCTAGGTTGGTCATAATTTTTCTTCCAAGGAGTAAGCGTCTTTTAATTTCATGGCTGCAGTCACCATCTGCAGTGATTTTGGAACCCCAAAAAATAACTGCTTATTCTTGAAGTGTTTCTTTCTTATGTATACATAGCCTCCTTTTCCTCATAGATAGGTATGACAGAATCTACCTCCTAAACGTTTAAATGGACGTGAAACTCATGAACATACTTTCCTTAGGGATCAAACTGTATATGATTTTTCCCTTTCAGGCATCAAACTGTATCCCCACTGTGCTGTCCTGCTGCCATTTGTTCATGAGTGGGTACAATATGCAGTGTTCCTACTGTGTGTGTGTGTGTGTGTGTGTTACTCAGTCATGTCTGACTCTGCAACCCTGTGGACTGTAGCCTGCCAGGCTCCTCTGTCCATGGAATTCCCCAGGCAAGAGTACTGGAGTGAGTTTCCATGCCCTTCTCCAGGGGATCTTACCCACCCAGGATTCAAACCCAGGTCTCCCACACTGCAGGCAGATGCTTTACCATTTGAGCTATTCAGGCAATGTTCACACTAGTCATGCTGAAGGGTAAAGGTGACTATCTCTGGCCACTCAGTTCTAAATGTATAGCTGGAAATGGAGAAAAAATGACTTTATACACATAATTTGAGTGTAGTAAGACCTATTCTGGAGGTAAAAACAAAATGCAATGTGGTGACAAGAAATAAAAAAGAAGAAATCACTTTGGGGATTACATAGATGCAATAATTTTCCTCTGAGAGATTGCCATTTGGTTTGTTGATCATAAAAATGAATATTTTTGAATGCTTGCAGTGTGCTAAGCCTATGCTAAGTATCCTGGGAGTATTTAGTATATAGTGCATTAAAAATATATGCACTATGGTTTTAAAATCCTTGTGCCAACACAGAGAAACCAGGGTCTTAAAAGTTAAATAGATTGCCCAAGAGCATAGAGCTAAATTGTGATCTGAACCCAGTCCACTGGCTCTAGAAGGAAAATTTATAATGATTACTTGACGCTGCTGCTGGGAATAGGGATAAAATAGTCAGCACCCATACCTATTAATATACTTTCTTTCAACTATTTTATTTCTTCAGAGATTCAGCTTGGAAGATTTGCAACTAGTTAAAGTAGCAGCATTTATTCTAAGCACAGCTCTCCACTGCAATGAGATATGGGATTGTACAGGCAATGTTGTTATTTAAGGTGATTTTTAGTAGAATATTCTATGTAAATTGTCGTCATTAATCATTCATGGAAAAATAAGCACTGAGTGGGTATAGTGTTTTGAGGAAAGTTTATATTTAGGTTGTTAAAATATAAGTAGATTTGTGTGCACAGAAATTATAGGTGTGGGGGAGGGAGATGTATACTTAAGCAGCAAATGAAATCCTAGTTAAATGATTACTTCTAGTAAACCCTGGGAAAGTGCTGAATATTTAATTTTAAATAACTCTAGCAGACTATGAACTTTAAAAATTAACTAAGAAGTTTAACAAAAGTGATAGGAAAACATGGGCATGATTAGTAATAAAAAACAGCTCATTCCAGACATACTCACTGTCTCATCTAACTCACTATGATACATTAAGATAAACCATTCTATCTATCAAGTCCCCAGTACTTCAGTCAGTCAGTTCAGTCGCTCAGTTGTGTCTGACTTTGTGACCCCATGGACTGCAACACACCAGGCCTCCCTGTCCATCACCAAGTCCCGGAGTTTACTCAGACTCATGTCCATTGAGTCAGTGATGCCACCCAACCTACTGTAGTAAAAAAGAAATAATCAGAAGGAAGATCAGATCAGATCAGATCAGATCAGTCGCTCAGTCGTGTCCGACTCTTTGTGACCCCATGAATCGCAGCACGCCAGGCCTCCCTGTCCATCACCAACTCCTGGAGTTCACTGAGACTCACATCCATTGAGTCGGTGATGCCATCCAGCCGTCTCATCCTCTGTTGTCCCCTTCTCCTCTTGCCCCCAAATCAGAAGGAAAGTTGGGCATAATTCTTATAAGTTAGAAATATATATGCAAAAAGTCAATAGAAGAAGAGGATATATGCAGGACAGGAAATAATTAAAAAATAATTCTGTAAAAATGTGAGAGAAATACACATAAATTTATCAATCAATAAGTCAAGATTCCTATAAAATATGAGTTACCAGAAAGAGAGTGAATAGACATTGAGATGATAGAAATAATCAAAGAAATAATAGAAGAAAATTCCCCAGATCTGAAGATAGCTATGAATCAGTCCTAGGAGAAAAAAGTTCTCTGAGTATCCAGCAGGATAAACCAAAATAGGTCTGTGCCTTGAAGCACTCCAGTGAAATATTCAAACACCAGGAGTAAAGGCAAACTTTTTAAAACTTCTAAAAAGTAAATATAGTTTACCCACAGAGGTCTAAGTTTCACATTATCATTAGATTTTTCAACAGTGACCAATGACTAATGACACGAATTACTAGGAAGCAATGCCTTCAAATTTTTAGGAAAATAAAATTTGTATTCATAATTTTGTCTCCAGGAGAATTAGCAATCAAATGCAATATGAAAATAAAGAGTTTTTACAAAATATAAGAGCTAGGAGCTTTATCTATTCTTCTTTCTAAAATAAATTAATTGAGGAAGGTTGCCCAGGAATATGGGCAAGAATTTTTAATTATTTGATGTTTTCTGCATGCATTCCTTCTATAATAATCAAAAATGAATAGTGAGGAAGGAGAGAAATTAGATAAATTGTGGTCATGAAACTAGGATATATAGGATCCAAATGTAAACCCAGTACACCAGTCTGGGTCCTTTAGGAAACAGATGTCAATATAAAGCAAAAGTGCAAGAGATTTATTTGGGGTGGTGCTTATGGAAGGTAAAGAGGAAAGAAGCAGAAGTAGGTGGAGAGAGTCTTCTACCATTTTAATACCTGTGAAGGGAAAGCAGGGATGAAAAAAGAATTGAATAGGAAGAATCTCAGACTATGATATAATTCAGGGAAGGTCACAGTCAGGCCACCAGAGGCTCCAGACAAAGGTAGCTTATGGAACTGGCCAGGTTCCAGTATGCTGCCATGCTTAGTCATTGGCTAAGAGCTGCCCAGGGAAAGTATAGCTTGAGCTTAAATGGGCTGCAGATCCCAAAAGCACTGTAGCAGGGGTCTGCCAGCTAACTGCACACCTCGCAGAAGGTTCTGTGGGAGGGAGTCTGGGCAGCTCACTTCCAAAGCCACCCACCAGTGCTCACCTGTGCTAGAACCCAGGTTTTCCACCACTTATATTTTCTGCATAAGCCTATGGGTAATCATTGAAGATGGTGTAATTAGAAAGTCAGTATGTGGTGAATGAAGATTAAATGTATTTTCTATACTGATGATGGAATTTTTAAGATTTCTCATTGGAGATGAGGTAATACAGTATCTCGGAGAAGGCAATGGCAACCCACTCCAGTACTCTTGCCTGGAAAATCCCATGGACAGAGGGGCCTGGTGGGCTGCAGTCCATAGGGTCGCTAGGAGTCGGACACAACTGAGCGACTTCATTTTATTTTTTCACTTTCATGCATTGGAGAAGGAAATGGCAACCCACTCCAGTGTTCTTGCCTGGAGAATCCCAGGGACAGGGTAGCCTAGTGGGCTGCCGTCTATGGGGTCGCACAGAGTCGGACACGACTGAAGCGACTTAGCAGCAGCAATACAGTATCTTAACCTAGAAAAGATTAGCAGTAGCCTACAAAGTGTACAACACATACCCACAAATGTATAGAGATGGGAAAAGAAGGGGTAAAAGGGAGAGAAGTAGAAATGAAGAAAGCAAAATAGTGGTTATAGCATGCTACAAGTAATGTGATAAAGGGACATCATAACTATTTCTGTATGTATGGTGGTGGTTCAGTCGCTAAGTCGTGTCTGACTCTTGCTACCCCATGGACTGTAGCCTGCCAGGCTCCTCTGTCCATTCTCCAGGCAAGAATACTGGAGTGGGTTGCTATTTCCTTCTCCAGGCAATCTTCTCTACCCAGGAATCAAACCCGGGTCTCCTTCATTGCAGGCAGATTCTTTACCAACTGAGCTACAAGGTCATGTCTAAAAGCACACATAACCCAATTCCTAACAGTATTTGCCTGAAGAGAAGGAAGCTGTGAGCTGGGACCTGTGGGGAAAGAGATTATTTTCAACATACATTAGCTCAATTCCATACCAAGAAAGTGCCATTGTGTTACATATTTTGACAACTTTTTGATAAATGATTGGACACCATTTCTGTCTCTTAGTAATGGCATTGTGTTCAGAATTACCATGAAAGCTATTGAGAAGGAGATTTTACTTCTTACTAATTATTTTTCAAGTCCAAATTGTCCATACTTCAAAACACAATTCATCGCTTTTGCCAAATATGCCTTTTGTATCTGTGGTTTCAGCGTTCTTCCATTCTCCAAGGCTGAAATTTGTAAATACATTTTTTAATCCTTCAGATCCTCTTACAACCTGTTGCTGAATTCTGTCCTTTCTCCCTTGTCATCCCCACAGCTACCTGGGCACCCATTTCTAATGTTAACCCCAGCATAGATCTCTCTCTCTGCCTCTCTCACTAACTCTCTGTCTATCTCTCTCATTCTCACTATGATAACGTGTGACATATGTCATGCCTTGTGCCTTCTTTTATGTTTCCTTTCCCTAAAGCAGACATATGTAAGTGTATTTAGAAAGAATTAGTTTCTGTGTGAATCCTATTGTACATTCATTACTCCTAGCTTCTCTACTTGCAAGTTGAGACAGGTTAGTATTTCACAAATACCTCATAAACACATCAGTATGTAAAAATTATATTTTTTATTGGAGTATAGTTGATTTACAATGTTTCAGGTTTACAGCAAAGTGATTCAGTTATACATTAAAATATATATTTTTTCTCTTCATACTTTCTTACATTATAGGTTATTACAAGATATTGAACCCAGAAGTAGGATATTGCCGGAAGTAGGTCCTTGTTGTTGATCTGTTTTGCATATAGTAGTGTGTATCTGTCAATCCCAAATTCACAATTTATCCCTCTCCCCTTTCCTCTTTGGAACCCATAAATTTGTTCTCTACATCTGTGAGCCTCTTTCTGTTTTGTAAATAAATTCATCTGTATCATATTTTACATTCCACAAATAAGTGACATCATATGATATTTATCATGAAATTCTATTTTTGAAGCTACTTTGTAAACATGATATGAGAAAGCATAGATTGCCCTGGTTTTATGTTATGGATTGGCCAGGATTTGAAAATTAAGCTGGCACCAAAGAAAGTTTATTTGTATTGAAAAACTGTAACTTGACATCCTGGGGTTTCAATGTCATGGTTAGGTTAAATAAAAAAAAAAAAGGTTCATCAAAGCTGCAGAAGGGACTGAACTCGGACAAAGGAGAGCATGACGCAATTCTTTATGCTTTATGGATAATGGGAAACATCATTTTGCTGTAGTAGTGATTGTATTAGTAGTAGTGATTGTAAATAGTAATGATTTATTTCATTGTGGTTTTGAGTCTTTCAATTCCCTTCATTATATCAGACACAAAAAAATTTCTAGTATTAAAAAATGTGAAGCAAGGGAAAGGACAGTTAGGGAGGTTGGGATGGACATGTACACACGGCTCTATTTAAAATGGGTAACCCACAAGGACCTCCTGTATAGCACATGGAACTCTGCTCAACGTTATGCGGCAACCTGGATGGGAGAGGAGTTGGGGGAGAATGGATACATGTATATGTGTGGCTGAGTCCCTTCTGTATTCACCTGAAACTATCAAAGCATTGCTAATCAACTATGTGCTCTGTGGAGCTTAGTCGCTTAGTCGTGTCCAACTCTTTGCAACCCCATGGACTGTAGCCTGCCAGGCTTCTATGTCCATGGGGATTTGCCAGTCAAGAATACTGGCATGGGCTGCCATGCCCTCCTCCAGGGAATCTTCTCAACCTAGGGATCGAACCCAGGTCTCCCAATTTCAGGCAGATTCTTTACCAGCTAAACTGCCAGGGAAGCCCTGCTAATCAGATATACTCCAACACAAAATAAAGATTTTTTTTTTTTAAAGGAAATGTGCCTTATACCCATGAACTGAATTAGGGGGAAAAAGAAAGAATGTTATTGGAATTTCAGGTACTAGAATCAGGAGGCAATTTCAAAGTATGATAAGGGCTATCTGAAGGAACTCTTAATTCCCTAATAGTCTCTCAAATTTTGATTTTCATGTGTTAAGCTTCTCAATACACTTGTAGACTTAAATAATAATCCTTGGGAAGGTTGCACTTTCTCTGAGTCCCTTTATACAGAAAGAAAGGAACCCAGAGAATCATCAGGAGTATATTCAGCCCTGATCATATGACCTATCTCATTTAATTGTTCTTTGGATATGACTTTTTTTTTCTGTGTTCACTCACCCACTTTGTTCCCCCAACAATTAATTCATTCTCCCAAACCATCGATATGAGTATCATAAAATAGAATGTATAAGAGTTCATCCTCATATGGGGAAATAGATAAAGCATTTCTTTAAAGAACCTGAGATTTCCCTTGCTGGGTTTTTAATTAATAACAAATCTACAGCAGGAGCTTAAGGGCCTTTGGTGTCATAGCTCTGCTCTAGTTTGCCTTCAGATTGGAGCAGAGACATCTGGCGAATGCCTGCTAAGATGGTGTTTTGCTTTCCCTTTTCAAGTATGTCTAGAAGTTTAAGATAATTTTTTTTTTCTCTCATCTGGACTACTTTGTCAGGGCACATATCCAGCTGTGCCTAGACAGTCTCCAAGTATTCCCATCAAAGCAGAAACAATAAGATGCTTGGGACAGTCTAATGAACAGATGCTATGAGCTCCCAGAGCTCGCGATGCTGAGCATCTGCGTGGAAAGCAGGGTGTCGTTTACAGGCAGAGCCCTGTCAGGTGTTAGCTTTGGGACGGAAGACCTTCTGCTCTAGCATGGAACACTCAGCCAGTTAGATCGATAGAACTAGCACTGGAAAGCCAGCCATCCTTACCCTCTTTCCTCTGCTTCCCAGTTCACAACCCCAGGGATCTCAACTGCTATGAGATCTTTCAAGAATCTCCCAAAGCGTTGGAGGCAGCAGGCAACCACATTGCTAGGACTATGTACCTTAAGAGCTGAGCTGGCCACTCCTTGGGTCCCCTGAACTACCAGATCTTGGAAATCTGTGTGCTTTTAGGATGTGAGGGTCAAAAATGTGACACAACCATATGGGGATGTCCACTGTGATCTGAACGTTTCAGCTTTGCTTAGGTACCAAAGATGCTATACCCAAGTCATTTCCAATGATCAGGAAACTTAGTTTCCAAATGGGAAAAACCCACAGATGCACGTAATTACATGTACACACAAATACTTATATACACACACACACACACACACACACACACGCATATATATACATACACACAAGTACACACATGAAGTTTTTTTCACACAGTCCTTCAAAAAAGAAAAAAGAAAATATCTAGGGACAATTCTTAGGAGAAAAAAAGAAGAAGACGGACATTTAAATTTCAAAATACAACACTATTTCCTGTGTAATATTGTAAGCCAAAAAGCTAACTTATTTACAAGTAAGAACTGGTGAAATAGGCACTTTTTAAAAACTTTTGTTTTGTTTTTCAAAAAATACTATCAGTTTCCTTTCATATTGGATAGGGTTTGTGTGAAACACACGAAAAATTATATTTGAATTGTGTTTCTAAATTTGCATTTAGAACCTCTTTTCCTAGTGGTGTTTGCAAAACACGTCAGCATATGTTTTTTTAAGACAGAATTACCCATCTTTATATATTTTCACCCCCAAAAGCCAACACAATACAAACAATAAAGCTAATTTGAAACCAATTAGTAAGTCAGTTGAAGGGGGAAAAAGACATGAGTGATATAAACCCTGTGTGTTCAAACTGATAGCAAAGTCAGTTATTGATGGTTTTCTGTTTACAACATGAGTCAGACTCCCTGATTTTTTACCAGAATTAGGAGTCTGTGTGTGTGTGTGTGTGTGTGTGTGTAGAAGAGAGAGAAGGAGACTGAGAGGTGGGAGGGAAGGAAAGGAAAAGAGAGGGAGAGGGGGAGAAATTACGCTGTTTTATTTAGTGTTCTGTCAGTTTGGTTTCTTAGATGATATACCTTCCTACACAATTGATGCCGAGTTCTTTAAACCCAACTCAGCTGAAAGTTCAGATATGCATTTATCATAACACTCGAAATCCAATCTCCGTTCCCTTTTCCTTTTTCTTTGTAAAAAGTCATTACCAAACATATTGACTTTGAACCCTAGGGACTGAGAACCAGCAAAATTTGGAACAAGGATAATAGATAACAGGTTTTTTGTGCGTTTGCCTCCCTCTTAGTAATAAAGAAAACGAAGAGAATGAGATTAAAAAAGAGAAATAAAAAGTGAGCAAAAGCCCAAAACCAATGACCTTATCATTCCATAAATTAGTCCAGCAAACCCTCTTACACGAAAAACATCTCAACATCTCTGGAGTATCTTCTTTTATGTAGAAAATGTTCATCATTCATGGCAGAGGGTAGTTTTCTTTTTTTGTTTTTTTTTAATGTGTTATGCTTTATTCTGGACAAATAACAACCTGATCCATGATGGGAGTTGGCAAATGATGGGTAATGATTTTTATTTGAGAAATGGGGACTAATATCACTTAACTGATCACTAAAGAGAACTTGGTTGGTTTGGCAACAGTCCTTGTTCTAACTGGTGTGCTGGATTGTTTTAGTACTCATGTTGCCAGAAAGTCCAGCACGCTTCATGCCCCATTGGTTACTTCTAGCCTCCTATTTCTAGCCTAGGCTAGAAATAATCAGTCATTTTCAAGAAGTCTTAGCTTTGTGTTTTAAGTAGCATGGGTCTGTACTCTTCCTGAGCGAGGTAGAACAGTGGGTGCAAGGGTGGCAAATATTCCAGAAACTAAAACTGAATAAGGGACTTCAAAGACAGGCATCAAAAACTAGCCCAGCCCAGTCATTTAGAGACCCACAACGCCCCCTCCCCATTCACTGTCGATATTTCTGGATGTTTGCATCACAGGCTATTTTGGCTTCTATTAACAGGTGTCATCTTCAAGGTCACCATGCACCTTTTTGGGGCAACTTAGCTGTTCACAGAGACTGGGAGTAATGCTTATTCTGTGGCCTTTGAAGTGCAATCCGAAAGTTTCACAATCAAATATTTTACTCCTAGGAGATACTCAAATTCAATCACTCGGAGATAAATGCTGAGAAAGCCATGTTTAAACATCATTCTTAGCTTGCCAGTAGAATATAATCCTTTTTAAAAGCTCATTGTAACACTAGGAAAAAATTCCCCATCACCCATAAACACAACAGCTGCATATAAATCAGGTAAACCAGTCTATCTAAATGAATTGTATGGCATGACATTGGAAGAAAAAGAGATAGAATTTAAAATAAGGGAAAACAGTTTCTTTGTTTCACTTTAAGCATTGTTATTCTGTTTTACTGCATATCTTCAAGTTCTTGAACCTTAGGCATGCTTTATCCTTTTATATCAAGTACAACATATATCTGCCGTGATGTCAGACATGGCATTCATTACGTGAAAACTCATGCATCTAATATATATTTTTTTAATCTTCAGGGTATTTTGTTATTTTAACACATTTTCTATGAAAATGCCTGAGGATTTTTCCACCACTTGCTTTTTGTTTCCCGCTGCTTTAAATTAAGATACCAAAGAATGTCCTGCTGGCTTAATGAAGGTGGTGTGATTGGTTTTCAAGATGTTCTTCCAACTTCTTGTATTATACTTGAGCATAATCTTTAATTCCCTTGGTGGCCAACTCTACTTCATCTACTACTTGCAGTAAAAAATTAAAGTAAAATTTCCTAAAGCCAAAGCAGTAGAAATTAGATCGATATAATATACTGAATTATTTCTAAAATTAATGATTCTCTAGGGCTTCCCTAGTGGCTCAGATGATAAAGAATCTGTCTGTAATGCTGGAGACCCAGGTTTGATCCCTGGGTTGGGCAGATGCCGTAGAGAAAGGAATGGATACTCACACCAGTATTCTTGCCTAGAGAATTCCATGGACAGAACAGCCTGGTGGGCTATAGTTCGTGGGATCGCAAAGAGTCAGATATGACTTACTGACTAAACAGCAGCAATAGAAATCTAACTTTACAGAAAACAGAAAATATGGAATTTAGCACATGTTTTCCTATGACAGATGTTTCTATTATTTGTATTTCTGGCTAGTAGCCATTTCTCTCTTCTTTCTTAGAGAAAATATGATTTTTAAAAATTTCACTGAAGACTTAAGATCACTTTAACCTCAATTAAACTAAGTCATTGCTAATTATCCCAGAATCTAAAGTCATAATGCATACTCTTTTGTTAGTTTATGAATGAGTGGCTTGAGTGACTCAAATACTTTTTTAAGAGTCTTAATGACCTGCCTACGATAAACAGCTTATGCTTGAAAATAAGTAGAGGCTGTTTGCATGTGTAGTACTGTTTTGTCATAGAAATTTTGCTTTCCATTAAGAAGTGTAAGGGGCCACCTGCACCATTTACTGCCTGAAGTAAAAGAACAGAAAGAGGTGTGCTTGTATGTGGTACAAATTAAGATGTCTTGAGTGCATGGAGCTTTAGGTAATACATTAAATTAAGGCTCTGAGATGTGCATTTAATTAAGATATTTAATTTGCAACGTCTGCTTTTCTTTAATTCCAATCGATTATTAAGAATAGAATTTTTTAAGTTATTAAAAAGATAAGTAGAGAAAGGTACAAAGCAGGTGACCTCAAAAGTATATATAGGACACAGCAATTGTCAGACAAATGCAGTGTCTCTCCTGCCCCATCCAGCCTGGTCCTCCTGTACTCTGATGCTGCCATTTACACGACAGACTCATATCAACATGGGTCAGATTGAACGTGCTCCTTTAAGTGACTAATGAACATCCTCCCACTAGTTGTCCGGGTTAGTTATCTTATTACTTCTGCTGACATCTGGTCCAATCATTTGTAATGTGTCTGGGACTGTTTATCAGAACACTTTTTCACATCCCAAGCAGGAAATGCTCATTGAGAGCTCCCTATCTGGAAAGGACTCTATTAGCTACACTGAGAATTAAAGAAAATTATTTAAAAGCATTGCATCCTTGAGTAATTTACAATCTAATTAAAATACACACACACACACTGCATTCACTAGATAACCACACAAGACATGTTGTAAATGCCAAATAACTTCTGGGAAATTTTGAGGAATTTAGAAGTGTAGGTAATTTGATGAGGTCAAAGATGTCCTTTCAAATGAAGGGATTTTTGTTCTAGACTTTGAAAGAAGGCCAAAGATCATAAAAGAAGCAAATGATGGTTGATCCTCTACTATGGAATGCAGTCCTTGAAATGTGTCAAAACGACCCCCTGAGGTCATGTTGTCTCTACACCCATTCTATAGATGTGGAAACTGAGGTCCAGGGTGGTTAAGTCTCTCAGCCACAGTCCCACGGCTGGGCAGTGCAGAGTCAAGGTGAGAACTTCAGAAGCCAGGTTCCAGAGCCCTCCCTTACCCATCTCCCAGGGCTCCCATGTACTCAGAGAAGCAGAGAGACCACTATGGGGAAGCATGAAGATGTGTTTTCGGGAGACTTCAGTGGAGGAATAAATGGTCCAGTGCAAACCATGCTCCAAAGAGTTGATTGGAAGGCACAGTGCCAGGGCCAAGGTGAAGACTTCAAAAGGCACACTAAGGTGATTGAGCCTTTGTCTTAAGGCGGTGGAGAGTCACTGAGGATTCTCTAGTTCAGCACTCACAGGACGAAAGCAGTCAGATGAAGGCTTGTTCTGGCAGGGAAGGAAGGCGATGAGATCCTGTGCAGAGTGCTGACACCCACAGATTCTTTACTTCTGGCACTCCCTTTCCTTGGATATTCCTTTCTACTAGCTACGAAACCAGGATTTTACTTGTTTTCTGGATTCATTATTTTTCCCTTTATCTTTTGAATCATAGCCTAATTTTGGTTGCTTTTTCTCTGAAACAGGCAGTGTTGGGTCATGGAAAATTGTGATAACTCGAGTTTAATTCTGGATATTGGTATTAACTAAGTATAGGAGTTTGTGGGAATTAGCCTTTATTTCTTTTAATTTGCTTTACTCAAGTATAGTTAATTTACAGTGTTTTTCTGCTGTACAGCAAAGTGATTTAGATATGTGTGTGCGTCTGTTAGTCTCTCAGTCGTGTCCAACTTTTTGCAGCCCCATGGACTCTAGCCCACGAGGCTCCACTGTCCATGGGATTCTCCAGGCGTGAATACTGGAGTCGGTTGCTATTCCCTACTCCAGGGGATCTTCCCAACCCAGGGATTGAGCCTGGGTCCCCTGCATTGCAGGCAGATTCTTCCCCATCTGAGCCACCAGGAAGTACAGATAAGCATTCTTTCTCATATTCTTTCCCACTATGGTTTATCACAGGATATTGAATAGAATTCCCTGTGCTATACAGTAGGGCCTTGTTTACACATTCTGTACATGAGAGTTTCCATCTACTAATATCAAACTCCCGGTTCAGCACCCACCCCCCAACCGCCACCCTCCCCAGGGCAGCCAGTTAACCCTTCTTCACTTCAGTTCCCTTCTTCAAAAGTCAGGAAAAAAATAAAATAAAAAGATAGTCTTCATGATGAAATGAAAAGATGCCAGTGAGGGTTTGAACAGGGTGAAGATCTATAAAACAGCGGTGGGCACTGTGCTGAGAACATGACACAATAGAGAGTATCCATCCATCCCTTCCCTAAGGACACAGATGCAGATGGCAAGGGGTCTCAGAGTCAGCAAAGGACAGAGCAGGGCTTTGACTCCACTTTGATCTCATTATGAAGTCTGCCATCTTGTTTATTGTAGCAGAAGTGACTTGAAGTGAAAGTCACTCAGTCATGTCTGGCTCTTTGTGACCCCATGGACTATACCATCCATGGAATTCTCCAGCCCAGAATACTGGCGTGAGTAGCCTTTCCCATCTCCAGGGGATCTTCCCAATCCAGGGATCGAACCCACGGCTCCTGCCTTATGGGCAGATTTTTTTACCAGCTGAGCCACCAAGGAAGCCCAAGAATACTGGAGTGGGTAGCCTATCCCTTCTCCAGGGGATCTTCCCAACCCAGGAATCGAACCAGCGTCTCCTGCACTGCAGGCAGATTCTTTACCAGCTGAGCTATGAGGGAAGCCCCAATTGTAGCAGCCTCTCCATTGCTTGCTAGCTGTTATTATCATTCTTCCAAACACCTAGTCTTTCAGAGGGACTCCCCACGTTTTTTATACATATTCCTAACACAACCACCCAGATCTTAGCATCTCTTAACAGTTTCCCCTCCACCACATACTTCCTCTTCCAGATGATTCTTCTTAAATTGTAGTATTGACCATCTGCTTTCACGGTTCAATGTCTTGCGTGGCTTCCACTTTCCCATGACATATAGAATAGCACAAAAATCCCTTCTCATGAAAGTCAAGAACCTCAAACAGATACCAAATAGTTTTGTCCACCCACATAACTGCATCTCTTTAGCCCCTGTGGACATAAGCCTCCTCCATATCCAGTCAGCTCACTACTCCATTGCTCCAGCAGGTCTTACAGTTCAGATCAGTTCAGTCACTCACTCGTGTCTGACTCTTTGAGACCCCGTGAATCGCAGCACGCCAGGCCTCCCTGTCCATCACCAACTCACGTTCAGACTCACGTCCATCGAGTCAGTGATGTCATCCAGCCATCTCATCCTCTGTCGTCCCCTTCTCCTCTTGCTCCCAATCCCTCCCAGCATCAGAGTCTTTTCCAATGAGTCAACTCTTCGCATGAGGTGGCCAAAGTACTGGAGTTTCACCTTTAGCATCATTCCTTCCAAAGAAATCCCAGGGCTGATCTCCTTCAGGATGGACTGGTTGGATCTCCTTGCAGTCCAAGGGACTCTCAAGAGTCTTCTCCAACACTGCAGTTCAAAAGCATCAATTCTTCGGCGCTCAGCCTTCTTCACAGTCCAACTCTCACATCCATACATGACCACAGGAAAAACCATAGCCTTGACTACATGAACCTTTGTTGGCAAAGTAATGTCTATGCTTCTGAATATGCTATCTAGGTTGATCATAACTTTCCTTCCAAGGAGTAAGCGTCTTTTAATTTCATGGCTGCAGTCACCATCTGCAGTGATTTTGGAGCCCAGAAAAATAAAGTCTGACACTGTTTCCCCATCTATTTCCCATGAAGTGATGGGACCAGATGCGATGACCTTCGTTTTCTGACTGTTGAGCTTTAAGCCAACTTTTTCACTCTCCACTTTCACTTTCATCAAGAGGCTTTTAAGTTCCCCTTCACTTTCTGCCATAAGGGTGGTGTCATCTGCATATCTGAGGTTATTGATATTTCTCCCAGCAATCTTGATTCCAGCTTGTGCTTCTTCCAGTCCAGCATTTCTCATGATGTACTCTGCATATAAGTTAAATAAGCAGGGTGACAAAATACAGCCTTGATGTACTCCTTTTCCTATTTGGAAGCAGTCTGTTATTCCATGTCCAGTTCTAACTGTTGCTTCCTGACCTGCATATAGATTTCTCAAAAGGCAGATCAGGTAGTCTGGTATTCCCATCTCTTTCAGAATTTTCCACAGTTTGGTCAGGGGCAGCAACTGAGAGTGCCAGGCTGCGACGGCGCAGGAATGGCCGAGAGGAGCTACCCCATGTCTGAAGACAGGGGGGGTGTCCGAGAGGAGCTACCCCGCATCCGAGGTCAGGGGCGGCGGCTGGGAGGAGCAACCCCACCCCCAGGCCAGGGGCAACAGCCGGGAGGAGCTATCCCACATCCCAAGCCTGAGGCCAGGGGCCGCGGCCAGGAGGTCTTACAGGTGGTCTCCTATTTTTAACACTTGGTGAGTGTCCTGTGTCTGTGGAATCCAGAGATGATCTTATACAAGACCAAAGGCATTGAATTCACACACATACACACATGACCTTTAAATAGAGTTTTGCCAAGAAAATGCACTGGTCATAACAAACACCCTCTTCCAACAACACAAGAGAAGACTCTATACATGGACATCACCAGATGGTCAACACCGAAATCAGATTGATTATATTCTTTGCAGCCAAAGATGGAGAAGCTCTATACAGTCAGCAAAAACAAGACCAGGAGCTGACTGTGGCTCAGACCATGAACTCCTTATTGCTAAATTCAGACTTAAATTGAAGAAAGTAGGGAAAACCACTAGACCATTCAGGTATGACCTAAATCAAATCCCTTATGATTATACAGTGGAAGTGAGAAATAGATTTAAGGGCCTAGATCTGATAGATAGAGTGCCTGATGAACTTGGAATGAGGTTCGTGACATTGTACAGGAGACAGGGATCAAGACCATTCCCATGGAAAAGAAATGCAAAAAAGCAAAATGGCTGTCTGGGGAGGCCTTACAAATAGCTGTGAAAAGAAGAGAAGCGAAAAGCAAAGGGGAAAAGGAAAGATATATACATCTGAATGCAGAGTTCCAAAGAATAGCAAGAAGAGATAAGAAAGCCTTCTTCAGCAATCAATGCAAAGAAATAGAGGAAAACAACCAAATGGGAAAGACTGGGGATCTCTTCAAGAAAATCAGAGATACCAAAGGAACATTTCATGCAAAGATGAGCTCGATAAAGGACAGAAATGGTATGGGCCTAACAGAAGCAGAAGATATTAAGAAGAGATGGCAAGAATACACAGAAAAATTGTACAAAAAAGATCTTCATGACCCAGATAATCACGATGGTGTGATCACTGACCTAGAGCCAGACATCATGGAATGTGAAGTCAAGTGGGCCTTAGAAAGCATCACTACGAACAAAGCTAGTGGAGGTGATGGAATTCCAGTTGAGCTATTCCAAATCCTGAAAGATGATGCCATGAAAGTGCTGCACTCAATATGCCAGCAAATTTGGAAAACTCAGCAGTGGCCACAGGACTGGAAAAGGTCCGTTTTCATTCCAATCCCAAAGAAAGGCAATGCCAAAGAATGCTCAAACTACCGCACAATTGCACTCATCTCACACGCTAGTAAAGTCATGCTCAAAATTCTCCAAGCCAGGCTTCAGCAATATGTGAACCGTGAACTTCCTGATGTTCAAGTTGGTTTTAGAAAAGGCAGAGGAACCAGAGATCAAATTGCCAACATCTCCTGGATCATGGAAAAAGCAAGAGAGTTCCAGAAAAACATCTATTTCTGCTTTATTGACTATGCCAAAGCCTTTGACTGTGTGGTTCACATTAAACTGTGGAAAATCCTGAAAGAAATGGGAATACCAGACCACCTGATCTGCCTTTTGAGAAATTTGTATGCAGGTCAGGAAGCAACAGTTAGAACTGGACATGGAACAACAGACTGCTTCCAAATAGGAAAAGGAGTTCGTCAAGGCTGTATATTGTCACCCTGTTTATTTAACTTATATGCAGAGTACATCATGAGAAACACTGGACTGGAAGAAACACAAGCTGGAATCAAGATTGCCGGGAGAAATATCAATAACCTCAGATATGCAGATGACACCACCCTTATGGCAGAAAGTGAAGAGGAACTCAAAAGCCTCTTGATGAAAGTGAAAGTGGAGAGTGAAAAAGTTGGCTTAAAGCTCAACATTCAGAAAACGAAGGTCATGGCATCCAGTCCCATCACTTCATGGGAAATAGATGGGGAAACAGTGGAAACAGTGTCAGACTTTATTTTTCTGGGTTCCAAAATCACTACAGATGGTGACTGCAGCCATGAAATTAAAAGACGCTTACTCCTTGGAAGGAAAGTTATGACCAACCTAGATAGCATATTCAGAAGCATAGACATTACTTTGCCAACAAAGGTTCATGTAGTCAAGGCTATGGTTTTTCCTGTGGTCATGTATGGATGTGAGAGTTGGACTGTGAAGAAGGCTGAGCGCCGAAGAATTGATGCTTTTGAACTGTGGTGTTGGAGAAGACTCTTGAGAGTCCCTTGGACTGCAAGGAGATCCAACCAGTCCATTCTGAAGGAGATCAGCCCTGGGATTTCTTTGGAAGGAATGATGCTAAAGGTGAAACCCCAGTACTTTGGCCACCTCATGCGAAGAGTTGACTCACTGGAAAAGACTCTGATGCTGGGAGGGATTGGGAGCAAGAGGAGAAGGGGACGACAGAGGATGAGATGGCTGGATGGCATCACTGACTCGATGGACGTGAGTCTGAGTGAACTCCAGGAGTTGGTGATGGACAGGGAGGCCTGGCATGCTGGGATTCATGGTGTCGCAAAGAGTCGGACACGATGAGCGACTGATCTGATCTGATCTGACCCTCACTTACCTAATTTCATGCTGAAAATGGAAAGCACGGCTTCTTCCACATTTTTTGTTATCACAGCTACTCTTTTAATTCACCCAACTGTAAGTCCGCAACAGCCATCACTCTGAGGGTACCAGGAGTACATAACTCCCTTTACTAATTTAATCTTATTTTAAACTTTTGAGACCCCTGGGAGAAGGGGATGGCAACCCACTCTAGTATTCTTTCCTGGAGAATCCCCTTGTACAGAGGAGTCAGGTAGGCTACAGTCCATGGGGTCACAAAGATTTGGACACAACTGAATGCCTAACACCGGGCAACGAGGTATACACAGCCAGACCCAACTGCAAGAAGCTGGCAAATGAGTTGAAATCTTGGGAGACTAAGATATAAAGCAATGATTCTTTCTCTTTCTCTTCTTGATGACAAACTGAAGACTCAGAACCTGCCAGGAACACAAGGTCCTTGTAGAGTCCCTTTTATGCAAAGGACATGTCACATTAGCCCTGATATTGACCAGAGGGTGTTGGGGTGTAGTTTGGGGTTGTAGCAGGCTTTAATCTAATAAGGAAAAAAATAACTTGGAAGGGATGGAGACCATACAAAATGGCTCAAGAAGCAGGTCAATCAAGTAGACCCAAGTCAGAGGGTCTGAGTGCCATAAGCCTCAGTGCAGCAGGTGGGCCAGATATAAAGAGCTGAGTGTCCAAAAGGCAGAGGCCACTGAGTGTTTGACAAAGATGCTTTTTTTTTGGTACAACAAAAATCCATTAAGGACACTGGGAAAGAGAAAGAGAGAAAAAGAAAGCGGGCGGCTCACGGGCAGGCACAAACATAATTACAGCTATTGCTTTTTTCTTTTCTCCTAAAGTAGTTATTTGTGGTGCCTCCAAACTCTAATGTGTTTTTATGTTGCAGCCCTTCATGATTGGGGCAGGCTGCTTGACATTTGCAAGGTCCTATTGCTATTAAAAAGAATGATGTTATCGAGAGGCAAGCGAGGCAACAAAGCAAAATTAATTAACACCGCCATCTAACAACGCAAAATAAATTAAACGATGGTTGACTTGTATTGTGTACTTCTGAACGGTGACTGAAGGGAAACCAAATCTTTTAACCCCCACTTCTCTGAGCGCAGTGCTGTGGCAGAACGGACACCAATGCGAGGGAAGGACTATCTGCCTGGCGCTTGCAGACAGGCAGGCCAACAGGTGAATCATTCGCACCAGTCAATTAGAAAACCACTGCCTCTGCAGGCAGCAGATAGAACACAGTAGTGAATATTTTCCCTAAATCTATATGGCCTCCCAGCACACTTGAAAGATATATTTTTAGTTTTGCCACATGTGGAACACAAGTAAGGACAAAGCGCTGATAAATTTGAAACCAATTGGAATCCTTCGTGCCCTCAGATTCCTTGGGTTGTGTGATCGCAATGACCTGTCACTCTGCACACACCAGGGTCCCAGTCACAGAACAAAAGTTGTGTGAAACAACCCCAAAAAGGTGGCTTTCCAGAAAGACCCTGAAGTGAAAAGTGTGTAAAAGTGTCCAACTCCTTGTGACCCCATGGACTGTAACCTGCCAGGCTCCTCAGTCCATGGGATTCTCCAGGCAAGAATACTGGAGTGGATTGCCATTTTCTTCTCCAGGGGATCTTCCCCATCCACTTCATGCCCCAGGGATCAAACCTCGGTCTTCTGTGTTGCAGGCAGATTCTTTAACATCTGAGCCACAAGGGAAATCCTCTGGTTGGCATAGAAATGAACACGTCATAAGTCAATCGTTAAATGATGCTTTATTGAGAGTGTGCTCTATGACCAGAACTGTGCTACCTATGTTGAGGGACATAACAGAAATATAAGCCACAGTAGGGGCTTCCTTTACAGTCCAGTGGCTAAGCCTCCGAGCTCCGATCGGGCTGGGGTCCAATCCCTGGTCAGGGAACTAGAGCCACAACTGAAAGATTCCATAAGCCACAACTAAAACCCAGCACAGTGAAATAAATAAATAAATAAAAATTTTTTTAAAAAGCCACAGTCCGTGGAAACTTTGTAATCTGGTTGGGATGGTGAGATCTGATCAGGTGCAACAAACGGAACAAGATAGTCTTATGCATAAATACACATGCATAGAAAGATATTTAGATATAATTTTATCAATGTACACATAGAGAGATATAAATAGCTGCACTGTTAGAGCCAATAAAGCATTTAGTTTGGGAGGGAATTTACCCACTGCTTCATGTTTGTAACATATTTTGCATTTTTTCAAAGCACTTAGTTTTTTATTATCACAACACGGCTCTAAAAGTGAATGAAAGAACGAGGAGACAGAACAGCCATTAATATCTACATATTATGGAAGGTTAGTCATAGGCAGGGGGAGGTTAAGCTATCTATGAGACCTCAGGACTAGCAAGTGCTTACAGTAGCACACATGCTGATTTTCCATAAAATTTAAGTATCAGTGAGAAGAGGGAGATCGATTTGGGCTGAGAAAGTCAGGATCTTTTGCAGAGGCAAGAGTAGGGACAAGGCACTCTATGGAGCGGACACAGACTGAAGGTAAGACCTTTCCTTGCCCTATTCTGCTCTTGGGGACCGTGCTTAAGGAAACCAACCATACCTGATATTACCCTCTGCTCCTTACTGTATTCCAAGGAGTATAGCAGATGCCTGGGTCTTTTCTATCAGCAATGAAATAGCAGAGATTGCTTATTACATCCATATAAAACTCACAGTTTCCAAGCAAAAAAAAAAAAAAACCTGTATTTACACATTAATGAGGAATGAGTTTCTCTTAAAGTCTGTACTATAACTGAAAAGTAAAGATCAATGACATTTCCATTTCTCAGGGAATTTCAGTGCTCAGTTAATCCCTTGTACCTGTTGCCAAAGTAAACATTACCTTTTAGGGGAACTTACTATTAAAGGCCATGATGCAAGGAAACAAGATGTACAGTTTCTATAGCCCTATTGGGAAACTTCTAGAATTTATTTTTAAAAAAACAGACATGCTTATTGCAACAATGGAAAAAACAGATGCATAATATCTGCAAGTGTCTAGGTATTTACCGATTACCAGTTAGTCAATTGTTGCTCAAAGAGAACAGAGATAAGCAAATGTAAACTTTGGGATGATGGTTATTGCTATCGGGTGGCACTCATTGAGCTCAACACCCCTGATTATATATTTTAGGAGTTTTACATTTAAACCTAGGCCATCTTTTCCAGGAGCCTGTTTTCTAAAGCAAATATATGTATATTTACATATGCATCAGTTCAGTTCGATAACTCAGTCACGTCCGACTCTCTGTGACCCCATGGACTGCAGCATGCCAGGCCTCCCTGTCCATCACCAACTCCCAGAGTTTACTCAAACTCGTGTCCATTGATTCGGTGATGCCATCTAACCATCTCATTCTCTGTCATCCCCTTCTCCTCCCACCTTCAATCTTTCCCAGCATCAAGGTCTTTTCAATGAGTCAGTTCTTTGCATCAGGTGGCCAAATTATTGGAGTTTCAGCTTCAGCATCAGTCTTTCCAATGAATATTCAGGACTGATCTCCTTCAGGATGGACTGGTTGGATCTCCCTGCAGTCCAAGGGACTCTCGAGAGTCTTCTCCAACACCACAATTCAAAAACATCAATTCTTCAGTGCTCAGCTTTCTTTGTAATTCAACTCTCACACCCATACATGACTACTGGAAACACCATAGCTTTGACTAGGATGGACCTTTGTTGGTAAGGTAATGTCTCTGCTTTTTAATATGCTGTCTACGTTGGTCATGACTTTTCTTCCAAGGAGAAAGCATCTTTTAATTCCATGGCTGCAATCACCATCTGCTGTGATTTTGGAGCCCCCCAAAATAAAGTCTGTCACAGTATCCACTGTTTCCCCATCTATATGCCATGAAGTGATGGGACCAGATGCCATGATCTTCGTTTTCTGAATGTTGAGTTTTAAGCCAACTTTTTCACTCTCCTCTTTCACTTTCATCAAGAGGCTCTTAGTTCTTCTTCCCTTTATGCCATAAGGGTGGAGTATCTGAGGTTATTGATATTTCTCCCAGCAATCTTGATTCCAGCTTGTGCTTTATCCAGCCCAGTGTTTCTCATGATATACTCTACATATAAGTTAAATAAGCAGGGTGAAAATATACAACCTTGACATACTCTTTTCCCTGTTTGGAAGCAGTCTGTTGTTCCATGTCCAGTTCTAACTTTTGCTTCCTGACCTGCATACAGATTTCTCAGGAGGCAGGTCAGGTGGTCTGTTATTCCCATCTCTTCAAGAATTTTCCAGAGTTTGTGGTGACCACACAGTCTAAGGCTTTGGCATAGTCAATAAAGCAGAAGTAAATGTTTTTCTGGAACTCTCTTGCTTTTTCTATGATCCAACAGATGTTGGCATTTTGATCTCTGGTTCCTCTGTCTTTTCTAAATCCAGCTTGAACATCTGGAAGTTCACAGTTCATGTACTGTTGAAGCCTGGCTTGGAGAATTTTGAGCATTACTTTAGTAGTGTGTGAGATGAGTGCAATTGTGCCATAGTTTGAACATTCTTTGGCATTGCCTTTCTTTGGTATTGGAATGAAAACTGAACTTTTCCAGCCCTTTGGCCACTGCTGAGTTTTCCAAATTCACTTGCATATTGACTACAGCACTTTCACAGCATCATCTTTTAGGATTTGAAATAGCTCAACTGGAATTCCATCACCTCCACTTTGTTCATAGTGACGCTTCCTAAGGCCCACTTGACTTCGCATTCCAGAATGTCTGGCTCTAGGTGCGTGATCAGATCATTGTGATTATCTGGGTCATGCAGATCTTTTTTGTATAGTTCTGTGTATTCTTGCTACCACTTCTTAATATCTTCGGCTTCTGTTAGGTCCATACCATTTCTGCCTTTTATTGGGCCCATCTTTGCATGAAATGTTCCCTTGGTATCTCTAATTTTCTTGAAGAGATCTCTAGTCATATTTCCATCATATAAACATATATATACATAACATATATATACATAAAATATAAATCATCTATATGTTTTCATTTCTTCAAATATATTTTTATATCTCTTTTCTTCTTCCAGAAGAAATTGTGCTAAAATGTATTAAGTTTATCCAGTAATTTAAATTTGTAGTTTAAGGAGATAAAGTGATCTTGAGGTATCCTTTGTCAAGTAAGTCTCTCCATGTGGGCTTAAAGTCAGAAGATAATGTGACTTAGTTTCAACCCAGTTGAGTTCATAATTTAGAAATTTAAGTGCCTCAGTTTCACTACCTATAAAATGGAAATAATTATGGTAAAGATTTCCATAATGGCTTATATGATTAAACATTTATAAATTATCACAAGCAAATGTAAAATATTAATAATAATAACAAAGCATTTGCCACTCTGGTGACAGTTGTGTGTCTCTGATATTTTCATCTTCTCAAATAGGAAATAGTACAAATTTATCTCTATTTGATATTTATGTTCTCTTTTATTAGATCGAAAATATTTGATATTTCAAAGATTTTTTAATTATATAATTACAGAGGTTAAAATTTAACAGAGGTTAAAAATCCACTTGTTTTATTTGAATGTAGAGAAAGTACCTTCAAGACTGTTGTTCACTGTCAGAGGAGATTGCCTTGGGATTTAAGATGCATTTACTTTCACCCACCCACCAGATAGAGAGCTGGCTTGTGTCTGCTGCTGCTACTGCTAAGTCGCTTCAGTCGTGTCCGACTCTGTGCGACCCCATAGACGGCAGCCACTTTATTCCTGTTCAGGTCGCTCAGCATCTCCCCATAGATGAGCTCATTCAGGTAGATATTTAGTTATAACCCCTCTGTTGTACACTGTGTAGTTATACTCATCCTTCACCCATTCACTCACTCACTCACACATTTAAATGTGACCTATTGACTGGCTGAGGTTTGATTATTCTACTCCAGGCTTCCTGCCTCTTTTTGCCTGGAAAAATGCAGATTTGGTGTCACAGGCATTCTTTCCAAGAACTGTCACTGAATATACAATGTAATCATGTATATTTGAAAACTATGGAGCATTATGCATTTTCCTTTAGTATTACCTTGGCCCCTTGCTTTCATGATTGTATAATTTTCCATCTTAAATAAAAATCAAATTATACCTCTTTTACTGTGCCTTTAAAATTCTTCAGTAAAATATTTTGATGTTACTCATTTGTGAATGTTATACAGAAATCTTCCTTTAATTACACCCAAGGATTTTTTCAGTTCAGTTCAGTTCAGTCACTCAGTCGTGTCCGACTCTTTGCGACCCCATGAATCGCAGCACGCCAGGCCTCCCTGTCCATCTCCAACTCCCGGAGTTCACTCAGACTCACATCCATCGAGTTGGTGATGCCATCCAGCCATCTTATCCTCTGTCGTCCCCTTTTCCTCCTGCCCCCAATTACCCCCAGCATTACGGTCTTTTCCAGTGAGTCAACTCTTCACATGAGGCGGCCAAAGTACTGGAGTTTCAGCTTTTGCATCATTCCTTCCAAAGAACACCCAGGACTGATCTCCTTTAGAATGGACTGGTTGGATCTCCTTGCAGTCCAAGGGACTCTCAAGAGTCTTCTCTAACACCACAGTTCAAAAGCATCAATTCTTTGGTGCTCAGCTTTCTTCACAGTCCAAATCTCACATCCATACATGACTACTGGAAAAACCATAGTCTTGACTAGACGGACATTTGTTGGCAAAGTAATGTCTCTGCTTTTCAGTATGCTATCTAGATTGGTCATAACTTTCCTTCCAAGGAGTAAACGTCTTTTAATTTCATGGCTGCAGTCACCATCTGCAATGATTTTGGAGCCCCCAAAAATAAAGTCTGACACTGTTTCCACTGTTTCCCCATCTATTTCCCATGAAGTGATGGGACCAGATGCCATGATCTTCATTTTCTGAAGGATTTTTTAAGACTGTCTTAAAAATGCAGATAAGAGATAGCTTATATCAATCACTTAGTTATATCTCATACTTTGATTTCCAATTTGCTTTTTAAGAGCTTTACTTTTGAGGGGAGCTAATTTTTTGCATTTTCCATATAAACAATTTTCTAATGAGAGCATCATTTGATCATGAAAGATGCTCATCTTTCATAAAAACATATCTGTTCCTGGGACTGAATTAACAGGAAAATTGGGTTTCGAGCTTGGCTGAGACAAGTTTTGGAAGACCTCTTTTGTTAATTGATTGGTTTTGAGAAGTCTGTTTGATTTATAGTTTAGTCCTATGTATTTTGGGAGAGGACTTCTCCTCCCTTCAAAACGCACGTCCACAACCACCCTGTGGTGAGTTAGTGAAAGGTGTCCACTTATACACAGCAGAAAAGGGATGTAATGAGTCAGAAAGGGATGTGTTTTATGCAGTAAGCACTTTCCACACTCTTTCCTGCACCGCTACATTTATGCTGAAATGGTCCATTTATTTTCATCCTAAATAGGGTCCCTAGACAGAAGCTGAGAATGGAAGGGAAGTAAAAGGAAAAAGAAAAGGATTTCTATTTCAGAACAAACTTAATTCAGAATAAGGAAGAAAAAAAAAATGTACAACACTCATTTAGCCTTTGGTAGAATTGAATTTTTATGGCTATGGCACCTATTCTTTCCTCTATAGGAGTTTGCTTTCAGAGCTTCCTTCTTCCCCTCAACCTCGATAGGCCCAGAACTAAATAAATCATCCTCTGTCTCTCTTCCCACCTGCAGGTTTCCACTGCAGCCCTGTGTCTTGGAAGAGTAGTGGAAGGTCAAGTTAAAACCATGTCTTAGAGGTACACGCCTCCATTTGGGTTCTGAAATGAGAATATCAGTAGTGCATGCAAAATAAGCTTGTATTCATCCTGCTGGGGACCATGTGAAGAGTTACAAAAACAACCTCCACGCCTGCTCATAAACCAGCCCAATTACAGTCAAAGGAGGAAGATTAATCAAGTTAGATGTTAAGAAGGTTAACACTGTCAGGCACCAACCCTCTCAATAATGTCCAACAAGATTAAAAAACACTAAATTCATATAAGTAGACACTGGCAGAGCACAGAGCAGGACCTGGTCGGACCTAATTGCGATGATTAGGTAGACGTGTTTGCAATGGCACTAGTGATAAAGAATTGCTTGCCAATGTAGGAGATTCAGGAGACTCAGGTTTGATCCCTGGGTCTAAAAGATCTCCTAGAGGAGGGAATGGCAACCCACTCTAGTATTCATGCCTGGAAAATTCCATAGACAAAGGACAGAGGAGCCTGGTGGGCTACAGTCCATGGAATCTCGAAGAGTCGGACACAACTGAGCGACTGAGCAAACACACTCGGCTACTGAAGGCGTATCTGCTGAAGTACAGCACCTGTCGGGGTCAGTTTGGAGTGGTGCAACCGCTCTCCCTTACCTTTGTAACGGCGCTTGCCGGCTTTTGTCATTTTCCCAGAGCATAAGCTCAGTCCTGCTTTGGAGGAATCTCCATTGTGAGAGTGTTTGTGGAAGAGTTGTACTTTATATAAATGAAAAAGGAGACCAAACGCTCCATTTCCTCATCTCTGAAAGCTAAGGCGCCAGCATATGACCTGGAATAGAACAACTGCTTGCTTTCAACAAAATCTCTGAAACCTGAACGTGAAATTTAACATGAGAATTAGAACCCATGTGTCATATCAGTGTGGAGTGGGAAGGCCCTGGTAAAATTCCGAGCAGTGGTAGCTGGAATTTCCAGAAGTAGCGGTAGAGTAAGTGCCCACGGTAGCCCCTTCGCGAGGTCTTTTCTTTAGTAGAACACTTCTGTTCCCACTGCTAAGCTTCCCTTGGCTTACACTCATTTTAATGGGCCTCTGCGTGTTTCTGTGAGCTGCTGAATAATGTTCCAAGAAGTTAGTTCTCAGATTAACTTAGTACAGCTGTTGTGTTCTCTTGGTTACACTCATGTATCCAGGGCACGGGCTGTAGAAAACAACTGCAAAAACACGTGATGGGCAAGATACTAGCCGATGCCTTTATAAAGGTAAGGGAGACTGAGAGGCAGGCTTCCTGCATTAAAAAAATTATATGTGAAGAGACCTACATATACAGCTAAAGAATGAACAAAAGCAATGGGATGATGGAACTCAGGGTCTTAAAATCCATTTATCAGCTAGATGCAGATGGCCTTACAGAATAATGACGTGATCTCCCCAGGACTCACAGCCTCAGCAGAGAGAGAACCCCTTCTCAGTTTGGGACGTGGTCCTGTAAAATGCAGAATGTTCTCTGCCATGGTAAGCAATATATGGCACCGTTTCTCCGTAGGTAGAATATAGGTTTCCAGGATCCAAGGGCTCAAGTGTAGACCCTCCCTCTCACAGAAATGACCCATTTGCAATTTTTGTTGCCATTCCACGTCCTTAGTAATCAGGCAAGAACTTCCTCCACTGATCAAACAGTACTTGTGTTAAGTCAGCCTGAGGCTGCTACTTAATTCAGGCACCTTAAACTCATGAGTGTACCAGCTAAAACATAATAGTAGTAATAGTGTTGTCTTCTTTCTGTTATTGACACTGACTATGAGGGAGAGTTAGGATTCCTGACTATGAGGGAAGGTTAGGATTTGCTGTGTAGAGCAGAGGGGCCTGGAGATGGAATTCAGAGGAGTCTTCAGTGCATCTCAGTATATTAGCCTGCCCAGTGGCAAAAGATAATGGAACGTAGAAAGGGTCACCAAAACCAGGGAGTTCCATACTGGGTGAGAAGCCTGAGCAAATGTGGTGCTGGGCAAAGGCAAAGAGAGCCTGAGTTGGTATGAAGAGCAAAGGACTAAATACCGGTGATGCTTCATTGCCTGAAATCCAGAAGTTCAGCAGCATTTATCCACAAAGTCTCTTCTCGTGCGTGTGTGCTTTTACATATTTCAATTTCCCTTTTTGTTTCATCCCCCCACGCCCGCTGCTACCATTTATACAGGATGTATTGGCTGCAGCTAACTCTGCAACTTGTTCCATAGGCTTCAGACTATCTAACCACAATCATGGCAGACTAAGCGAAGGCATCACCTTGCCCCAGAAAGCCATCACTTGGAGCCGTAGGCGGATACTGATGAGAATTTGAATGGTCTCTCTTTGGGAACGGAAAGGGGATATCTTTGGTTCCCATAGAGTGGCATTATATTGGAAGAGTTATTGTTTGGATCTAATTATGAGAAGAAATATGTATTTGGAGATTGAGAAACTAAAAGGTTGAACGTGGTAAACAATAGCTGCCCAGGGTAGAAATTGCAGGGAATTCTCATCGCAGAGCATCCCCCACTGGGTGGGTCCACTCACAGATATAGCATCCAGCAGCCAAGGTGCTGACCGACCACGGCAGCATCAGCTTCCAGCCGTGAGGACACAGAGCCTGAGGGGTTACCCCAACCAGAATGAATTAATAAGTGCAGGGTGACCTCAGCTGTGGTCCCTAGCATCTCGTCTTTGCATTCCTGTCCATGTTCTGAACTTAATTTTTCAATAATTCACTATTTGTAGAGATCACTCGATGTACCTCCAATGTCTTAAATTTATATTGTTTATATGAATGAGTTGGTTTCCATAGTCTGTATCAAAAACTCCTCACAAGCACACAGATATGCTCTCTGGGGTCCAGCATTCTTGTGTCTCCAGTGATTTCAGTTGGAAACAAAAATAACCAGTGCTATGATTAGGAGAAGGAAAGGTGAAAACTGGGTGTGCATGTGTATGTGTGTTAATGTACAAAAAATCAGAGGAGTGGTTACCAAAGGAGAAGGGAGGTGTTCACTTCAGCCGCTCAGTCGTGTCTGATTCTTTGTGACCCTGCAGACTTCAACACGCCAGGCCTCCCTGTCCATCACCAACTCCTGGAGTTCACTCAAACTCATGTCCATTGAGCCCATGATGCCATCCAGCCATCTCATCCTCTGTCGTCCCCTTCTCCTCCCACCTTCAATCTTTCCCAGGGAGATGGGGGACAGCAAAGTGGGTAACGGAGGTCAACTATGTGGATGGCTGGCAACACATCTATTGGAGCAGACCATAGTGTGTACAGAAGTTCAGATACAATGTACACGTGAAGCAATGTTATAAAGCACCGTTGAGATGAGGTGTTAGTCACTCAGTCACGTCCGGCTCTTTGTGACCCCATGAACTGTAGCCCGCCAGGCTCCTCTGTCCACAGAGTTCTCCAGGCGAGAATACTGGAGTGGGTGGCCATGCCCTTCTCCAGGGGATTTTCCTGACCCAGGGATCAAACCTGGGTCTCCTGAATTGCAGGCAGATTCTTTACTATTTGAGCCACCAGGGAAGCTGGTATTACCTCCTTAAAAAAAGAAATCTTAATAAAAGGAAAATAAACCCCAATTTCTTTTTAAAAAGAGCCAATTTTTTGAAGACGCTTAAAAGATATAATTGGTTAAATTACTGTTAGTGGATGTCTGTAGTGTGTGCTTGACAAAATAATGAACAGCACAAAGCAACACGGTACATCTCCCCTTTCCCAGTTGCTTGCTACCTGAGTGTCTGTTTTCTTAACAAGCTCCTCCGACAACTTCCCAGAAAGGAAAGTGGAAAAGGAAATATCTCATTATGTCTCCTGGGATTTGCCTTAAGAAACACTTCTGTCCCACTAGTCACAGGATAACTAGTCTCTGCCCACACCTCTCCTTCTTGCTCTCTCTGTCTCTCTCTGTCTCTCTCTGGCTACCGTCCCCCAGCCCCATGCCCTCCTCCCCGCCTCTAGGCAAATCCCTGTCAGAACCCATGACTTTCTGCCATGGAATCCCGAGTACACTCTTGGCAGGAGGAGATGCTGAGCCTAGATTCAGAACCACAACCCTGGCCAAATGCTCTCTGTTCTCCTAGCAAACCATGCTGTGATGCTAAATGCCTAACAAAGAACTCATTACATGCATTCACATATGATATTGCTCTGTGACAACCTAGAGGGGTAGGATGGGGAGGGACGTGGGAGGGTGGCTTTGCAGGGAGGGGAGGATCTTGGGTACATCTTGGGAGATGTACCTGTGGCTGATTCATGTTGATGTAGGGCAGAAACCATCACAATATTGTAAAGTAATTATCCTCCAATTAAAAATAAAATTACATTTTAAAAAAGAACATTATATTCAGAGGTAGATGTTCCTGTCTCTTCAAGGTTGCAAACAGACTTTTCTTTAACATTTTGCAGAAAAGCCTGCAAAAAAAGGAAAGAAATTATGAAAGCTCATCTCTGCTAAGACTTTCAGTCAACCAACTCACAGAGCTAAGCATTAATGCATTTCTCAGTTCTTTCAAACTGCACACTGGTGCTTTTCTGGCTATAAGTTATAACAAAGTTTATCATTCAAATGGCCCCCTAAAGTGCAAGTTGTCTTAGAGGAATAGTGTCTAATATGTCTATTTTTCTGGAAAAGGAAAGAAAAAAGAAAACTGAATAATATGAAAAAGAAACAGGAGGAAAAATTAAAAACACAAGTAGCAGTGGTTTGAGCCCCAGTGGAAAACATACATTTATTGGGAAGAATTCTCAGCAGGAACAGTGGAAATCTTACATTTTCTAGTTCAATTACAACATCAGGATCTTAGATATTGGTAAGAGGCTTGTTTCCAAGAGCTCTGATACTGAATCAATACAGTCCTAAGTGATGCATTAAAAGTACTGCAGAAAATGTCTTACCATTTTTAATAAATTGTTCCAGGGCTTCGATGAATTTTTTTCTTACACATTTAGTCATTGTTTAAATTACCGTTTTACTGAAATGAAATCATGAATGTTGGGGATTTAGGGAAAAATAATTTTGCAATTTGTAAGCCAGCCAGTCTGACAGTTTGGTCTGCGGATTTCCACCGAGGGGTGAGGTGAGCCATCAACTGATGATACACAATGGCTTCTCCCAGAAAATTCTCATATCAATGATTTGTTATAAAAATGCACTGTGTTGTCCTTTGAATTCAAGTTTGAAAAGAGTGTCCAGATACTAGCACAGAAATTAGAATGTGTTTATTTATGACTTTTACTGGGACTGCACTGTGCCAGGCAACACTCTCCCACATTGTACGCTGTTTGGCCTTTGGCAAAGGAATGAATCTAATCTGCGTGCTACCCAGCAAATTAGGAAATGTCCCATAGTCCTTCCCAAACTCCCAGATGACAGCCATCTCTTTATTGTGAAATGAGGCTGTTCACTCCATAATTACAAATAAGGCTTAGAATTAAATACCTCTGAGAGTAAAACCTATTGACTTGAACCTCTCACGATACCTTTGAAGAAACATGGAGCTTTGAGCGGAGATGAAATACGTGAAGTACTTTGACATAACATCTTGTATATACAGTAGTAGGTAGTGAATAAAATGTTCTTAAATTAATTAAAGAGTAGACTGTGCTCAGTGGTAAAGAATCTGCCTGCCAATGAAGGAGACGCAGGAGATGCAGTTTCAATCCCTGGGTCAGGAAGATCCTCTGCAGGAGACCATGGCAACCCACTGCAGTATTCTTGCCTGGAGAATCCCATGGACAGAGGAGCTTGGTGGGCTGCAGTCCATGGGGTGGCAAAGAGTCGGACACAACTGAGCGACTGAGCACACACATACAGCACACAAATGCTATATAATTTTAAACAAATATTTTACATTTGCATTGTTTAGGTCAATGTTCAGAAACAGAAGACCACAGAATATTCTGTAGGTCAATTCTACTGGAGAAAGAAGAGAGACCACTTAATATCATCTGCGATGAATGAGAAGCAGAAGAGAGTGGGTCCAGAAAGATTCCAAAGAAAGAGAACAATGACATCTTGCTTGATTCTGCCCCATTTTTGCCTTCAGTTTCCTGCCGAAGTAATTTTCCAGCTGACTTATGCGTCAGTAGATTAGAAGGCATTATTGTCTCCGTTTTTTCAGAGAGTAAACTGAGGCATTGAGCAGCAGTGGCATTCGCCTCCAGGGAGACATTCCTCAGGCAAGGTCAGCAGAACACAAGACTCTGAAATAGGAGGAATTATAAATGCTTCACTAAGCCATGATGAGCCTACCCAAAGAGGTTTCCTGGCAAGGGTGATGTGATCTTAAAAGGACTTGCTGCCTGAAGTCCAAGAAGGGAGGTTTCTTGGCTTCACAAAGAAAACACGGACTGTCGGCGTCCTCAGAGAGTATTTGGGAAGAAATGTTGTTGGACAGTAAGATCTTTGAGGAAAATTTTATGAAAGCGATTCTGGCCTTTGGGTTGCTGGCAGTTTAAGATGATGATATCCCAGAAGCGCAACTTTTAATAATGAAATGTTTGTGAATGGCACTTTTGCCACTTCCCTTGGACCTTATTTTGGGGCTTCCCTGGGAGCTCAGACAGTAAAGATTCTGCCTGCAATGCAGGAGACCCATGCTCAGTACCTGGGTGAGGAGATCCCCTGGAGAAGGGAATGGCAGCCCACTCCAGTATTCTTTCCTGGAAATCTCATGGACAGAGGATTTGTTATAAATTGTTTGCTTTCCTAATTCAATTTATCAGACATCTCTTGGCACCTTGTTCCGTGGTCAGGCCTTGACATACACATAACCTAGACCCTTGAAATGGGCTACAAGATTCCCATAAAGCAGTCATGTTTAAATTTCCAAAGCTGGAAAATTTCTGCATGAGCATTAGAAACATTGGAATGACCCCAACCAGGAGTGAAAAATAGTATGCCTCCAAAGCACCCTGGTGCCTTGGCAAGGGTGAGTGAAATCTTTCATGAGAAAGGAAGATACAGGGACTTCCTGGTGGTCCAGTGGCCAAGACTGCGAGCTCCCAACACTGGGGGACCAGGTTTGATCTCAGGTCAGGGAAATAGATCCCACAAGTCACAACTAAGACTCAATGCAGCCAGATAAGTAAAATAAATATTAGGAAAAGAAGACAACAGCAGAAGAAGGCATCCCGTTAGTAGTAAAGCATGGTGGATCCTTCTGCTCTTGACAAAGGTGTTCAGAGACCAGCTACTGGCTCCCAGGGAGGCTGCAGGTTCCACGCTGCCCGTAATGTCAGATCAGCATGCCCACCTCTTCAGAGTCAGAAGCCACTTATGCATTTACAAATTACCTTACAAATGAAGTACATGTTCTTTTTTCAGGATGACAGGCAGAGTTTGCAAATCTCTTTTCCTTCTTGCTTAATCCCTGGATTTTACCTATACTCCGAATGCAAGTAATGCCCATTAGTCAATTAATAGGCTGTTAAATGATAACAGTTCCGGGCAATTTAATTACTGTTGGTAAAATAAGAAATGAATGATTGCATGTCAGTAACCAGCTCCAGCTCCTTTTCTTGGAACAGATTAACTTTGAATCATGATAGTTTCTTTGGAAAAAAAAAATTGATTGTTTGCATGAATACATTAGCCGCTATTTCAGGGGTTACGGAAATTTTAGTCTTTGTGTGGTATTTCTCATCTAGGTGGGATGCAGGAAAGTTCCGACAATATTTACTTTCCAATAAAATAACACTAACTATTTTTAAATAAACTAGAACTGGTGGTGGAAAAATTAAGTCAAGAATGAGCGTTTTCTGGTTTTCTGTTCAGTGTTCATCTTTCCTAGCACCTGTCATCAATTTCAGACCTTTCACAGTATTTTTTTTAATTAACTGATTAAAATCAAAAGAAATGTCAAAGAGCAATAATTTTCGCTTTAGTGGTTATTTCATGCATTTTTAGTCCATTTGACTTAGAATATAAGCCAGAACCTTTCATCTGGTGTGTCCATGTGATCCTGCTCAATATTTTTCCATGTTTGGTTTCTTGAGTGTCCATTTTCCCCACCTTTGTCCAAATCTGAAGGCAGCAGCGACTTCATTCTCTGCTCCGCTGAGGGGCCACACTAGTGCCTGGTCCAAAACAGATGCTCGACACATATGTACGTGTTGAATAAATTGGTTGCGTAGGAGAAAAGATAGCTAAGCATGAGGTTTCCAAGCCTACTTATGACTTGTAGAAGTGAACTGAATGTGTGTGCAGTAGAGTGTGTATCTAAAAATAAAATACAGGAAAACCTGGAAAATTATACATCCTAGTAATGAAATGGAAGATTGAATTTCACTCCAAGGCCTGTCTATCCAAAAAAAGATGAATTGGAAATGAAAGGGTACGAGACATGAAAAAGCTGAACTGGAGGCAATGAAACTGTCAATCTTCTGAACCTTCCCAAACAAAGATTAGAAAAGCCATTGCTGGCACTTCGTTTGATCATCTCAGTCGATAAATGCATTTGAGCGGCAATTAGGTGTGTTAATACCTGGGTCTACAGATGCTTTCCTTAGAGCAATTAAGATTTTTTGAAATATAACCTTCCTCAGCAATCCCCTATTATTAAATATTTATTGAAAGGCAAGGATTTGCAGTAACATTTTAGAAGGGATTATAGGGTTTATAGTTGACTAGGACAAGATTCTGTAACACCCATTTTCGACAATTGGATCATTTGCCTTAATTGTATTTAACTGCTTTCTTGCACCTGAAGGTAGAATTCATGGATGAGGTACCAACCAACGCATATACATCCCATCCATTTTAATTACCCCTTTCAGGTAGCATCCATCCCCTGAGGGGCAGCTGCATGGTAGGTGCACTGCTGGAATACTACACAGGCAGGCATGTGGGCAGAAATTTCATGACAGAAATCTCCTAATTGAGCTCTGCCTACAACAGAACCCTCTTCCAGCACATCCTTCCATTTCTGAGAGCTATCTTTCTAAAATGGAGATCTGCTTCATTCATTTGGACCTTCCTGGAATTTCTCATGGTTTACAAATTGAAATCCAGATAACCATCGTTGTGGAGAGTGTCTTACACAGCCTACCTCTCCAGGTCCATGTCCAGTCATCCTCAACTTTCTCTTCACGCCTCATCATTCATGTTCGTATTCATGTACCACAGCAATGGTACCTACCATCATTTCTAGCCAGGAAGCCCTTGACTTGACCAGAACAGCCATAGATGCTGAAGCCAGATGCTGGGGACCAGATCCAGCTCGGCTGCATAATCATGTGATTCAGGACAAGTTACTTGAACGTGGTCCTGTTTTTCATCATCTGTAAAACGAGGATAACAGTAGTATCTTTCTTGTTACATGAGTTAACACTGGTGAAAGTCTTACAGCGGTCCCTGGCATGGTATTCCCTCTAAGTCCTGTCTTCATCCTTAAGGTCTCTACAGAGTCTCTTTCGCTCTTACCACATTCCCTCTCAATCCTCTCCTCTGCATGGGCTTGGTCTGAACTCTGAGCCACCTCTGCTACTGTTGCATGCATCACCTTGCCTTGAAATTCTGTCTTTATCCATCTGTGTCCCCACAAACTTGTGATCGTGGCCAGAGGTCTGTTGTGTTTATTGTCAATATTCTGAGAAACCCGCTCTACACTCAACATGGTAACATAGAAGAAGTTCAGTAGTAAACGGATGAATGAATAATGAAAGGTGAACTGCGAACGCTGAAGGGCAGGCCCTCGACATCCTGCTGATGGCCCAGGCCCTTTAGTCTCAGGGCGGTGGACGAGATCCAGGCTGGAACTGACTGTGATCACGCAGGGTTTTCCTAGGTCAGCAGTCCAGCAAGACTTCCGACTCTCTGGTTTCACTCTGTCCTAGCTGATGAGGGATTCTGCGGTCGGGGTATAGCCCCAGGGATCCCCTTTTGGATTTTGGTTTCTTGTGGGATCCCAGGTTTCCTTTGGGTGGTCGCCTCATGCCTTACAGCTTTTCCTGGGGCCAGTGTGCATGCCTGCATATGCGTGCTCAGTTGTGTCTGACTCTTTGTGACCCTGTGGCCAGGCTGTCTGTCCATGGGATTCTCCAGGCAACAGTACTGGAGTGTGTTGCTATTTCCCACTCCAGGAGATATTCCTGATCCAGGGATGGAGCCCATGTCTCCTGTGTCTCTTTCCTTGGCAGGTGGGTTCTTTACCACTGGGAAGCCCTCCTGGGCTCAGGCAGAGCTGCTATTCTGATGAGACTGGTATGAAACTCTGACTGGGCAGCTGATGCTGGACATACACACCTCATTTCTTGATGCTATCGAGTTAACCTTTGTTCCTGAATTGGAATCCATCCCACCTCCCCTAGTAAGTAGTTCTATTCTTGGGCGAGTTACCTAGCCTCCCAGTTCCCTAGATTCCCACATATAAAAGGAGGATAGTACTAATAATTATATCTACCTCACTGCACTGGTGAAAAGATAAGTCAGCACATGTAAAGTCTTTTTTTTTTTTTAATTGGAGTATAGTTAACAACCCAAATAGGGAAAGAATTTGAAAAAGAACAGATACATATAGATATGTAACTAAATCACTTTGCTGTATACCTGGAAGTAACACATGTAAAGCCTTTAAAATAAGGCCTGTGTGTGGGTGCTAAGTCGCTAAGTTGTGTCTGACTCTTTGTGACTCCATGGACTGTAGCCCACCAGGCTCCTCTGTCCATGGGATTCTCCAGGTGAGAATACTGGAGTGGGTTGACCTGTCCTCCTCCAGGGGATCTTCCGAACCCAGGGATGCATTGGCTGGCATGTTCTTTACCACTAGCACCACCTGGGGATCCCTAGAATAAGGCCTACTATTTAGTATGTGTTAGTGCTCAGCCACTTCCAAATCTTTGCAACCCCATAGACTCTAGCCCAGCAGGCTCCTCTGTTCATGGAATTCTCCAGGCCAGAATACTGGAGTAAGTAGCCTTTCCCTTCTCCAAAGGATCTTCCTGACCCAGGGATCGAACCCGGGTCTCCTGCTTCGCAGGCGGATACATTATTGTCTGAGCCACCTAGGAAGAATGGTTGATGCTAACTGATAAGATACATCAGAAGATACAGAAGCAGGCTTGCTAAAGATGGTTCATCAGATCCAGTAAATGAGCGGAAAGGGATGTGATTTCTTGACAGTGGCTCATGTCCAACCTCAGCTCCACATGTGTCAGGGGGCTTTACAAGCTTTCCTTTTGTTGAATCGTTTAGTGAAGTATTTTTTCCTTAACTTGAGAGATTTAACATTCATGCTTGCAAGTTGAGAAGAATGTGGTAACCTCTTAAAGCTGCCCATCAAAACCTTTTTTTCCTGATGTCTGGTTCAGGGTTTGGTCTAATGAAATATAATACCCTCCCAAAGCGATCTGAAACCTCCAACCCATGAACATTTGAGGGAACGCAGAATTTTCCCAGACATCACATGAAGCATCCACATCACTCTCATTGCAGAAGTCTCATTAGGTACTTTGTTCGGACTGGACATTCTGATAGCCCACTGCTAGATTCCAGACACCCAGACTGAAGGAGATATTGAAAGGTGTTATCACATTGTCATATGCAGGTCAAAGAGTAATGTGCTCTTAAGACTTTGGACATACATCTGTAGGCCGTTAAGCAATGGTTTCTTCAGAGTTCCACCTAGCTTCCCAGGCTTTGTTCTCAATCAGATCAAGGACTGTGGTTCTTACTCTGAGGCTTGCTACTAAGTACTTTCAGACATTGGCACTTTCATCTCCTCACTCCTTGCCTGTGGTATTCTTTTGTGATTCCTATTTCCTTTATCCGTTTTTCAGTCACTGAGTTGTATCCCACTCTTTGTGACCTTATGGACTGCAACTCAACAGGCTCCCCTGTCCTTCACTATCTCCTGGAGTCTGTTCAAGTTCATGTCCACTGAGTCAACGATGCTCTCTTAACCATCTCATCCTCTGCCACCCCCTTCTCCTTTGGCCTTTGATCTTTCCCAGCATCAGGGTCTTTTCCAGTGAGTCAGCTCTTCGCATCAGGTGGCCAAAATATTGGAGCTTCAGCTTCAGGATCAGTCCTTCCAATGATTATTCAGGGTTGATTTCCTTTAGGATCTATTGGTTTGATCTCCTTGCAGCACCGCAATTCAAAAGCATCAGTTCTTCGGTGCTCAGCCTCTGTTTCCTCTATTAGAGCCCCTAAAATGTATTGCGCGGGGGTAGAGTTTTGGAAGAGCAGGTTCCTTTGGTTCTCTAGCCACCCGACCCACCTTCTCAGGACAGAGACTCTGCTTTCACAAGGACGAGGAAGGAGAACTCTCCCGGAGGAGAGAATGGCCATCAGAACCATTCTCACTCTGCTGGGCTACACGATCACTGACAGACAGACCAGCCCCCTGGGCCTCCTCATTCTCCTGTTCATCTGTTGTGTTTTTTAAGAGTCCAAATAGGAGCGATGTCTGTTATTTACAAATATTTTGAGGTAAATCGAGGGCAAATTATTGTTAACATTTTTATTCTATCTCTCGTCTATCTTGTTATGTATCTAAAACATTGTTTGCTTTAGTTGGAATTGTTTTAATACTTTAAAATCTTGCTTTGAAGGAAGTCAGACCCCTAATGTGAAGCATATGGGCAAAGATGTCATAAATTAAAAAATAAAGTTAGGAAAGATGTTCATTTCTCTTATCCTGTCATCTAGTACATTCCCCACCCTCTGGCTTATAGTCCCATTTCTTTGCAAATTGGATCTTCATATTAAAGCCTTTAAGAACTGCTTTTCTGAGATTTTTTTTTTTCAGTTAAATTCCTTGGAACAGAGGTTTACCACTTAGCTATCTTCTGTGAAGCATTCCTTTCTAAGAACCTTATTTGGGAACATTGAAATGGTCTCAGGTCTCCTGAACTGCTCCATATTCCATTCACAATAAAGTTATCCTGAAATTCTATTAGCTCAACCTTGAAAGCTTTTCAGACAGTATCAGCCTGCATGAAGTAGATAGGGATGGTTGTGCAGCTGACAGTTGCTGACCCAACCATAGGCCATAATTCATAAAGTAAAAAAGCGGTGGCCTCAATGGTGGGGACAATGTAAAGTTGTATTTTGCCGACAAGATGATGACTTTGCCTACGTTGTGGTATTCAGTGTGCTGCTGACTTCCTGAATGGAGGCAAAGAAAAAGGATAGTGTCAGGCAAAGAGAAGTAGCACAAATTAGACTTGAAAAATTGGAGGAGCTATGTCTGAGACACACTTTTCTAAGTGTTTGAGTTCAGAGTTGCTCAAGTCTCTCTATAAAACAGATCTAATTATTTCTCTCTCCTGCTTAAAGATCTCTGCTTAGGTCTTTGTGTTTTGCAGAAGAAGGTCTAAAGGCTTTTGCATGACGATGAAACACTTCAAAATCTAACCTTAGGCCAAATTCTGTGCGTGTGACTTTTTCTCCCAGATCTCCCACATCCTACTATCCCACAGCCACATGGAAGTCACCACTTCCCAGCTAAGCTCTGGAATGGTTGATTCCATGTTATACATTTCAAGATGCTGTTTCTTCCATTTCATGTAAATGTATATTAATGCATACATACGTATATGAAAGACACACCTCTCCGCCTTTCACAGTAGCAGACATCAGTCTGGCCCTTCCACTCTGCCCTTGTCTGTCACCCCGTGTAGACTGTGCTTCTTAGGAGAAAGGAGTAGGGTCTCCAACAGCATCCAGCATCAAAGAAGTTGCACCATCACTACCACTAAGAAGCACATCACCACATCCATGCATCGCCACCTTTGTCATTTGAATTCTGATATCCTCATAACTAGCCTTGACCACACCCATTCCAAGTTGTCCATCAGGGAAGAGCTTTCTTTAACCTGGAGGATCAGCTCTGAACCATGGTGCTTCTTTAGACTGAGATCTTGCAGGAGCCTTCATGACAGCTTCTGAAAATGTGTCCTGGTAGCTTATACTGTATTTTCCAGTTATTCTGGTTGGTTTTCCTCTCTCCCTCCCACTTTTCTAGCAGCCATTGGCAAGGCTCACCTACTTTGTCAACAGGGCCATATTTGGTGGTGCACTTCAGAGAGGAGAAACAGTACACTTTGAGTTCAGAATTTTTGAAAAAGATAAAATTAATTGCATATAAGTTCATCCTCAGAATTACATTTTAATTTTCACTATTCTTCCATCGAAAGTTAGAATTCCCATTGATTATGAAAATAGGCAACACATGGCAATGGTATTAGCAATACTGTGGCTCTGCCCTCAGTAGAAACCACAGGGAGAATCTTTCTTTAGAGATACGGAAATTATCCTAAAATATTGCTTACATTCACCATTGCTTTTTTTTTTTTAATTTTATTTTCTTTTTAAACTTTACAATATTGTATTAGTTTTGCCAAATATCGAAATGAATCCGCCACAGGTATACCTGTGTTCCCCATCATGAACCCTCCTCCCTCCCTATACCCTCCCTCTGGGTCGTCCCAGTGCACCAGCCCCAAGCATCCAGTATCGTGCGTCGAACCTGGACTGGCGACTCATTTCATACATGATATTATACATGTCTCAATGAAATTATATTTGTTATTAGACTTCCCCCATAGATATTCTTATTGTATGCATTAATGATGAAACATCCATATAAATATATAACAATTTATAAATATTTGTCAACTGTTTCAATATAATTGTTTTCCTTGGTAATCCTATGAATTCTGTCTTATACACCTGACATGTGATTTTGTGAAGGGCTCCTCTTAGCTCTTGCCAGCGCTTGCCAGGGATGTGTTCTTTGTTATGCTGAGGGTTTGCCCTGTCATCTTGGAACTCAAGAAAAGACTTATAAGTTTAAGTGAACGTCTCTCCCAAACATTAACCCTATCGTGGTTTTTCAGTCTGCAGGTTTGGTTTTCCCAGCTGCACGTGTCCTTTTCCCCACCTTGTATTTAATACCTTCCGTCTTCCAGAAGAGCCGGTCATGGTCCTCTGACGGCAACTGCTGGTCACAGTGAGTTTCCCTGCCGCATGTTCAGTCTCTTCGGACCACCCAAGGGGGTTCTGCATAACACGGATTGAAGGTCCCTGACCTGGAGTCTATTACATGGAAATTATAAGTGATTGTGGGGATTAGTAAACTGATGCTTACTCATTAGTCCAAATAGTTACTTGAGACTGACCTAGCTCCTTACAACTATTACTTATTATTATCCCAAGGAAAAATAAAGTCTTAAGGTACCCAGTGCTACTCCTTGAAAGGCAGAACATTGAAATTCTCCATCTTCCTTAGAAGTAAAACTTTAAATTCTTTGATATGATGGCAGTCAGATGATGCATGAAAATACTTAAACAATAACCAAGGCATAGTTTTCGATGCATCTTTGAAAAAGAAATCAGCTTCTTAATCAATTTGTTCAAAACAAACCCTTTTGATTGCACCTACTGTGACAAAGCCTGTCAGAAACAGCCCGTAATAAAAAAATGTTCACACAGTCATGAAGAGTGAGCGTGTAATTTCTTTTATTTACCCTATTGTTTTTCTAAAATCACGTTAAGCTCTGGGTTTGGGTTTTTTTTTTTTCCACTCATCTTTGTTGTCATGGCTGAGAAATTTTGCATTGAGCCTAAAATGTTTCGCATGATGAATTATTAAAAATCTTTAACTGTCGGACAACCTTCTTGTGGTAGAAGGGTGTTTTGTTTTGTTTTGTTTTTGCTCCTTAAAAAAATGACCCCGTGTTTTGCTGTGAGGGGAGACAGCTAATGAAAAATGGCCCAGAATTATTGTGAAACAATTGTCTGTAGTGTAATCAAGTCTGTTTCTGCCCTGCAACTACTCCAGGATATAATGATACATGTGTCATTAAGCAGCTGCTCTGGATGCCCGAGGAAACTGGTAGAAATTTGTACCTATTGTTTTCCTTGCTCCAGCCCCTTTTCCCCCTGCGTTACCCATATTCTTTCATCTCCCTCGTGCTTTTTGGAATATGACTGCAAAAATTTTGTGAAATACAATCATGTATCTTCACACATATAAATTTATATATATATATATATTTACACACAGAGGTATGGAGACATTCTTTCCTTTTCAAAAAGCAGCAATACAATAAAACATTGCAGTCTTCTGGGAACTTTTTCTAATTATGAAATGCATAAGGCAAGCTTTTAAGATGGTGATTTTTAACACAGGAAGCAGAAGTCAATGGAGAGTCAGCAACTAATATTTAATTAGAACACGCTTCTAACATGAAGCAATTGTTTGTTGAATGGCTGCTAAATTTTATGTAGCAGAAGGGCTCAAGTTTGATCTCTCTCTGCACTGGCTTTTCTTCCTCTGTGTGTGTGTGTGTGTGTGTGTGTGTGTGCATGGTCAGGAAATTTTAAATGGGGTTCAAACCAGCACTTAGTACCACAGTCCTCCAACCCAGAGTCAGACAGAGTGGGACAGATTTGCTCAACATCCATCCTCACAAAATTAGAAAGCAACATCATTGGGTTTACAAGTGTCCACATTTATTTTTCATTTTCTCTGATGGTTCCTCTAATACCAAGTATTGCAGAAAGAAGTAACATGGGCAGGAGAGGGACATAAAGAAATTCCATTTGTAATAGATTCCCCTTTAATAAGACATAGCATAGAATTTATACATCATAAGATTTTCCACTGGATGCTTTATATCTGTCTATATTTTCAATAATATGAAGGGCCTGGATTAATTAGGTATATTTTGTGTAACTAACATGCATCTACAATGTTATATCCTCTGTACCATAAACTCATTATAAGAATTTAATACATAAGCAACTAAAAGCAGTCATTTAGTTTAGTGGATTAATGATGTGACGTGTTTTTATCAACGACATGAGATGATCCTGCCAGTGACAGCATTTGATGTAATCTTTGTGTGTAAACATACCAGGGGAAAAGTAGAATTCTCCTGGTGAAGATTTACCTTCTGCATTTTATATTTGTGTTTTGTGTCTGCAGCAAAAGCACACCTATTATGTGGTGTGCTTTTGGTAGGTGCCTTTTCATCTCTAGAAATAGGTGTCTAAATCAACACAATGTATCTTTCAGCCATTCAAATGGTAGCCATGTAAACAAGGCATTTAAACTCTGCAGTCATACATGCTGGAAACAATAGGAGAAATAAGCACGCTTTTAAGTTATTTGTATCCTACCTGGGAATTTTCAAATCTTTAGGTGGACAAATGGGAGTCCTCCTAAAATGTAATTTAATTTTAATGCAGAATTCAATGTAGAGAGAAAAGAGGAAGTGCAATTTTTTTATGACATCCTGCTGAACTACAATTACTTCCCTGTGTAAGGTCTCATTGAAGAGAGGGTGTTGGAACATGTTCACACATTCAGTATTAAAAATTATCACACGGAATACTATTTCACTGTTATTATTTTAAAAATAATGATATTCAGTGGTAAGGAATTACAGGGTCATTGACCCAACAAAGCCAAGTAAATATTTAGACTTTTAATATGCATGAATGAGAAAGTCAGCTTTAATGCATTTGGAAACGGAGTGCTAAAGCATAAGGGACATTATTATTATTATTTGGAGTATAATTGCTTTGCACTGTTGTGTTAGTTTCTGCTGTATAACCAAGTCCCCTCAGCCCACCCATCTAGGTCATCACAAGGCACCTGCTGAAGTCCCTGCGCTATGCACCAGCTTCCCACTAGCTATCCATTTGACACATGGTAGAGTATATGTGTCAATCCTGCCCTTCAGTTCATCCCATCTTACCCCCACCGGGCCTGTGTCCACATGTCTGTCCCTACCTCTACAGCTCTGCCCTGCAGATAGGTTCAACTCAACCATTCTTCAGGATTCCATATATATGCACGCATATATTTAAAACAATATTTCTTTTTCTCTTTTTGACTTCTTCACTCTGTGTGACAGACTCTAGGTGTATCCACTTCCCTACAAATGACCCAATTTCATTCCTTTTTATGGCCGAATAATATTCCATTGTACATATGTATGAAATCATCTTTATCCCTGCAATATGAAGACCAGAAATGGAGAGGGGAGAGGTTAGAATCAAAAATGCTACTGAAAACATCTCTGTCCCAAAGGCATCTGCTCACAGCCAAAGGACAGTGTCTTTGGAGGATATTCAGTGCACCCTCCATCACCCTCTGTTTATTCAAGAGACCAACTAAGCCACCCATCTATTCACTCACACTCAGAACTTGATGTGCAGAGCACCAGACTTCTCTCAGTTACTCTTTTTGCTGCCATTTCTCTTGTGGAGTACTGATGCTTTCTCATATCTATACCTTCTCTGCCTCACATTCAAGGAAGCACTCATCACCCTCCAAGAGGAGGGGAAAAAAAAGATGCTAAGGTACCGCCCACTGATTTTTTTTAAGTAAGTTTCTTTCCCTCTTATTTCAAAGTGTATTATCTCATGATCAGAACTCATTATCACTTGCTTTGAAATTTGCATGGGTACCTAGGTCTCTGAGAAAACATAAACATGTTATATAATTAGAAGGCTTAAAAAATACTCCCATGTGTAAAGTAAGACACTAGTGACCTTAGAGAATGGGAAATAGAGTAGCTCGGGTCAACATACCACAATACTTTTGGAAGTCAGCTCTTCCAATAAAATTTTTATACAAAGTTGAAAATTTGGGGAAAAAAGTTACTTTATCTGGGCTCTGAGCCAAAGAGATGGTTTGAAGATTGAGTTCATAGATATTTTAGGAGAATCAAACCTCAAATGTGCAGCAAAACTTGATTCAACTGAAGAATCAAGGGACTCATCTCAGTAGATTTGAACCTTTATTGATGTGATGAAGCTTTGATAAATGTGACTCAAATATCATAATTATAAAAAAAGATGAGGGGAGAACAATCACGCTGTCCATGTCTGCACTGATTATGTTTGGCCATTGCATGCAACTCCTAGAAGAGAATACAGTGTCTAGAATGGAACTCAACCATCAGCCCCATCTCATCAAAATGTTAGTATTATAACTGAATTCAAGGATTAACTTCAACAACAAATTTTGAAGGAAAGAAAAACAGCAAAGTATGCTAGTTGAAGGCTTCCCCAGTAGCTCAGTCAGTAAAGAATCCTCCTGCAATGCAGGAGATGCAGATTCAATCCTTGAGTTGGGAAGATCCCCTGGAGAAGAAAATGGCACCCCACTCAAGTATTCTCACCCAGCAAACCCCGTGGACAGAGGAGCCTGACGGGCTACAGTCCATGGGGTCACAAGGAGTCGGGCATGACTGAACAGCTAAGCACACAGCACAGCTAAACTGGACCACGTGCCCTGAACCAACCCTGACCCAATCCTCTCATTCACCCAAAGCCTAGGTCTATACTATAAAAGTGAAATAACTCAGGGCAGGCCTTAATGGCCTCTTTTTTCCACAAGCCTGCTGAAGGAAGGGGAAGCCCTGTGCCAAATGAGCTGGAATGCCATTCAGATGTTAGTAGAAAGATCTTAATGCTAAGATACATGAAAATTCAATCTTTTGTGGTTTGTGGGAATGGAAAAACAAACACCAAATAAGTCCTGGTATTTGGATCACAGCAGTGGGGGACGTTTAGAAAATTCTCCCAAAAAGGCAATTTGGCAAAGACCAAAGAGCTCAAAGAAGCTAGCTTGAGAACCTGGTCTACTTGTGGCAGAAAGTGCCATCAAAAAGTCTTTGCTCTCATCATGGAATTCATTGCACATGGTCCCAAACGAAAAGCCGCGTTTGTAGACAAATGGTGCATTTCAGAGAAATTACATCTACAATAGCTATGCAAGAGTTTCCATCTAACTCACCTAAGAAATCATGAATTTTAGTACTTTTTCACACAATCAATAAAAATTGTTGGAAGTGGAACTTGGGACTGCATATTAATCTTACATCCAGCTCCTTGCTAGCTTTCAACAGCAACTATTCATCTTGTTGAGCTTATAGGAGTGATTTGTTTCATCTGTACACTCCATGCACAGCTAAATATAAAATCAACTTCTATTTAACCAAGTAGACTAACAGCATGATGCCTATCAGGATAGCCTGCAACCTTGGTGTAACATTGCAAACGCCCGCAACGTGTCAGCACGGCAGTCAGACCATTAGAATGTTGCTTAATAATGAACCGTGATTGATAGATTGACTAATAGGAATTTTCCGTCTTAAGTTGCTGACAGATCTGGCTATGGTTTCTTTTCCAAATGCTATAACAAATATTCTGCCTTGTGTTGAAGTGCTTCAATTACTTAATCCACTTATTGGAAATCGAGTTAAAGTTATCCATTAAGCAAATGACTCATTCTCATTCAGCTAAATGAGAAGTGTAAATGGACTTCACCTTTTACAATATGTGAAGGCTGCCATGGTACGTGTTTTACAAGTCTTCATCCATCCTGCTGTTACTGCCTTCGATAATGGAGCTTAGACCCTTAGCAAGAATGAAAAGAGATTGAAACGTTGGCTGCCTCCTTCAAAGAGTCAATTTCACTTGATATGGATATTATTTGTTACCTTCAACCCTGGAGCAACCACACAGAGGAAGAGTAGATCACAACCACTGTCACCTCTGCAAAACCATCTGGGCTTCTTAAATCCACCACATTGCTCATGACTTCCCTGGTGGTCCAGTGGTTCAGAATCTGCCTTCCAATACAGGGGATTCGAGTCTGACCCCTGGTGAAGGAACTACGGACAACAGAAGATTTGATGCTTTCGAACTGTGGTTCTGGAGAAGACTCTTGAGAGTCCCTTGGACAGCAAGGAAATCAAATTAGTCAATCCTAAAGGAAATCAACCTTGAATATTCATTGAAAGGACTGATGTTGAAGGTGAAGTTCCAATATTTTGAGCCACTTGATATGAAGAGCCGACTCATTGGAAAAGACCCTGATGCTGGGAAAGATTGAAGTCAGGAGGAGAAGGAGGAGAGGATGAGATGATTAGATGGCATCACCAACTCAATGGACAAGAGTTTGAGTAAATTCTGGGAGATAGTGGTGTGCTGCTGTCCATGGGGTCGCAGAGTTGGACACGGCTTAGATACGGAATAATGAATAATGTTTCTCATATTCTCTAATTTGTAGCACAATCACTTGCAAATTTTCACTTGCAAACCCCTGCACAGAGAGTTTTAAAAAAACTCAGGTCAGTTCTTTATCCTCACACACCAAAAATCTGTGGGAATTTATGTGGGTGTTGAGATTTAATATGCCATGTGAGAGAGAGAGAGAGAGTGTGTGTGTGTGTGTGTGTGTGTGTGTTCAGGAGATTCATTTTACAGAAAAATAATACAGTAAAAGCAGTACTTGAAAAAAATGGCAAATCTGACCCTAGTAGGCTGTTTTTCCTAAAGAAAATGTCAGAAGCAAGAAGGTCATCTAGATGGCAATATAGACATCTCTTCCTGATTAGATGTCCCATCTCTTCTGCTCACACCCTCACATAATTCCGCTTTAAGTGACAGCCATGGGCAGGAAACTAACTCATTAGTGGAAAATGGGTACTTAGAGTCTAGCAGAGGAGTTAGAAAGTAAGTAAGAAACAGAGAAAAAAATAGATTATATAAGATTACAGAAGAAATAGGGTTTCCTGGAAGCTCAGCTGGTAAAGAATCCACCTGCAATGCAGGAGATCCCAGTTCAATTCCTGGGTCAGAAAGACCAACTGGAGGAGGGATAGGCTACCCACTCCAGTGTTCTTGGGCTTCCATGGTGGCTAAGCTGGTAAAGAATCTGCCTGCAATGTGGGAGACCTGGGTTTGATCCTTTGGCTGGGAAGATCCCCTGGAGAAGGGAACAGCTGCCCACTCCAATATTCTGGCCTGGAGAATTCCATGGACTGTATAGTCAATGGGGTCGAAAAGAGTCGGATACGACTGAGTGACTTTCACTTCATTTCACTTCACTTCACAGAGGAAATAAACACGATGGTGTGATAGAGGAAGTGCCAGTGAACTGAATCCTAAAAGTAGAAAGTGCATCGGCTATGGCGAGAGGTGAAAAAGGAACTTTCTGAGCAATAGGAGGAGCTGAGTCAGGAAAATGATCGTGGTGTTTAAGCAGCAGTAGGAAAGTTCATGGGAATGATGAAGATCAAGGAGAAGGGTGATACAGAAATAAGGTCAGCGAAATAAGGCGAGCCCCCATTTACATAGGTGGCGCGTGTGGTAAAGAAAGTAGAAGTGAAAGTCGCTCAGTCATGTCCAACTCTTTGCCACCCCATGGGCTATACAGTCCATGGAATTCTCCAGGCCAGAATACTGGACTGGGTAGCCTTTCCCTTCTCCAGGGGATCTTCCCAACCCAGGTATTGAACCCAGGTCTCCCACATTGCAGGTGGATTCTTTACCAGCTAAGCCACAAGGGAAGCCCAAGAATACTGGAGTGGGTAGCCTACCCCTTCTCCAGGGGATCTTCCCTACCCAGGAATCGAACCGTGGTCTCCTGCATTGCAGGTGGATTCTTTACCAACTGAGCTATCTGGGAAGCCCCCATTGGTAAAGAAGCCTCCTGCCAAAACAGGAGATGTAAGAGACACAAGTTCGATCCTGGGTCAGGAAGCTCCCCTGGAGAAGGGTATGGCAACCCACTCCAGTATTCTTGCCTGGAGAAGCCTATGGAAAGAGGAGCCTGTCGGGCTACAGTCCATGGGGTCGCATAGAGTTGGACATGACTGAAGCAATTTAGCGCATAAATTACACAAGATCTTGCAGATCTCACAGCAGTGGAAGGCTATTGGATGGGTTTGAGTTGAGGAATAATGTGACTTCACTTGCATCAATAAAGGATGTTCTGGCTGTTGTGTAGAGAAGCTCAAAGATGAAAGTAGAGCAGCAGTTCAGACAAGATATGGAATAAGCATAAGGCAGAAAATTGCAACTCAGGCCAGACCAGGATTTCAGAAGTCTAGAGAAGTGTGTAGAGGGGTGAATATAGTCAGAGCTCAGCGCTATAGCAACTCTGGAAATGCTAATGGTTTGTCAGAAATTCCCTAAGGTTGAACAGCCAGGGAGGCAGGAAGATGAACTTAGAGCTGTCCATGGGGGAGACGATTCATGAACCCCACATACTAAGGAAACAGATGCTCCAAGCACATTAGATACCAGCCACACTATCTAATATTTTACAGCGCTTGTAAAGTTGCATACGTACAGCCTACTTGAATCCTCACAACATCTCTGCCAAGTAGATACAATGGTTATCAGGCTTGCTTATAGGTGAGTAAAAAAGAACTGATTTAAATAAGTATGCTGCTCTCTCTAGACAATGAAAGGAATAGTCCAACTATACCATTATGGAAAGATGTGCGCGCATGTTCACTCGCTTCAGTCATGTCTGACTCTTGGTGACCCTATGGACTGTAGCCCACCGAGCTCTTCTGACCTTGGGATTCTCCAGGCAAGAATACTGGAATGGGCTTGCCATGCCCTCCTCCAAGGGATCTTCCAGATCCAGGGATCAAACCTGCATCTCCTGCATTGCAGGTAGATTCTTAACCACTGAGTCACCAGGGAAGCCCCTTTGTAAAGATCACTTCAGTTCAGTTCGGTTGCTCAGTTATGTCCGACTCTTTGTAACCCCGTGGACTGCAGCATGCCAGGCTTCCCTGTCCATCACCAACTCCCTGAGCTTGCTCAAACTCATGTTCATTGAGTCAGTGATGCCATCCAACCATCTCATCCTCTGTCATCCCCTTTTCCTCCTGCCTTCAATCTTTCCCAGCATCAAGGTCTTTTCTAATGAGTCAGTTCTTTGCATAACATGGCCAAAGTATTAGAGCTTCAGCTTCAGCATCAGTCTTTCCAGTGAATATTCAGCACTGATTTCCTTTAGGATGGACTGGTTGAATCTCCTTGCAGTCCAAGGGACTCTCAAGAGTCTGCTCCAAAACATCGCAAAACCATCAATTATTTGGCGCTCAGCTTTCTTTGTGGTCCAGCTCTCACATCCATACATGACTGCCAGAAAAACCATAGCTTGACTAGATAGACCTTTGTTGGCAATGTCTTTGTATTAAAATACGCTGTCTAGGCTTGTCATACAGTCCATGGGCTTGCAAAGAGTCAGACACAACTGAGCGACTGAACTGAACTGAGGTTTGTCATAACTTTTCTTCCAAGGAGCAAGCGTCTTTTAATTTCATGGCTGCAGTCATCATCTGCATTGATTTTGAAGCCAGGAAAATAAAGTCTCTCACTGTTTCCATTGTTTCCCCTTCTATTTGCCATGAAGTGATGGGACTGGATGCCATGATCTTAGTTTTCTGAATGTTGAGTTTTAAGCCAGCTTTTTCATTCTCCTCTTTCACTTTCATCAAGAGGCTCTTTAGTTCTTCTTTGCGTTCTGCCATAAGGGTGGTGTCATCTGCATATCTGAGGTTATTGATATTTTTTCCAGCAATCTTGATTCCAGCTTGTGCTTCATCCAGCCTGGCATTTCACATGATGTACACTGCATATAAGTTTAATAAGCAAGGTGACAATACACAGCCTTGACGTACTCCTTTCCCAGTTTGGAACCAGTTTGTTGTTACATGTCTGATTCTGACTATTGCTTTTTGATCTGCATACAGATTTTTCAGGAGGCAGGTAATGTGGTCTGGCATTCCCATCTCTTGAAGAGTTTTCCACAGTTTGTTGTGATCCACAAAGTCAAAAGCTTTAGTGTAGTCAATAAAGCAGAAGTAGATGTCTTTCTGGAATTCTGTTTTTTCTAGATCCAACGGATGTTGGCAATTTGATCTCTGGTTCATCTGCCTTTTCTAAATCCATTTTAAACATCTGGAAATTCATGGTTCATGTACTGCTGAAGCCCAACTTGGAGAATTTTCAGCATTACTTTGCTAGCGTGTAAGATGAGTGCAATTGTGCAGTAGTTTGAACAATCTTTGGCATTGCCTTTCTTTGCGATTGGAATGAAAACTGACCTTTTCCATCCTGTGACCACTGCTGAGTTTTCCAAATTTGCTGGCATATGGAATGCAGCACTTTCACAGCATCATCTTTTAGGATGTGAAATAGCTCAGCTGGAATTACATCACTTCCACTAGCTTTGTTTGTAGTGATGCTTCCTAAGGCTCACCTAACTTTGCACTCCAGGATGTCTGGATCTAGGTGAATGATCACACCATAGTGATTATCTGGGTCATGAAGATATTTTCTGTATAGATAGCTGTGTCCTGTTTCTCTTGTTTGATCACTGAGGACTGGAACCATGTCTCATTCCTTCTGATAGACTTACTGACTGTATTACAAGACCTGATCAGTCAGGAGTTGTTGGGGGTGGACCAGAGAGCAAGGGCTGAAAGAACAGTCCTTGATGGTTTAATGAGGAGGTTGAATTGCAATAACTCTTTTCCACTCTCCTGACCAATAGTTCTCAAAGTGTGATCCCCAGATGAAACATCACTGTTGTTGTCAGAAAGGCATGATCTTGGGTCCTACCCCAAACCTACTGCATCAGAAACTCTGGGAGTGGGAAATAGCAAAATGAGGCTTAGCCAGCCCTTTAAGTGACTCTGATGCTGGTTCCTGTTGAGAACCACTGCTCCGGTCCAGCACTATATCTCTTGCAAAAGAGAAGGGAGAGACAGGGGAGCTGGGAATAGAGAAAAGAATTGAACATGACAGGCTGGGAATGCAGAGACATCTGCACACAGAGATACTGAAGTATATGAAAAGAGAGAAGAAAGGGCCTCAGGAGGAGACAAGAACCCCTTCTTAGTATTGCACTGGACCTCACTAGACCTCACGTCCTGTCTGCAGTGTTTGTGATTAGGCAACATGCAAATGTCTTGATGGCACCAGTTGCCTCATAGAGTAGGTGTCCACACCTTTAAAAGAAAAAAGGAAGCAAGATGAAACTCCTGTGGCGGGATTTGTACCATGTGATCCTGTTCCTCCCATCCTTGACAAGGGCTGCATACTTGGTTTTGCCCTTGAACTAGACTGATCAAGTTCTATCTTCCAGAGCAGAAGGTTGGACTGGAAAAGACAAAGAAACAGTAGGTGGTCTTTCTGCTCCCTTGAAGTGAAGGACCTAGTAAACTCGGTAACACGGCGGCGACATGGCTGCTGTGTGTAGATATATTCCAGAAAACAGCTGCCCTATGGAGAAAGCAAAAGGAGCCCAGTGCACATTTAGAAATCAGAGATGTTAGCAGTTGTGTGGTTTCCGTAACATCTGTTTCTGGTTCTACCTCCTATCCTTGGATTCTGTGAACTATCCCCTTAGAATTCCAACCAATGCTCCATTTTCACTTGTCAGAATAGTTTTTTACTCCTTAACACCAAAGGATTCCTGTTACCTGAGTGTCAAACACTTCAAGTTTTATACCTATATCAACATTTATTTTGAGTCATATTGAAGCCTGCCTGCCTTGGTAAAGATGAGGGAGACCCACGTCATTTTACCACTCAGAAAGAAAGAGCCCCGACACCTTTGTCTCAGCACCTACCTTTGTGTTCAGTTTGACGTCACTCCTAAGAGCAGTAGTTTTAAAAAAAATAGATTCTAATAACTTTTCTCCATCTCTTATTCACATGAGAGTTGAAAATGGCCTAAGCTAATAATAAAGCTTCCAAATTTCCATTTCTTCAGCAGAACTTGAATGCACCTGGAGCTCTCTTTCAAGTTAATAGGAGCCCTAAATGTGAGCTGGCTATGCGGAGCGGCACCAAAAGCTGGCACCCCATCACAAGTGTTCTCCGTATGTGAGCCCTTGGAAGGTGTGGTTGAGCAAAAGGAAGGTGTTAATGCTTAATGTTCAATTTCCTTCTTTAGTAGATTCAAACTGTACCCACATGGTCTCATAAAAGGCTTAATTCACATTTCTCTGAAATTGCTAAGGCAGGATCCTTAATTATCTGGCATATGGAAAAACCTATATAAAACCAAAGCAAATTGTATTTTAGAAGTGAGGATAATGGATTAGGAAGGTCAAGATTAGCATTTTTTTAAACTGAACACATATTTAGGAAAATGTATCCCTATTATTTATTTTTCTAAAAATCTTACAAGAGCCCTGTGATGCTTTTCTGCTTCTGGAACATTTGTCATGCATGCAGACAGTGACTAATATATGGTGGTCCCATCAACAACAGCCTTCCTTTTCATTGAACTGTGAAATTTCCTTGTGGGTGGAATTTCTAATTTCACAATTCCAAAAACAGGTGGATCACTCAAAACATCCCATAAACTTTAAAATGTATCCTTACAATTATCACTGTAGTTATCCTTTATTCAATATATTTCATGATATCTTTATTAAGAATCCATCATCTGCCAAGCATAGAGCTCATTGATCACTTTGTGCCCAAAGAGGAGATGAGGAAAAATAAAAGCATGCTTAGAAGTGTAAAAATGAGCCATGGTAGCCCAGAGGACGAACAACGCAAGAACTCATTCATGGTGCTTAAAATGAAGAATAGTGTGCATTTTCATCATTGGGCCCCTGTTAATTTTTGAGACTGTGGGTGAATTCAACTTACTGGGCATCCATGGATATCTCAGGAATTCATGCATGCTGGTTCAGAGGAGTGTTTGGTCAACCCTTTTGCTTTGGTCAATATTCTTAAGAAAACAAATGTCAAAGGACAGAAGATAACCTATTTTGTAATTAGGATTGTTGTTCTGTCACTCAGTAGTATCTGACTCTTGGCGACCACATGGACCGCAGCACACCAGCCTTCCCTGTCCTTCACTATCTTCCAGAGCTTGCTCAAACTCATGTTCATTGAGTCGGTGATCCCATCCAACCGTCTCATCCTCTGTTGCCTCCTTCTCCTCCTGCCTTCTATCTTTCCCAGCATCAGAGTCTTTCCCAGTGAGTCAGCTCTTTGTATCAGGTGGCCAAAGTATTGGAGCGTCAAATTAGAATATCATTTATTTTTAAATGGAGGGATAGTAGTAAAAAGTAGAAGAAATGAAATGAGTGGACATCATGTCACCATTCTGAAAAAAAAAAATCGAACGACTTTTTCATTAGTGGCCATAGAAATTAATAGTGTGTGTGTGTGGGTGTGGGTGTGGGTGTGTGATGGAGGTAAGCAGCTGGTTAAACAAATCACCCCAAAAGCCTGTGTCAAGTGTTTAATGTCTCTACGTCTCATATTTTGAGCCTGAATGTGCAGACAGGAGGGAGGTTTGTGTAGAGTGGTCAGGAGGCAGCAATGGCAACAGGTGAGGGGACCAAAGGGCCCCAGGGCCAGTGTGTGGTTCTAGCAGGCAAATGAGAATGCTCTGCTTTTAAGTGCATTTTCTGCAGAGAGGGAGAAGAGCTGGCGGGGAAGCAGTCTGTGTGGCTAGAGGATAAACAAGGCACTATTTCTGGGAGCAATGCTGTTACCAAAAGATTTCGGAAACTCTATTGTAACCCATTTAGCTTGATTCACATAAAATATGAGACTTAAAGACATTGAACACTTGACAGAGGCTCTTTGGGGTGGATGGTTTAACCTGCCACCTACCTCCGTCTCACACACATACACACACACAGATACACACACATACACTATACTAGTCTAATTGCTATGGCTACTAGTGAAAAAGTTGTTTTTATTTTTTGTAGTTGTTGCAGAATAGAGGCATAATGAATGGGATATCTTGAGATTATTAATCTGACTGCTCACCACTAAGATTAACTAAAGGTGAACAAGACTAGAAACAGAGAATGTGTAGGGAAATTTTAAGTAGTATAGGCATGAGATGAACGAGACGCCAATGTGAGAGGCGGCCATAAGGACCACAGAGGACCATCCCCAGGACGTGGACTTAGATACCAGAGGGAAAGGCGGAAGAAGGTTGGAAGATTTGGGGCTTCCAAGATTTGGGGCTTTGTTGCGTAAACCTTGCTCCATTCTTGGAGGTCTGCCACATTCCCAAATTTGCTTGCAAAACCATATTCCATTTCTGTTCCCCTTCTTTGCTCTTTGATTTTTGCTCAGGGGTCTGCCTAGGAAAGTTGCATACCCTTGGTTCACTGAGATAAATTTTGAAAGGTTTTTTGAAAGATCAATCTGATGAACATGTTTTCCCAAACCTCCTTAGATTTCACGCCTTCTTCGCTCAGCTGTCTGGGTTCAAAGAGCAAGAATCAGGCTGTTCTGCTTCGTTTGCTACTATGACGTGAGAATCTGTTGGAGCACTAAAAGGAAACATCAGGAAGGCTCACGGTGACCCAGATTATGAGCTTTGGATCACTCAAATGCCCAGAAACTCTGAGGCAAAGCCTCAACTCTGGACTGTTAGGGCTTTCCAGCCCTGTGCAGCAACTCACAGCTTCCTTAGAGCATTCAAAGGTGAAACTGACCAGCTGTTATTCCAGCCATCTTCAAGGGAGTAGATGCTATGCTTCACACAAGTTAAAAATGCAGCTCACCATAATAAATAAAGGTTGAAAGGTTGAAACAGAGGAGGAAATGGGAGGATGTAGGGATAAACAGAAGATAAACTTAAATTCTCACACATTTATTTACTGAGAAAATTTATGGAGGTCAGTAAATCTTCCATAGCTGCCATATTTTCTTTCTACCCAGAGTCTTTGAATTGATCTCTCGCAGTGTTTTCCACTGAGTAGCATGAAGCCAAGCAAACCAAAACCATGGTGAGCTATTCCGACAGGAGACAGCTTTTTGAGCTTCTTGGTGAAGAATGGTTGATATAATCAGGATCCATTTCTAGTTACTGGCATACCAGGCCAGGGGCAGAGGGCACTTTTCCGCGTGGGGAGAGGAAAAGCCAAAGGCAACTATTAGACGAGACTATTATACAATTTCAAGCTAACATATGGAATCAATAGCCAACATGAGCAGCTGTGCTCGGCTGTGGAGAAGCCTGAAATGGGGTAGTCGCGTTGTAACCAATAAAACGAATTATTGACTAAAAGGGAAAGCGTGTGTGTGCAGAGAGGGGTCTCCAATGCAAGATTAAGAGATGCATTTACTCTCAAGGAATAGAGCACCAGGAAGCAAACTGGGTCACGGTTTTCTCCTTGATTGACAGGAGGAACGTAGGAGAGCCAGCATCTTGGAGAAAAGGTCTGGAACCAGGGTGACGCGGTTAATTTCAGACTCCAGGCTCGCTGGCAGTACAGAACACTCTCCCTGCCCGAAATCAGAATGAAGCATAATAAGGCTTTACTAAGACATCTTGAAATATCCTAAAGTTATGCATGATGTGGAAAGAAAATCCGAATAAGAGGAAGGACCTCTATCATCTAAAAACAGAGTCATCTGTTTCCTATGAACTCAGACTTGACCACTCACTCACACGTTTCACTACTGGAAAACAGAAAAATCCTCATATGGATCCTGCCAAAAGAAAACATAAGTTTTGTGTGTTTTATTTTTTCACATGAACATCCGCTGGGGAATCAAGTAGCCTGGATTATATTTCCTCTGTGTGCCACGACTTTTGATGTATAGTCTAATCCCAAGAAGTGTACTCAGGCCCGCCACGTGGCCATCTAGAAAATAAAAATAAAATCCTTTTAAATAACCAGGCAAATTTACTAGGGCAGCAAATAGAAACATAGGAAGCTTTGTAAAGTATTATAAATTCCATGGAAGGGAACTAAATACATGTTCCAAATATCATATGCATTATTTCTAAGAATAATGATGTATGCATACATCAGTCTTCGATTCTTTTTTTTTTTAAGTAGTGATTTTTTTTTTCTTTACTTGAGTGCTAAATAACTGCTATTCTGTTTTTCAAATAGTGCTGTTTTCTTTATTAGGGTGTCCAACACAATTTGCATTCTTTCATGGTAAAACTCACTCCTGTCTGAGCTGATGGACAAAGCATTTGCATGCCTCACGACTGCCTCCGTGAGCTCTTCTGTGCCTTCAGAGTTATTTTTGGTGCCTTTTGAGCAAGACCCATGGCCGTGTCAAGCCAAGAACTCTCCTTCCAATGAGAAGCGCATTTTATCTTTCACCAAATGGGGTATTTTCCTCGCTCAAACAAGCAGATACTCTGCACCTGTGTCTAAAACCTCTGTAAAACTCAGAGGTTGTAATCACAGTCCCGAGTGAGAGAATACTGCCGGTGTACCAGGCCATCCCCAATCCTCTCCATCAATTTTTTGTTGGTTTCTTGCCTGAAGCCATCAATGAGGAACCTCATAAGCCTGAAAAATACCCAGCACCAAAGCATCGGTAAACAGGTTGTTAAAAATAATTGAAACTCCCATTTCCACTGCCCGTTCAGCAACTTTGTTTGCACATAATTACCCTTCACTGTGCCCCTCTGAGACACGGACAGAACACCAGGTAGCTGCACCATTTCATAGGTAATTAAAACTTGGCCATCAGATCATAAATTTCTTAGAGCTAACAGCATGAGCAGCCCTGGCCATAGAAGGGGTCTCATTGACCGATTCAGAGTCTGATTCTTGTTCTTGTCCTGGAAACACACTGTGTCCAGCTCTTCAAGCCCCTTGTGAGGTGCTGAGTACCTTTCACCTCTACTGGTAAAGTGAATGACACTTTTGCTGATCTGAGCAGCATTCGATCCCTGATTATAGTAAAATGTTTTGCAAGCCCTGCCGCCCATGAGGAGAATGTCCTGCAGGCTAAGAGAGAGCTAAAGAGTTCTGCCCAGAGAATTTGGAACAGAACAGTCCAAGGATAGGATAATCACATGCGCACAAGAGACCCAGGTTGTATTATTTATCTCTGTCTTTGGTAGAATAGTATTACTTGAACAAGAGGGAAGGGGGAAAGGGTTAGGCTTTAGTAGCTATTTATTCTGTGGGCCATTTTGCATTGAGTTTCTGTGCCATGTACTTAGCCCCTCAATTGTGTCTGTCTCTTTATGATTCCATGGACAGTAGCCCACCAGGCTCCTCTGTCCATGGTATTTCTGAAGCAAGAACACTGGAATGGGTTGCCATTTCCTTCTCCAGGGGATCTTGTCAACCCAGTGTCTCCTGTGTCTCCTGCACTGCAGGCAGATTCTTTACCCACTGAGCAATCCTAAATACTATTTCCCTGTCCAACCTCACATCTTTTTCTGCGGGTGCTCAATTTGTTTTGGATTCTCAGAGAACAATTAATTGTAAAAAATAACAGTACTACACAAATATCTAGTTCTATAGACTGAATGTTTTTGTATTCCCTCAAATTCATATGTTGAAACCTAATCTTCTTTGTAATAGTATTAGGAGGGAGGACCTTTGAGGGTTGATTAGGTCCTGAGGGTGAAGCCCTCGTGAACAGAATTAGTGCCATTATAAAAGGGGCTCCAGAGAGTTCCCTTCCTGCCCTGTGGGCACACAAGGAAAAGAGGACTGTCTATGAACCAGAAAGGGGCACAGGAACTGCCAGTGCCTGGACCTTGGGTCTCCCTGCCTCTAGCATTGTGAGAAATAAATTTCTTTCACTTATAAAGCACTTAATTTCTGGTGTTCTGTGATAGCAGATGGAGTGGACTGGGAAGCCTGGTACAGCATTATGCATACAACAAGATTTCATTCATTCATTCATATCAGTTCAGACCATCCAGGGGCACCAGATGACAGTCTGTGTGGTAGAACTAAAGAACAAACAGTATAGCCACCACCTCTGCCTCCAAGGAGCTTAGAGTCAAGCTGGGCTTGACCAGGGTCTGAGACCATCCTGTCTGTATCACGTCTGATTACTTTGTCTTGTTTTGTGTTTTTCATAGAGGGCTTCCCAGGTGGCACTAGTGGTAAAGAATCCCCCTGCCAATACAGGAGATGCAAGAGACCCCGGTTCATTCCCTGGGTGGGGAAGATCCTCTGGAGAAGAATCCCATGGTCAGAGGAACCCAGCGGGCTACAGTACACGGGGTCACAAAGAGTCGGACCCGACTGAGCATGCACTACACAAGCACGTGTTTTTCATCCCATAGAACAATTTCTGAGCGAGATGCCCTTTGAATGCATCCTTTAAGCAATTAACATAAAACACTAGGTTTGGTGGGGGGTGCTTATTTGTTTTTTGCAGAATATACTTTGGACACAATAAATGTCTCAGCTAATATATTTTCTTTAAATGCCTTCAATGCCCAAAGAAATTGGGAATGGTTAAATTAAGTGGCTGCCCTGGGCCCTGTGTCTCCTGCAAAGTCTTCTCAGCACATTCCCTGCCTCCTGGCTGCACTCACTTTCTAGAGGATTTCTTGCTGGTTTTCCTACTTAGATTCCAAATCTCCTGAAATCAGAAACTCATTCGTTGATTTAACATTTATATGGGGACTCACTCTGTGTCTTGTGCTATGCTGAGTGCTGGGTAAATAGAAAGACAAGAGAGTAGCCTGGAAGAAGTTTCTGATTTATAGTTTTCAGCAGTTTTTGTAAGATTAGCACAGAGATCACACTTTAATAACCCTTAATAAACTGAGTTGCAGTCAAGGAAAAACCTTTGTAATTGCAGTGTGTGTGCGTGTGTGTGTGCTCAGTTGTCAAGTTGTGTCCGATTCTTTGCAACCCCATGGACTGCAGTCTGCTAGGCATCTCTGTCCATGGAATTTTCCAGACAAAAATACTGGAGTGGGTTGCCATTTCCTACTGCAGGGGATCTTTCTGACCCAGGGATCGAATCTACGTCTCCTGCATTGGCAGGTGGATTCTTTACCACTGAGCCACCTGGGAAGCCCTTGTAATTCCAGAGTTGTGATATAAGATAAGGGAGAGAGATAGTGAGACTTGTGAGGGAAAAAAATGATCTAGAATATCTTCAGCAACTGATAAAAAACAACAACAACAAAAAGAGGATTTCTTTTTAACTCTTGCTAGTGTCAGGGTTCTAAAATCAAAGAATTATCCTGTTTGAAGCTTGTAACTGTAAGAAGAAATGACATTCACAGTCTTCCAGCTAAAGGTGAGTAATTAAACATGCACATTTAATCTTGCTCTCTCATAAAAATCCACAAAAATTATAAGGAATTATTTTTTGAATGGACAGGAAGAATAGGAGGGAACCAAGAGGGAAAAAAAAGGAAGATGGAAAGCAGATGATGAGGTGATGAGTAATTTGACTTAGCTGAATATTAAGCCAGCAAAGAAAGCCAAGCACAAATAACATTTATAAGACAGAATATCCAAATGTTTCAGGGGTTTGGGGTAGTGGGTGCTTCTGAAAATGAGAGTAGAGATTGTTCTAATAATAAGTAATTACTAATAATAAGTAATAATAAGAAATTACTCATTACCTCTTTTAGAGCTGCTCCAGCCCCAGATTCTACTCTCCTGCCACATTTTTGTTAGAATTCTTTACCACCTTTCAGTACAGCGGAACACTGGAGATTTATTTTCTGGAGAGAATAAAGTAGGTTCCCTATTTGGATGACTAGGACACAGGAGCAGAGTTGATCGTTGATGGCAGAAAGCTTAGAATGAAATGTAAACATGAGCACGTGAGGTGTGCATCTTCCATGCTTAGAGAGGAGCACCTTGGCCCTTATCATCCAGCCTGGGGCTTCCCAGGTGGCACCAGTGGGAAAGAATCCACCTGCCAATGCAGGAGACTCAAGAGATGTGGGTTCTATCCCTAGGTCAGGATGATATCCTGGAGAAGGCAAGTATCCTTGCCTGGAAAATCCTATAGACAGAGGAGCCTGGAGAGCTGCAGTCCATGGGGTCACAGAAGAGTTGGACATGATTCAGCAACTAAGCCCACATGCACACACTGGAGACTTCACTAGGAAATCTGAGATCCCCAGGAGAGTGGCTTTTGGAGTCACAAGCTCCACCCATGGGACCATAGTTTTCAATCTAATCCTCACTTTTAAAGACATTAATAACGTTTAATGGATATTAGAGGAAAGTCACTCACACACAAGTTGGAGTGATGCAACAGGGAACCAGTGACCTGCAAGAAACAGATATGGCAGACCACAGCAGAGTGCTATTTAAATGGGGCAATAAGGAAACACATTTTTAAAAGCCCCACAAATTTTACATGTCCATAAAAACATTTTAAAGTTCAGTCAGAGAATTGTAAGATAGTTAAAGAATTTCTACAAAGTAGAAAAGAAAGACAAAGGGGTGGAACATAGTAAAATAAAAGATAAGAATGTTAGAAAACCACCTCAGGAAATCCAATAACTCAATAAAATAAAGCTTCCAATATATAGAACAGAAAAACAAAAGGAAGGGGAAGATTATCAACAAAACAAATAACATTTTCCAGAAATGCATAGCAAAATTTTCTAGTTAAAAAAGCTTACGAAGGCTCCAGGACAAAGAATGTAAAAGAATAAGCAATTTAGTGGATTGCCGTGACGTTGTGGTCACAGTGGGGTAAAACAAAATAGCAAAGAACTTCCAGGTAGGAAAAATAAAGTCACGCCCAAAGATTCAGAAATCAGGATAGCCTTGCAGTGCTCTTCACAGCAGTCCAGAAGCTAGAAAACAATAAAACACACTTTAAAAACTTTGAACCAGAATAGCTTCCAATCTAGAAATCTATACCCAGGAAAACTATGCATCATGTGTAAGGCAAATAAAATTACTATCATACATGGAAGGCTCGGTAACTTAGCTTGCATGCCCCCTGTCTGGAGAAGGCAATGGCACCCCACTCCAGTACTCTTGCCTGGAGAATCCCATGGACAGAGGAGCCTGTCATGGGCTGCAGTCCATGAGGTCGCTAAGAGTCGGGCACGACTGAGCGACTTCACTTTCACTTTTCACTTTCATGCATTAGAGAAGGAAATGGCAACCCACTCCAGTGTTCTTGCCTGGAGAATCCCAGGGACGGGAGAGCCTGGTGGGCTCCCGTCTATGGTGTCGCACAGAGTCGGACACGACTGAAATGACTTAGCAGCAGCCCCCTGTCTGAAGAAACTACTAGAGCTTGTAACCTACCCACACTAAATCAAGCAAGAGCAACTAAATCAAGAAAGAGGAGCAGTGTGAGAGATGGGTCATAGCCTGAGATGGGAATTAGTTTATGCCCTGCTAAATTACAAACTTAGGTAAATGGCTTCACATCTATGAACCTAGGTTTCCATCATTTCTGTGAAACAGAGATAACAAAAATAAACACAATGTAGTCATTTTGAGAATAAAGCAAGATAATATATAGTGCTCCTTTCTCCTTAGCTGAGTTATTTTGTTAATACTGATGATGCTGGCCCATCCTTCTTTCTTTTCATAAATCTCTCTTTTTAATGTCCTTTGATGATTATTAATTTATCAGGAAATTCCTCTAGGAAGCATTCTATCCATTTACCCCTCGAAACCTTGTTTCAAGTTGAAATTATAGCTCAACCTATCATGTGGATAGTATTCAAAGATGCCCCTATATAAGGGAATCTCTTGAAAATGTGTCTTTAATGAGGAGACTGCTTTATGTTTTAAAAATGTAATAGATGAAAATTTTATATTTTAACCAGTGTTTTTTAATTTTTGCTGTTATGTTCCAGATTCTTCTTGTTTTCAAGGATAAAGTAGGTATTACACAACATGCACTCCTACTGCCTTAATTTTTTTTTTTCAGTGTCTCTTATTTACCAAAAATATTATGAAACAACATCACACTCAGAACTGAATACATGTTTCTGTTATCCTACCTTTCTTTTTAATTTTTTTCTGGAACCTACTTCAATATTGGAAATGAAAATTTAATAAAAATATACAAAAGCCAATGTGTTTTCCAAGGAAATTTAATCTATATGTTCTGATTCATTTCCATTTAAATCATCAAACTGTTACTTTATGGGAACTTTTGAAATCTACGGAGATTCCTGTGCCGTTTAAGTTTTATTTTATTTTTCATTAGAAAGTGCACTCTTGGTTGCCTAATATAAACTTGTCCTGAAGTTTGGGATAAGCCTCATTCCACTGCCCAGATAGATTCTAAACTGGGGGTGATGTGCGTGCTCCTTCCTCCCATAATCCCAGACCACAACCTGCAATTCACGAGGGAACGAATAGCTCTCAGCAGTTTCATCTCACTTGATGAGTGCATGCATCTTCCAAATAGAGGACGTTAGCTAGCGGTGAACTTCTTTTGTCGTTTTGCTAGACAGTAGAGCCTTACAAATAGCTGTGAAAAGAAGAGAAGCGAAAAGCAAAGGAGAAAAGGAAAGATATAAACATCTGAATGCAGAGTTCCAAAGAATAGCAAGGAGAGATAATAAAGCCTTCCTCAGCGATCAATGCAAAGAAATAGAGGAAAACAACAGAATGGGAAAGACTAGAGATCTCTTCAAGAAAATTAGAGATACCAAGGGGACATTTCATGCAAAGATGGGCTTGATAAAGGACAGAAATGGTATAGACCTAACAGAAGCAGAAGATATTAAGAAGAGGTGGCAAGAATACACAGAAGAATTGTACAAAAAAGATTTTCATGACCCAGATAATCACGATGGTGTGATCACTCACCTAGACCCAGATATCCTGGAATGTGAAGTCAAGTGGGCCTTAGAAAGCATCACTACGAACAAAGCTAGTGGAGGTGATGGAATTCCAGTTGAGCTATTCCAAATCCTGAAAGATGATGCTGTGAAAGTGCTGCACTCAATGTGCCAGCAAATTTGGAAAACTCAGCAGTGGCCACAGGACTGGAAAAGGTCAGTTTTCATTCCAATCCCAAAGAAAAGCAATGCCAAAGAATGTTCAAACTACTGCACAGTTGCAGTCATCTCACATGCTAGTAAAGTAATGCTCAAAATTCTCCAAGCCAGGCTTTAGCAATACGTGAACCATGAACTTCCAGATGTTCAAGCTGGTTTTAGGAAAGGCAGAGGAACCAGAGACCAAATTGCCAACATCCGCTGGATCATGGAAAAAGCAAGAGAGTTCCAGAAAAACATCTATTTCTGCTTTATTGACTATGCCAAAGCCTTTGACTGTGTGGATCACAATAAACTGTGGAAAATTCTGAAAGAGATGGCAATACCAGACCACCTGATCTGCCTCTTGAGAAATCTGTATGCAGGTCAGCAAGCAACAGTTAGAACTGGACATGGAACAACAGACTGGTTCCAAATAGGAAAGGGAGTACATCAAGGCTGTATATTGTCACCCTGCTGATTTAACTTATATGTAGAGTACTTCCTGAGAAACACTGGGCTGGGAAAAGCACAACCTGGTTTCAAGATTGCCGGGAGAAATATCAATAACCTCAGATATGCAGATGACACCACCCCTATGGCTGAAAGTGAAGAGGAACTCAAAAGCCTCTTGATGAAGGTGAAAGAGGAGAGCGAAAAAGTTGGCTTAAAACTCACATTCAGAAAACGAAGATCATGGCATCTGCTCCCATCACTTCTTGGGAAATAGATGGGGAAACAGTGGAAACAGTGTCAGACTTTATTTTTCTGGGCTCCAAAATCACTGCAAATGGTGACTGCAGCCATGAAATTAAAAGACGCTTACTCCTTGGAAGGAAAGTTATGACCAACCTAGATAGCATATTGAAAAGCAGAGACATTACTTTGCCAACAAAGGTTCGTCTAGTCAAGGCTATGGTTTTTCCAGTGGTCATGTATGGATGTGAGAGTTGGACTGTGAAGAAGGCTGAGTACCGAAGAATTGCTGCTTTTGAACTGTGGTGTTGGAGAAGACTCTTGAGGGTCCCTTGGACTGCAAGGAGATCCAACCAGTCCATTCTGAAGAAGATCAGCCCTGGGACTTCTTTGGAAGGAATGATGCTAAAGCTGAAACTCCAGTACTTTGGCCACCTCATGCAAAGAGTTGACTCATTGGAAAAGAACCTGATGCTGGGAGGGATTGGGGGCAGGAGGAGAAGGGGACGACAGAGGATGAGATGGCTGGATGGCATCACTGACTCGATGGACGTGAGTCTGGGTGAACTCCGGGAGTTGGTGATGGACAGGGAGGCCTGGCATGCTGTGATTCATGGGGTCGCAAAGAGTCGGACACGACTGAGCGACTGAACTGCACTGAACTGAGAGCACATACACATCCTTTATTCTCTGATGATAAACATGGTGTCACTCCCTCTTGGGAGGTCAGAGCACAGTTGCTGGTCCGGTAGGGGACTCAGGGGCTCCTTCGACTCCAGCAGGGGTGCCTAGCTATAGTGAATATGGATGAACCTTCATTTCTAACCGGACACATCTTCCTCTAGTCCTCAGTGTCCCGGGTTTAGAACAACGCCCCACTCCTCTGCCTCTTACTCCTCCACCATCCCAGGGACTCAGTAAGAGGGACTGGCTTCTCCAGAGTTATTTGTAGATAAAGTAGAATCCAGAGTCACATGCACTCCCAGACACCAGCAGATTGTACCTTTGGATTGAGGGCCATTCAGAGCACTGAACCATAATACTGAGAGCACAGACCCGCAGAAGGTTCCTTGGCTTGAACTCTGACTAGGATTGTTCATCCTCACTGCCTCAGTTTCCCTCTTAGTGAGAACCTTTTTCTTCGTCTTGTCTCATTTTAAATGATTTTCTTATATCTTTAAAATAATAGTAGCATTATTTCTATGTTGCTTAATAACTTCTTTTAAAAATTCATATATTTATTATTACCCCTTTATTTAAGAAAAACTGTTCCAATAGAGCCTGGTCTAGTCAGCATTTTTCCTACTGAGTATCACCAAGTTATGCTTTTGAAAATAATGATAATTGAGGAATTTCAAATATCTTCTGCAACATCCAATTTTCCTATATATTCAGTTCAGTTTTACATTGAGTTCAATTCAGTTCAGTTCAGTCGCTCAGCCGTGTCCGACTCTTTGTGACCCCATGAATCGCAGCACGCCAGGCCTCCCTGTCCATCACCATCTCCTGGAGTTCACTCAAACTTACGTCCATCAAGTCAGTGATGCCATCCAGCCATCTCATCCTCTGTCATCCCCTTTTCCTCCTGCCCCCAATCCCTCCCAGCATCAGAGTCTTTTCCAATGAGTCAGCTCTTTGCATTGAGTTATTACGTGCTAATTCTTTGAAAGTTGGAAACCACAGAGGCTCCATGTAGTAAAGCTCTTATTAAATAGAATTTTGGATTTGGTAGATCTTTCTATATTCCTATTACTATTATTCCCATGCTGTCTTAATAGTAACAATAATAATAAATATGATGGCTGACTTGTATGGAATTCTTAACAAGACCCTAAGCTTCCTCTCACATTTCTTTCACCGTATGCTGTGATGGTTACTATTTTTAAATTTTCTTTCACAGAAGACAAAAGTCCTGCAGCAGTTAAGCAATTCAATAGTTTAAGTTATTGTTCAGCAAACATTTTCAGCATCCCACCTCTAAATGGACGGACTGTCCTTCCTCTGCACTTTGAAGTCAAATAGTCTCAGAACTTGCTTTGCAACAGAGAAAGCTAGGCTTGGAATATGCTGTCACCAGGAAGGCAGTCCTCTTGGGTATCTGCCGTTCCAACAGAGCAGAACTCAAACCCAGGCACATGTCTGTGTATTTCACACTTAACTATGCACCATTGAGACAATGCATTCACAGTACTTTAGCTACATCAATTCATTCAAGCCTCACAACAACCCCATAATACAGACAAGCAAAGAGACCTAGTAGGTTGAATAACTCATCAGTTTATATAATTATTTAGGGTGGAGTTGGACTTTGTCCCAGAGCGTCTGGCTCCAAAGTACACCCAGGAACCACTGTTGCTGCCTTTAGCTCGTTTTCTCTATAAACAAACAGGCCTTTGTAAGAAAACTGAGTTCCTTTAAAAACAGGATCGGTTTATTGAGTTCAAGGCTGAATCTGATCCTTCATAGGTGCAAGTCACTCTAAACATCTGCTTTCTCCTCAGTAAAATGGTGATGGTACAGAGCACTGAGGGAGGTTTAGAAAAATAATTAAGATAGTGCAAAAAAATGTCTAGCACATACAAAATATCTTAACTATTATTTTTGTATTGATGTAATTTACCAGCATAAAATCCTCACGCAGAGACCTGATTATGCTACAAGGCAAATCCTCCTCTCTCCCAAATGAAGGAAGCGGGTATCATTTTGTACTCCAGCCTGAGATTTATAAAAGGGCTTAACTCTGTTAGGAACCACTGAGAAATCTGATTGTGATTTTCCACTCTTCCTTTGACTGAGTTGGCTCCCTTGGCCCTGTTATCTCTGCTTTCAGCAACCCATTAAAGACCAGCCAGTGCATCTCAAAGTTCTCTGACTCATCAATGAGCTTGTTGCCATGGCAGGCTAACATGAGGTGCCACTGATGATGACTTGATTTCCTCTCGCATCTGAAGTGGAAAGGGAGAAGACAGACTAAATGAAATCCCATCCATCTTAATGAAATACAATTATATTCTCCTTATTAATCATTTAAGAATCAATATGTCTCTTCTTGGTGAACCTCCCCAGAATTTGTCATTCCATGCCAGGCCTCAATACATCTTGTCTTGTAGTGATTTTTATAAGTTCAGTCACCTGTGTCCCAGGGTAAATAACCATGTTTTCTTGTACCGCAGGGAGAGGGAGAGCAGCCGTGACAGCGTGGAGGATCGCAGAAGCCCCTCTGAATGTTAAGCAGTAGCTGAATATTGCCTCCGAGTGCATAATGTAAAATGCACCTTGCTTATTTTTAAGTAGCATGAAGGGAAATGGATTACCTTGGAATCCTTATTCTAGCACCATCAAGTGGGGAAAACTCTTGGGTATTCTTGCCTATTGAATGCTATCATCCCACATAGGCTAATCAACCTGGCTATATAGATACCTAGTTGGATCTAGAGATTGAGAGATATAGAAAAATGAGAAAGAATTCCTAAAATGCAATGTACAGTCTGACTCACTCTACATATACTGCATCAATTTAGCATTTTACTTTATAGTATTCACCTGTAAAAAATTGCTATTGTTTCTACCTTCAGAATGTGAGCTGAGAAGCTAGAATTGAACTTCCTGCATTCTGTAGCTACCTAACAGCTCTTGTTTAATTAATGAGAACCAAGGAAAAAAGAGAAATGGAAAAAAATATATAAAAAGAAGTGAAGACAGAATTCAGGTAGGCATGAAAGAGACGCAAATGAAGAGAAATAGATTATTTTAAAGATTAATTTGGTTGCATAGTGAGAAATAAGTGGTTTTGTTTCAACAGGGGATTTTTGCTATTCATGCTTATTTCAAGTATTCCTGAAACTTCCTTAATGAGGAATTGTAGAATTGGCAGAAAAGTTGAGTATCTGAGTTTATATGTATGTGAAGAGGTTAACAGGGCTTGGATAGCTTTCACACTTAGGTGCCTACAATCTACAGATCTAGTTTTATCTACACCTTTATAGCAATGGACTAGTCTTAACAGGACTAAGTTCCTTTTATGATTAAAAAAATACAGTAAAATCATCTCTTCTGTTTTTAAACTTGGAGCTTTCCATGAATAAGAAAGATCGGAAAATAAACATGTCGCTAAGAAGCACCCTTTTGTGCGGCTGAGCACAATTGCCCTCCTTGAACAAGTAAGTGCAGCTGCTGAAGAGTGAAGCCAGCATGCCCAAAGTCAATCAACTTCGAAGTCAGTGATTTCCAAAAGCAGCTGAAAAATCCAAAAGGATTGGTGCCGCTGGTTCAGCTGCAGCCACTGCTCTAGGAGGTGACGTTATAGGTCCCACACACCGGTGACTCTGAGCATCTGTGTAAGGCTGGCCACCCTTTCTCCTCCAACGGTCCCTGTTCCAATAGCATCAAAACTGTGCACAGTTCAGTTCAGTTCAGTCCCTCAGTCGTGTCTGACTCTTTATGACCCCAAGGACGGCAGCACACCAGGTTTTCCTGTCCATCACCAACTCCCGTAGCTTACTCTACTTGTGTCCATCGAGTCGGTGATGCCATCCAACCATCTCATCCTCTGTCATCCCCTTCTCCTTCTGCCTTCAATCTTTCCCACCCTCAGGGTCTTTTCCAATATGTCAGTTCTTTGCATCAGGTGGCCAAAGTGCTGGAGTTTCAGCTTCAGCACCAGTCCTTCCAGTGAATATTCAGGACTGATTTCCTCTAGGATGGACTGGTTGGATCTCCTTGCTGTCCAAGGGACTCTCAAGAGTCTTCTCCAACACCACAGTTCAAAAGCATCAATTCTTCAGTGCTCAGTTTTCTTTATAGTCCAACTCTCACATCCATCCGTGACTACTGGAAAAACCATAGCCTTGACTAAATGGACCTTTGTTGGCAAATTAATGTCTCTCCTTTTTAATATGCTGTCTAGGTTGGTCATAGCTTTTCTTCCAAGGAGCAAGTGTCTTTTAATTTCATGGCTGCAGTCACAATCTTCAGTGATTTTGGAGCCCCCCAAAATAAAGTCTGACACTGTTTCCACTGTTTCCCCATCTACTTGCCATGAAGTGATGGGACTGGATACCATCATCTTAGTTTTCTAAATATTGAGTTTTAAGCCAACTTTTTCACTCCCATCAGGAGGCTCTTTAGTTCTTCTTTGCTTTCTGCCATAAAGGTGGTGTCATCTGCATATCTGAGGTTATTGATATTTCTCCCAGCAATCTTGATTCCACCTTGTGCTTCATCCAGCCCAGCATTCCTCATGATGTACTCTGCATATAAGTTAATTAATCAGGGTGACAATATACAGCCTTGACGTACTCCTTTCCTGATTTGGAACCAGTCTGTTGTTCCATGTCCAGTTCTAACTGTTGCTTCTTGATCTGTGTACAGATACCTCAGGAGGCTGGTCAGGTGGTCTGGCAGTCCCATCTCTTAAAGAATTTTCAGATTTGTTGTGATCCACACAGTCAGACTTTGACGTAGTTAATAAAGCAGAAATAGATGTTTTTCCGGAACTCTCTTGCTTTTTTGATGATCTATTCACACATCGGCCCTAAACCAGACACCCCAATAAGGTCTGGAGAATTAAATAAGTCATGTGATTGGTCCCTTAGTGTTCCAGATCAAGGGTGAAATCCAAGAAACATGTGATCAAAACAACACAAGGCCTTTGGCCTTCTGATCACCTGCTGAGCCACATTCCCCCTTATCTACAAATCCAGGGGCTTCCTCCTTCTCTGGTTTCCCAACCACAGCTCCTAACCTTGAAGACTCTCCTCCTCCACAGCTCTCTCTGAAACCCATGTGTATCACAGGAAATCCAGGGTCACCTAGCTGGGTATGAAGAACAAACGTCATTTGCACAAAAGAAAGCTGATGAACCAAAGATGAAAAGGCCTTGGAATCAGCATCTGAAACGTGTGCTCCTGCCCATATTTTTAATGGATCCTCAGCTCTCTTCCCGGAAGCTTCCCTGGGTTTCTTTGAACAAAAAAGATACCGCAAACCCAAGTTCACCATGGCCTTCCTATGGACAATCTAGAGAAATCTTTGCAAAAGAGACTTGGAAGAAGTTAAAAAGGGAGGCAGAATTGTCTTAGGATTTAGTGATTCCAAGAACATGTTTGGAATAACCCTGGATTCCAGTGGGCCTTCCCTAATGACTTATATGGTAAAGAATCTGCCTGCAATGCAGTAGACCTGGGTTCAGTTCCTGGGTTGGGAAGATGCCCTGGAGAAGGAAATGGCAACCTACTCTAGTGTTCTTGCCTGGAGAAGCCAATGGGCAGAAGAGCCCAATGGGCTATAGTCCATGGGGTCGCAGACAATGGGACATGACTGAACGACTAACACTTTCTGGATTCCAATGGAGTTTATGGTGAATTCTCGCAAATATAGACAGTTGAATAAAATGCTATCAATAGAGAGTGAAACGCAAAGTTATCAATAAATAAAATTACATTTTTACAAAATACATATTTATTATTTTATTTGAAGTATAGCTACTATACAATATTATATAACATAGGTGTGTAATATAGTGATTCAAAACTTTTAAAGGTTATATTCCATGTATGCACGCATACATGTGTGCTGAGCCACTCAGTCATGTCTGATCCTTTGCAACCCCGTAGACTGAAGCCTGCCAGGCTCCTCTGTCCATGGGAGTCTCCAGGCAAGAATACTGGAGTGGGTTGCATTTTCTCCTCCAGGGGGTCTTCCCGACCCAGAGATTGAAATCACATCTCCTGCATTGGCAGGTGGATTCTTTACCACTGATCCATCTAGGAAACCCATATTCCATGTTTTTCTGGAACTCTCTTGCTTTTTCGATGATCCAGTAATGTTGGCAATTTGATCTCTGGTTCCTCTGCCTTTTCTAAATCCAGCTTGAACATCTGGAAGTTCACGGTTCATGTACTGTTGAAGTCTGGCTTGGAGAATTTTGAGCATTAAATACTCCCTATGTTATTCTCTTCAGTGGTGAATTTATCCTGCCATCCATCACGTAAGAATCCCTCAACATGTAATGAGAAAAGACGGTACCACTGTCCAGAGAATATCTTGCTTAGGAGGAAGGATCTTCCACACACGTCCTCCTACTTAGCCTGTAAGGAAATCCTTTCATGGCTGTTGTCTTTGTGGTGGTGATTAGCTTGAGTTCTCCCAGCAGTTCTAGAAGGTCAGAGACTGTGCTTTATCTCTTAACCCCCAGCATATAACTTACCACCTGGTTAATAGCAGATGCTATTATGTTAATAAACAAATATACGACAACGCACTCCATGTAAGGCATTAACTAGTATATTCTCTTTTTATAATCGATACAATCTGTGCAGAGTGGGTATATCTTCTAAAGCGAGGCATCCCAAACATTCCTTTTATTTCATTTTAAATATAGACAAAGAGTTATGTATACTTAGTACTTCCATCGCATCCAACTCTTTGTGACCCCATGAACTATAACCCACCAGGCTCCACTGTCTATAGGATCTCCCAGGCAAGAACACTGGAGTGGTTGCCGTTTTCTCCTCTGGGGCATCTCCCCGACCCAGGGAGTGAACCTGAGCCTCCCATGTCTCCTGCATCGGCAGGTGGGTTCTTTACCACTGCGCCACCTGGGAAGCCCAGACAAAGTCCTGGTCATGACGTGTTAAGACAAATCTGGATCATCATTCTCAGTGGAAAAAAAAAAGGTAGTGGTGCTCCTAAACGCCAGCATCCACAGAAAATCCAAAGGATCTCTTCCTTCTCCGTAATAGCCAACCTTTGAACCCCTTTATTTGCAGCATTCTAAGACCACAGCAGGGATCACTTCCCCTCCTATGTGGTACCTGCCACTACAGCTAAAGAGTGTGGGTTTACTCTACGAACAAACGTGGTGCTGTTTTCTGATTGTCCTCAACGCGGGTTTACAATTGCGAACGGTTTAATGTGTTCAAACAGTTCCTCGTTCGCCCGCAGCCCCCTCTCCTCTCATGTTTCAGTTCGCATGCGAGTCTTCTTAATCCAGAGCTCCAAAATCAAGACTGGTGGGGAGAAAATCCAATTGTTTGGGGTCAAAATAAAGACGTTTTTAAAATGCCAAAGAAAGCGAGCAGGGCTCTTCTCCTTTGATGTTAATACCACGCCTTTTGTAGTTTTCCTGTTTGCTTGTTTTCATCTTCTACTGTCAACAGGGCACCAGATTTTATAGGCAGCCTAACAGGGAGCAGATGTTGATTAAAAGAGATGTGGTTTTGAGTGTGACATTAAAAAAATATCATTCTCTCTTGTCTAAATGCTGTAGTCCTAATGGGCTTAATTTTTTATTAACTGATATATAAAAGAACAATAAGCATACATTTTGTCTTAACTGAACCATACACAGCTCAATGGCAGGGCCATGAATAAGGCAAGAGAGGTTCACATTTTAATTTTTTTTTCTTTAAAAAAAAGAAGAAACATTTTCTACTTTGTGCAAGCAGCCTGTGTTTTCAGGCCAAGGCTCCTAGCATTTTCATCTGCCTTAGAGATATAACTGTTTTAACCATGGTGAAAATCATACTGAAGGCATTTTTCAGATTCATCTCTAAAGATAGTCTTAGGGTATTTCTTCTATTTTGATCAATGATGGCATACTCAGAGCAACATTTAGAGGCAATACATCTGGAGTAATTCTGACACAGATCAAAGTATAGTTGGGACCTTGAAAGAATAAAAAATTAAAAAAGAATAAATCTCCAATGACTTTATAGACACTTTCATGCAGGAATTAAGTAGAGGCTGCATTTGGCAGTTGACCCTTCAGGTACTAGAGGCGTTTTCAACTGACTGAGCCTAGAAAATAATGCATTCCTACTTTTATTGATACAGACTTTGATGAGTAGATGAGGTGAGATACCTGACCAGTGGTCCTGACACCAAAATCAATGGATGAGGAAGGTGAATTTTGCACACTTGGAACAAGAAACCCGGTAAGAGCCACAGCGACGTGCCTGTGTGATCAACACACTTGCAGTGCCTGAAACTAGACCACATGCTACACACCTAGAGATGCTCTTCTGAACTCAGATCAGGAAAGAACAGAGACGTTGTTGTTTGTTGCTGTTGGTGATATTGTTTGAAACCTGTAGGTGTTCTACCTACAGGTTTAGGATTTTCCTAAGTTAGCTTTGTCCAGGTCCCTCTACGGCCATGGGTCAGCCTTCTGGAGGCCACCGAGCACTAATAACCAGATTGACAGCATTGACCTCATCCTTTCTGTGTATCTCCAAACCACGGTATGCCTTTGTTGGACAGGAGATACCTTATGTATTTGGAAAATGAAATAACAGTTCACAAGATTGCAATTTCTCTCATTTGCCTCATCTATACTGTAGTTACTTTATTGAAAAATGAAGAAAAGGAAGGACAATAATGCAATATAAGTCTAAAAGTATTAAACTCCAATAAGGGGTACACTTGGGCACACAATCTCACATTTTAAAGTTGGCTGCAAAAGTTCTAGATCTTTCAAACAGAACAGATGGAAATATGCAGAGCAAACTCACATTTCAAAGAGCCTGCAGACTATGCAGATTTGTTTACATACACACACAAATACACACCTACACACAAACACACACACACAAACACATACACAAAAATGCACACATACACAAAACATACATACACATCTTTTTTTTCACTCAGTGGAAAAATATAAATTTTAAATTGAAATAAATAAATTCTAAAATTTAAATTATTTTAGACATATTCTTCAAATTCTTCTCAGATTTTTTAAGCACTTTGGAGATAATCATAGTCATTGTATTTTTTGGTTTTCAGTTATTAAAAATATAACTTTTTCCTTTTAAAATAACATTGAAATAACAGAAATAAAACATAACTTTTTCTATACATCAAACTCTATGAAAAAATACAAAAACACCACTACAAATATTCTCTTGCCATTAGTGTGGCATGATTACAATTATAAGAGACCAAGAAAATGAGACTAGTCACAGACTGGGAGAAAATACTCGCAAAAGATGTATGTGTCTGGTAGAAGACTTATCCAAAATATGGCACTTTAGGAGACAGCTTGGCAGTTTCTTACAACATTAAATATACCCTTAGCATACAATCTGCCAATCACACTTGATGGCATTTACCAAAAGGAGTTGGAAACCTCTGACCACAAAACCTTACATATAGATGTTTATAGCAGCTTTATTCATAATTGCCAAAACTCAGAAGCAACAGAGATGTCCTTTAGTAGATGAATAGATAAACCATGGTTCATCCAAACAAAGGAATATTATCCAACACTGCAAAGAAGTGAGCTATCAATCCATGAAAAAATATCGGGGAAGTGTAAATGTCTATTACTAAGTGAAAGGCGCATATCCGAAAAGGCTGCATAGTAGATGACTTCAACGATACGATACTTTAGAAAAGGTAAGACTATAGAGACAGTAAAAACAGCAGTGGTTGCCAGGGGTTGGAGGAAGGAGGAATGGTGGGGCAGGGCCCAGATAATTCTTAAGACAGTTAAACTATTCTCTATAATACTGTAAGGGTGGGTGGATGTCACTACATGTTGGTCAAAATCCATAGAATGTATGACACCAATGGGCTACAGTCCAGGCAGTCGCTAAGGGTCAGACATGACTAAGCAACTAGCACTTTCACTTACACTTTCATGACACCTGAACCCCAACACAGGCTATGGACTTTGGCTGATAATGACATATCAATGAAGGTTCATTGATTACAACACATGTGGCTCTGCTGTGAGATTTTGACGGTGGCCGGGGGCGGGGAGGGGACATGTGTTTGTATGTGTGTGTGTGAGTTGGGAGTATAGGAACTCGATGTACTTTCCACTCAATTTTTCTATGAACCTAAAACTGCTCCAAAATTAAAGTGTGCTAAAAAAAATTTTAGGGGAAACAATGCACAGATGATGGTATGTGGCTACAGCAGTCTGTCATTTCAGTTTTGAGCCAGTGTTTGCATTTTATTTTGTGGCATCCTAAATCAAATTATTACTTACATTTTCTAATGTGCAATAACTGATTTCATGCACTTGTGAAAGTTCAGGAAAATCATTTCTCTATACAGTCATAAAATGTTTTCCTTCTTTATGATCAGCCTAATTAGGAATGCTGACTATCCAGAAGAAATGGTAGCAATTTTGAATAAATGGGAAAATACTGCTATGTTATCTAATATACAAGAGTAACAGTATCCTGAAATTTTCATCAGTCCTTTAACCAAACCTTTATAGATGTAGATAAAATCATATCTACTGTTGCCAGAAACTACAGAAAAAAGGGGATAAAAAAGGTATCTGAGTAGAAAGATGAGTAGAAAGATACCTGAGTAGAAAGCATGTAGACTTTGGCAATTTAGAAAAGAACCTGTCTCCACGTCACAGAATACCCGGGCATGAAGAATCTTGAGAGCAAAGTGGTGCAACAACCTTTGTGAAAAGGCTTTATTGTATCTGGGGTAGGTTTCAGGTGATTCGTGGAGCTCTAAAAATTATAGGGAGGAATTTTGTTTGCATCTGAATTTGTAATGTTTGGGAAGAAGTCCCATTGCTATTGTCAGAAATCTCAAGAGTACATGATGACCCCAAGACAGTAAGGAACTGCTGAGACTGTAGCAGCCCTGTTATTTACAGAAGTATCCCCAAAACAGGCGAAATGCTTCAGTTCATCCAGTGCTTATATTGGTGTTTGAAAATTTTGTTGGCTTTTGCATAGTTCGGTTAGCTGATGAAAAGTTTAGAGAATGAAAGGAAAATTGCAGTAGCTTCTGTATTTATAGATAGGGGTGTGTATGCTCAGTCTCTCAGTTGTGTCCAACTCTGCAACCCCATGGACTATAGCCTGCCAGGCTCCTCTGTCCATGGGGATTCTCCAGGCAAGAATATTGGAGGGGGTTGCCATTCCCTCCTCCAGAGGATCTTCCCAACCCAAGGATCAAACCTGTGTCTCCTGCAGCTCCTGCAAGAATCCAGGTGGATTCTTTACCGCTGGGCCACCTGGGAAGCCCTATTAGAGATATACACTGAGATAAATGGCACCAACCTAGTTTTTTTTAAACCAATACAACATTGCCTAGAAAATATTTTCTGTGTGAATCCATGGTGGTGTAAATATTAAATTCTCTCACACATTGCTATGGAGGGAGTAATTGTGTCCCCCACAACATCATGTGTTGAAACCTAACCCCGAATATAATGGTATTAGCAGGTAGAGCCTTTGGGAGGGGATTAGGTCATAGAAGGGAGCCCTCATGAATGGGATAAGCATCCTTATAAAGGAAATTCCAGAGAGATCCCTCACCTCTTGCCAGAAGGACCTGGCAAGAGCAGCCATCTATGAAGCAGAAAGCAGGTTCTCACCAGACACCACATCTGCCGGTGTTTGATCCTGGACCTCCCCGCCTCCAGAACTGTGAGGAGGAAATTTCTATTGCTTACAAACCACCCTGGTCTACACTATTTTTGTTAAAGTGTTCGAAATGGACTAAGAAACATGTAGTCTTCATTTTTCTGCATTAGACAATTTCTCCTCCAAAAATACAGGAGTCTACATGAGGATAACGATCAGCTATATACGTGGCACAAACGAAATTGTTCAGCATAAAGAGTTTGCTATCAAGAATATTCAAGAAACTCCTATTTGGAGACCCCCAGAGGCTATGGCTATATTAAAGGCTTTGACAAGTCTCGTGGTCAAGCTAGTTCACTGAACATAGCTAAATGTAACCCATCATTTCTTATAGCTATTTGAATTTTTATTTTTTATTTATCGAAGAAATGCCTCACACTGTTTGGGAAAGGATGAGTTAAGAAACAAAAAGCTCCCGAAAAGAACACGAACATGTTACCTGGAGGAATGACACTAAATTATCAGAGTCATGAACACTTTTAAAAAGATACACAGTGAGAAGGAACGGACCCTTTGAAGGAAGACAGAAAAAGAAGTTCTGTTCTTTGCAGAAACTCAGCATGAATCTTCCTCCCAGCGGCAGTGGAATGAGTCCTGTGGGCAATGATGTCCAGATGTGGGAGGGAAGACAAGTCACCTTGTGGATGTAGGACCCCAGCAGACCCGCAAACCCCAGCTCTACATAGTGTGATTCACGAGCACAGTGGTGACGCTGGAATCTTTCATTTTTAAGAAGCATCCCTGTGGCTTGAAAGCAGGTGATGGTGGAGGGACAGCCTCTGAAAAATGATGCATTTGGGGATGAAGTCGAGGGGAAAAAGGAAGGATAGGAAGGAAGATACAGCAAGAACTGAGAGCCGAGCCTTATTTCTTCTACCATCAGAAAATTCACACCCACAACTTTCCGGGACCCAGAGGAGCTAATGCTGTGTCCCCCGCCTTTGTCTATCTCCTCCTGGGCTGCTTCCCTCTGTGCTCATTCCAGCCTCAGACATGGCGATCATTTGCAAGAGACAAAAGCTCCCACACAAGCCAGTTTATTGTTACCCATATTTTCATCTAAGCACTTTGATCAATACTTGAGTCAATTAAAGCCTACAGATGCTTTCCCAGGGAGACCCCACAACAGTCCCCCCAGTCCAGGTCCTCTTCGAAGCTTCTTTTAGTTCTTTCTTTTTTTCAGAAACACACAACTTTGCCAAATTTGTGCATCCTTCTGATTCTGGTTTTAGAAAGGAAATGAAATTTGTCACGCCGCCATACATCATTCCCCTCGCAGTACAATGTCCCATCTGTGTGTCAAGTACGAAAGAAAAGCATTTTGTGAAAAATTGCTAAAGAAGTAATGATTTTTGTCCTCAACTCTTTGTTTTGCCTTTCAATAAAGAAGGCGACATGTGCCACAAATGATGTATTGTTGTTTAGGTACAACCCCGGTCACACAGTGCATAAGCAAAACCATGTTTCACAGCAGAGAAACTATAGTTTACTGCCCCTATGGCTCTGATGAGAATATAATGTTCTACAGTTTATAAATGCTTTGAGGTCAATACGTGATTTGCTTCAGCTTGTTCATCCAATGAGCAGGGGATCCCAAAATATATCAAGCTATTAGACAGCCCCCTGGAAGCTGGGCTCAGGCAGTTGTGATGGAAGGGCTCCATGGAAACCCCTCTGTCAGCTGGAGATGAGATAATTAGATCCAGGTAATACATTGGAGCCCCAACAGGGAGCTGCCAAGGAAACATGTCATCTTTATGGGCCTTTCTTGTCCTGCATGGCAACAGGGGCCTAAGACACTACCCCACTGGGGATGCGTGGGTGCCCACCCACGCCCACCATCACTCAGTCATCTGCATCATCCAGACACCCTTCCTCCCGCAGAAGGAACCGAGAGAGAACAATCAGGAGAGGCTTTTGTAAATTAATTCTCTTCATTCCTCCACTGTCTCTTCTCTTTCTTTTTTTTTCCTTCTTAAATTTTTTTCAATATATGTTTAATGATGTGATTGGATTCACCTTAGACTCTCTATATATAGATTTTGCAAATCCTTTTTTCCTTTTTGGCTGTGCCACTGCCTCATATGGGCTCTTAGTTCCCTATCTGTGTGTGTGTGTGTGTGTGTGTGTGTGTCACTCAGTCGTGTCCTGACTCTGTGCGACCCCATGGTCTGTGCATGGACTCTCCAGGCAAGAATACTGGAGTGGGTTGCCTTTCCCTTCTCCAGGGAATCTTCCTGACCCAGGGATTCCTGACCCGGGATCAAGCCTGTGCCCTCTCCAGTGGAACTGAGGAAACATAACCACCGGACCAGTACTGCAAAATTTTTTAATCTCTTTCAAATGGTTCTCTCACTGGGGACCTCTTTGAACTGCAGACAAAATAGTCACTGTTTCAATTCTTTGAATTAAGCATGAGAGACTATTTTTCTTTCACCATGATTTCACCTGGATGTGTGTGCGTGCATGATCAGTCACTTCACTCGTGTCTGACTCTTTGTGACCCCATGGACTGTAGCCGTCCAGGCTCCTCTGTCCATGGGATTCTCCAGGCAGGAATACTGGAGTGGGTTTCCATTTCCTTCCCCAGGGGATTGTCCCATCCCAGAGATGGCAGGCGGCTTCTTTACCACTGAGCCACCTGGGAAGCCCAGTGACTATCACTGGGAGAATCATTGTCATTTTTGTCATCCTTACTCAATAAATATTTACTGAGGAACTGGCTCTTCTCTTTCACTAGTCCTATGAAGGTAGCTTCCTTCAAGGAAATTGCAGCTGCCACGACTGAGCAACTGAACTGAACTGAATCCTTGGTCTAAAGCTCCTCTTGCTTTATTACCCAGAGCTATTTAGCTCATTTCACCAAAACCTGCTTGGGTAGAAGAGGGCAGCTGCCTCGTCCATAACTGTCAGTCCTGATAGGTGTTTTCCTTGGTAAAGAAGACGTTCATATATATGGAATCTAGAAAGATGGTACCGATGATCCTATGCGCAGGACAGCAAAGGGTACACAGACATAAAGAACAGACTTTCGGACTCAGAAAGAGAGGGTAGAATGATTTGAGAGACTAGCATTGAGACATGTGCATTACCACACGTAATATAGATGGCCAGTGGGAGTTTGATGTACGATCCAGGGCACCCAAAAGTGGGGACTGAGGTGGGAGGGGAATGAATACAGGATGGAGGGGACAAAATATATGCCATGGCCAACTCATATTGATGTATGCAAAAGCCATCACAATACTGTAAAATAATTATCCTCCTATTAAAACTAATTGGTTTTTTTAAAAGAAGATGATCTCTTCCCAAGAAGGATTTGAACTGTTTAACTCAGGCTAACACTTGGCTTCCTTCTCTAGGTGCCAAGTTCAAAGACCCTGATCCAAAATTTTTTCTACGAAACTGGGTGCTGCCTTTTCCAGGTACTTAACCAGGATACCCTTCCTGTCATTGTGGCTATAACCCAGGCATCAACTACCCTTTTATAAGAATAAATTGATTGAGATGGAAATCACTGAAGTTTGTAAAATGGTGTATTTTTGACAAAAGCCACCTTATAAAAAGGACAAAGGAAAGATATGGAATAATTTATAAGGAGGCTCCCATGGGATAGTAAATAAATGACAGATAAAGCCTGAGCCAAACCAGCTTCTATTAAAGCCTCTTCATTGCTATTCAAGTGAATTTCCTTCCTCTCCCAAGTGGAAACTATTTGCACAAAACAAAAATATTAGAAATAGCAGCCTAGGAATTTGGGCAGTGAAAGAAAATCTTGTTAAAACTTGAGAGTTGAGTCGGCTTTAGGCAAAATTGTCAAGATCCTCTCCCTCACCTTCCTGCCACTCTCTTCAGTTCTTTCTTTTCAGATTCTTCTGTCACTCAGATGTCTTTCTTCCTAATTCCGAGGTCAATATGGCTTTTATTAATTCATTAATTCAAACAGCACTGAGTGCTTAAGACGTACAAAGCTCTGGGTCCTGGGAACACATGCATAAATAGGAGAGGATGCTGGCCTTCCTGGAGCTTATACTCATTTCTATACACTGTTGGTCAACTCATAAAAACCCTATCTACCAGTAAGTCAAAATCCAGCTAGGTTGAAAAATACAGGGGAAAAGTGAAACAAAAAACCTCCAAACACACGAACACATACACATAGGCCAATAAAAGCTCAGAAAAACTCAAAGTCGTCAGTTGTGGTGGTGGGTTTATTGTTGCTATTTTGTGTTCATTTGATTGGTTTTCATTTCTTCTTTCTTTCTTTTTGTTCTATTGGCATGGAAAATGAGGAATAACCAGTATTTTATTTTAGCCTTTCAGGGAACTGCAGAGACCAGTGAATTTACTTCCAGCGGTTTCACCTCTCCCAAAGAATACTATATGTATAGTATTCATATATACTTACATAGTATTCATATATACTTACAGCATCCAATGTGGAAAACAAACGTGAGTTTTCATTCAGCAAATTCAACGACTGGCTAGCTACTTACAACAGAACTAAAAGCACATGGAGTTTCACAAAAATGCAAGTTTGTTTATTTGCAACAAATTTGATTCTTTTATCTAAAAATAATTTATAGAAATTATTAATAATAAAATCATTCACATCATCAAAGGAAAATAAGCAAAGTACATAAAAAGGCAATTCACAAATAACACAAACAACCAATAAACATTGTTTATTATTTACATTAAATACAGTAGAGTAAATTAATAATAGAATGATGAGGAGAGGAGGGCAGAGTGCTAGAGTGGGAAGAATGAGTAGATGCCATCTGATGGACCCCTTCCCTTCAAAAAATAAGGAAACGGAGCCTCAGGAAAAGAGATGCATAAAATTTGTGAAGTAAAAAAGAAGTGAGAAACTCCCTCTCCTCTGAGCCAAGCATACCTCTGGGGCTTTGTTAAGATATTCCAACTGGAATCTGTCTGCAGAACTGAGGTAAGACATCCCAAGATTAAGACTGTCATATAAAGGTGAAAGAGAAAGTGAAAGTTGCTCAGTTGTGTCCGGCTCTTTGCAACCCCATAGACTATACAGTCCATGGAATTCTCCAGGCCAGAATACTAGAGTGGGTAGCCTTTCCCTTCTCCAGGGGATATTCCCAACCCAGGGATCGAACCCAGGTCTCGCACACTGCAAGTGGATTCTTTACCAACTGAGCTATCAGGGAAGCCTGTCATATAAAGGATGTCCAGTTAATTGGAATTTCAAAATAAATAAATATTTTTTAGCCTAAGTCCTAAATACTGCATGATTTTTCTGATTTATAAAATGAGTTTTTGTATTCTTGAAACTCAAATGTAACTGAACAGCGTGTATTTTACTTACTAATTGTGGCAACTCTACCTAAGAGCCACACAACCAAATAGTCACAACTGTGGAGTCAACAAGAACAAAAATGTATAATGCACCAGGTGGAGAGGATACTTTTACAAGGAATGCTTAATTTGCAAGGGGATAAATTTGGGATGATAGACCCATGACAAAATTTAAATTTCCTATTTTTTTAAATTTTATTTTATTTTTAAACTTTACATAATTGTATTAGTTTTGCCAAATATCAAAATGAATCCACCACAGGTATACATGTGTTCCCCATCCTGAACCCTCCTCCCTCCTCCTTCCCCATACCATCCCTCTGGGTCGTCCCAGTGCACTAGCCCCAAGCATCCAGAATCGTGCATCGAACCTGGACTGGCAACTCGTTTCATACATGATATTTTACTTGTTTCAATGCCATTCTCCCAAATCTTCCCACCCTCTCCCTCTCCCACAGAGTCCATAAGACTGTTTTATTTTTAAAGATTATTAATTGACCATTCAATAACTTTAATTGTATTACCTCATAGATTCACTGTAACCATTCACTGACATTTTATATGTAATACAGTTAAGCAATACCTGAAAAAGTAGTAACCATGAAATACATATGGGAACATTATTTACTTCATTTGATTGGCTTCAGTAATTCTCTGAGGTGAACATAGTTATCCCTATTTTATAGATTTTGAAACTGAAGCTCAGAAAGGTTAGCGTTGATTGAGTAGAATTCTCATATGTTTTTGGGTCATTTTACCTCTTTGGTAGAACTGAAATTTAGCCCGAGTATATGAGTCTAAAAGCCAACATCTTAACCATTCTGCTTTAGACATCATTCTTATGTTTGTAGTGATTTATCCTAAGAAATTACTTTAGATAAGTACAAGGAGACCTATTTACTAAAAAAGTCACCCCAGGGTTATCATAAAGGATTAAGTTTTTAAATGGTTGCCAAGAATAAATTGATACTTTCGAACTGCACTGCTGGAGAAGGCACTGGAGTGTCCCTTGGACTACAAGGAGATCAAACCAGTCAAGCCTAAAGGAGATCAACCCTGAATATTCACTGGAAGGACTGATGCTGAAACTGAAGCTCCAATACTTTGGCCATTTAATGCAAAGAGCCGACTCATTGGAAAAGATGTTGATGCTGGCAAAGATTGAAGGCAGGAGGAGAAGGAGGCGGCAGAGGGTGAGATGGTTGAATGGTATCACCAACTCAGTGGACATGAATTTGAGCAAAATAGTGAAGGACAGGGAAGCCTGGCGCGCTGCAGTCCACAGGATCACAAAGAGTCAGACAAGATTAGCGACTAAACAATAATAATAAATTGGTTCAAGAAATTGAAGATCACATACTGATAAAATACTGGATTATTAAAAGTGATGCACTGTCTAGAAAGATGTAACTCAACTAACTCAAGGTTATTTCTATGGTAAGAGAAAAATTTATCTTATTTATCGGCAAATGTATAAAGATGTTATTTTCCCCAAATAGAACTATTAGTTATTTTGAATTTGTTGTTCATGCTTTTTCTACCATACACATTTGTAATCAGAAAAAAATCATAAACATTTGCTTTGTGATTTTTGGTCAAAGAAAAAAATATACTTACCAATATAATCGTGTTTGTTCCCTCATTACTGGGAACAAAACAAAAAATGATTTTATCTGTGAAAGAAGAAGAACATTTGGAGAAGGATCAAATCTGAAATATAAGATGGAAAAAGGCTGTGGATTGAAAAATAAACTCTTATATTTAATACTACATTCAAGTAACTTTAATAGCTTTTTTCCCTGTTTTTATTATAGGAACTATAATCCTAGGCAGCTGGTACAATACGGGAAGGTGAGTCAAAGTCACACCTGAAGTATAAGAAAGCAATTGGAGTAGAATCTAGGAACCCTAAGAGCTGTGAGCATGAGAAAGCTTTCTATTCTAAAGCACATATCAGACTTCCATATAACTGCAAAATTGGAGTGTCTCAGTTTTGTTATAACACTTGTGAAAGTCCGAGGTCCCTTTTGCCTTAACACTAGTACTTACCCATGAAGGCATATCACTTTGGTTTTTCTATAGAAGAGATTATGGTCCTCATCTTCCAACTTCTTTGAAATTTAGGTATAGGTGATGTGAATTCAATTATTGGGGCTTTTTGTTTGTCTTCTTTGCATATTTCTCAGCAATAAAGTGATTATTGTTAATGATAAGTATTAATAGCATCTCAATGTTATAATTTCAATACTACTTAATTTAGCAGAGTCTTCCTAGACACATAAGGGATATAAAGGTCAAAATTCAAGTAATATCACTTTGGGCATTGGGGCATGTGAGCTGGTTAGAAGCATTGCCTGAGAGTGGTAGGAGAGTCTTATAGACTAAGAGTCATTCCAGCAATTTACAGAGCAGCACAGAGTTTGAATAAATATGAACTGATCAAAGAGCAGAGCTGATCATGTCAGCAAAGAAGTCAAATAAAAGCAATCTTTCTGTCCAGGCAAGTTTCTTTAGAAATTGTTGTTGTTGTTGAGTTGCTAAGTTGTGTCCGACTCTTTTGCAGATGCGTGGACTGTAGCCCACCAGGTTCCTCTGTCCATGGGATTTCCCAGGAAAGAATACTGGAGTAAATTTTCCTTTCCTTCTCCTGGGTCTTTAGAAATAGGAAGATGCAAACAAAAGGAGAATCAATCTCTGTAGAAAGAGCCACATCCTATGCAAAGCTTCAGGTGGCAGAGCTTTCCATTGATGTTTGTCCCTTAAAACTGGTTGATACATGTATCTACAAATGTATGTTAAAGTGATATGTGTCCCAGCTCCCAGTGGGTTTAGGACACCTAACTCTCGATTCAGTTTTTGACTTTAGCTGTAAGTTAAAACTGTACTGACTCTACCAAGCAGGAAGGTGTTTAAGGTGGGCCTGATCAGATTCTAGCCATGGAATAAGTCTGGCTCTGGGTACCATAGGCTTGAATCCAAGGTCATTACACAAGACAAATACAAGATAAAATCCAGAAATCCAGCCAGGTAGACTGTGGAGGAGGCCAAGTTTCAGTAAGGGGAGGCAAACTTCAGATGCCTGAGCTAGAAGTCAGAGGTAGATGGAAAGATCCCAAATGGAGACAGAGCTGGCTGATGATGGATTCCAAGGCCAGGTGCCAGGGGCAGAAGTGGGTCAGGACCACGCACAGTTACAGGGCCAGCACGGACCTTCCTCAGCCAGGGTGAGTCACAGCCTTTCTGCCTCTTGCTCTGACTTTCTCCCCTAATAACAGGGGAAGATACCAACTTCCATCTCATTAGCTCCAAATAGGTCAGAGAATCAAACGTGATCAAGTCTCTTAAAAGGTAAAGAGGTATCCCCTTTACAAAGTAATAATAAGAATCTAAGTTTGGAAAATTCTGAAAGAGATGGGAATACCAGACCACCTGACCTGCCTCTTGAGAAACCTGTATGCAGGTCAGGAAGCAACAGTTAGAACTGGACGTGGAACAACAGACTGGTTCCAAATAGGAAAATGAGTACATCAAGGCTGTATATTGTCACCTCGCTTATTTAACTTATATGCAGAGAACATCATGAGAAATGCTGGGCTGGAAGATGCACAAGCTGGAATCAAGATTGCCGAGAGAAATATCAATGACCTCAGATATGCAGATGACACCACCCTTATGGCAGAAAGTGAAGAGGAACTAAAAAGCCTCTTGATGAAAGTGAAAGTGGAGAGTGAAAAAGTTGGCTTAAAGCTCAACATTCAGAAAACTAAGATCATGGCATTTGGTCCCATCACTTCATGGGTAATAGATGGGGAAACAATGGAAACAGTGTCTGACTTTATTTTTTGGGCTCCAAAATCACTGTAGATTGTTACTGCAGCCATGAAATGAAAAGACACTTAATCCTTGAAAGAAAAGGTATGACCAACCTAGATAGCATATTCAAAAGCAGAGACATTACTTTGCCAACAAAGGTCCATCTAGTCAAGGCTACGATTTTTCCTGTGGTCATGTATGGATGTGAGAGTTGGACTGTGAAGAAGGCTGAGTGGAGAAGAATTGCTGCTTTTGAACTGTGGTGTTGGAGAAGACTCTTGAGAGTCCCTTGGACTGCAAGGAGATCCAACCAGTCCATTCTGAAGGAGATCAGCCCTGGGATTTCTTTGGAAGGATTGATGCTAAAGCTGAAACTCCAGTACTTTGGCCACCTCATGCGAAGAGTTGACTCATTGGAAAAGAGTCTGATGCTGGGAGGGATTGGGGCAGGAGGAGAAGGGGGACGACAGAGGATGAGATGGCTGGATGGCATCACTGACTCGATGGACGTGAGTCTGAGTGAACTCCGGGAGCTGGTGATGGACAGGGAGGCCTGGCGTGCTGCGATTCATGGGGTCGCAAGGAGTTAGACATGACTGAGCGACTGAACTGAACTGAAGTTTGGAACACTAATAAAATGGTCAGTTTTATTCCTTTCTTTTTAAAAAAAGTTTATTGGAGTACAGTTGATTTACAGTGTTATGTCAGTTTACAGTGTATAGCAAATTGATTCAGTTATACATATGCATATATTCATTCTTCTTCAGATTCTTTCCCATCTAGGTTATCACAAAATATTGAGTAGAGTTCCCTGTGCTATATAGTAGGTCCTTGCTGGTTATCCATTTCACATGTAGCGGTGCTCAGTGGCGTCAGTCGTGTCTGACTCTGCCACGCTATGGACCATAGCCTGCCAGGCTCCTCTGTCTGTGGGATTTTCCAGGGAAGAATACTGGAGTGGGTTGTCGTGTCCTCCTCCAGGGGATCTTCCCCACCCAGGGACTGAACCTGTGTCTCTTGTGTCTCCTGCACTGGCAGGTGGGTTTTTTACCAGCAGAGCCACCTGTCTGTGTGCATTAATCCCGAGATCCTAATGTATCCCCCGAGCCCTACCTCCCCCTTTGGTGTCCATCAGTTTGTTTTTGAAATCTGTGAGTCTGTTTCTGTTTTGTATATAAGCTCATTTGTATCGTTTTTTTAAACTAGATTCTACGTATGACTGACACCATATGTGTCTTTCTCTGCCTTACTTCACTTGGTGATAACGTCTAGGTCTATCCACGTTGCTGCAAATGACATTCTTTTGTTCTTTTTTAATGATTAATATTCAATTGTCTGTAGGTACCACATCTTCTTTTGCTCGTCATGTCCGACTCTTAGCGACCCCACGGACTGTAGCCCCACCAGCCTCCTCTGTCCTTGTTATTCTCCAGACAAGAATACTGGAGCGAGTTGCCATCCCTTCTCCAGGGGATCTTCCTGACCCAGGGATGGAACCCAGCTTTGAGCCTGCATTGCAGGCAGATTGTTTACTGTCATGCCAGCAGGGAAGCCCACACTCTGTCTTCTTTATCCACTGCTCCATAGATACACATTTAGGTTGCTTCCTTTTTTGGGCTATTGTAAATTGCACTACATAAAATTAGGATGCGGTGTCTTTTCAAATTGTAGTTTTCTCTGGATATATGCATAGGCTTGGGATTACTGGATCATATAGTAGTTCTGTCTTTGGTTTTTTTAAGGACCTTCCATACTGTTCTCCATAATGGTTGTTCCAATTTACATTCCCCCTCAACAGTGTAGGAAGGCTCCCTTTCCTCCACACTCTCCAGCATTTATTATCTGTAGACTTTTTGATGATGGTCATTCTGACCAGTGTGAACCAATACCTCCCTGCAGTTTTGATTTCCATTTCTCTAATACTTAGTGATCTTGAGCATCTTTCATGTGCTTTTTGGCCATCCGTATATCTTTGGAGAAATGTCTATTTAAATCTTCTGCCCATGTTTTGATTGTGCTGTTTTATTTTTTTCACATGCATCTGAATGAATTGTCTGTATGCTTTGGAGATTAATCCCCTGTCAGCCGCTTCATTTGCAAGTATTTTCTGCCATCCTGTGGATTGTCTTTTTGTTTTGTTTACAGTTTCTTTTGCTGTGCAAAAACTTTTAAGTCTAGATCATACTGTTTTTCACTACTCTAGGAGATGGATTATTCAAGACATTAGGAGCTAAAAATCTCTTGCCTCCCCATCCTCCCCCCCACCCCTTGACCTCCATCACCAAAGAGTGGTACCTGCCCCCTAGACAAAGCCCACCCTGTAGGTTTACTTGAGACCCTGCCCACTCATTCACTTGCCCCTTCATTCAATAGACCTTGTTCCCTTCATCTCTCTCTTTGACTTTTCCTCTTTTCAGGTTCCTCATCCTCTGTATATAAGAATGCTCATTACTCTTGTCTTTAAAAAAAAAAAGTTTTTCTTTGCTTGCATCTATCAGAATCTTATCTCTCCAATTCTCAGCCTTTTAGAAGAACTAGTCAGCAATCTCAGATTTCTCTATAGTTCTAATTGCCTCAGTGTAATAGTAATACACCACATTATTGCAATCATCATGCACTATTAACTGAAGCCTACTGTCAGCCAAGAATTGTGCAAGAGATGTAGATGTAGAGATGAAGAAGACATACCTCTTATCTTCAAAGATGTTGTGATGAATTTGGACTGATAGTGTATATCTACAAAACTCAACATCATCAATGATGACTCCTGCATTAAATGTCTTATAATTACAATAACCCACCCTAGGATTAAAAGTCCCTTGAATAAGTACAAGATCTGGAGTGCTCACAGCCCAGGAGAATGTGATAGGCTTTACTTTTCAAACTCTCTGTATATATTTATAATATGTATGCTTATGTATAGCTTATTGTATATAAAATGCTTATTTTATCTGTCTCTATATGTATTATCTATCTATGCCTTGTCAGTATCTTCCATGTAGAATGCTTGCAAACCAGGTCCAGCTTTGAAGTAGACACTCTCAAGTTCTCAGAAAATCCTCAGTCACCCTTGTCCATCAACACCAGGCAGCGGGTTCCTCCTCTACTCTTCTAAGACAAAGCGTGTGTGAACATAATGCTCTGGATATGCGTAGAGACATGCATCCAGAAAATGGAATGGACTCTCACTAAATAGCCCTTGACAAGCAAGATATAAAGAATTAAAAAAGAAATAAAAGGGAAGACTTTCTGCTGGTATTGTTTTACAAACTATCACAAAGATCTCTGTGTAAGAGTTAGGTTTGGAGTCACAGTGAAATTTCTCTGAAGATACCCATCTTTTGGAATAAAGCGTCAGGCCAATTTCAAATTCTTACATGATTATTGGCCAAAACAAAGCAAGCAAATTCATTTCCTTCATGGTGGAATGGAAATTTAGTTTATAGGAAATAAATCAAAACAATATCAAAATAATGTCTCCACTTCTTTGTAGAGAAACATGTTTCCCCAACAAAGATCTTATAAACATTGGCTGTGTACCTGGCTTTGAAAAGTAAATAATATAAGGAAACACCCATGTGCCATAATTTATCTCTTTCAAATATTAGCTTCAAATAGGAATTTTAGGCAAACTATACATAAAAACATAAGGGCAAATTTTCTAATGATATACAACTATCACATAATATATTTAAAGAAATACAAAGAAGCACATATTACCATATAATGATTAAATGATAAATTGAAGACATGGTCTTTTTCTCTTCCACTCAAATTTTCCAAACCATATATACATACTAACAAAGGTCATCTTTGTTGGAGGATGACTCTTTTTATTTTTTTCTTCTTTATATCTCTGTGTCTTGAAAATCTAGTTATCCTTTTAAAAAAAAATACCTGCTAATGAGGATATGAGTCATCTCTGCTACAAGAAAAATAACCCTCCAATCTGAGTGGCCTTTAACAACTGTTCATTTTTCAATCATGCCAAATGTTAGAAGCTGAGGTTTTTGTGGTTCTTCTCCATACGATTTAAAGTTCTGGGCTGAAGGAGCACTCCGTATTTGGGACATAATGTTCTCACAGCAGAATGATAAAGCAAGTATATGGGCAAAAAGACCCAAAGGGCATCAAGTTTCTGCCCCACAAGTCGTCTGCCCACCTGCTCACTTGTCATTGGCAAAACAAGCCACACGGCCAAGGCCAACTTCTGGAGCCCACAAGAAGCTCAGACAGCCACATAGCAATGAATGAGTATGTATCTTTTTACTGCAAGATGTAATGATTACGGAATACAATAATACAATTACCAGGATATATAACTATTCCATTCTAGGGGAATTTCCAGATAGAGTAAACTGAACTGATCAGAACGGGAACTTAAATAAAATTTATGTGTATATTTTCTATGCATAAAATGTAAAATATTTTCTAGCCAGCATAAGAACCCAAAATCCTGCTGGTTGTTTTAAAATATTTAAGGTTTACTGACATCTTTGAGAGCCTCTGTACGGATAGTCTTATTCATCAATCTCAAAAGTGTAGTCTATCAACAATTCGATGAACTTAAATATTGGAATAGGAAGTTTAAATATATGTAAGTTGTTCAAAATAACACCCTGTTCAGAGTTCGCAGTGGGTGATCTGGATGCTCAGTCTAGCCCTGTACGCCAAGATGCCAAACTTGACCTAATCCAAAAAGCACGTATTGAACACCCTTTTCTCAAAAGGGCACCATGACACGTGATGGTGGGGCAGAGCTGGGTACCAAGGCCCCATTGAAGAACACCCCACACCTGGCAGAGAAAGGCCATCCCTCCCCACCACAGAAGGTCACCACTCTGCTTTCATCACTGCCAACCATAAATACACTCATCAACCCAGAAGATGCTAAAGGGCCACCATCCAGGTGGACACCCTGGGGTGGGTCTTTGCCCGCTTTTTCAAGAACAAGACCACACAGGAGTAACCATCAAGTCCCAAGAGGCTAAGGCAGCCGGCGCTTGATTCGAGGAAGAAATAAACAATGTGAGAGATGCCTAAATAAACTCATTCTTAGAGCTTTGTTTTTTATTGGTTATATGGAAAAGCCATGGCTCCTGGTCTGTGTGACCTGGCTAGTTAGGAGGTGTGGAATGAAAATTAAATGACAAAAGAGGCATGATTATCAGTTTGGAAAATCATTTGCATCATTTTTAAACTACTTAGAACATGAACACTGGTGTAATTTGTAATAGAGCTGACAGGCCCAAGCTAGGATCTCTCTCTTTTTGTAAAAGAGTATCGAAGAACAACAACAAAAAGATGAGAGGAATGAGAAGAAAAGGGTTTTTTTTTTTTTTTTCCCTGTTTCTTAATCCTGCACTCTTTAAAGTTAAGATTGATTGAAGTATCATGCTCAGGATGGAAGAACACACAAATCTGAAGCTCCTCTCTATTTTCATAGCTTCAAGATGCTGCTAAATCTGCTGGTTGCAGTCTTATCACACAGTATCTCATTTTTAATTCGTTTATAATCTGTCACAAGTTTTCACTCTGAGATGAGATCATAACGTGTCAGTCTGAAGTTTAAATGTTTAAAAATATTCCAGGTCATTTTGGATACAAACAACTTAACAACTGCAAGTGGCTGATTTCCTCTGGGCAGTTCAAGGGTCTGGTGAGAAGGGGCAGAAAGCATCTGACTTTGCATAGATACCCGTCAAAAGTGGAGGTTCTGCTCCACATACATCATGGGTTCATACGACATATGTTCCCCAAGACTGGCTTACATGGCCTTGAAGATTAGCCCGGGAATGTTTAAATCTGAGTGCTCTGGCAGTGGCTCCTCCGCTTTGCAAATTCGAATTTTGTACAATTGTTCTATCCTGGAGACAATGTCCAAAAGCAGATCACAGGCCAGTGAAACAAGGTTGGAAGGCAGAATTAAAGCAAATACTTTCGATCTCTGTTCATGTTACATCAGGGGTAAGTAAACATCAATATTTAGGGACCTGCCCAATAGTGAAGCAAATGAAAGAAAGTGTGTGCATGCTAAGTCACTTCAGTCATGTCTGACTCTTTGCCACCCCATGGACTGTAGCCTGCCAGGCTCCTCTGTCCATGAGATTGTCCAAGCAAGAATACTGGAGTGGGTAGATATTCCCATCTCCAGGGGATCTTCCTGGTCCAGGGATCAAACCTGGGTCTCCTGCATTGCAGGCAGATTCTTTACCATCTGAGCCACCATGGAAGCCTGAAAGAAAATATATGTATCAAGTATAAATATATTCAGCAGCTAATTTGAATTCCCTAGCTGAGCTATCCTAGACTTATGTATTGATACATTCTTGATCATCTTTAAGAACATAGATGATCATATGATGACAATTATGATGACAATGTGTGTGTGCATGCTCAGTCGCTCAGTCATATCTGACTCTTTGCGACCCTAAGGACTGTAGCCTGCCAGACTCCTCTGTCCATAGGATTTCCCAGGCAAGAATACTGGAGTGGGCTGCCATTTCCTTCTCCAGGGGATTTTCCTGACCCAGGGATCTCTTGCATCTCCTGAACTGACAGGTGGAATGACAATAAATCCAAGTATTTGCTACCACTGGACAGCTTCTTCCTCTGTCTTCTTGCCCTCCCCAAGCAAACCTTGAATGCACTGAAAAATCATAGATGTTGCGCGAGAAAGAGCATAAAGCTATCACACAGGAAAGGAGCTGGATGTATGCACAGGAATCCAAGTTTCAGTTCTTACACAGAAATTATTAGCTGAATGTTCATAAAATATTTGTTTTTTCTTTATGTCTTTAAGCCAATTTCTTAAACCAGAAGTATCAAACAAAATTCTAAAGTATTTTCAGCTCTAAAAATATTGGTTTCTAAGATTTTAGACATTATTTCCTCCAGGAATTAAAAATACAAGGAAAATACTAAGATTTTACCAACAGAAATATAGGGAAATTTTATTTCTTTATTTGTAAATTGACCCATTCATTATTAAGGAAACAAGGATTAGGTAGCTGTGGTCACTGAGTTTCCTGAGCTCATCTCATTGTGGTCTATAATCCTTCACCTGTTCACTGCTGTGTTTCCATGACCAGCACAGTATCTGGTGTGCTTATAGTGTGTGGAATAAATAAGGCGTTCAAGGCATGAACAAACCCACCCCAGAAGAATGTCATCTTTATTCAGCAGATGTAAAAATCAGAAGAGAGCACAGCCATGGCAGTTTAATGATGAGGAGATATCAGTGCACCGGACTGTACCTTTTGATAAAATGAGATGCTTCAGACGACACCCAGGAGAGCTGACTTGACCTCAGTACCTCATATAGGTTATGTCCAAAGACACTTCTTACATTTCTACTGACCTTTTGTGCCTCTGCACTCACAGCACATGGTCATCCGTGACCTGCTGTAGGAGGCGAAGAACCAAGGGGTAACACCTGTCTGCAGATGCAGAGATAGGGACCCCTCTCCCCAGCCTGCAGCAAGCACTCAGCTCCCCTTCTCTGTGCAGTAACAGTCACACGGCTACTGCTTAACTGAAAATCTGCCTTTTTTGAGTCTGCTTTCCATTTGAAGGTACCTACTACTAACACCCTGGAGAAGGAAATGGCAACCCACTCCAGTATTCTTGCCTGGAGAATCCCCATGGACAGAGGAGCCTGGCGGGCTACAGTCCATGGGATCGCAGAGTTGGATACGACTGAGCGACTAACACAGACACACACACACACACTACTAACACCCAGGACTTCCCTGGTGGGTCAGACGGTAAAGAATCTGCCTGCACTGCAGGAGACATGGGTTCGATCCCTGGGTCAGGAAGATCCCCTGGAGGAGAGCATGGCAACCCACTCCAGTATTCTTGTCTGAAGAACCCCATGGACAGAGGAGTCTGGCGAGTATAGTCCATGGGGTCACAGGTCACTAAGAGTCAGACATGACTGAGCAACACACACACACACACACACACACACCACACATGTTACTAACACCCAATCCTCAACAGCACTCTCCTTTTTTTCACTATGCTAAGTTCAAGAGGTGAAATTCACTGTTCTTTTCTGTTTAAATGACAATCCACTTTTTATTTCTTGATCAAAAACTACACGAAGGTGACACGTTAAGCTCTGGTTGCCTGGATTCACAGTGGATGTCTTACAAGTCATATACATATATATATATATACACACATGTATGTGCATATATATATGAATACATGTATTATATGTCTCAATATGTAAAAAGAAGAAAGAGAAAAAGAAAGGAAAACTCAAAGAAAGAGGGAGGAAAAAATCTGTGTTTCAAGTAATGAGCATGTGCACCTTTTTGCCTCAGGCCTTCATACACAATTTAGCCAGGAAGCCAGGGTAGATCATGATTTAGCTTTTGACATCTCCTGCCTCCAGGCCAGGAGAGACTAATACCGATTTCTGACTCTGAGCACGCCACAGGAAAAAAAGTGAGAGAGAGAGAGAGGCCTTTTATTGACTAAATGATAAAGAGGTTTGTAATGATAAATAACAGTCATTTTATTGTGGAATTCCCCAGAAAAAGATGCATTCTGCTGTGTCTGAAGGAGCCTAAAAGCTGAGGTCGGTTCCCTCTGGAGCCGAACCTGTTAAACTCCAATTTTTACAGCTGGGAATGGGGGGTCACAAATTGTGGGGACCTCTGGCTATTAAAACTGCACGTGCATGCTGCATACCCCTGGTTGCAGCCTGTTTCAGGCTCAAGAAAAAGTACTGAACACTGGGTCCCGGGGTGACTGGTGGAGGCTGTGTCTGTCCATCAGTCTGCTGTCGGTCTGCCTGCGTCCCCTTCTCCTGCCTTGACACACTCAGATTCTGATGCAATTCCGCCGCCTCTGTGCTGGGGCTGCTGGAGGAATCACTGCCAGTTTTGATCGATAGTTTAATTGTAAACTTTGGGAACAATAATGGATAATTTGGCTTGAACCCTCCATTATGAGCAATGTTGTCCAGGAGAAAACCTTCGAAATTAAACAAGAGTTGGGCCACATTATTGCATTTGTACAACTCACCCAGAGTTAAATAAATTCCCCTTTACAAATGCTGTCTTGGCATCAATGGAGTTCAATAAACATAGGCCCGGGCAGAGAAGAAGAAAAGAAAATAGAAAAATAGACCTAAATTAAAACTATTTACTTACTCATTTCTTCTGAAAAAGTATTACTACCATCCTCACCATTATCACTATCACTATTACCACAATAATTCTTTAAAGGACCCTTTAATAATGAAAAGTACAAATAAGTGGACAAAGTGTTTTTTTCTGAGGAAGAGTTTTTAATGAAAATTTAAGTTAATGAGATTAACAAAAGTCAGATGCAACTTGGGAGGCCAGATGGCACATTGGTAAAGAATCCACCTGCCAGTGAAGGAGATGCAAGAGACGCCGGTTTGATCCCTGAGTTGGGAAGATCCCCTGGAGGAAGAAATGGCAATCCACTCCAGTATTCCTGCCTGGGCAATCCCATGGACAGAGGAGCCTAGCTCCTCTGAGTTGGATACTACTGGGCCAGAAAACAAACACACTCACACACACACACACACACACACACAGATGTAAAATAGTCATAGAAAAATACTAATCCTTAGAATACCTACAGCATTACTGACAGTCACAAAACAGATTTCTTAGAGAAATATACATTAGGACGTCAGTTATTTCTTCTTAAAGAAATTGTGTAAGATAAAAGACCCAAACTAGCATGGGTATTGCTTAGTTACATTTGGACTTTAAAACTACAAGCCCCAAACCAGAATGTTCTCATGCCCGTGGGTATGAGACCCTCACTGGACCTTCAGAGGGGCTCTCCAAAGACAAACCCCCTCATCAACCCCAGAGACTCAAATGTCCGAGTGGAACCTCAGCTCCCAAGTTGGGTGGGGCTTATTGTGGTGCATTCCCCCATGGAAATATCCAGCAAGAGACTGAAAAAAAATATTATCGTGCAAATGGAGGGATCCTATAATATAGGGGTGAAAAACATGGAGGCTACGGAGACCCCCTGATCCAAGGGCCCCTCCATGACTCATTCACCGCTTGACTCTGCTCTCTGTGCCTGAGGTTATGTATGTGCGTGTGTTTAGTCACTCAGTCATGTCCCACTCTTTGGGACCCTTTGGACAATAGGCCCTCAGGCTCCTCTGTTCATGGGATTTTTCAGGCAAGAATACTGGAGTGGGTTGCCCTTGCCTCCTCCATGATTGACTTTCAGTTCAGTTCAGTTCAGTTGCTCTTTGTGTGTCCAACTCTTTGCAATCCCATTAATTGCAGCACGCCAGGCCTCCCTGTCCATCACCAACTCCCGGAGTTCACTCAGACTCACGTCCATTGAGTCAGTGATGCCATTCAGCCATCTCATCCTCTGTCGTCCCCTTCTCCTCCTGCCCCAATCCCTCCCAGCATCAGAGTCTTTTCCAATGAGTCAACTCTTCGCATGAGGTGGCCAAAGTACTGGAGTTTCAGCTTTAGCATCATTCCTTCCAAAGAACACCCAGGACTGATCTCCTTCAGAATGGACTGGTTGGATCTCCTTGCAGTCCAAGGGACTCTCAAGAGTCTTCTCCAACACCACAGTTCAAAAGCATCAATTCTTCAGCGCTCAGCCTTCTTCACAGTCCAACTCTCACATCCATACATGACCACTGGAAAAACGATAGCCTTGACTAGACGGACCTTTGTTGGCAAAGTAATGTCTCTGCTTTTGAATATGCTATCTAGGTTGGTCATAACTTTTCTTTCAAGGAGTAAGCGTCTTTTAATTTCATGGCTGCAGTCACCATCTGCAGTGATTTTGGAGCCCAAAAAGATAAAGTCTGACACTCTTTCCACTGTTTTCCCCATCTATTTCCCATGAAGTGATGGGACCAGATGCCATGATCTTCGTTTTCTGAATGTTGAGCTTCTGGGTGATTGTTATGATTAAAAATATATTTTTAACCAATAAAGTTTTCTTCTGGCCAGACTCTGAGGCAATGGTCCATTTCTTCTACCATGGCTCTGCGTGGTCCCTGGATTCCAGCTTACCCCACGTGCTCTGCCTCTCTGAATGGGGCTTGTGCCTGTGTTCATATTTCAGAGTTCCTATCCTGACCATATGCCCACTGTCTGTCTTTGCTTTTAAAAAAATAGAGACCTGGCTCGATCTTTCTAGAGTTCATGTCCCATGAATCTATGTGATATATAACTAATAATAAGATAAGGCAAACATGTTATAATTATCATCTTGGATAAGCAAAGGTGAAGACCCTTAGTGATCAATGCTAGAAATTCATGTGGAATATAAGGCTTCAAATGAAAAGAAGTACAATGAAAAACTGAATTATGTTCAGGGAGAGTCACCAAGATGGGAAAGAGTCTGGAAATTGTTCTAAAGAAGGAGCCATTTTATAAAAATAAAGAAATAGAAGGAAATTTGGAAGAGAGTTTTTGACTATCTTAAAGGGCTGTGATGGGGAAAAGTACGTAGGTGTGATTATGGTCAGAACCAGTACCAATAAAAAGAAAGAAATCTTTTCAACACTTAGAGCATTAGCATCCATGAAAAATAGCTGACCTGGAAAGCAAAGACAGTCCCATTCTCAGAGACCACTTTCTGTACCAGCACACAGGTTAGAGAGAAGAGTCTTATTTTAAAGAGAGGCATGGGATTAGATGCCCCCAACTGTCATTCTAACTCTCTGACTTTATGATCTGATCATGTTTCAAGGAATTAGTGCCTTCGAGTGCTTTGTTGAGTCTCAGAAGCTAATACTATAAAATGGACTTGACATCTAGGGGCAAAGAGCATGCAAATATCCTATCCATTTCTCAGATCCCAGCTATGGCTCAGGTGCAGAGGTAAGTTTTCTTCCTGAACCATCACAAGGTGAGGAGGGCAGAGGGGCAGCCTCATACATGAACATCAAAACAAGAGCTTCTGACTCTGTAAAATGCTCCTTTATCCCTGGCAACTGTGAGCTCAAAAATATTATCATTTTCATTAAAATAATCTCACAGACATAGAAAACAAACTTATGGTTACCAAAGAGGTGGAGGTCGGGGAGATTGGGAGGTTGGGACAAACATATGTTCACTGCTGCTGCTGCTAAGTCACTCAGTCGTGTCCGACTCTGTGCGACCCCATAGACGGCAGCCCACCAGGCTCCCCCGTCCCTGGGATTCTCCAGGCAAGAACACTGCAGTGGGTTGCCATTTCCTTCTCCAATGCATGAAAGTGGAAAGTGAAAGGGAAGTCGCTCAGTCGTCTCTGACTCTTCGAGATCCCATGGACTGCAGCCCACCAGGCTCTTCTGTCCATGGGATTTTCCAAGCAAGAGTACTGGAGTGGGGTGCCATTGCCTTCTCCCATATATACACTTACTATATACAAAATTGATAATCACCATAGGTCAATCTACTCAATATTCTGTAAGAACCTATATGGGAAAAGAACCTGAAAAATAATAGATACATGTATAACGGAATCGCTTTGCTATACACCTGAAGCTAACACAATCCCTGAAACTGTGCACAGCATTGTAAACCAACTCTAATATCAAACAAAATTCAAAAAATAACCTCACTATAAAGAGAAAACTGTCTGTAAAATAAATATTAAATTATTCTGTAAAACATTTCAAATACAGTCCCAACTTGAGGACTCAAAAAAATTGTCCCTTGCTCTGTTTGAGAAGATCTTCACTCAGATGCTTATTTTGCTTCTACAAAGCTCTCTTTCTCTGTTATTTAAGAGCATGAATCTTCCCATTGATGGAGATATCAAATGCCCTTCATAATCAGATTTAATCTTAGAATATCCACTTCTCTTCTTCCCTTCATAGACATTTGATTTAGCTTCACCCATACAGAGACTCAGGATGGATAGGCTATTCTTTGCATTGTTATTGACAAATACTTCCTTGTTATTGCGATAGACTATGACAATAAGTTATGTGCTATTGACCAAATTTTGACAGTGCCATAAAGTATTTTAACTTGAACTGACACAGGAGGAGACGATCATGCAGTCATTTCTCCTAAATAGTACCCGGGGGTGCCTCGATACTCTTTTTTTCCAGAATAAAGAACCCCCTAGGGATTTGAGATGAAGGACCATTACTAACAAGATGTAACTAGTCAACAAGGCTTTTACAAAACACATTGTATTAAAAATGCATGTAAAATTGGGATGTTTGTGAACATGTCCTGCCGTTCTTGATCCTTCAGAAGAAGCAAATTAAGGTGCTCACACTAAGAATGTTTGTTTTAAAAAAAATACTTCTTTGTGACCTCGTTACTCAAATGACTGACACAAGTGTGAATCTAGTAAATTAAATCCTGCGGCCAGAAATCTTCAACCTGCGTTCAACCAGTGGGTCTGGTGAGCCTTCTTAGGGCAGTCAGGCGGTACAGCTTTGGGGTTGAATAAATGCCTTATTTTTAATTTATAAATGCTGGGCATTTCCTTCTTAAAGTTGAAATGTTGGAAGTATGTTGATTTTTTTCCCCTTGATGAGTTAAAGTTGCTGGTTTTTTAGTTTCAATTTATTTTGCAGTTATAAAACCTATATTTTCAACAGAACAATGAAAAGTCTGCTGTGAGAACAGCCCTCACGTAGGTGAGTTGCAAAGTCCAATGACTGCTTCAAAGAGCATCACAGAGATCACCAGAGTAAGATTCCAGGAGTTTCCTTTGGAGCCCCCAAAATATGTATATAATACAAAGTACTCCATTCCCAAGATTTTCTGGGTTTAGCAAGCGGATTTTGGAGTCCATAAAACATAAGAAGGAGGTCCTATAACTGGAAAGATTTCAGTTCCATTCACTGTGTCTTTACTGGGTCCCTGGATTGTTAGGAAATGTGGATAACGAGGTCTTGTTCTCTTGGGGGCCCTCAGTCTAGAGGGGTGACTGATGACTTATTCTTTCTCCTTACTGTCAGGGCTTTGATGGAGATGTTCTGGGAACCCTGGTGCCCCTGGAGGCTCACAGACGGCTCCCCAGGCCGGAGGTACAGTAACAGCCTGGTAACGTAGACGGAATGCTATTGTCCCCTGAAATCCGTATGTTGAATCCTGAGGCTGTGTGTTGGAGTTAGGAGGAGGGGCCTTTGGGAGATAATCAGGACATGAGGGTAGAGTCTTCACAGGTGGGTTTAGAGCCCTTACATGAGTCCACAGAGAGCAACTCTTACCTTTCCGGCAAGATGAAGGTCCGTTATGACCCAGGGATCTCACACCAGACATAGAAGTTCCCGGTGCCTTCATCTTGGACACCCCAGCCCTCAGAACTGTGAGAAATAAATGTCTGCTGTTACAAGTCACCCAGCTGTGGTGTTCCATGATGCAGTAGCCGAAAGGCTAGGACACCTGCTTAAACAGGAGCGTATGGGTGCGAAGGGGGCGGAAAGGCATGCAGAGAGGGGAAGCCACGCCCGACACCCAGCCGTGTGCCACAGTGTGGTGTCTGCAACAGCAGCAAGTCAACCAGAGAGACTCGAGCACCAAAACTGAAGGACATGGAGGTGGCAAGTAAGAGGGCTTATATTTTGACGGAGGCTTGTATTTTATGTAAAGTGTCTTGAGAATTTTAAACACACATGACATGGAGGTAGAGTCATCTGTTGGATTTTCAGGAGGCAGAGGCCATAACAAATTTGCACTTGAACTTGCCCTTTACTTGCACACCTCTGGCCGCATGCAAAGGCAACCACGTGGGGAACGTGTGGAATCCACGAAGAGGAGATGCAGTATGGTTTCCTCCAGCAAGAAAATCTCACTGCGTCTTGAAAAGGAAGTGAAAGTGAAAGTGTTAGTCACTCAGTTGTGTCTGATTCTTTGCAACCCCATGGACTGTAGCCCACCAGGCTCTTCTGTCCATAGGATTCTCCGAGCAAGATTACAGGAGTGGGTTGCCATTCCCTTCTTTTGCTGTATCTTAACTTATCATAAAGGATTACATGCATTTCCTCTGTGATGGAAAACATGAATGTGGGCATACAAAGATAAATCTTTTTCTTTCTTTTCCTTCAAGGAAAGAAAGTTGTGGATTTCCCGCCCCCCCCCCCCTTTCCTTCCTTTTTTTTCCTTTCAGCTCCAACTGAAACCTTGGTTCCCAAGTCTTGTCTTTAAAAAAAAAATGTTTAAAGCAACTAAACATACTTGACAGAAGCAGCTTTGATGTGTAAAACGCTCCACGATTTAAATAACAGCTTTCTCCCACATAGACACAGAAATTTTCTGAGAAGAGGCAATTACAGGATTATCCACTACTTCAAACATGAATTCGTAGAGCCCGACTCCGGCCTTTGTTTAGTGAGTCATCATGTTTTTAAGATGACTTCACTTGCTTTTGGTGTAATGGGTGCTGAGATTTAATTTTTTTCTGCTTCAAATTTTTAATATAAAGTTGGATTTGTGCCATGCTGGGACTCCTGACCCCCACCAAAAAAAAAAAAAAAAAATCTACCTTCTGAATTTTACCATACAGTTCAGCAGGATGAATCTTCTGAGTATCTCTGAAAATGAAAGAAAAACTTATCTCTTTCAGGAAGAAGAAAGAAAGAATGGACACACAGGAAACAGAGCAGCCCTTTACAGTAATTAAAAAAAAAAAAGTATGGCAAGGAATTACACCCTGTCACCTTTCCAGGTAACAGTCCATCAACAAGCAGGGCATTCTGAGAGCGCAAGCCCTTTGATGTATCCTGTGTTCTTCAGAAACTATACCTTGGCTTGGGACCTGTGGGCAGCCAGCTGAAGCTTTCCTGACACTCTGCTCATGGGGGAAAATAGGAAGCTGCCAGTCCTGCTACGAACATCCTCCCCCAAATGTCCCACAAAGCTCCTCTGGCCTCTCCAAGTCACCTCCAGCCAAGGCCTGCAGCGCCCTTTCCTGTTTCCCTTTGTTATCTTGTTTAAACTTTGGATTTTGAATTGATTATAGATTCAACAAAGTTGCAAAATAATCCCACAGGCATTTTATTTAGTGTTGGCTAATTTGAATTTCCCTGATGACATGTGATGTGGAGAACCTTTTTATTTGCTTATTTGCATATCTCTAGTATGGCCTGGCGTGCTGTGATTCATGGAGTCACAAAGAGTCAGACTGAGCGACTGATCTGATCTGATCTGATCTGGTATCTCTAGTATTCTTGCCTGGAAAATCCCATGGATGGAGGAGCCTGGTAGGCTACAGTCCATGGGGTCGTGAAGAGTCCAACACGACTGAGCGACTTCACTTCACCTTCACTTTCTTTGATGAGGTGTCTGTTCAGAGTTTGCTCATTTTTTAATCTATTGTTGGTCTTCTTATCGTTGAGTTTGAAGAATTGCCTGTATATTTCAGATAAAAGCCCTTTCTCGGGTATGTAGTCTGTAAATATTTTCTCCAAAACACTTTTGTCTTTGCCGTCTATTGACACAAATATTTTCACAAGGCAAGAGTTTGCTCTCATCTTAATGAGGTCCAATTTATCAACTATTTATTTTCTAGATTGTGCTTTAGTGTCAGATCTAAAAGTCAGAACCATGTCCAAGACCATTTAGATTTTCTCCTAAGCTATCTTCTAGGAGTTTTGTAGTTTTGTATTTTAAGTATTAGTCTACAATTCATTTTGAATTAACTTTTGAGAAGGATGTAAGGTCTGTATCTAAATTTACATTTTTTTTCACCTGGATGTATAGTTGCTTCTGCATCATTTGATTTCTTTTAGAGCACTTTTTCTGAGCAAAACCTTCTCCTCAAAACCATAACTGAAAAAGACACATGCACCCCAGTGTTCACTGCAGCACTGTTTACAATAGCCGGAGTACGGAAGCAACCTAGATGTCCATCAGCAGACGAATGGATAAAGAAGCTGGTTGAGACATTCTGAAAGTGAAAGAGAGCCTGGGAAGAAGACGGAAAAAGAAATGGAAAAGACAGCTGAAGAAAAAATATTATTCAGGTATGAGCTTAAAAACATACCTGATAGATTAGGATCTATCACTGCATTTAAGTTGCTGAAGTACATTTGCTGGCTTAGAAATACTACAATTCAGAGTTCTAAAATATACTAGACTTTACAAATAAATTCAGTTGTAACTGGTAAAAAGAAAGAGAAAATGAAAAAAAAAATGCTGATTCCCTTACAAATAAAATATTAGCAGAAAAGGATTCAGAAATGAAACAACAAAACTGTAGAGAAAAGTAATTATGAAATTCTTATACCATGAGGTGCATTTTGCATGTTCTTATTTTCATGTTAATAACCTAAAAGAAAAACCCTTTATGAAAAATTCTTGAATCTGAACAATGATTTGTATTTTTCCCAAGATGAAAATCTGATGTCATCTTTGATTCTCCTTTTCTTCATTTTTTTTTAATGGTACACTTTTTCAATGTAAATCGTAGTCAAAAATCAAGGGGAAAAACAAAATCACCAGGGTAAGCACATTTGTTAATCCAATGGCTATCTTTTTGTGCAAATTAGTCAAAAGATATGGCAAAAACTTCTTTCTTTCTTTTTTCTTTTTGGTTATTTCATGAGCAAAGAAGAGGATTTTTAACTCTATGCTGTCCTGGTTTGTACCTTAAGAGCATTTTGTTCAGGCCTGGGAAGTCTTTGACCAACAAAAATTCTGAATAACAATTAATAATTTTGAGGAGGTCTAATAAGAAATGGAATAAAGCATGATTCATGGACCTAACATTCCAGGTCCCTATGCAATATTGGTCTTTACAACATCAGACTTTCGCCACCAGACACATGCACAATTTCTACTTTGGCCCAGACTCTTCATTCTTTCTGGAGCTGTTAGTAATTGCCCACCACTCTTACCCAAGACCATACTGGACACCTTCCAACCTGGGGGGCTCATCTTCCGGTGTCTTTTGGCCTTTTCATACTGTTCATGGGGTTTCAGCAGCAAGAATACTGGACCAGTTTGCCATTTCCTCCTCCAGTGACCTGGAGGAGGAAATGGCAATCCACCCATGTTCTTGCCAGGGACGGGGGAGCCTGGTGTGCTGCCATCTATGGGGTCGCACAGAGTCAGACATGACTGACACAACTTGGCAAGCCCCAGCAGCAGCCCATTATGGACCACATTTTGTCAGAACTCTCCACCATGACCCATCCTTCGTGAGTGGCCCTGCATGTTTCGGCTCATAGCTCCATGGAGTTACACAACACCCATTGCCATGACATGACTATGATCCACGAGGAAATATACTGCTGCTGCTAAGTCGCTTCAGTTGTGTCTGACTCTGTGCGACCCCATAGACGGTAGCCCACCAGGCTACCCCGTCCCTGGGATTCTCCAGGCAAGGACACTGGAGTGGATTGCCATTTCTTTCTCCAATATACTAGGAAATATACTAGCTGTTTCTAAATATCTGAAGCATTGTTAAGTGGAGCAGAGATAACATTCATTTACTGAGACCTCAATAGGGACAGACCTCAAAAGGACAAAACAAAACCCAAGCAGGGGAAAATTGTAGGAAAAAAAAAAAAAAGCTCATTGTAAGAAAGAATTGCCTAAAAATTTATTTTGTATACAAGTATGTCTGACTTTCAAAGAAATGGTACATTTCTCATCACTAGAAATAGAGGGGAAAATGGAGTGACCTCTTATTATGAATGTTGTAGAGAGAACTCATTCATCTGCTAAGGCCATACTAAATAATCTTAATGTTTCCTACTAAATCTAAGACTTTATCAGTGTAAAATGATTATGTAAAGTATATTAAATATTTTAAATGCCTTAAAGGTGCTCCTCTGTATAAAAAGCCCTTAGTCTATTGTTTTGTATGTTGATGAATAAAGCCTTTTTCATTGTATGAAACTCTCTAACTTTTCTATTTTGAGCCTAATATTTTAATAAGTTTTTTGTGTATAATGTAATAGATCAATAGATGAGAGAAATGGATAATAAAAGTGATTCTGTTATACATTTACATATACAATTATTCAAGCTAAATACACTAAAATTAAATAAACCAATCCAAAAATCAAAAATAAAATCAAGATTGTAATTTCCACTTCACATGGCTTTATATCACAATTGTTGGTGGTGGTTTTGTTGAAGTACTTACTTGTTGCCACCTCTTCTTAATATCTTCTGCTCCTGTTAGGTCCATACAATTTCTGACCTTTATTGTGCCCATCTTAGCATGAAATGTTCCCTTGGTATCCCTACTTTTCTTGAAGAGATCTCTAGTCTTTCCCATTCTATTGTTTCCCTCTATTTCTTTGCACTAATCACTGAGGAAGGGTTTCTTATCTCTCCTTCCTGTTCTTTGGAACTCTGCATTCAGATGGATGTATCTTTCCTTTTCTCCTTTGCCTTTCGCTTCTCTTCTTTTCTCAGCTATCTGTAAGGCCTCCAGACAGCCGTTTTGCCCTGTTGCATTTCTTTTTCTTGGGGATGGTTTTGGTCACTGCCTCCTGTACAATGTCATGAACCTCCGTCCACAGTTCTTCAGGCACTCTGTCGATCAGATCTAATCCCTGGAATCGATTTGTCACTTCCACTGTATAATCATAAGGGATTCGATTTAGTTGGTACCTGAATGGTCTAGTGGTTTTCCCTACTTTCTTCAATTTAAGTCTGAATTTGACAATAACGGTTCATGATCTGAGCCACAGTCAGCTCCCGGTCTTGTTTTTGCTGACTGTATAGGTCTTCTCTATCTTTGGCTGCAAAGAGTATAATCAGTCTGATTTTGGTGTTGACCATCTGGTGATGTCCATGTGTAGAGTCTTCTCTTGTGTTGTTGGAAGAGGGTGTTTGCTATGACCAGTGCATTCTTTTGGCAAAACTCTGTTAGATTTTGACCTGCTTCATTTTGTACTCCAAGGCCAAATTTGCCTGTTATTCCAGGTAGCTCTTAACTTCCTACTTCTGCATTCCAATCCCCTGTAATGAAAAGGACATCGTTTTGGGGTGTTAGTTCTAGAAAATCTTGTAGGTCTTCACAGAACCATTCAACTTCAGCTTCTTCAGCATTACTGGTTGGGGCATAGACTTGGATTACTATGATTTTGAATGGTTTGCCCTGGAAACGGACAGAGATCATTCTGTCCTTTCTGAGACCGCATCTGAGTACTGCATTTCAGAATCTTTTGTTGACTATGATGGCTACTCCTTTTCTTCTAAGGGATTCTGGCCCACAGTAGTAGACATAACGGTCATCTGAGTTAAATTCACCCGTTCCAGTCCATTTCAGTTCGCTGATTCCGAAAATGTCGACGTTCACTCTTGCCATCTCCTGTTTGACCACTTCCAATTTACTTTGATTCATGGACCTGACATTCCAGATTCTTATGCAATATTGTCCTTTACAGCATCAGACTTTACTTCCATTGCCAGTCACATCCACAGCTGGGTGTTGTTTTTGCTTTGGCTCCATCACTTCATTCTTTCTGGAGTTATTTCTCTACTCTTTTCCAGCAGCATATTGGGCACCTACCAACCTGGGGAGTTTCTCTTTCAATATCCTATCTTTTTGCCTTTTCATATTGTTCATGGGGTTCTCAAGGCACAAATACCGAAGTGGCTTGCCACTCCCTTCTCCAGAGGACCACATTTTGTCAGAACTCTCCACCATGACCTGTTCATCTTGGTTCCTAACAGAAACAGAGGGCATTAAGAAATGGCAAGAATACACAGAAGAATGATACAAAAAAAAAAGATCTTCATGACCCCAATAATCACAATGGTGTGATCGCTCACCTAAAGCCAGACAGCCTGGAATGAGAAGTCAAGTGGACTTTAGGAAACATCACATGAACAAAGCTAGTGGAGGTGATGGGATTCCAGTTGAGATATTTTGATTCCTAAAAGATGATGCTGTGAATATGCTGCACTCAATATGCCAGCAAATTTGGAAAACTCAGCAATGGCCATAGGACTGGAAAATGTCAGCTTTTATTCCAATCTCAAAGAAAAGCAATGCCAAAGAATGCTCAAACTACCACACAATTGCACCCATCTCACATGCTAGTGAAATAATGCTCAAAATTCTCCAAGCCAGGCTTCAATAGCATGTGAACCGGGAACTTCCAGAGGTTCAAGCTGGATTTAGAAAAGGCAGAGGAACCAGAGATCAAATAGCCAACATCTTCTGGATCATAGGAAAAGCAAGAGAGTTCCAGAAAAACATCTACTTTGGCTTTACTGACTATGCCAAAGCCTTTGATTGTGTGGATTACAACAAACTGTGGAAAATTCTGAAAGAGATGGGAATACCAGACCACCTGACCTGCCTCCTGAGAAATCTGTATGCAGGTCAAGAAGCAACAGTTAGAACTGGACATGGAACAACAGACTGGTTCCAAATTGGGAAAGGAGTACGTCAAGGCTGTATATTGTCACCCTGCTTATTTAACTTCTATGCAGAGTACATCATGAGAAATGCCAGGCTGGAGGAAAAACAAGCTGGAATCAAGACTGTGGGAAATATCAATAACCTCTGTGCCCTCCTCCAGGGGATCTTCCTGACCTAGGAACTGAACCCATGTCTCCTGCGTCTCCTGCATTGCAGGCAGGTTCTTTATCCACTGAGCCACCTGGGAAGCCCTTGTTGACAAAGGTCCATCTAGTCAAAGCTGTGGTTTTTCCAGTAGTCATGTAAGGATGTGAGAGTTGGACCATAAAGAAGGCTGAGTGCTGAAGAAGTGACGCCTTCAAGTTGTGGTGCCTGAGAAGACTATTGAGAGTCTCTTGGACTGCACGCATATTAAACCAGTCAATCCTAAAGGAGTATTCACTGGAAGGACTGAGGCTGAAGCTTAAACTCCAGTACTTTGGTCACCTGATACAAAGAGCTGACTCATTTGAAAAGACCCTGATGCTGGGAAAGATTGAAGGCGGGAGAAGGGGACGACAGAGGATGATATGGTTGGATGGCATCATTGACTCGATGGACTTGCATTTAAGCAAGCTCTGGAAGTTGGTGAAGGACAAGGAGCCTGGTGTGCTGTTGTCCACGGTGTCTCAAAGAACCAGACAGGATTTAGCGACTGAACAACAACAACAAAGAAAACAATTGAAGTTCCCTGGAGGTGTTTCCGGACAAACTTATCTATACTGTGTTCTGCCAGTGAAATTGGAAGTATCAGAAGAAATAGATGGTTTATCAGATTAGTGGCATCATCATGGTTTTGTAGTTAAGCAGAATAGATTTGCTCACACATAACAACCAAAAAAAGACAGCTTCTCTAGTGTTAGAACACTGCGTCCTCCACATAATAGGACTGACTCTGTGAAATGAGAGAACATTCTAGTGAGCTAAAGAAAACCATGCAGTGCCCTCTGGCCTTGCTCTGCGGAGACTGAGAAGATCTTATCAGCCCTTTTCAGATTAGCCAACTCCACTGGATATCAGGCTGTCTTCTGTTTCTGCAGCTGTTAACCTTTATGGTATAATCTGAGATTAAATATAGAGGGAGAGACCCCCCAAAAAATATTCCAAGAATTGTACTTAAAATATAACAGTCCCACTAGGAGATACGCAGCGCTTAAACCTTGAACACCAATGGCCATGCAAAGCGCTACCATGGTCTGAGCAATAAATCACACACACATGGCTCTGGCCACGATTTATATGCCTGAAAGGCTCCCTGGTGAAAGATAAGAATCTACCTTTTCATTTTCATAGAAATGCAATAGGGGGAAGAGTAGCCGTAAAGCCCCAGTGGGGTGGGGGCGGAACATTGAAAATGTTTTTGCAGAAACCTGTTACAAAATCTGAATGCCATGTTAGAGTTGTGCCCAGTTACATAAAGGCAAATGTGGAGGGTTTTGCAGCCTGAAGTTGACTAGGAAGATGTAGACATTGTCACTTTATCCTGAGACCATTATCACGTTACCATTCCCAGCCTCTCAGAAGTTCTCAGCTTCAGACAGTAAACCCATTGCACCCTCAGTCCGTAATTCAACAAGTTTTCTGGATGATCGCCAACAGATGTTTCTTAAACTTGTTTGTTCCTTTCCTTGAAGGCTGTGACAGAGTGTTATGAGCTGGAACCCAATGCTTCTGGGTACCAACTGCCCTCCAGTGCCCAGGGTCAGTCCAGTTGGCAAGTGCTCTGTCCCAGTCCTCTTTGGCTCTGGTAACAGATCTCTGTGCCTCGTGTTTCTCTTTGGTAAAATGGGGTCAATTATACTAACCTCACAGAACAGTCAAGAAGAACAAGGCCATAAAGCACCTAGAATCCAGTCTGGTGCCTAGACAGTGCTGCAGTGTGGGGGTCGGTGTTACCATTACTCACAAACAAGGCTTCTGTATAGGTTTAATGGGAAGTGCTGGGCTTCCCAGGTGGCTCACTGGTAAAGAATCCGCCTGTCAATGCAGGAGACTTGGGTTCGATCCCTGGGTCAGGAAGACCCCTGGAGGAGGAAATGGTAACCTGCTCCAGTATTCTTGCTGGAGAATCCCATGGACAGAGGAGCATGGTGGGCTATAGACAATGGGGTCGCAAAAGTAGGACACGACTGAGCAGGCAGGCATACTGTCCCTTTACTCAAAAGTTCAAAACCCTGTTCTTATGACACCAGACTTTCCTTCTCTCCCTCCCCGACACATCTGCCTTGCTCCCTGCATCTGCCAGATAGGCTAAGAGGAGGAATTTACAATGCAGCCATCTTTATAACAACTATCTTCTAAGACGATGGATGTGATCTCCAAGAAGGCTTCAGAGTAAAACTTTGTTAAAGTCAGGGCCTGGGCGCCACACTGTCATACCTGAGGCTTAGCGTGTGTAGAAGGCATGGGGAGCAACAGTGTATAGCAGAAGCGGCCATTTAATTAATACAAACCTTTGCGGAAAACACTGCTTGGGTGAATCTGAACCTTCGTGCATCTGAGGTTTTTGAATCTGAGCATTTGTACAAAGTTGTTACAGCCCTGTTTTCAAAGTGCTTCCTGAGCTTTTGGGCAAGGTGTGGTGTTTAGCATCTGTCCTTGCCCTAATCAAAAGCAGCAGAGATGCGTTTACTTAGAACCTCCAATTAACGACCGAGTCCCTGTTGCTTTTATTTCCTTGTAATTGCAAGTAGATGAATAGAATCTCCCTCGATTGTATTCTGAGGAATGTTTTAATTCAAGTGAGTGATCCATTGAAGACTGTTTTCTGTAGGTGGCACTTTTTTTTTGAACGTGAAAGATGCATTAAGTCCAGTTTTCTTTTCCCTTCTCTGGTATCTCTCTCCTCTGGGGAGGAGCAATATCGCATTCTGAAAATAACATGGCCTTTGGGACTTGGACCTGCATTTCACACCCCATTTCTGCAACTTTGCGGCTGCGGCACTTTGGGAAATTTGCTTCGCTCCTCTGAGCCTGTTGGTAAAGGATAAAATCTAAACAGAAGCGGTCCAGAGGCAGGCCAGCTGTGAGCATCCGGTGCCGGGCGGCATGCCAGGACCAACTTCTGACTCGTGGTAAGGCGTTTCAGGCCCGCCTTCTCCTCTCTGCGTCTCCTCTCAGAGGTAATTCAAGTGGTGGTGAATATGAGAAGGGTGTTTGCTGCTCCATTGCTTCCAGAAGAATGTTTTCAGGTCACATTAACCTCGGAATAAAAGAAAAAAAAATGGATTTCACACTCTTCCTGGCTATTTCAGTACCATTGATACCGTGCGTTGGTGCCTGCTCAGTCATCTCTGACTCTTGGCGACCCTATGGACTGTAGCCTGCCAGGCTCCTCTGTCCATGAAATTTTCCAGGCAAGAATACCGGAAGGGGTTGCCATTTCCTCCTACAGGGGATCTTCCCGCCCCAGGAATGGAACCCACCTATCCTGTACTCATAGGTGGGTTCTTTGCCGCTGAGCTGCTGAGCCAGCTGGGAAGCCTGCCTCTGATGCCACTTGAAAGCAAAATCCTTCCTTCCCACTCACCTCTCGTATTTCTCAGATTCTAGAAAAATCAAGCACTTTCCTCTTCAATCTCAATTAAAATAGTGTCTCTGCCACTTTTTGCTGTGTGACATTGGTCAAGTTACTTAACCTCCCTGTGCTTCCGTTGTCTTGCCTGTCAAATGGGGATTCTAAAAAGATCTAACTCACAGAGTTGTTTTGAGGAGTACAAGGTTCACACAAGGGGAAGCACTGAGAACATTCCCAGGCAGACTGTCAAAACTCAAGTAGGAGCTGTTGTCACACTCCGCTCCAGCTTCTTAGGGCTGGCAACCTGGTTTTCTTCCTGTGTTTGATGCTCCTGAAGTTCGCTCCTGTGCCACCTTTGCGTAACCTTTGCGTAACCTGACACCGTCCACGGGATCTGCCTGCAGGCACTGCTGCCTACAAGTTAGAGACTCTCGAGAGCCTCTGAGCAGCCACCTATGAGCTGAGCGTCCCGCTTCCTGGGGACACCCCGCGACTAGGTGATCACCCACTGCAAGGTGGTTACTGCCCTGCAGCTGTGTTCCCGCTAAACAGAAACATTTATTTCCATCTTTTTTCTGTCTCAAAACTCCCTCCCTCACACTCAGGTGAGATCTCATAGGGCCGGGCCAGGAGGTGATGGGAGTGACAAGCTCTCCTCTGTCTCAGAATCACCATTTCTGACCATGAGGCACTTCCTGGGCTCCCACTTCCGGACTTTGACTTCTCCCATCTTGAAGGTGAGCTCTGTCAGGAAGACCCTTCATTACGTCCTGCAAACAAGGCTCCTCCTGAGTCTGCCTCACGTGTCTGCACCCCGGGTCCTCCGGCATCTCATGTCCTTCCTCTTCCAGATGCAAGTCAGTGAAACAGAGCCCTGGCAGCTGTTTGAGGCACTAAATGTCCTTGCTGGAAAAGCAAAGTATGATGTCAGGAAACAGTCAGAGTACCTACTACTACCCAAGCAGAAAGTATAGAAGAAGCAGTCTAGATGCTACAGGGAGAGGCTGTTTCTTCTCTTTCTTCAGGGCCATCCTTAGTCTAACCTGAAAGAGAGGACCCACAAGTGCCTCTTACAGACATCAGAACACAAATGGTCATTGCCATGCGCTAAACCGTTGGCATTTCTTGCCAGAAGCATGGTCTGGGGAAAACAGCTGATCAGTACATCCTACCTTGGTTTCATCTTGTCAGTGTTAAGTAGAAATCTCTTTTTCTGAGATTATGGCCGAGATACCCCCAATAAAGTCATCATGAGCAACCAAGAGAAAGTACCAGAGTAGCAGCAAATGTTAACAGCCCCTGTGCCAGTACTGATCTTAAAGGCATGTTCCTGGATAAAGGGCAAAGGAAACCATAGGACTCTAAAGGAGAAAATAAATTTTTCCCAATTGTTCAGGAGTATAGTTTGAAATGCATGAAAATTATTTATGAAATATCATCATTAGAAAAAAATTCCATGAGGTCCAGAAATGTAATGTTGAATTTACTATGTGATCACCAGTCTAGAATGACTTTTCCTTAATATTCATTCAGAATTCTGATTATTTCATAAGTGAGAGATATAACTCCCCCCCATATGTGGGACTTCACTCACATTCATTCATTCTTCCATCCAAAAAATATTTACTTAGAACCTACCCAAGGCATGTGGAGGAATGAACCAATAAATGAATGATTGATGTTTTTAAAATATCAGAATGTAGGAAATCTTGCACTGAATTTAGGAATATTTTGAGCCAGTCAGACTCCAAAATTAACAGACTCTAGGATTATTTTTGTAAATGATCATTCAGAGCTAATGACTATTTCAAATATGAAAGGGAAACACTAAGGTTGAGAAAATGTAAATTATATTTTGAGAAAAACACTAATAATTTCATTTCAGAAGTCTCATTTAGCAAAATCTAGTCCAGAGCTGTCTAAATCTGCATCTAAATATTTTTAAATATTTATTTATTTATTGGATGCATATCATGTGGAATCTTAGTTCTCTAACCAGGGATCAAACCCATGTTCCTTGCACTAGAAGCATGGTGTCTTAACCACTGGCCCACCAGTGTGTGCATGCATGCTCAGTCCTTCAGTCAGGTCTGACTTTGTGACCCCAGGGACTGTAGCCCACCAGGCTCCTCTGTCCATAGTTTTGTTTTGCCCACCCACCTCCCTGCCCCAGACCACCGCTGGCAGGAATACTGGAGTGAGTTACCCTTTCCCTCCTCTAAGGGGATCTTCCTATCCCAGGGATCTAACTCATGTCTCCTGTGTCTCCTGCATAGGCAGGAGGATTTTTCACCACTTCGACAACTGGAACTGCCAGGGAAGTTCTTAAGTATTTTTTTCTATCTATATAACCTTAAATCGTGAAAGATTGTGATCCTAAAATATCGAATCTACAAGTGCTTATAAAGGATCAGTGATTGCTCAAAATATTGACAAGCCAGTGACCTTGTCCAGCCCTTTTGGAACCTGAATTTGTGACACTTTTTCTTAGCTCTAGACTTTTACTCTTCAGTTTGTTATAGATCTCAATATAAAGAAATATATTTATGCTCTGTGGGAACAAAAAATACAGGAAAAAGTATTGCTTTTCCTTCATTCTTCATATTAGGGGAAAATATCTGACCTTTATGAGTTTTACATGCACATAGATATCAGTAGATTTAGTGAGTTCAACTTGGATTATGTCTTATGAGGTCAATACTGTGTGTTTTGGTATCAATTAGGGTTCTAATTGCAATCATGAATTTTGAATTAACTAAATAGGAATTATCACCTTTATGTATGACACTTTTGTTTTAAACAAAAAGATAAAAGCTCTTAAAAAAAACAGCAGTGGATACTGATTTTGTTTTTAAATAATTGTGATTTAGAATATAGTCTCTACCTGGTGTTCTAAATTGATTCAGCTTTGCTATTCTTCTTCGTATCTGCGCATTTTGATCTAAAATATTTCAGCAGCCATTTTGATCATTACACTGAAATAAAATTAAGTGAGTATGAGATGCATGAACCTTCCCAAACTTACAGTTACGGATTTAAACACGACCTGGGGAGCTGCCCTTGTTTTGATTCTAGTCTTTTGACTCCGCTAGTCCCTCTTTCCCTTTATGTGTTAAAAGAAACTGGCTAGAAAGATGATTTGACATCCGAGTAGCATTCAGAAACCCACAGATATACACCAAAACTGGCATTAAGGAGAAAAGCCCCAATTAAGCTTGTTTTAATTAGCTACTTAAACAACTAATCTCTACTTTTTTGTTATATTTTATGGCAATCAAAAACCTCCCAAATTATAACTTTAATCAATTTGAAAACATTTGTTCCTGGGTTTTTATGAACATTGACTTCAAAATTGATTTACTGCAAAACAAAATACCACCAGCCAACATGAGCAAAGTAAACATTTGGAAGGTGTGGATTTCTGGTTATCTTCTTGGAAAGATCCCCAGGAAGAGGAAATGGCAACCCATTCCAGTATTCTCGTATGGGAAATCTCACAGATAGAGGGCCTGGCAGGCTACAGTCCAGGGGATCACAGAGTCAGACATGACTTAGCAACCAGACAACTTTTTGCCTCTTTTTCCTTCCTCTGCCCTCCCCCCTCCTTCTTCTCTCCTTTCTCTGTATTTCTTTATGATGTAAGCAAGTGCTCAGACTAGAGTAGGTCAGACCACAGGAAGGATTACAGTGGCCACTAGGCTTATGGCTTCCTTCTCCTAAGAGCAGAAAACTGGCTGAGTCCCTCATAGGAAACTCCTTCCCAGTGTGATTTCAATTCCGCTTTAAATAGGATGGCTCTCCAGCACACGCTGCTATTGTCTCCTCAAGGATTTGCAGAATATGCTTTCATTGACCACAGGAAGCTCTTCAACCCCTAGTTGTCAGTGGGAGTTGGTTGATTAGATAAGCAAATGTACCAAATGCAGAAGTGGGTTAGGCTTAAAGCGGACAGAAAGGATTCATTTTCATTTGGCCTCAAATTCCAAAGGTTTTGAACAACAGATTTGTCTGCATTGAAAACTAGTTTATATACATTGTAAGAGGGGAGGAAACGCATAGAGAATGGTGACTTGCTTTTCAGGCAAGAGGTGTTGCATCTTTTTGGAATAAACACAGAGCTCCTAAAACCCATTTCCTCCGGGCACAGACATTTTCCCTAAACTGAGCGTGTTTTTTTGTTTGCGTAAAGTGTGGTTTTGTTCCCAAACTACAGAATTTCGCAAAATTTTCCAGACGTTGGCATGTATACAGTAAGGCTCTCATTTCTTCCCTCTACTCAGAGTCTCTCCATTGAAATGATCTGAGTTTCTTGTGTGTCGTATGCAAGATATCTCACGAGGGAAGAAGTTTAATGAAACCAGCAAGGTGCAATCCTTACTTGTAAGGACCTTGCATAAACAGTGAAACCAGCTGCTCCAACAAGCACGGTAGATGCTGCAGTCGGACCGTGAGCTCTTCCATGGCCCTGTCAAAGTGCTGCAACCTTCCCACACTTTGTTCTCTTGTTTTGTTTTCTTTTTTTAAAGAAAGGAGCAGAACTGCTGTTGCCCTCTTCCCACAGGATCTATGGAGGTCATGTTTATGAAGCTTAAACAGTGATTGCTGGAATTGCCCTGGGAGTGCAATGGTTCTGACTCCCAGCTTCCACTTACAGGGGCACGGGTTCAATCCCTGGCCTGGAAACTAAGATCCCACATGCTGTTTGGTGTGGCCAAAACAAAAGAAAAAAGAAAATAGGTGATTGCTATGATTTGCTATGATGGTTTATCTTGATTTACTTGAATTAACTTAATCTACATTCTGCCAATGTATTATCCGTGTGTAACACATACAGGCACACACACCTCTTAGGGAAAGCATACCCACCCTCCCAGCTGATTAGCTTAAAGGAACAACATGAGAATTCTTAATATAATGTGTTCGGCTTGTGTGTGTGAAATTAATTTACATTTTGCCTCACTTTTATCCTGACAGAGACTTTCTGATGCTTTTTACACATGATTTCATTGTATGAACATGTGTCTGCCTGCACCTCTGCATAAAGGCCTAAAATTAAATTGACTTGCTGGCTACAGTTGGAGAAAATCCTTCTCTAGCTTCTTTCTACCACTCAATAAATTATTACAGTCTGTGCACAAAACACAAATTACATGCTTTATTAGTATGTTCTGTGGTAACCTCAAAACCACAAGTGTTTACATGTGCTGCACGCATGCACTTTGGGGCTTTTTAATAGCTGGTTGACAAGAGATTAAAGGCAGAAATATAGCATTTTATTAAAGCAAACATATCACTATGCCTACCATGATAAAATGATCTAGTTTTCTTCAGACACAAAAGTTTCTGTTGAGTGATACCTTCGAAATTCCTTGAGGGCACCCTATTATTCACTTTCCTCAACAGAGAGCAGCTGCAAATGGTCTCCAATTTTCAAAGAGTATTGCCTGGTCATTCTTTACTGTCAAAATGAAGAAGAGCATAAAAGTTAAGTCAATAAAGTAATATAAAATGCTTAATATAAAAATTCAGGAATGAATGATTAACCATTAAAAACTTACAGTAGCTATTTCATCAAGGAGAAAAAAAAATTAACATTTCCCCTGAAACCTATTAACACTCCTTGTAAACAATATTCTTTTTGGAAATAGATGACCTTTCCTCATACTCTCCACACACATGGCATTTTTCTTATATCCACTTTACCTCGACTGATACGAGGGTGAATTCCTCGGGAAAAGGCGTTCCGAGCCCCTTCATATGGGGTCTCCTCTGCATGTTTCACCAGGGTGTTCTCATCAACATCGAATGCTAATCTGACAACCTGTTGTTGCGACCCACCTCCAAAATTACAGAATCTGCCAGTGGACCAGACACAAAACATACCTACCTTTAAATCCATTGCTTACTTTGTGGTAATTGTTTAGTCACTAAGTAGTGTCCAACTGTTTGTGATCCCGTGGACTATAGCCCACCAAGCTCCTCTGTTCATAGGATGTCCCAGGCAAGAATACTGGAGTGGGTGCTCCAAAATACTGGAGAAGGTCCCCTTCTCCAGGGGATCTTCCCCCACCAGGGATCAAACCCAGGTCTCCTGCCTTGCAGGCAGATTCTTTAGTCTGAGCTACCAGGGAAGCCCCCCTGACAAATTGATAACTGCAGAAATTAGCATACAGACCCCTTTTTTTCTTGACTCCCTCCATTTCTCAGGGACAGCTGTTCAGTCCCTGTGAGGTCAGGTAGAGGACCATGTGCAGAGAAAAGCAAAAATAAAAAATGCTTTTCTGTATTTTTGAGGAAATTATTTGAAAGCAAGGTTTAGTTTGGCCTGTGACTTCTTTTCAGAATTAAATCATAGAAAACGCGAGACTGTTCAGGATCTATCCTAAAGCGAATCCTTCAGTTCCCTTACGCTGCTAAGAAAAATAACACCCTGGGCATAATACATATGAAGAATGATTTTGATTAAAAAGAAACTGTAAAGTGATATGGCCACAGTCAGTGGGAACGGCCTCTTGAGGCTGCTGAATGTTTTCTACGCGATCGTCCTGGAGCCACTGAAGAAGGCCCACTGCCACGTCAGCTGGAGAAGAGCATCACTGGGCGGCAGCATGTTGGTTAGCATGGGAGGACGGTATGAGCTGATCCTGGGAATAAACTCACCTTGCAGGAACTTCCAGCTTTCTTGTGAAAGTGAAAGTCACTCAGTTGTGTCTGACTCTTTGCAACCCCATGGGCCATAGCCTCTGTCCACGGGATCTCCCAGGCAAGAATACTGGAGTGGACTGCCGTTCCTTTCTCCGGGGGGAATCTTTCTGACCCAGGGATCGAACCTTGGTCTCCTGCACTTCAGGCGGATTCTTTACTGTCTGAGCCACCAGGGAAGCCCTGGTAGTTTCTTGTAAATCTTGTAAATTTGCGGTAAATCTTCAGGTTTCTTGTAAATCTCTCATTTTACAGAATTAATTTGTTTCAACAGATACCATGAACTGCCATTGCCCAGAATTTTTCCTCCAAATATCGGACAGAAATATCCAGGTAATTCCTGCTAAGGAGAAAGAAAGCAGACGGAACAGTATTTTTATTGGGTTGTGAAACATTTGTTCCTCTAAGAAGGCTTTTATTTCGGAGGAACATCCCAAAGGGAAACAGCTAAAGAATGCAAGCTCATCAAGGACAGTAATGCCCCAGTGTTTTAGGCAGGTGTAGATGGCACACGAAATATACCCTATATTAGTTCTTCTTATGTTGACATTCTAAAAAATCAATTAGTAGATTCTCCAAGGAATCTTCCTGACCCAGGAATTGAACTGGGGTCTCCTGCATTGCAGGTTGATTCTTTACCAACTGAGCTACCAGGGAAGCCATATCTCTCTTCATTAAATCTACAACAAATTCACTATTCACAACACTGAGCCTGGCCTGGCTGTCCTTCTCCTAGAGGAGTAATTTACTGTCCCCCTGCCTCCACTAAGTTTGGGGGCTATGATGATATTTCTTCTGTCAGTCATTTCAGTGCAAGTTTAAAATGATAAAATTTATATAATCACTTATTTTTTTAATGCACTAGACATTAAAACACTACTGAGCAAGATACATTATCTCTGGTAGATTTTAGTTGTGTTGTACATTTGATTTTTCTTTTGGTGGTATTTGTGTCATATCTTGTACTAAAAACCAAGAAGACTAAGCCAATGGCAGTAGGGAGACTCGGAGAAGGTGGACGGCTTGGATCTCAATGAAACGACAAGATTCTGTCTATAGGCCATTATCAAAACTGCACTTGGTTTAAGGGCCAACAGGAAACAAGTTAATTTTCACCAAATGATCTCAGAATATCTCAAAAATTGGAGGCAGCCGGTACATATGAAGGCAAGACCATAGGATGAAAACAAGAACAGGAAGGTTGGTCTGTATGAATAGTAACTACACCCCAGCCTCTCCCCCATCTGACTCATCCAGATCACTACATCTCTGCCTCCCTGAAGGAGACAGGAGGTTTACTATGCAAATATTGTAACCCAGAGAGGCTCTGGGTTCACAGACATCAGACACAGTTGAGCATAAGATTGAATCACCAACAAGGAGGAGAGTGAAACTGAGTATTAAAGGATGAGCCTACACTCTTCACTTGCCTGGCTCCCAAAGCCCTGACACCCAGGCTAAAATCACTCTTTTCTGTACCATCCTTACCCTGGTCAAGGGATTGGAGGGTTTCTTTCTGGGGAAATGTCCCAATCCAAGAGTAAATTTCCATAGAGACTGGGACTTGGAAACCCTGAACCCAAAGGTTGAGTTTACACCCAGTCAAAAATCTGCTCACTCACCCATCCAGACCTTCCTGGGGGTGCACACTGCCTCGTTTTGAAAATGAACAGAGCCAGACACATAAAATATTTTTTAAAGCCTCCAACAAGAAAGACAAAGATTAAAGGAGATGGAAAAAAGAAACTCAGAAAAAATAAGACCATTAAGAGAGAAAGGGAAAACTGAAAAACAAAAAAAATATATGCTGGAAATAATGGCCGAAAAAAGTGAGAAAGTGAGCGACGATTAGGAAGGTTGGATGGCATCACCGACTTGATGGACGTGAGTTTGAGTAAGCTCCAGGAGTTGGTGGTGGGACAGGGAGGCCTGGCGGTCGCCTGGAGGCAGGCCATGGGGTCGCAAAGAGTCGAACGACTGAGCGACTGAAATGAACTGAGGAGAAGATTTATGAAACAAAAGAGGATATTATTAAGTACAAGGGTGGTTCATAACACAATAGCTCTTGGAAATTAATAACTTGCACAAGAGAAATTAAAAATCAATTTAAAGATGAATATAAAATTGAAGAACTTTCTGAGAAGATAGAATAAATATATTCAAAAAAGGAAAAATTATGTAAGAAAACATCAATCTGAGTTATGGAGAGAATAACAAAATAAAGAAAAAAATTATTTCAAAAAAATAATACAAACAAATTTCTCAGCACAAAAAATAACCCAAAACTTCAGCGATATCTGATCGAAGGGTCCATGAAATACTCAACTGATAGACTGAAAAATAATCCAATCAAAATACATCATTAAAAGTGTAGCCCTCAGGGAGAAAAAAATCTAGATATCTCTAAGGAAAACATCACCATATTTTAAGGATGTGACAGTCTTATTGGAGAATCTGAAGATAAATTAATAAGCATAAAGGGAAAGTAAGAAAACAACGCAAAATAAGGCAATTACTAACTGCTGGAGCAGCATAGGCAAGCGAATGTAACTAATGCTCTACATCACTGAGCTGTAAACAATAAGTCTATTGTCATATAAACATTGAGTAGTGAATTAACACAAAAACTGTGATGGAAATATAGCAAATACACAAGTAGAAGATGAAGTGTGTTCGCTCCATAGAAAAGACAGATTGCATCTTTCCGTCATAAGAAATCGCTGTCTAAATAATGTCTAAAGTAAGAAAATCTAAAAATGGCAATTGTTAATTGCCACCAAATCGTGTCCAACTCTTTGCAGCCCCATGGACTGTGGTCCACCAGGCTCCTCTGTCCATGGGATGTCCCCAGCAAGAATACTGGAGTGGGTTGTCATTTGCTTCTCCGGGGGATCTTCCTGACCCAGGAATTGAACTCGTGTCTCCTTCATTGGCAGGAGGATTCTTTACTACTGAGCCACCAGGGAAGTCCCCGCCCCTAAATGGCAATACACAACTGTTATTTTGAAAAACAAATTTTAATGCAGAAGAAAGGTCCAAAAATGTTTCTGAGAGCAGTTAAGCGTGGCTGGGGTTGTCAGCTGCTGGTTTTATTTTCAAGCCTCAAAGTAGCTGATGCTTTAAAATATATATATACATATACACATGTATTATTTAGTTAAAAATTTTTAAAGAGTGTATGCATTGAGCAAGATAAATGTAGAAGCACTGTTACAGTATTATTTTCAAGACATTATGTTATATTAAGTGTGCTACAGAAAAGTACACCTAGCACAGTGCTGGTTATGTTGCTAGAATGACATGTTTGGGTATTTACCCATATATGTGTTTATGTCAAAAAAGACTTAAAAGTAGTCATGTACAACTAGGTTAGCAACCCAATGCGAGGACTTAATACAGGTTCCATTCCTTGAAATGTTTATATGCACAATGTCTTCAAACATGACAGGTATGATGTTTAAATCTTTGCACACGTTTTAGTACAAATGTTTGTACAGTACTGGCTTCCCCAGTGACTCAGCAGTAAAGGATCTGCCTGCAGTGCAGAAGCCACAGGTTCAATCCCTGGGTGGGGAAGATCCTCTGGAGGAGGGCAGGGCAACCCACTCCAGTATTCTTGCCTGGAGAATCCCTTGGACAGGGGAGCCTGGTGGGCCCCAGACCATGAGACAACAAAAAGTCAGACTGAAGTGCCTGAGCACCCACACACCCACACAGTAAGTACTGTCCAAGTGTGTCTTGGCAGCAGGGACGGCGAGTGACACACACAGGTTTCGCCCCTCCCCAACCTTAGCACACTATGAGATACCCAATAAAAATCTTTAATAAAGTACTATGTCTAAGGATGGATGAATCAATATACCAACGAGTTATGGATATTTTTAAATGTGATAAGAAAAGAAGGAAAATGATGGCACGTGCAATCATAATGAGTAGTAGCAATATAAAGTAATGGGTTTTCCATGGTTTTCAGGTAAGGGAAACTGAACATGTTTAGAGAAGGGATTTCAAGGACGGTTAAGAAGAAAACATAGATGAGAAAACGTAGGAAGGCTGAAAGAGATGAGAGCCAGAGCAAAGGGCCCTGTGAGCTCCTGTGGCCTTTGCTGGGAGAGGAGGGGACAGCAGCTGCCTAATTCAAGGACCATTCCCTGTGAAGGTGATTGTGGAGAATCGTGGGCAGTGTACCTTGGATTGCCTCAAACGTCACAGAGATAGCCACAAGCTTGTGCTTGAGAAGTGACAAAAAGGTAAAATCAAAGCTGGGCTTCGCTGAGAGCTCCGTTGGTAAAGAATCCGCCTGCAATGCACGAGACCCCCGTTGGATTCCTGGGTTGGGAAGATCCCCTGGAGAAGGGTTAGGTTACCCACGCCAGTATTCTTGGGCTCCCCTGGTGGCTCAGCTGGTAAAGAATCTGCCCACAATGCAGGAGGCCTGGGTTCGATCCCTGGGTTGGGAAGATGCCCTGGAGAAGGGAAAGGCTACCCATTCCAGCATTCTGGCCTGGAGAATTCTTTGGACTGTATAGTCCATGGGGTTGCAAAGAGTCTGACACAACTGAGCGACTTTCACTTTCACTTAAAAACTAACGCTGAATCTTTCTCAGAATATCTCTAAAGCTTAGCTTGCCAAAATACCCACAGTAACAGGTAACAAATGCAACTTTCAGAAATGTCAACAAGGAGCTTTACTAGCTTGTTTGATGACTTCAGGACTGCCTGTTTTGAAAGACCACCCTAGATTTGTATTAAATAATTTAGCTATTTTGTTGTGATTCCAGACTCACTGTATGGCAATAAATCAGAAGTGGAAGGATCATGAAATTCAGACCATGCTTCTCTTCTTTCATTTAATCTATTGATAAAATTGTGCACTCATTTTGGATTAATATTAAACTCCTTAGAATTTCCATATTCTCATCCATAATTTAGAATTGGAATATGTTTAGAGTTCCAAGAGCTATTAGCTTTTAAAGCTAGAACCATACTATAAATGCACATTGTCAAAGAAATTCTATCAATAATGCCAAAATATGAAAAGGACACATGCAACCCTTTCAAATCATAGGTGAGAAAGATATAAAAGGCCGTAAGACATACAATTTAAATGAAGGCATCATTTGGATTAAGGATATGATAACTAGTGAGAGAGAAAGTTCAATAAAATCTTTCCATGACTGAATATTTCAATTTAATGAAATGATTATTAATATGCATTTAAATGGAATATTCTTGAAGATGCATATCGGAGACATCCTTTCACTAAGGCTGTGGTCTCTCAGTGCCCACACAAAATTGAGAATTGACGACATAGCCACCGATTAATGTAATGAATCCCTTTAAGTGAATGAATGACATATGAATAGAATTAAACTCCTACAAAAATCAAATAATTGTGATATTGGACATAGTAGTGTATGCATGAATTTATTTCATTTGTATTTGAAAAAAATCCTGAATATTTCCATTGCAAATATTTAACTCCAAATTCTCTGATAATTTAAATATTTAATAGAAGTTTTATATTCTGAATTTCCAGTTTAAATGATGTAGAATGTGTAGGAAGAAGGTACTAAGTTGATTGAAACAGCCAACGAAAGGACATCTCTTCTATAGACTATACAAAATGCAGAGGGAAAAACACAGAAGAATAAAGGCTGCCACAGTGGCCAAGACTGGAAAGATAACCTATAAAAAGAACCAGAAAGTGATGTATTTATTTTTATAACAGACTAAACATATATTTTAAGCATGATATCGTGACAGAAACTGACAAAGGCTAGGTCAGCATCACTGACAAAACAGTTCACGTCACAGAATATCTGACTTGAGACAGCGTTTTGAACACTTACCGAGGACATGAACCAGCTTTACAAATCCCTTAGTGAGAAGCATGTGACTAACAGCAGGACTTTGTAATTTAACTGGGAATGAATTTTAACCAGATAGTAATATTATGGGTCACACTCCAGTGTTCCCGCATGCTGAAGTTTAGAAAGCTTTAGACTATTTTTCTGTAACAGGTACAGATCATAGATTCTGTCTTGGACTATGTACCTCCTGGGTGCTCGGTAGACATTACCACGTTTCTGATACACAGAGAAGATGAGGCCACAAAATTGCTATACTATCTCTTACTCTTACAGGGAACAGGTAAAAATTCCTTAGGGAAGTGATATTAATGGGCAATACGTTTTCCAGAATTTAACTATTTTCTGGGAAATAGAAATAAAATACAATACCCCACAGCAGTATGGTTTGGGGAGGTATTTTTAAATTTTAAAAAACAGAGCCATAAACTATAGCTATTTAAATAAGTGTATTTGAAAAGTCATTCATTTTTCTTAAAACATAACACATTTACATTTATGAGTATCATAAGTAGTTGATATTGGTACTTAGTATAAACTTTTTGGTACAGGGACTGCTTAGAGATAGACATGAAGATGTTCTTTTTGGTGATCAAGACAAACTTTTATCTTGTGAAAAGATGAGAGTCTGTTAAAATCCCAAATAAAATGAAGTCCACCCCAAACCCTATAAGCAAGACAGTACAGAAGGAAAAAAAGAGAGCCATTTGTTGAGCAAGAGAAGTGAAATAAACAGAAACTAATAAAAATGGGGGGAAATGTGAACGTTTACAACTTTGTCTTAAAAGTGCTTATTCAAGCTTATCCGTTACATTAGCAGAAAAGGAACAAAGACCATGATCTTGTCATCTGTCTAACAGGAATACTCATTAGCATATCATTAGCATGTGGCAAAGTTTACATTTTCCTCTTACAAGCACATGGCTTGGACGGACATTCAGCACACTAGCAATCTGTTCTGATATCATGTGTGGTTTAGTTTTGTGTATTTAGTATTCCCGAACTGTTCGTTCCTGAAATATTCTCCTCCAGTGGAACTCCTGCACATAACTCCATTCCCATAGACTCTGGAAGAAAAGCTGCCTCCTTGAAACCCTCAGTTAAGGACACACAATGAAATGCCTCGTTAAGAACCTTAATTTAAAGCAGCACACAGTTCTGTATGTCAGAGGTAATAATTACCTCCTTTAATGAGCCTGACTTTTCCCTGTGATGAGTAAGCCTCTCTCTGCCTTGTTTATAGTAACTCTGGATTTATTTCTGGCTTTCTTCAAGTGCTTTTATTTTTTAAAAATTAACATTATGCCTGTCTTCCTGGGGTCAAATTCTGCCTACTCTATACTCAAACCATGTGCTATTTAAACACTGTTAAAACCAATTACTCACATATTCCTGGGACATGCAGGGGGCTATAGACGTCATAGAATCCAAACCCCAGCTTCCAAGCAGAACCACAGATAAACTATGTCAGGCTGACAAGGGTCTACCTTATGATTTTAAATAATTTCCACATGAACTATATATATTCAAAATGTCCCAACAAATCTAAGCAATAAAATTGAAAGGCTCTTGAACAAATTGATTTTATAGATATCTATTATAATCTTAAGACTTTAAGAGATATTTTTCCAGTCGGAGGAGGGCATGAAGAGGAATGCCCAGGCACATGTGAAATTACCTAACAACTTGCTTTAATTATAATATTAAGTAGTTTGTGGTTTGCTCAATATGGTTAGATCTTTTCTCCATTCTCTCTGCTAAACCCTAATATTCTGCTAAAAGTTAATATGCATTTCATACAAAATAACAGAATTTTTTACTTTTTAGATGCTGGGTTTAAATCACATAATATAATCCCTTTGATTTACAGATAGGAAACAAGTAACAGGACATTGATCTGTCTGAAGTCAGATGGTGTGGATGTGACAGAGGCATAGCTGGAATGCAGGTATTTGGTCTTTGTATCCAAAGCTCTCTACTAAAATCTGCCCTTGTTTCTGGGAGAAGAGAAAATCAATTATTCTTTCTAACGTGTTTGTGAGATACATGCCATCAGGTCAGGTTCACTTAAAAGTTTAACGATTGCCTAATTTGAAACAAGATCCAGGTCATTCATTTCTTACTCCTGACACTGGATCAGATCCAGAGCCACTGAGTCTCGGGAAAAGCTGCGAGAGTGTGAGTGGACATGTCATGGAAAGCAAAGGGCATCATTAGACCTGAACTTGAAGAACACAGAGAAAACACAGGGGCACCCAGTCGTGGAGTCTATCGCAACTGTCGCCAGTTCCCGCCATAGCTGCTTTTGTGACTGTAGAGAAGACTTCAAGGCTCGATGTTGTGTTTATCTGTTTATACTTGTCAAGGCTTCCCAGGAGGCTCAATGGTTAAAAAAAAAATCCACTTGCCAATGCAGGAGACCTGGGTTTGATCCCTGGCTCAGGAAGATCCTCTGAAGGAGGAAATGGCAACCCGCTCCAATATTCTTGCCTGGGAAATTCCATGGATGAGAAGGTCGGCAGGCTGAAGTCCATAGGGTAGCAAAGAGTCAGACAGGACTGAGTGCCCATGCGAATACACACACACACACACACACACACACACACACACACACTTGTCAAGTAAGAATGAAATTGCAAAACTGGACAGCAGTTTGCATTAAAGTGACCTTAATCCCTACCCCTCTCCCCGGCCCAAAGCTAGATGCAGATGAAGTAAGCTGAGATTCACCTTCCTTTGTTTCTTTGGGATTATTCTTCATATTCAACCACACGAAAGTTTCTCCATAGAAAGAAAGTTTATTCTTTAAGCCTCGTGAGTTGACACCTACCTTTCCAAAATTCCCCCTGGTTTTTTCACCAAAGTGTTACATCAGTTTCCAAAATGGTTGCTTTTTCATTTTTTTAATTTTTTGACCATACCACGTAGCACATGGGAGTTTAGTTTCCTGTCCACGGGTCAAGCCTCCGTCCCCTGCATTGGAAGAACAGAGTCTTAACCATTGGACCACCAGGGAAGGCCCAGGTTTTTAAATTGCATTATTCTACTACTAGAAATTGAAAACAACACTTCTAAATCTCTTAGGAATATAGTCTTCATTTTAAATTTTAAAATTTAAAATCCAATACAGAAATTATTCTATCTCAAAAACATTTCATTTTTAAATCTATATACTTCAGGTTCCAAGGTCAAATAAAATGTAAAGTGAAAACGTATAATGGAAGGTCCTTGTTTCCTGCACCAATCTTAGGAATAGCTAATCTTTAAAAAGAATTTTATCATAGTTTTTATCAATGTATAGTTGATATATATTACATTAGTTTCAGGTATATAGCATAGTCGTTCAGTATTTTGACAGCTTATACTGCATTAAAGGTTATCACAGGACTTTCCTGGTGTCCAGTGGTTAAGAATCTGCCTGCCAGTGCAGGGGACATGCATCCAGTCCCTGGTCCAGGAAGATTCACATGCTGCAGAGCAACTGAGCCAGAGCACCACAACCACTGAAGCGGTGCACCCTAGAGCCCAAGCATGGCTAATCTTGACCACACCTTCAGAGTGCAGAGGACCAGGATGCTAGAAGTTGGGGTTTTATGAAGCCTCCAAAACATTCAGCCAAATCTGTAAGGTTTAGAGTAACACTACCACTTCCACATGCAACTAACATTAGAAATGTACAACTGTGCAATATGGTCTCTTTTATTAGCATAACATTTACACTTCTCTGGAAATTAAGTAACCAAGTTAGCAGACTATTAAATACTGAGTTGCACCGTCACTGGCTGACAAAAAGAAAGCGCTCTTTCACATTGTGTTTGGGAGTTAGTACCTACTTCAAGAATTAGCACCTGACATTCATTGATTTCTGTTTTTTTAATCATTCTGTTTCTGGTCAATGGAAGAACAAAGGAATGATAACAAAGACCTGGAGTTACTAGGACTGTGTTTGAAACCCCATTCTGCTGCTCCCAGCTATAAAACCCTAGGAAAATTTTTAAGCCTCAGTTGCTTCATCTATAAATTGTAGATAAGAACCTAATCTATAAGACTGCTCTGAAGCATAAATGAAGCAACTGACATAAAATGGTCAAACACAGTTTTTTGGCATGTGGTCAAAACTGCTTCTGAAAGTTACAGCGCAAGATGAACTTGAAAAGGAGTGGTAATATCTATAATCCCAATACTTAGAGTATGTATGGTAGCCTTTGTTATTTCAACAACAGGATGTTTGTGAATCTAAAGAGAAAGTATCAAATCTCATTCCTTCCCTGCATGAATTTTGAAGGCAGCAAAGTCAAGCTATGTGAATTCCTGCAGCGATTTTTGCCTGGTTTTTCAACTTCTTTTCATCTGCGATGATATCTAGTTGAATTCTTATAACTTTGGGTTATAGATTGAACCTAAATAAATTTGAAATAAATACACCAAAGTGCAGTCCTAATCGCTGAGTCAGAATCATTCACATCAACTAGTACTTGAAGTATGTGTTCCATCAGAGCCTCGTCCCAGGGTTTATCATCTAATAAATTAATAGATAATTCTGAGCACCTAGTCATAGGCAAAAAGTGGTCATTATCAGTGCCCACATATGGCTGTCTGGAATCTAGATCATATATATGTTCTTCCAGAGAAATTCAAGAACATCAACTAACACACTAAGATCTCAATATTTATTAAACAACAATAAGTTTTCTAGAATTTAATGGCAGCTCTTGACATCTGACAGCAGCCTTGAGAGTAAAGTTTCATTGAGATCATTCAGACTGGATAGTGACTGAACTCCATTAAGGCCTCTCTAGAAACTCCTGAGGTCCTGTCAGGCAGGTATGGAGACCTACTTCTCTTGCAGAAGACAAATCTGGCAGGTAAGCTCCCTTGCTTATTAAACCTGCCACCTACCAACCTGGAGCACTCTGCCTCTTTCTTCTATGTTTTTCTTTTTTTTAAGATATTTTTAATGTGGATCATTTTTAAAGTCTTTAGTGAATTTGCTAGAATATTGTTTCTGTCTCATGTCTTGATGTTTGGCTCCGAGATATGTGGGATCCTAGTTGCCTGACCAGGGATCGAACTCGCAGCCCCTACACTGAAAGGCAAAGTCTCAACCACTGAACCTGCCTCTTTTCTTTGATCTCTTCCTGCCCTGTTTTTCTAGGAGCCAGTTTTGAATTTCACCCAGAGAACCCCTGAGACCTCGAACTCATCCTAGGGCCAAGAATTCCACACTTCTGGAAAACTTATACATATGGATATTAAGAAAGTATACACAAGAATATCCACTGCATGAGAAAAAGAAAAGCAAATATCATATATTAACACATATATATAGAATCTTTGCCAACAAAAGTCCATCTAGTCAAGGCTATGGCTTTTCCAGTGGTCATGTATGGATGTGAGAGTTGGACTGTGAAGAAAGCTGAGTGGAGAAGAGTTGATGCTTTTGAACTGTGGTGTTGGAGAAGACTCTTGAGAGTCCCTTGGACTGCAAGGAGATCCAACCAGTTCATTCTAAAGGAGATCAGCCCTGGGATTTCTTTGGAAGGAATGACGCTAAAGCTGAAACTCCAGTACTTTGGCCACCTCATGTGAAGAGTTGACTCATTGGAAAAGACTCTGATGCTGGGAGGGATTGGGGGCAGGAAGAGAAGGGGGCGACAGAGGATGAGATGGCTGGATGGCATCACTGACTCGATGGACATAAGTCTGGGTGAACTCCAGGAGTTGGTGATGGACAGGGAGGCCTGGCGTGCTGTGATTCATGGGGTGGCAAAGAGTCAGACACGACTGAGCGACTGAACTGAACTGATGGAATCTAGAAAGATGGCACTGATGAAGCTGTCTGAGGGCAGCCGTGGAGATGCACACACAGAACAGGTGGGAAGAGGCTGGGATGAATTGAAGACAGCAGCAAGGAAACATATGTATTATCATACGTAACATTAGATAAGCCAGTGGAAATTTGCTACATGGCATAGGGAGCCAAATCTGTGCTCTGTGACAGCCTAGAGGGGAGAGATGTGGCGGGAAGTGGGAGGGAGGTTCAAGAGGGAGGGGCCGTATGTGTACCTACGGCTGATTCATGTTGATGTATGGCAGAAACTGACACAGTATTATAAAGCAATGATCCTCCAATTAAAAATAAATTTAAATAAATTTTTTAAAAGATAAACTTGAGGCTTTTTCTGGTCATAAACAAACAAAGAAAAAAAGAATATTCCCTCCATGATTGGCTGCAACTAGAGAACAGACTCGCGAAGGAGATGACCTGGACCACAGTTCAAGATCAACACCTACAAGCTCTCTGAGCGCGGGCAAGTTTCCAACCCTTCCGTGTTATAGCTTCCCCATAAGAAAAACAACGTGAGTGTTATTGTGAGGATGAAATGAGTTCGTACGTAGAAAACATTTTTAAAAAGTCTTCCACTGGTAAGGGCTGCCTATCACTTTTAATCATCTTACGTATGTAACCTATCCTGGTTCTTTCCCCATACCAGTGTACCCGTACAACATCACAGAATATGAATGTATTTATACATCAGAACCTCATTATCCCTTGTTCCATTAGGTCACATGGAAAAAACTCGTTTTCTAGTCTTCAAGCTTCATTTCAGCTGCAGGAAAGTTTCTTCAACAAAAGCTTTAAGCAAAAGCAGGTAACAGAGTCTGGGATAGACCCCATCTTTCAGAAGTCAGCATGACATGGTTAATCTACATCAAGGCCCCCAGATACCGAGGGTAATTAGAAATAAGCACCATTAAAGAAAACCAGATGTACCGATCCCTAAACCTAAGAGCTGGAGAGGTTAGAGGATGATTTTCACTTTTTGAAAGGAAACACTCTAACTTTCAAAAAAATCATAGTTCCCTTACTTAATTTAACATGGGATCTGGTTTACAAAATGCATACACACACATATATGATTTGCCAGAGACTTTTAGAAAGTGTACAACTCGGCGAGGAGTTTTTTTGTACTTTGGATTATTTATTTTGTAATTACTAAAATAATAGAAAAGTCTGAAAGAGGAAAAGTACATAGATATGGAGAGTGAAAAAGCAAGTTTCTCCTAACCTCTTTCCTATTCCCCGACGATTCTGTCCTGGCATCACACACACGTACACACACATGTTCGTTTACATATATACGCTTCGTTTACATATATATATACATATATATAAACATATATATAGTTATGTATATATACATAACTATATATATTTAAATGCACATAGGATGGCAATGTTCATTACATATGTATAGGACCATTTTTTCTTTATTTTAATGGTATAATTAGGGTTTATCTTTTTGTGTGGACTATGTCTATAAGGTACAATTCTGAATTTTTATCTACGTGTGACCCAGTTATCCAAATATCATTTATTAAACGACTTTCCCACGGATTTAAAATGCCATTTTTATCATAGTCATAGTGTCTTTCTGAAACCTAGTCTATTCTATTGATCTATTTTTTATTTCCATGCCAAAACCACATAATTTTATTTATGATAGCTTTATATTATATTTTGATAGCTGTAGAAAAACTTTCCCCTCATTCCTCTTTTAAAAATATCTTGCCTACCTCTATGTTTTCATTCCTCCCTATAATCCTCATAATTTACTTATAAAGTTCTCTAAAGTATATTTTGGAGATTTAGATTGGCATTTCTTTAAATTTATTGATTTATTTGTAAAAGTGGAATAGCTTCAATATCCCAAGATATATTGTAAGAAGAAAAAAGTGAATTAGAAAGTATATATACCTTTCTTGAATGTTGAATGTCAAAGAAAGGTAATTTTCTAAAGATAGATAAGGAACGGTACTCATTTTTATTGTGAAATAAGAAGGAAAGGATAAAGTGAAAAATAAAAACGCAAACAATATAATGCATTACAGTTTAGCAGATTTGATTTAAGGCAAGTCTCTTCTGCCCTGTCTGGACCCAAATGTTCTCATCTATTAAATAAGCAAGTCAGACAGGATATGGTCTAAGGTCTTTTCCAGCTCTGTATTCTATGATGCTCCTATTCTAGCAGGACAAGTTCATGGGCCAAACCTAGCAGCGCCAAGCAGTGATCCCGACAAACTTCCTGCCTGTCTAGGTTCACACCTTATTTTGGGAGAAAGGTAAATTCGTTGCTCTCTGAGCATCTGCAGACTGGCCAGCCAACATAAAGAAAGGTATTGTCAATCTGACAGTTCTCTTTAGAATACTGAGGCTCAGAGGTGTTAAGTAGGTTTTCCAAGATCACACGGCTAGCAAGAGGTGGAATGTCATTTTCATATCAGATGTGTGAGTCTGATTTTCTTTCCACCGTGTGGTTCAATTCTGACCGATGGGTGAATTCATCCATAATTCAATAAATGGATGAATGGATGGATGGATGGGTGGCCAGAAGGATAGATGGATGACATGATCGCATTTCAACTACACTTCCTCAATTCAAAATAGAGACACTTTCTAAGAAAAAGAAAATAGACCTTGTTTTAGAATTTGCTTTTTCCTCCTCATTGTAGCTAGCTTTTAGAGGAATTAGTTTATAAAAGCAGTGAAAAGGATGAACTTAAACTGACTTTAAACTTGTATGGGATAAAGACAACAAGAGAAGTCATTCTATGCCACTTCACATCAGAGAATTTGACCAATAAAATAAGTGTTATCAGTATGTTTTATTTTCCTAATTAGAATCGATTTTACCTATCTTACATATCTTATTTATAATAACACAGTGAATGGTAGCTTTTGAAGAATTACTTCTGCAAAATCTAGGTAGGAAAGAAGAAATATATTCATTGGAATGCTGCTGCTACTGCTGCTAAGTCGCTTCAGTCGTGTCCGACTCTGTGCGACCCCAGAGACGGCAGCCCATCAGGCTCCCCCGTCCCTGGGATTCTCCAGGCAAGAACATTGGAGTGGCTTGCCATTTCCTTCTCCAATGCATGAAAGTGAAAAGTGAAAGTGAAGTCACTCAGGTGGTCTACTTGACAGTTACACAGTCGTGTCCGACTCCTAGCGACCCCATGGACTGCAGTCTACCAGGCTCCTCCATCCATGGGATTTTCCAGGCAAGAGGACTGGAGTGGGGTGCCATTGCCTTCTCCGATTCATAGGAATAGTTTCCATTTATTATGAGTACCATATGCCAACTATTGTTCTGAATCTTTACATATATATTAACTCATTTAATCCTTATTAAAACTTATAAACATTTTTTATTCTTATTTTACAGACAAAAAAATTGGAGGAACAGAGATCATGGTGATGGAGACTTCCCTTTGCCACACACCTAGATAACAACAGGATATGTATTTCTCACTGACTGTAAGAGAGATCCTTAAGAATAAAGACTGAAGGTGAAAAATTGGGTTGAAACTGTCACAAAATATGTAGGTATGAGGCAGAGCTGGCTTGTAGGAGGAGGTCTTCTATGTATGAGGAGGATTTTTACGGAGGGAGTTCAGAGAAAAGGGAAAACCAACAAAGGATGTGTGCCTGTTGTGTGCCGGCAACTGTTGTGAGCACTTATTAAACATGATTTTATTTAATGCAGATGGAAACTCTTCAAGTAGGTATTATCACCCTTACATCGTTGTTATTGTCCATGGGGACAACAGTCGCCAAGAGTCGGACACGACTGAGCCACTGAACTGAACTAACTGAACTGAATTGTTTTTGTTTAGTCATTAAGTCATCTGACTCTTGCGACTCCGTGGACTACAGCCCACCGGGCTCCTTCATCCATGGGATTTTCAGGCAAGAACACTGGAGTGGGTTGCCATTTCCTTCCCCAATCTTTATATTAGCAATGGCTTAATGGGAGAGAAGTTCTGTAGTCGTGGCCTAGTGGTTAAGGCAATGGACGTGAAATCCATTAGGGTCTCCCTGTGCAGGTTTGCAACCTATTGGCCATGGAGCTTTGATTTACTGGACTTCCCTGGTGGATTAGACAGTAAAAAAAAAAAAAAAAAAAAATCTGCTTGCAATTCAGGAGACCTGAGTTAGATCCCAAGTTTGGGAAGATCCCCTGGAGGAGAGCATGACAACCCTCTCCAGTATTCTTGCCTGGAGAATCCCATAGACAGAGGAGCCTGGTGGGCTACAGTCCATGGGGTCACAAAGAGTTGGACACAACTGAGTGACTTTCACTAATAGGAGAGAACTTAAGAAACATCCTCAAGGTGTAGAACAATGTATCATAAGCTATTGTTCGTATTTGTAAATAATAACAAATGGAAGTATAAACTAATATTTTGTTATACCAAGAATAGAAGAATAAACCAAAGATGACAGATAAAGGTGAGAGGTGGAGGAAATAGAAGACAGACTTCTTGAATACACCTTATTCGGCAGAATTTATCCTGGAATCATGTAAATAGTTTACATAATCACGAACCAAACTTAGATGTTAAAAAGCAATCTGTAATCTAAAGCCAAATGAAACAAATGAACCTAAATAGGCAGCAAATTGACCCAATTTTAAAAACAGGAAAATTTTCAAGTAATTTTTAAACACAGTTGTATGACTGTAGATCCCTAGTTGAAGAGAGCCTATAGACAAAAGTAATCATGAAGAAACCTATAAATGTTTACTTACAATAATCATAGCAGTGGGGGTAGGGTTGGTCCTGCCATTTGAAATTGCACACGTGTGTGTTCAGTCACTTCAGTTGTGTCTGACTCTTTGTGACCCCATGGACTGTAGCCCAGCAGGCTCCTCTGTCCATGGGATTCTGCAGGCAAGGATACTGGAGTGGGTTGCCATTCCCTCCTCCAGGGAATCTTCCCAAGCCAGGGATTGAGACTGAGTCTCCTGTGTCTCCTGCATTGCAAGCAGATTTTTTTACCACTGAGCCGCCAGGGAAGTCCTATCTGAGATTAATGTGCATAAATTATGCAATAAAACAAATCAGTATTTAGGTTGGCATTATTCAAAACTGGAGTATAACAGTCTTATGGACTCTGTGGGAGAGGGAGAGGGTGGGAAGATTTGGGAGAATGACATTGAAACATGTAAAATATCATGTAAGAAACGAGTTGCCAGTCCAGGTTCGATGCACAATACTGGATGCTTGGGGCTAGTGCACTGGGACGACCCAGAGGGATGGTATGGGGAGGGAGGAGGGAGGAGGGTTCGGGATGGGGAGCACATGTATACCTGTGGTGGATTCATTTCGATATTTGGCAAAACTAATACAATTATGTAAAGTTTGGAAATAAAATAAAATTAAAAAAAAAAGAAAACTGGAATTTTCATTGTGAGTTTCAGATGTAACATTGAAAATTGCACATAAAAAAAATCTTGGAATCCTGAATTTGACTTGGAAATATCAGTATTAATTTATTGAACATTTTACCTTTTGTTTCCCTAGCAATCTCCACTGAAAATGCCTAGAAACCATCACCAACACCAGAGCAATAAGCACCATTAGTGAGCAGATTACTGCAGCTAGACACTATCACACACTAGAGAAAAAAAGAAAAAAAAAAAACAGCCTCTTTGTAGAAATGACTGATGCCAAGCATGGAAAGGAAATGCACAATATGTGTCTGAAACACCTTGTTAGACCAAAAAGCAGAAAGTTGTCAAAGACTTTAAAGACTCAGGAGTTAACTTGAAGAAACCCCCACTCCAGCCGCAGATGGGCATTTGAGGCAGCCAGAGGATAATAATTGCAATCTGATTGCCATTGATTTAATGTGTTGCAAAATACATCCAATACATTTAGATCGATGAGTTCATAAAAACAAAAACGAATTCCTTTTCTTTGGAGCATGTTAGGGAACTGACTTGTTATTTTGAAAACTAGTTTAAAAAACTAGTAAATAAACTAGTAAGCAAAGTGAAAGAAGCAAAGGTTCACCTTGCCTTCCTCTACAAACATGTTCTTTAGTTTATGAAAATTAACAAAGAAAAAGAATGAATTCCAACTTTAAACATGTAAACTAAATTCAGTAAAATTTCATATATAAACAATTTGCATTTAGCAAACAAAACTCTTACGCCTTGCAATTCACATGCTATTTGTCTTTTAAATATCAAAACAAACGAAGTCAAATTCAAGAGCTAGCATGTGAATAACTTCAAGTGGTCACACAAAATGACGACTTGAAAAGTGAAGTATTAATAACTTGCATTGTGTGTGTTCGTCTTGACAATGATTGTGATATATTATTGGATTTGAATTGAACAGGGCTATATCAAAGGGACTGAATTCACAGACTGTACCCAAAGCTCTAATCCAAATCCTTATGAAATTATTCTTAAATGGAAGCATTCCACCCTGTCCTTGTGTCTCAAGACCAACTGTGAAACTAGATTTCTCCGAATTTTAATAACTTTCAAGTAGAAGAAAATGTCTATTAAAGGGTAGGTTATTAAAATGTGCCAATTAGAAGCTTACGTTTTTGCTGTTTGGTCACATCCAGCTCTTGGCAACCCCATGGACTGTGGCCTGTCATGCTCCTCTGTCCATGGGATTTCTTAGGCAAGAACAGTAGAGTGGGGTACCATTTCCTTCTCCAGAGGATCCCACTGACCCAGGGATCAAACCCATGTCTTTCATGTCTCCTGCATTGCAAATGGATTTTTTACCACTGAGCTACCCAGGAATTTTTTTAAGCTTACATACATAGTATTAAAATTTAAGAGTAACTGCAGCAATTGTTTGTAATTCACTCCAACCGAAGATTTTCAGAGCTATTATTTAGAATTAGTGACCTCAGTAACAATAAAATGTGTGCCGACTTTCACTTAGTTATATTACTTTCTAAATCCTCTTTAGGATTCAAATTGCTCAATCATGTCTGACTCTGCTACCCCATGGACTATATTATAGCCTGCTAGGCTCCTCTGTCCAGAGAATTCTCCAGGGAAGAATACTAGAGTGGGTTGCCATTTCCTTCTCCTCCAGGGAATCTTCCTGACCCAAGGACTGAACCCAAGTCACCCGCATGGCAGGCAGATTCTTTGCCACGTGAGCCACCAGGGGAAGTCAATGCACCCTTATTGCCTGGACGCAGAGCAGGTCCCTGCCATTGCCTCTGCCTCCGGTGGTGCGTGTGACCCTGGATCCGGTCACAAGAGACAGCCAGCCATTATCTGCCTCTTCACTGCAGTCTAGAACACTACCTGAAAGGTGTTTCTTGCAAAAAAAATATAGAATTTAAATCTCACCAAGCCTTTAGATCGAGCTATCAATTTGAAGGTATCATGGGGGTGACAACCTTCTAAATGACATGACCGGATATAATAGGCGCAATCCAGACTGTGGGAAAGTCCACTTAACACATGTACACATTTTTCAGCAAATAATTTACCTAAAGAGAGAAGGAGGAGGAGAAGGAGCAGGAAGAAGAAACTTAAGAGACACATCCACTAATTGCAAAGGGTGATCTTATTTGAATCTTGACTCAAACCTTTTGAAAAAATTATCCAAGACAATTGGGAAAATTTGAACACTAACTGGGTATTTGATAGTTATAAAAGTATTACCGTTAATTTTAAAGTGTGAGAATGACATTGTCATGTTTAATGAAAGAAGTCTTTTATTTTAGTGATAAATCCTAGAGATGATTTAATACCCGAAATTTGTTTAAAAATACTCCAACTGGAGGCAATGGGTGGAGGGAGAGATGAACTGAGGTTGGCCAAAGTTGGTAATTCTCGAAGCCGAGCATTGCATGAATGGGTGCTCATTCTTCTGTCGTCTCTACTTTTCTGTGTATATATATATTTTCCTAATAAAATGTTCAAAACATTTTTCGAAGATCACCAAGCTGATGGGAGGTTTTGATGCCATACAATTAGATTTCCTTCCATGGGAAGAGAGAGAGGAGTTAAATAAAGGGAGGAGAAAAGGTCATTGTTGGGAAAAGACTCCAGAGTCTTCCTCCGGATTCAGAACAGGATGGAGCCAAGGAACAGAGAGAGGATCAGCCTTGCACTTCACCCGTGAGAAAGGACACTTATTTTTAGAAGTGCCAAAGAATAAAAGGAGAATGCATGAGGCTACTGACACGTATTTGGTGGGGCAAGAGGGGGGATGAGGGGAGCTGGAAGGCTTTCATCAATCGCTTATCCTCTTTGTTTCTGAAAAAGAGTGAGGTGGGGGGGCAGGCAGGGGCTGCTAGATGATCTACAAGTCTCTTCACCCAGTTCTACCACAGTCGATTCTCCAGTGTCAATGGCAGAGAAGAGAACTCATACATATTGAATGTCAGCCTTTCTGGTAAAAATGAATTTGAAGGCCAGTGACCTTCACTATAAAATGCAGCATTTTTCCTCCTGCTTTTTGCAATATCTAGTAGAAATTCTCACAAACATTCTCTAAGGATTCAGAGTGCTTCCACTGACCTGTTTATTATTTTGTTTACAATTAGGCAATGACATGGATTAATTATTTTACCTGGATAGTTGATAAAACCAGGCTTCATATCATCAGTAACTCATGAAACAGAAGGCCAATCATGCAATGAATACCAGCAAATTCTGATGGGTATTTATTTGTGGGCAGCAGAAGCTGGTAAGGTTGGCTGTGTGGCAGAAATGCTGGCCCTAAAACGTGGCCCTTCGGCTGCAAACATCTGAGAATGAATGAATTACAGTTCTTATCTGGCAGTATCCAGTATGCCTGAAGCAAAGCTCGCTGGGACAATGCCTGGATGGACTGGAGAGTTCTGAATTCACTGTTTTCCATTTGCCAAGGCCTGGGAAGTGCAGGAAAGACCAGACTATTTCTGCTCCACCCAAAATGTGTTGTGTAGCACGTCACCCCAGGATTCTGGAGTACAGACCCCAATGCTTCCATCAGACCTACGCTGATTCATCCTATTACATCACAACTCCCAAATTGAATATATGAAGGAAATCAGAAAAGGATGCCACGTTCAACGCTCTGAACTCTGTGAGAGAGTGCAGTCCCCTGCAAGTCTAAAGAACAAATTCTTACCAAAGACTTCCCAATGCAGCTGCTTCCTATTAAACACTGTCAAATAACGTCCAACGTTCTTTGATCTAATTGAATTCTCTATCATACTTTAGTGACCTTTAGCATGTCTCTCCTTGATTTCCATTCTTCTCTGTTTTATTCTTTATCTCTATTTCATCATATCTATGGAGAGAGAGAAGTATGTCAGTTATTTAACTGGTTTTATTTTATGACTGCATGAAAGCCAACAAGTGGTTTAGTAACTCTGAAAAATGATAAAGGCACAAGGCATCAAATAGCAAAAAATAAAAATATAATGTCCAGGGTTGCTGGAATATTTTTCCTCTGATGGTCTGTGGTATACCAGACAACCCACACAAAATCTGTATCTAATGACTTCTCATATTATACTTTTCCTATAAGTAACAATAATGATTTCAAAATCTTGGAAGAAATGGATCAAAAAATAGAGAAACAACTGAATGTGTAATGAAAATAATGCAGTATTTTGTGAGAAAGAGAAATGGAAAGATTATATATTGAGAGGAAAAAAAGCAAAGGAGAAGACTGAAATTATACAGAGAGGTGAATTATCTCATTTTATCCTTAAAGAAAATAAACCAGTAAAAAAATTTTAATTGGTTGTACCAAAAGTATACTTATTATACTGTTTTAGTACTCTTATTAGAATAAATATATTTACCTAATTTGTGTATCATGGCTACGGAATGATAAAAATACCATTTATTGTATATGTTATCAATTCTACTCTTTAACAGTTACGGTCAGTTAGTTTATTATTGCTGCTGCTAAGTCGCTTCAGTCGTGTCTGACTCTGTGCGACCCCGTAGACGGCAGCCCACCAGGCTCCCCCGTCCCTGAGATTCTCCAGGCAAGAACACTGGAGTGGGTTGCCATTTCCTTCTCCAATGCATGAAAGTGAAAAGTGAAAGTAAAGTCGCTCAGTTGCTAAGTGTCCAACTCTTAGCAACCCCATGGACTGCAGCCTACCAGGCTCCTCCATCCATGGGATTTTCCAGGCAACAGTACTGGAGTGGGTTGCCATTGCCTTCTCCGAGTTTATTGTTACATTCAATATAATTTTTATGCAACCAATCATTTTCTATTTGAAAATAGAAAATATATATAATGATATATAACATATATTATTTATAATATTATAAACAATATATATTTATCAAATATACATCATTTTCTACTTGAAAAATAACATAAAACTATGATGACTACATTAGTACCTTGCAATAATGTCTTAGGTCAAAATCACGCATTAGAATAAGGAAGAACTCTGCTTTGGACCCATACTTTTCAAAAGAGATAAAAAGGTCTGACCAATTTAAAACTTTAAACAGGTTTTCAACTTTTCTTAAGTAATACTAACAAGTTATAACAATTTGTTCTGGAGAGAAGGATGCATTTCTGTTTGACATGAACTCAGAATAGTTAACATGTCTAAATTATCTGTGTGCCAGAATGAGTAGTAAACATTACGAACTTAATTCATTTTTTGGTGAAGCATTACAATAAAATAATAAAATGATAGAACTGCAAGTCAGTCATTTACAAAGCAGTCAGATAGTACAATTGCACATTCAGAACCAAGTTTCACTTTGTTTGAAAATCACAATGAAGGATATTATCACCCTCCCTTCATATCAAGCACTTTACCTAAAAGGACTGGGTCCTTTGCCATACGTCAACAGGTGATCGCCTACTAGCTCCTAATACTTAAAACAGAGTCACTATTTGGGGAGATTACTCATACTTCGGTGCTCCAACAGACTTGCCACAACATTTTAAAAAGTTGGCATCAATACTCTGATCAATTCCAACTAAACACATTGTATTTTCCATCTCTCCAACACTTATTTTCCCATAGTTTCAAATGAAGACTAAAATTACTTTAAACTGAGCACTGAGTTCATAATAACCCATTTAGCTTATCCTTGGGATGGTGTTAAGAACTTTAATTAATTAATGATTATGAATCATCTTTAGAACCTTAGATGGAAGAAGCTACAGCACACTAGATTATTACTAGCATTTCAAAATTGTATGTATAACATTTCATTAATTATGGTTTTACATACCATAATTATAAGACATTTAACACTAAGGGTAATTTCAATGTTGGCAGGCCTCCTGATTTGTGAAATCAAGCAAAATTGTTGCTAGAAAATTCTATGCTATGAACTTTATCAGTCTTTGGCCTCCCTGATTCCATATAAATTTCTAATTTTTTTCAATCAAGACTATATTCTGCTGTAGGATGTATTATTCGATAAGTTTTATCCCCCCAAATTTCCTTTCTCAGCCACTCAGTGGGATTCTGTGACTGGAAGTAACTGGAGGATAAATTAAACACTGGTTTTAAATCTTCTGCTAGCACTATTTGTACATTTTTCATATTTGAAACTAATAGCATTTTTATTTTGCTTTGTCTAAAGAATCAATACCATCAATGTATAATCTGAGTGGCTCAGAACTAAACTATTATCATCATATGGAAATACCTACTGAACCAGTCGTGAAGCTATACAAATCTTTTCTTCTAACTTTATTGATTAAAATCCTTCAGTGGCTTTTCATTCGAGTAGACCAAAGTGTAAGTGTAAATGGGAACCCTTCGAACTCAATCTATCTTCAATTTCTGGCACTTCTTCATTTTACCACTTCCTCAGCCTCATCCAGACACATCTACAAGTATGCCCACACACAGGCACACTCCCACACAAACACACACACTCTTTCAAAAACAGGATGGCCATGTTCTCTTGCTGTTCAGTTGCTCAGTCGTGTCTGACTCGTTCCCTTGGTTACCCATAAAATTCCTTGGTCTCCTTTCAAAAACATTTTTATGTTGTTCAAATAATATCTGTTTTGCAAAAAATTTCCTTACCATCTTAGGAAGAATCCATTAGTTGCTCCACTATAAGATCCAGCTTACAATTCTGTTAAACATTTAATAATTAATATTATAATCTGATTTTTTGTTCTCATGTCTACATCTACTATTAGAACACAAGATCCTGTGCTACAGTCACATGGGTTTGTTTGCTACTGCAGGTCAGGTACTGGCCTGAGCTAAGTCTGGGGCATGGTCATGAAACCTGCCACAGTTAGAGCCTGGAAAAGAATGAACACCTTTATTAAAGACAGATAAAGAGACCTGGCCAAGAGATATGTGCTTCGTTTGTTTCAACAGACTTGATTCTCAATACAGAATCTATGTTAGACTAATACCTTTTGCCTAAAGAAGCAAAAGATAGTTTAAATGAAGAATCCCCCAAGGAAAGCACTGCTCATCACTTTACCATTCCCCTAGGGAGACTTGACACCTGCCCCCCTTGCCTAGAATTCATCTCTTGATCTTGCCTATTAAGCACAATGATAAATCTTCCAGATGCAAATAAGTTGTGCTTCAGTATTCACATCCTTGTCCCCAAAGTCAGGCTTCCCAGGTTAGGTTTTTCTTTCTCCAACTTGCATAAAGATGCATTCAAATTGACAAATGCCCTTGTACATTATTTTTAACCTACCCATACCTAATGCATCAGGATCTTGTTATGTTTCCTCTGATTCCATTGCTTCCCATGCTAGTATCAGCAGCACAGAATTGCCAAAGCACTAAGCAGCCCAATTTTTCTTTAATTTCTCAGAAAATTGACAGTTTTATGAACTGTCTCTTTACCTATGCCCCATAAACATGTCAGGCTGTGGAAAACCATTCTAATTGAATCCCAAGGGGACCACAATGGAAGATTGTAGCTTCTTGGCAGGTTATTAAAAAACAGTTGTTCGTATATACACAAGTATGTGTACTAGAGCCTAACATTTGACAGAACAGTCAAGAAATTAACCCCACTGGCAGCTTTAGCTGAAAATGACTGAAGGGAAATGAGCAAAGTGAGTGGGAGAATAAGACTGCTCCAGTCCAGCCTTGATTTTTAAAGCCTTTGTGAGTTCCTACAGATTACCAGCTAGTTCAAGAGGTTCTGAGGTCCTCACCTTCCTCAGTGGATATTTTATACCTGCTGGAGAAAATGTATACAACTGCTGTCTTTCCAACTGCTGTCTTCCCAGTGAGTAATTTTAGATACCAGGATTCTCTTGGAATACATATAATTGTACTGGTGGAAAAACAAATAAAAAAGAAGAGTTTTTCTTCTCACACTCTCAGAATAGAAACATCTGGTATATGGGAAGTCAAATTGAAGAAAAAATTATAATTCCTGTTCATGAAAATATTTTCCTGCATTTGCATTCTTGCCAAATGAACTCTGCATTCTAACTGGATCAGTAAATATTTCAACCTAATTGAAGACAGTCATTTCTCAGATGGTTAAGTCAAAATCTGGTGTCAAGAAGGATAGTCTGTGAAGTTCTCTGTGGAATATATGATTCATAGAAGTGAGTATAGCATTTAATTAATTAGTTAAATTGGGAATTGTCATATGAGAATAATGATTCTAGTTGATATTATGGATATTAAGAATCATTAAAGTATGATCCTGAAAATACACCTACCTCTTCCCAGTGAAAAGCAGACTAGTGGTTAGACATCACACTACTGAGTTGAGTTTTTATATCATCTTGAATAAGTATAGCTCTCTCTCTTTTTTCTTCCATGGCCAAAGAGCATACCAAGGTTTCTGTGCTCAGTCGCTCACTCATGTCCCACTCTTTGCAACCCCCTTGAGTGTAGCCTGTCAGGCTCCTCTGTCCATGAAATTTTCCAGGCAAAAATACTAGAGTAGGCTACCATTTCCTACTCCAGGGGCTCTTCCCAAGCCAGGGATGGAAACTGCATCTCTTGTCTCCTGCATTGGCAGGCAGATTCTTTACCTCCACCCCAGCCTAGGAAGCCCGCCAAAGTTTCTAGCAACTATTTAAAAAATCATTGCCATGATCTAGAGGGAAACTGAATAAGAAAGCATGGTTACCCCGTGCAAATGCCCCTCTGCAAAATCAGTCCAAAGTGCTTCTCCCAAAAATAAGGAGCGACTGGTGATATCTTTACAAATGAAAATCTTGCTGTATTTCCCCTGGAATCTGAACTAGTTGCCAGTCAATTCTACTAAAATAAACTGCATCTATTCATAAATCAGATCCTATGGCATAACAAATACCATGGGCTCTTAGACACCAAACGAGAAAATAGTGCCTGACACTTGGAAAATTAAATTGGTTTGGACTCTGTCTTTCTGTTTGCTGCCTTCCTTAAAAAAAAAAAAGACCTGTCTCTTTCCAAATTTATTTCTTCTTGCTTTCATCGTTATACCCCCATTGTTTTCCAGAATCCTTTCCCACTGCCTATAAATATGTTCAACTCTCCTATAACCTCATAAAAAGTTTCTTCTTGATCCTACTTCATCCTGAAGCTACTCTCCCTTCCCTTCACTAAAAACTTCTAGCAAAAGTACTCAGCTCTGCTAATTTCAGCTTGTCTCCTCTTCTTATTCATTGCAGACTTCCTCTCCACCACTTCCAGAACTGTGCTTAACAGCCACAAGGTCCTACTGAGAAGTAGCACTTAAAGACAACTAAAGAATTTCCGGTCATGTCACCTGGCCACGAAACGGCTCAGCCATCGGCTCAGATGGTAAAGAATCTGCCCACAGTGCGGGAGACCGTGTTCAATCCCTGGGTCGGGAAGTTCCCCTGGAAGAGGAAATGGCAACCCACTCCAGTATTCTTGCCTGGAGAATTCCATGGACAGAGGAGCCTGAGGGAGCCTTGGCTCCCACAGTTGATGGGGTCGCAAAGAGTCGGACATAACTGAGCGACTAACATTTTCAGATATTTATTAGATCATCCACTCCTTGCTGTAGGACTGTTGCCCAAGTTCACCTTGTCTGTAGCTCTTGACCACCTGTTGACATCTTGAATCTAGCCTTTGGCTGTTGCTCATGCCTAGTTCCTGGCTCTCCTAAAACAAACCCTCTCAGATGCATCTGGGAGGTCCTGGTTGGCTACAAGGATTTCCAGACTTCAATCTCTGAACTCTTAACCCAAGGAATATCCAATCCTAGTCATCCCCATATTTGAGGTATTCTACTTATACTGTGTACCCTTCATTGGTCCATAAGTGTGTGTGTGTGTGTGTGTGTGTGCGCGCGCGCGCATGCTCAGTTGCTTCAGTCATTTCCAACTCTCTGTGGCTCTATGGACTGTAGCCCACCAGGCTCCTTGTCCATTGGATTTTCCAGGTAAGAATACCAGAGTGGGTTGCCATTTCCTGCCCCAGGGGATCTTCCCAACCCAAGAATCAAACCTGCGTCTCCTGCATTAGCAGGCAGACTCTACCACGGAGCCACCTGAGTACACAATTGCAATATAAATCCCTTTTCCCAACTCCTCTTCTACTTAACCTTTCTGTTGAGAACTGCCTCATCCTTGAGAACGCCTCATTCCTTAGTCTGCATGCAACTGATCTTCATTTGCCCTAACTCTATGCAGGCTCTTTCTTAGTCCCCTTCAACAAATCCTTAGAGTCTTCTTTTTCCTGAAATGATAAGGACTATGCACGATCTTCTAATAAGCCATCTTTTTCTCTCCGTACACAATCTCTTAAATTTATATCCCTGCTTATGGATTTATTGCAATCTTGATATCAAAGTCTGCCAAATCTCTCTTTCCCTCCTTGTGTGTGTGTGTGAACTCACTTTGTCATGTCCAGCTCTTTGCGACCCATGGACTATAGTTCACCAGGCTCCTCTGCTCATGGGACTTCCCAGGCAAGAATACTGGAGTGGGTTGCCATTTCCTACCCAGGGGATCTTCCCAACTCAGGGATAGAACCCTCATCCCTCGTGTCTCCTGCATTGGCAGGTGGATTCTTTACCACTGAGCTACCTAGTAATCCCTCCTTAGTTTTAGACATAATACAGCTGTTGAAAGTCTGTATTCCCAGGCTCCAAAGTTCATTAATATTTTTGACTACTATTTTTGCTAAGCTCCTGCACTCAATCAGTAGTTGAGTATCATGGATTTTAGTTCTGGAACATCCCTGACATCTGTACAATATTGCACAATTCTATTGCAATTTTCGTCAGCTTTCATCACATTTATTGTAATAGCCCTGTAATTAATTTCTTTGCAGTTTCTTCTCATCAAACAAACCATCTTTAAATCTGCCTTCTTAAAATTCAATTGCAATCAAGTTATCCATCTGTTTAAAAATGTTAGAGGATAATGATAAGGCAATCCATCACTGCCTATAGCTTTTAGAACCAGTTCCCCACAGCCATGCTATCTTCTATCTATCCACTTTCCACCCCTTTGGGTAGACCTACAGAGGCATTTTCTGACCTCAACACCTCCCTCAGCAAGTATAAATGCCTTTGCTCGTGTCTTTTCATCTACCCTCCAAAACTTTCCTCCAATATCTCAGATTCTTGTTTCAGTGGTGCCCATTATGATCTCCACATATTTAAGGTAAGTCTGGACACTTTTAGGAAAGCAAGGAAGACTTGAAAGACTAAGTCATGTTCTAAGATATGGAAGCAACGGGAAGGGTCCCTCCAAGTCAAAGATGGGGCTCTAGAGGGCGAGAAAGGATAATATCTGAAACAGAATGCAACACATCAAATATATGACTAAGTCACGTTCTAAGATATGGAAGCAACGGGAAGGGTCCCTCCAAGCCAAAGATGGGGCTCTAGAGGGCGAGAAAGGATAATATCTGAAACAGAATGCAACACATCAAATATATGACTAAGTCACGTTCTAAGATATGAAAGCAACGGGAGGGTCCCTCCAAGTCAAAGATGGGGCTCTAGAGGGCGAGAAAGGATAATATCTGAAACAGAATGCAACACATCAAATATACGAAAATTCTTACGTTTATAAGAACACTCTTAAATTTCTTAAGAAACTATTCACATCTTTTAAGCTCCATTTCCAATGTAAACTGTCCATATATCACTTTTTTTTCCCCCCTCAAATGACTTGGTTAATTTCTTCCTTTGAATCCCTATAACATATCAGTTTTGTTACTGGTATTCTATTTTTTCTTAATATATATGCTTCTAATAATATGGAAGTCATATGATTCATGAAATTACTTTTAGAGATCAAGATTTCATTTCAAATGTGTGTAAATGTTCTGCATGGTAAATAATCCATTCTTCAACACACAAGAATTCTAGTAAGAACTAATACTTTAGAAAATGAAAAATTTTATGTATTCTATTTTTGCTTATTTTCATCATTTTTAAAGTTAATTTTATTTCATTTATTATGTGCTACTATTTTGCCTGTTACCTCCTGTGGTTCGGCAAGTAAAGTTACTACAAACAGAAGAGCATCACATATTAGTAGCCTGTTAGTGTCCAATCATCAGTTTTTTTGCTGCCCAGTGTTAACTGTATGTCAGAAACACTATTTGATAATTAGAAATGATACAAGAGTAACAAAAGAACAAAATAATTCTATTTCAACAAACTAAGATTCTTAGCGTAGAGAAAATTAAATGAAGAGGAACTGAAGAGCCTCTTGATGAAAGTGAAAGAAGAGAGTGAAAAAACTGGCTTAAAACTCAACATTCAAAAAACTAAAAATCATGGCATCCAGTCCCATCATTTCTTGGCAAATAGATGGGGAAACAATGGAAACATTGAGGGACTTTATTTTTGGGGGCTCCAAAATCACTGCAGATGGTGACTGCAGCCAGGAAATTAAGAGACGCTTGCTCCTTGGAAGAAAAGCTAGGACCAACCTAGACAGCATATTAAAAAGCAGAGACATTGCCTTACCGACCAAGGTCCATCCTAGTCAAAGCTATGGTTTTTCCAGTAGTCATGTACGGATGTGAAAGCTAGACCATAAAGAAGACTGAGCACCAAAGAGTTGATGCGTTTGAACTGTGGTGTTGGAGAAGACTTGTGAGAGTCCCATGGACTGCAAGGAGAGCCAACCAGTCCATCCTAAAGGAGATCAGCCCTGAATATTCACTGGGAGGACTGATGCTGAAGCTGAAGCTCCTATACCTTGGCCACTTGTGAAGAACTGACTCATTGGAAAAGACCCTGCTACTGGGAAAGATTGAAGGTGGGAGGAGAAGGGGATGACAGAAGATGAGATGGCTGGATGGCGTCACCGACTGAGTGGACATGAGTTTCAGCAAGCTCTGGGAGTTGGTGGTGGGCAGGGAGGCCTGGCATGCTGCAGTTCATGGGGTCACAAAGAGTCGGACATGACTGAGTGACTGAAGTGAACTGAAGATTCTTATGTCTGGCTTATTGCTGGAGAAACAATGAATGAAATATTATCTGGTTTGTTATATTCTTTCCATTACTGTCCCTATAAAAATTGCAAAACACTTCCAGCACTTTGGTTTCCCTTGATTCTACTTTTTCAAACAAAACAAAAATTCCTAATCCTGAGACCTCTTATGGATGACTGACTTTGTTATGTCATTATCAGAGTTACTTTAAGAAAGTAAAGAAATACATTGGAAAATCTCAAACAACAGAGCAATAAATGCCAAAACTATAGTAGTAAAGTGAAGTGGGAATTTAAAGTAAATGATTGGATAGTTCATGGTTCAAAAGACACTTGAGTCTCATTAATAGGAATTATCTGGATCAGCACTGTCCATAGAACAGTCCGGGGTAAAGAAAATGTTCTCTCAATCTGCATTTTCCAACACAGTATCTATGAGACACATGGGGCTACTGCCACTTGATGTATGGTTAAAATGTCTGAAGAACATAACTTGCATTTTATTTAAATTTAATTAGTTAAATCCAATTGTCCCTTATGACTACCGGCTACAAAATTGGACAGTACAAATGTAAACCATTGCTTCCATCCTTTACCCCCAATTATGAGTTAGTATTAACATTTTTTAAAAACAAATGTACATAAGTCAAGAGTACAAAGAGACCATTGACAGCTGAAAATGTAACTACCACTGCTAATAACTATCCACCATGTATATGCTGTAAATGGGGCTCCCAGGTGGCGCAGCGGTGAAGAATCTCCCTGCCGATTTAGGAGACCTCCGCTTGATCCCTGGGTTGGGAAGACCCCTGGAGAAGAGAACGGCTCCCCGCTCCAGGACTCGGGCCTGGAGAACTCCATGGGGTGGCAAACAGTCGGACACGATTGAGCGACTTTCACTTGGTTACTTTGTGACTCACAAAATTATGATAATTACCTTGTAGAAAAAGAGACAAGTGCTTTTCCTCTACTTTTCAAAGTATGACCACAGACATGAAATTCAAGAATAAGGTACTCAAGCTGAAACTGTCACTGAAGAAGGCCACACTTTGTTACTTAAGCACAGTCGACCGAAGATTTTTTAAAATGCAGACGCCCAGGTCTCCCTCAGAATTGCTGGTCAGCATCTGCTTTTTAACAAGATTCCAGGTGACTTTTTTATGCACATTAACGTTTAAGAAACACAGATACAACACGCTGCAGATAATGAACACTTGATGCTTCTTTGAAATCTATCTTCCAGGGTGTAATAACTCATCAAATAGTGAGGTCAATCCCCTGCATTATGAAGGACCTATTTCTGTGGAAGCTATCTTTCTAAATGAGGGTGAATCCTGCCATCATTCTTGGGGACATTATATGTAGATGATGCATGAAACATTCTGGTCTTTCAGAATCTTGACTTTCTCCAAATGTTTCCTCCAGTCCACTTCAGCGCCTCACTCCAGTGATTTCACCCGAGACCTGGGATCAACAAACAGGAGCTATTAAACTTTTCACCAGCATTAGACATCCAACCTCTTTCATCCTGTCAAGAATTGCCATAAAATTCTTCCTAAAACGACATATTTTATCATGATTGCTCCCTGTTCAACTACTCACTATGACCTCCTTTCCAGTATCTACCAGATTGTTGGGTAATTTTTGGTTCATTTAACTATTCCCTCCTCCCATCTCCTAGTGCTTACACACGAGGCAATGTCTTATCACCTCTTGAACAGAAATTTTTAGCCCAGTTCCTGTCTCAAAGCAGTCACTCAGTAAATGTTTGAAGAATGGTGTCCATACATGCTAAGTCACTTCACTTGGATCCTACCCTTTACAACCCAATGGACTGTAGCCCACCAGGCTCCTCTGTCCTTGGGATTCTCTAGGCAAGAATTCTGAAGTGGGTTGCCATACCCTCCTCCAGGGGATCTTCCTGACCCAGGGATCGAACCCACATTTGAAGAATGGGCACAGTCATAAAACTTTTCCCTACTTTCAAGAATCTTTACACTCAGTCATTTTCACTAAGTACAATTACCCTCATTTTGCAAATAAGGAAGTGGCTGCCCATGACTTACCAAAGATTAAAAATGGAATGTGTAGCAAAGAGTAGAAAAAACTCAGGTTTCCCCCCATGTATAAATCATGATTTTTCCTTTAAGTAGATTTTCTTTCCAGTTTACCACTCTGCCCGTATCTCAAGTGCTGTCACGGTCAGTCCTCTTCCTGCCTAGCTATTGATAAGACTGTACTTTCTTTGCCGTTATCAGGTAAAGCTGCTCATTAGCCTACTTACACTGTGTTTCTTCCCTCCGTATGTTCACAACTGTTAGCTTAAAGGAACACCTTAATCCTTAAGCAAATCCAACTCATCACGAATCCAATCTCCAGAATTCTATTGCAATGTTGCTCAATACTGCACAACTTTAGAACATGTAGCCCTCGCTTGGCATGTCTCCAATATGCACCGATTACAATGATCATGGTTTAGTTAAATAGCACCAATTTTCCCAACAGCACAGTTCTAATTTTAGCTACCATGACATGTTAACTGTGAATAGCTGCATAGAGTAAAGTTTTTGCTGCTCACTCCAGTTCACGGATCAGTATGTAAATAACAGATACGCATCATGACCAGTGGCAAACTCCTGGAAAAGGGCAAGGCAACCCACTCCAGTATTCTTGCCTAGAGAATCCCCAGGAACAAAGGAATCTGGCAGGCTGCAGTCCACAGGTTCTCAAAGAGTCGGACACAACTAAGAGACTGAGCGCACACACAGCTGATTCACATAGTTACAGCAGCAACTAACACAGCATCGTAAAGCAATTATCCTCCAACTAAAAATATAAAAGGAAATACATTTTTAAAAGATAAAATAGCTGATCCTGGGAAAACTGACACTGTTTTTCAGGGGATTCTAGACATAAAGAGCCAGAGGAACTTAGCAAAAACGAACTTATTGGGATGAATGAAGAAAAGAATTGTGATGAAAAAAGTGAAAATAAAAAAGACTGCATTGATGGCTTATAACTTTGAAAATGCAAAGGATAAAATACAAGAAGCTGATCCAAACTTATAAAACAACGGGAAAATTTGCCAAGGCAGACAATAGATGGATCCTTACTCCAGAGCAGTATGCCAAAAGAACAAGCAAGTGTTACCTAAACCCATCTTGATATTTGTTTTGTAAAGAAATAAAACACTAATTCACAATACTTTTAATGTTCTCAATCACACTGCACTGTAATTTATTTCCCTATGCAGCACAAGAGTTCTTAATGTTTTAACATGTTTTAATGCTATGGAACAGTATTCACTTTTTCCAAGGTGCTCAATTTCATTAATCATAAGGGAAATGCAAGTCAAAACCACAAAGAAAAATCACCTCATCCATGTTAGAACAGCCATGATCAAAACGAGAAAAGAAAGTAATTATTAGCAAGGATGTCAGGAAAAGGGAACCCTTGTACTCACCTGATGGGGCTGTAAATTGTTACAGCCATCATGGAAAGTCATACAGAGGTTCCTCAAAAAATTAAAAGCAGAACTACCACATATGATCCAGTGATCCCACTTCTGGGTCTTTATCCAAAGGAAATGGTTGCCAGGACTGGAGGAAAAGGGAAATGAGGTCAGATATTGGTCAGAGCATACAAAGTTCAGATTATGCAAGTAAGTATGCTTAAGTTCTGAAGCCTAGAGTGGTGGCTACAGTCATCAATACTGTATTGTATATACGACATTTTGCTGGGAGAGTAGGTCTCACGTGTTCTCACCTCTCCAAAAGGTAACAATGTAAGCTAATGGATATGTTAACTACCTTGATTGTGGTCATTCTACTGTTACACACATATCGAATCATCAAGATGTACAGCATACGTACATAAAATTTCTATTTGTCAATTATACCACAGCACCAAAGAATTGATGCTTTTGAACTGTGGTGTTGGAGAAGACTCTTGAGAGTCCCTTGGTCTGCAAGGAGATCCAACTAGTCCATCCTAAAGGAGATCAGTCCTGGGTGTTCATTGGAAGGAATGATGCTGAAGCTGAAACTCCAGTACTTTGGCCACCTCATGTGAAGAGTTGACTCATTGGAAAAGACTCTGATGCTGGGAGGGATTGGGGGCAGGAGGAGAAGGGGAGGACAGAGGATGAGATGGCTGGATGGCATCACCGACTCGATGGACGTGAGTTTGAGTGAACTCCGGGAGTTGGTGATGGACAGGGGGGCCTGGCGTGCTGTGATTCATGGGGTTGCAAAGAGTCGGACATGACTGAGCAACTGAGCTGAGCTGAGCTGAAAGCTGAAAAATTAGAGAGAGAAAAAAAAAGAGACCTCTGAATATTCATTGAAAGGACTGATGCTGAAGCTGAAGCTTCAATACCTTGGCCATCTGATGTGAAGAGCCAACTCATTGAAAAAGACCCTGATGGGGTTTTCCCTCACAGGAAAGATTGAGGACAGGAGGAGAAGGTAACAGAGGACAAGATGGTTAGGTGGCATCACTGACTCAACAGACACGAATCTGAGCAAACTCCAGGAGATAGTGAAGGACAGGGAAGCCTGGCGTGCTTCAGCCCAAGGGGTCTCAAAGAGTCGGACACAGCTGAGTGACTGAACAACAATCCCAATGACGCTGAATAAAAAAAAAAAAAGCAAGAGATCTCTGCACAATTTCAGCTTCCACAGCCATATTATGTTTCCATGCTGCCAGGGGAAGTAAGAAATGCCTCTACTGGATTTTTGACGTATGTTTGTACTATCTCCTTCTCAACAAGACTGTGACCTACCTGAGAATGGCATCCTGTAATAATCTTTTTAAATTGAGGTAAGATTCACATAACATGTTTAGGAAGTTCCCTTCTGTTCCTCGTTTAAGTGTCTTTATCATGAAAGAGTGTTGGATTTTGTCAGATGCTTCTCTGCCTCCATTGAGATAATCACAGGATTTTTTTTCCCTTAATTCTATCTCCAGTGTATTACTTTGAAGGATGTCTGTATGTTGAACCACCCATGTATTCCTGGGATAAATCCTACTCTATCCTGTGGTATAATCCTTTTAATATGCTGTTGAAATCGGCTTGCCAGTATTTTGTTGAGGATTTTTGCATTTCTATTGATAAAGAATGTGGGTCTCTAGTTTTCTCCTGATTTCTTTGTCTGACTTTAGTATCATGGTAATGCTGACCTCATAGAATGAGTTAAGAAGTGATTTCGCCTTCTCTGTTCTTTTGGAAGTGTTTGAAAAGAATTAGTGCTAATTCTTTAAACATTTGGTAGAATTAAAAAGTGGTATCACATTTTTCCGTTTGTGTGTATACATATGTGTGTACCCGCTCTGTGTTTAGAAGGGTATTTGATGTAGAAAAAGAGATATTTAATGTGTAGATAAATTTCAAGCCCAGAAAGAAAAATCACTCTTTAAAAAAGATAAGTAACTCAACTTGAATATACAGAACTTTCTATAAATGTGTTCACTGCGTGACTATCTTCTTCAAATGTCATCCCAGCCAAGACGTTAAATAAATTTTCAAAAAGCTAGCAGACAGGAAGGATTCAAGCACATATTTTGGATAGAGAAAAAAAAAAGAGGCACAAGCTCCACTAAGTGACTTGGAAAAAAAAAAACCTCGGAGGTAATACACTCACTCACCATCCAAGGAGAAACTATGCAAAAATCCATAAATGGATTAACGAGCAGAACTGTGGCTGAAGAAAACCAGATTAGCTCTGCCAAAGATGATAGCCGTAAAATGCACCAAGAAAATATCCAACAATAGAAAAGAGAAATTATCTGCTGGTAAAAATTCATGATTCTGAAAGTAGACACCACCGCCTAATTTAATAATTGCAGGATCCCTGATGGAAGGAAGAGGCAGGATATGGTTGAATCTTTTTCAGAATTTAATTAAAACCAAAATGGCACTTATTCCTTTGCTCCTCCACGATTCGAGCAGCTTCACAGAATACCAACAGACAAGCCGGGATCAGAGGCAATGACTCACCACATTTTCAGCAGAGGATTTTAAGAATCAAATAAACAGGGTTTAGAATTACAAGGATGAGTTCCACATGCAGCTTCCAGATCTGTGCCTGTCTCTTCACTGCATGCTTCTGCTGCACCCTGCACATCCCGTGCCTGCCTTGATGGCTGGCCGTCTGCCTGCCCCACGATGAGCCCTGGGCAAAGCTGTGCTCACCCGGGTCCCCACTCCTCCCTGGGAAAAGGCGCTCCCGCTCTCCCATGCCCAGGAGGAAACTTACAAGCGCTCTCCCAGACTTCAAGGGAAGCCGAGATTCTAACAAGTAATTTTGGTCTGCTTGATATTTGGTGAGATACGAACCCCACCGTTAGATGTTTCTCTTTTTACTACCTGCTGGAAGAAAAGAGGACCACATGCTAATTGCAAAATCCCCTTTTGAAAATCTTTCAGAGTCACATGCCGTTCTTACCATTTGTCCTTAGCAGGCATCAGTCAAGATGTGTTACATTCACTGGATTTGGCGAAAACAATCTGAAAACTAATTTCTGCCTTGAAAGGCATTTTATACAACCCAAAAGACGGGAGATAGGAGAAAAGTGGCCAGCAAAAATGGTTATTACCAGGAAAGCAAGGGCCTGTCTAGATCTGGTTCAGTGTTTGCAAGCTACAGAAATAAGCAATTATGGCTTATTTGCTGTTGTAGATTTCTGGGGCCTATATCTCATATGTTTCAGCCTTTGGTTAAGGAAGTCAAATTTATCAGGAGGTGACTCACCAGTAAGAGAGCTGGGCTAGACACAGATAAATGACTGTTGCTGTGAAGTCTCTGAAAAGTGCTGAATAGAGGCTTCAAGTTCAGCTCCAGGAAATTAAAGATGTGAATAAAAGTCACTTTTCTTAAAATCCTCATTGGATTCTTATACGTTTCTACCTTGAGCAGTAGAATTTTTAAAGAAATAAAAACAAAAAGCATTGTGTGTGCAAATTTTGAATTGAAATAGAGTCATCCAAGATTTCTCCAGGCCAGAATACGTGAGTGGGTAGCCGTTCCCTTCTCCAGGGGATCTCCCCTACCCAGAAATGGAACTGGGGCCTCCTGCATTGCAGGTGGATTCTTAACAGCTGAGCCGCCAGGGAAGCCCTTATTTGTTGTTGCTTAGTCGCTCAGTCCGACTCTTTTGCAACTCCATGAACTGTAGCCCAACAGGCTCCTCTGTCCATGGCATTTTCCAGGCAAGCACACGGGAATGGGTTGCCATTTCCTTCTCCAGGGGACCTTCCTGACCCAGGGATGGAACCTGCAGCTCCTGTGTCTCCTGCACTGGCAGGCAGATTCTTTACCACTGAGCCACCAGAGAAGATCCCCTAGAGTTACCCAAAATTTTTTATAAATGAGGTGGATGAAACTGGAGCCTATTATACAGAGTGAAGTAAGCCAGAAAGAAAAACATCAATACAGTATACTAACGCATATATGTGGAATTTAGAAAGATGGTAATGATAACCCTGTATGTGAGACAGCAAAAGAGACACAGATGTATAGAACAGTCTTTTGGACTCTGTGGGAGAGGGATAGGGTGGGATGATTTGGGAGAATGGCATTGAAACACATATAATATCATATATGAAATGAATCAGCAGTCCAGGTTCGATGCAGGATACAGGATGCTCGGGGCTGGTGCACTGGGATGACCCAGAGGGATGGGATGGGGAGGGAGGTGGGAGGGGGGTTCAGGATTGGGAACACGTGTACACCCGTGGCGGATTCATGTTGATGTATGGCAAAACCAGTACAATATTGTAAAGTAATTAGCCTCCAATTCAAATAAATAAATTTAAATTAAAAAAAAAAATTATGGGAGAAGGAAAACCAGACAGTGATCAGTTAAGTTCTTCAAACTTCATTCTTACCAGTTACTGGCAATAAAACTATGAGATTGAGAGTTTCTCATTTAGTAAATCAGGTAACAACTTAAAATATCTTGAAATTGTCTCTTTTTTGAAATTTTCTTATGAATTAGTTAAATCAGTTGCCCCTTTGCTTCCCAAGTTTTGACTAGTTTATTAAACTAGCTGGTTAGAAAACCCTTCTAGTAAGTTCGTTCTCCTTCCTTTTCCCCACTCATTGACTGCTCATTCTCCCCTAACTCTTGGTTAAGTGGTTCTCCTTGGTCATTGCATAGTGAGTTAGAGCATGGGGAGGCCAGAGGCCCCCGCAGTTCAAATTCTGCTTTGCGGCTTTCTACCTGCATGCCTTGGAGAAGCTACTGTTGTGTAATCGCTTAGTCATGTCTGACTCTTTGTGACCCCATTGACTGTAGCCTGCCAGGCCCCTCTGACCACGGGATTTCCCAGGCAAGACTACTGGAGTGAGTTGCCATTTCCCTCTCCAGGGGATCGTCCTAACCCAGGAACTGAACCTCTGTCTCCTGCATTGCAGGCCAATTCTTTGCCATTTTGCCACCATGGAAACCCTGGAGAAGCTACTGAACTTCTCAATTCATCAGTTTCCTTCCTATGAATAGAACTCATACTCAACTGATCCCCTTGGGCTACTGTTAGTCAATATTTGGGATGTGCTTAGAAGGGAACATGGCCTCAGTTAAGCTTTATTCATGTGTCTATAAATTATTGGTAAATATTTGAACATAAACTATGTTGTAATCACTCATCTGCCACAGAAACTGCACCAACTAGCTTGCCCTCTGTCTGTGCATCTTACACTCATTCTTTGCTGGTCATCCATCAAAAACTCCAATGAATAAAGAAGAAATCTAAACTCACCTGCAAAGTTCACTTGCCAAGTGTGTTGTCTGAGACCCTCAACCCCCTCTGACGTCTGCAAACCCTTGACATTCACTTGGCCCCCTTTCCAGGCCGTTGTCTCTTCCCAAACGTCCACACAGTCAAGAGCATCTGTATGAGTTCAGTCCTTCCAGCTCTAGTCTAGAGAGCCAGAACCATCTCCCAGGTGTGCCCAGAGATGGGGCGTAGTTCAAGGATGAGTATTGAGGGCTTCTTAGGTGGCATAAATGGTAAAGAATCCACCTGCCAATGCAGGAGAGGTGAGAGATGAAAGTTCGATTCCTCGGTCGGGAAAATCTCCTGGAGAAGGAAACGGCAACCCACTCCAGCATTGCTGCCTGAGAAATCCCATGGACAGAGGAGCCTGACGGGCATAGTCCGTGGGGACGCAAAGAGTCCGACATGACTGAAGCGACTTAGCAGGGTGCATGCATTCAGGGAACAAAAAAGGTAGAGGGTGGTCTGGTGCCATGAGGGCTTGGCAGGGGTTAAGCCGGTTACCAGACTCCCCTCCCCGACCTGTCCATGCTTTTGCCTAGGCTGCTCTGAAGTTAGAGATGCTAGAAGCGTGAGAAGGGACAAGACTCCCCGATCTAACTGCAAGCAAACCCCTCCTCTAGTGTTCCTTATTTTTTGCCAAATCGCTCAGTCAGACCAGAGTTTTACAAAAGCTAAAGTTGCTTTTGTAAACAGGCAGCCATTTTCCCCCACATGGTGGAGTGGAAGCTTAAACAAAGCACCAGTCACGGCGGGGGGACTTAACTCAGGAATGCTCTGTAAGCTCCCTCACATACATACCTGTTTACAAAGTGAAAGCATCTTATAAAACCCCTTTTACCACTTATGACGAGAAGATCAGCCTTGCCACTTCTCTAAACATCCCCTTGTGGTCAGGCTTTCAAGGCGCAAATGAGGCAAAAGAAACGGACAGTGTGGTTTAGACAAAACTGAAGTTAATGGCCTCTATCCCTTGCTTCTCCTTGGCAATGGACACTGACACCATATGTTGGGGAGGAAGGATGCATAAAACTCAAGATTCCGATCTGGATTTTAGGTTCTCGTTTCCTTAAGAGCTGAGCTGGGCTTTTGGTCTGAGGACTGGGCGTGCGTGAGTCCCTAGTAAACACAACCTGCTTTAAATGCCGCTTTTTATTGTCCCCAGTGTCTGCACAGTGTTCTGTACGTAGTAGATGCTCCGTAATGCATGGATGTTGGTTGATTCTGTGTATAAAGAGCAATAATGATATGTTGTCTTTACTCCAAATGCCATAGTAGCTATATTAATGCTAAATTGCTTACCTTTTCCTCAACAATGTTAAATGAAATGGCAAATGAGGTGTTTGTTGATGAATGGACACCTCCCTGGGATAGTACTTAACTGGCTTAAAGGGACAACTGAATGCACAATTAATTCCCTCCTTTATTTTCTATGCATATAGGCAATATGTCAGCATAAGTTTTTTCAGTGTAGTATAAATGGAAAGACTCAGAACAAAAACATTAGGAATATATTTGAATCAAACTAAGCAGCATATATAAACCATGCAACTTTATTTACATCTTCCTAATGAATGAGCCTAGCTTCATGAGTGCATCTATAATCTGTTTCTCCTTCCACCCATGAAGTCCATCAATCAATTTCAACCAATATTCTTCAAACAAAGGCAGTAGGACTTTACTACTGGCTGAATCAACATAGAACTGTTTCATCTTTTTCTGCTAGTGACTAGCTTTCAAAGTTAAGGTTTGAAAATCTGATTGGTTTCATTATCATTTTTCTAGGGCTCCCAAATTTTGTCAACGAGCCTATGAAAAATACTTCATTTGCATAGGTAAGTTAGATTTAATGCATTAATATATTTAAAGTCAGCACTCTGAAAATCGGGTAAAGTTTTCAGCAGTTTTCAAGGCTTATGAAATAAATACTGTAGTCCTGAACCCACCAAGGAATTGGGGACCCTAGTAAACACCCCAGTCTCTGGAAGACTAACCCTTGGAGACGGGGTAGACTGGAATTAGAAGGAGCCGTACCGAAACCTCAGCTTGGCTCAAGGCAACACAGTCCTTGACCGAGGAAGAGAAGAGGGCCCGTCGCATAACACATTTTAATATATTATATATTTTACATTTTTATATCTTTTAATATTTTTAATATGGATATTCATATATATATTATATATATATAATTGACTTCAACCTTTTCTTTGGTAAGATATGTATTTGTATAAAATATAAGCACATAGACTATATAAACAGATATATAAATATGTAATTAAATATGTATTTCAGCATATTTTAGTATCCAACTGCATAATAAATACTGGATATAAATATTATATTCAGTGTGTGTGTGCGGGTGTGCGCTAATTTGCTTCAGGCTGATTCTTTGCAACCCCATGGACTCCATGGGATTCTCCAGGCAAGAATATTAGAGTGAGTTGCCATGCCCTCCTCCAGGGGATCTTCCCAATCCAGGGACTGAACCCACATCTCTTGGGTTTCCTGCACAGGCAGGCAGATTCTTTACCACTAGCGCCAGCTGGGGAGCCAGAGGAAAGGCTGAAATCAATGATTTGAGTATTCATACTGAAAAGCAGCAAAGAATACACACACACACACACACACAAACTTCAAAAGAAATTACAAGGAGAAAATTCCGTTACAAGATTTATAAAGAGATAGACATATATTACAAATCTCAAAAATAAAAAAAAGGACATTTCAACAATTCTATAGACATTTAAAAATATTTTAAAAGTTAGGATGTTGTGAACACCTTTGTGCCAATAAATCTGAAAATTCTGATGAAATAGAATCCTGGAAAAACCCGTTTTAAACCGACAAGGACATATAGCACATGGAACTCTGTTCAATGTTATTTGGTGGCCTGGGTGGGAGGGGAGTTTGGGGGAGAATGGACACATGTACGTCTATGGTTGAGTCCCTTTGCTGTTCACCTGAAGCTATCACAACATTGTTAATCAGCTATACCGAATGATGCTGAAGCTGAAACTCCAGTACTTTGGCCGCCTCATGTGAAGAGTTGACTCATTGGAAAAGACTCTGATGCTGGGAGGGATTGGGGGCAGGAGGAGAAGGGGACGACAGAGGATGAGATGGCTGGATGGCATCACTGACTCGATGGACGTGAGTTTGAGTGAACTCCGGGAGTTGGTGATGGACAGGGAGGCCTGGCGTGCTGTGATTCATGGGGTCGCAAAGAGTTGGACATGACTGAGCAACTGAACTGAACTGAACTGAATTGATACCCCACTAGAAGATAAAGAGTTTTTAAAAAAATTTTTAAGTTAACACAAGATGTAACAGCTAGTCTGAATAGTCCTGTATCTACAAATAAATTGAGTCTGCAATTAAATATTTTCTAAATGGAAATACCCAGGCTGAGACGTCTTTCTCAAAAAGTTCTTTCAAACTGTAAGAAAGAAATAAACTTATTCTTACACAATTTCTCCCAGATAATAGAAAAAGACGAGACATTACCCAATTTGTTCAATACCAGAAAAAAATTTGTCAAGAACTTTGCCAAAGGTCCCCAAGAACATCCTCATAAGAACATTCAATCTTATCAGTGACCAAAGGCAAAATCCCTTGACTTCCAGCTTTGCTCCTCACTGTTTTTTAAAATGACACAGAAGTGATGCTAAAGCAGATCAGGACACATAGCTATTTCTACTGTAAATATTGCTTTCTTAAAGATCTTCGATAGATAAAATCTCATACCCAAATAACTGGTTTATCCTTCTCAGAATAGAATGACTATTCTGAAGCATAAATAAATAAATATATAGTTACAGTTATAGGCCCAACACCATGCCTGGCAAAGTTGATGGTAGGTGAGACCACGCATTTCATGCACTTAGATCAGAAGCCCAGTGTTTTTCTTATGGTGGTTTCTCAACAAATTTTCACTAATTCATTTGTAAATAAAATACATACAGATGCTCTTTTTGACTGAAATGTGACAAAATCGATCCAAGTGTTTCTGCTTCCTTTTCACCATGTCTAGTAGCCTCACCCTAGTGTGACGGTCCTGTACTGTCCTTATATACAAGGCTCATGGTGAGAGAGGAGAGAAAATACAGATTATAAAAGTCCTGTGAAATCCTATAAGAGTCCTCACTACATCACGAAGTCCTTCTTGGCTTCCTCTTCTCTGGGAAATCCCTGCTGGCTACCATTTTGCGTGTGTACATGCTATGTCACTTCAGTCGTGTCTGAATTTTTGCGACCCTATGGACCATAGCCCGGCACGCTCCTCTGTCCATCAGGTTCTCCAGGCAAGAATACTGGAATGGGCTGTCCTGCCCTCCTCCAGGGGATCATCTCCACCCAGCAATAAAATCCACATCTCATGTCTCCTGCATTGGCAGGTGGGTTCTTCATGCCTAGCAGCACCTGGGAAGCCCATTCTTAGGGTTCCAGTTATCAAAAAAGATGAACCAGAGAATTCAGCAACAGAACAGATTCAGAAGCTAAGCTTTATTCATCAGAGAATTTCTCATTACACTATTGTGGTTGTCACAGACAGAAAAAGTTAAAGTTAAAAAAAAAAAATGGTCAAAAAAAGAAAAAGTTGGAGGGAAAAATTATTAAGCCCTCCTGTAGTGAAACAAATCATCATGGGAGCAAGATTTGTGTTTACAACTGGCAAAGAACCTCACCATCACAGGATCACCAACTAAAATGATTGTGGGGAAGCAGAAAACATCTAATAAATGAAGAGAAGTCAGGGACAAAAAGAAGCAAGGTAAGGCATGCTGGGGGCTTCCCTGATAGCTGAGCTGGTAAAGAATCCACCTGCACTGCAGGAGACCCCACTTCGATCCCTGGGTCAGGAAGATCCCCTGGAGAAGTGAAAGGCTACCCACTCCAGTATTCTGGCCTAGAGAATTCCACTGACAGTCCATGGGGCCGCAAAGAGTCAGACACGACTGAGCAACTTTCACTTTCACTTTGAAGGCATGCTAAAGCCACAGCTTGCACCAGTGTTGCCCAATTTTTCATTTTCATTGCAATAGTTCTTAATCAGTGGTGGACAGTAAACCAGCTAAAGGATGTATACACTTTTTAAAAATTTACTTTTAATTGGAGAATAATTGCTTTACAATATTATGTTGGCTTCACCCATACAACAACATGAATCAGCCATAAGTACACACATTTCTCCCTGGTCTTGAAGCTTCCCCCCAGCCCTCATCCCATCTCACCCCTCTAGGTTATCACAAGGTGCTGGGTTAAGCTCCCTGTGCTATACAACAACTTCCCATTAGCTATCTATTTTACATAATGTATGTGTCAATGCTGATCTCTCAATTGGGCCCACCTTCGCCTTCCCCCTCGCTGTGCCCAAAACTTCTTCTCTATGTCTGCATCTCTATTCCCACCCTGTAAATAAACACAAAGGCTCATTTTGATTCATACTTAAACTTCAAGAAACATACATCACTGTGAATCCTTTAATAAAAGTGACAGGTAAATGAAAATAAATGGCTTGAAGTTTGTAAAAGGAAAACAAGGCTTTTCACCTTTATTTCTAATGAGAGAATGGGAAGTTCTGTTCTCCCCTGAAGTTAAATAGAGTCTTGTGTTGCAGCAAGTGTTTGGCACCTTTCTCTGTGGTTCCAAAGCAGCCCAAATGTAATTTGAGTTAATTCATGAAATGCACTTTGTAAAAAGATATTTATTGCCTGCAAGATAAATAGTCAAAATATATCAGATTTATTGATATTCAGGGAAAACCGCATTATGGTTGTTTAGAGTGAACCTATGAACAAAATGAGTGTTCAGGGAAGTGGGAGCAGACTGCTGGTGTGCGCCTTAAGAAAAACAACAGCAGACAGAAAAAGAGCAGAAAGCAGGAAGCTGCATCCAGCAGTCGCTCTAGGGGGAGGTGGTCAGCGTCGATGGCGATATAGATCTGAACGCACGTGGTGCAGAAGCCTTTTTGATAAAACTGGGCATAAAAGAAAAAGGACATGCAATATCAGGGGGTTTGCTTTAATTCAGTTCCCTTGTTTATTAGAAAGAGGCAGAAAAATAATGTCTGAAGGGTTTATGAGTAATGAGCTCTTGAGCATGCTTTGCTAGCCTTGTAGAATAGAGGAAGAAATCCTATCCAGTTTCCATAGAAGATGGGGACAAAGGGACCATCTTGGACAGAAGGGAAAGTCGTCATAACACAGGTCCTACTGAATTATCAACCTGAAGGAAAGGATGACAATTTTGGTGTGAAACATGGGTATGTGTATGTGGCACAGGACAACCAAAGCTTTCTTCTCAAGACTATGAGGCCTTTCTAAATCATGGCAGTTGAAGTAGGTCATCAGAAAGGATATCAAGATAGCAAAAGGTGATGGTGTAAATCTGTAACTTCAAAAATTATAAAGAAATAAATTGCATATATTCATACAAAACAACTTTTAAAAATCACTTGATAAGTCTAGCATCACAAAGTGAAATAGTTATTCTTTCCTTCCACATTAAACAAAATAGACCAATCAAAGTAATTAATGCTCAGTTGTGTCCAACTCTTTGCGACCCCATGGACTGCAGCCCACCAGACTCCTCTGTCCATGGAATTCTTCAGGCAAGAATACTGGAGTGGGAAGCCATTCCCTTCTCCAGGGGATCTTCCTAACCCAGCAACTGACCCCTCAGCCCCTGCATTGCAGGCAGATTCTTTACCATCTGAGCCACCAGGGAAGCCCAAAGTGATTAATAGGTAAGTCTTTAGGTTCCAAAGGAAATACTATCCAACATCTAAACCACAAATGATAGTAAATGCTTCATTTCCTGTTTTCAATTGTTGATTCAATTCTTCATGACTGATTTCATTAGCTGCACTAACATGTTTTTTGAAATATCTGATCCCTTCCTCTTACTACCTCTGCCATTTTATAAATGCTTATCTACTTTCTACCAGTCCATCCTAAAGGAAAATAGTCCTGAATATTCATTGGAAGGACTGATGCTGAAGCTGAAACTCCAATACTTTGGCCACCCTATACGAAGAACTGACTCATTGGGAAAGACTCTGATGCTGGGAAAGATTGAACGTGGGAGGAGAAGGGGACGACAGAGGATAATCTAGTTGGATGGCATCATTGACTCAGTGGACATGAGTCTGAGCAAGCTCCAGGAGTTGGTGACGGACAAGGAAGCCTGGTGTGCTGCAGTTCATGGGGTTGCAAACGGTTGGACACGACTGAGCAACTGAACTGAACAGATCTACTTTCTGCACTGGAAGCAGAAACCTTAAGAACTTATTCCCAAGTTGAACACATATATTTTATGTCAGAACCAAACCTTTCTCAACAGAGATTCACAGAATGTCAGGGCTGATCCAGTCTTGGAGGTATCTGATATCTACTGCTTCATCTAACCAGCATGGGGGGCTGAGGCAGTGAGAATTCAAGAGGTTAAGTTAGATTCCTGCTGTGGGAGACTCTCCATCATGGGTTTCTTGAGATCCTACACATCTTTCTGGGTCTGCTGAGAATGCAAAACTCTGCCCACTCTACTGGGGCTGTCACAGGACCACAGTTGCTGTGGTAGCCTTGAAGGATGAGGATGAGGGAGCAGCCTGCTTTAGGACAAAGAGCAGGATTGCTTTCTGTTTGCTGCAAGTTCCCCAAGCCCAGAGTCCCTTTCTTGTGATATGACCCACCACATGGCTGGCATACATATAGGCTTCCTGCATCACCCCTTGAGACTCGGGGGTTAGGGAGAGCTGGTGAGAATATACTCATGTTCACACCGTCTGCTGTGTTGCAAGAGTCCTTTGTCTCTGACCCATGAGTCTACATCTTCCATGAGCATCCATGAAATGACAGCTTCTAAGCAGGACAAAGCCAGATCCCAGAACTGACACCTGGCAGCGAGAGAGAGAAGAAAGAATAGAATCATCATCTTCTGACTTCTGTTTCTCTCTTTTTTACCCTTCGAGATAATGCTCAATGTTGGATTCATGAGAAAACAGAGTTTTTTGTATTTGAGGGTGATGAAATAAATAGCTAAACAGGGTTGTTGCCTAGATAGTTTTATAAAGAATTAAGGGGAACACCTCAATTGGGAAGATGTCATTCTATTGGGAAGGCTCCACAGTGGCTTAGTTTCCTCTCCCTACCCCAGACCATCTCACACACAAAGAAATATAAATATATAAAAAAAATTATATATATTTTAGAAATTTAAATATATTAAATAATATATTTTTCACTCTTTTTTTAATTTAAATTTACTCTTAAAAGTTCTATAACATTCACTTCCCGATCTGCTTTCTCTGTTTCTGTAACATTTATAATGTCTGTCCTTTCATACATGAACATTTTTAATATTATTGTTTCCTTTTAGATGTCTCCATTACCCGTGGTCCCAAGAGTATGGATTTTCCTGATGGTTGCATTTGTTTTTTAGTTTGGGGTTTTAGTTTCAGAGTCTTAGTTGCTTGACCACATTACAGAAGCCCCTCACTTGCACTCACGGTGGATTTGAAGCTCCAGTTTCTTCCAGGGGACTCTGTTTCCATCGATGACTAAATGTGGGCATATGGCTTCCTAGAGATGTCCTTAGACATTAGATTGGGTGTTTGATCCCAGTTAAAAGATAAAACAGCCCTTTCTAGTTCCATAGAGTGGCTTAGATCCTGACCTTGGTATTGAAATCCAAACACCTAAGAAAAACATCCAGCTTGATACTCTTGAAACACCCTCCCCAAACTATGACCTATTTTTCTGACTCTGAATTTCTTCCTCACTTCTGACAACTCAAGATTTCCCTTTCATATTTTTAAGTCAGGCAACTTTTTTTTTTTAAGCCAAACCCCATTTTACCAGAATCCCTGAATATCAAAGAGTAAAGGGATATTCTCACAAGTCAGCTTTGTCTCCCATAAGGCACCAAAAGAGTGGTCTTTAACAATGTGATTATCACTTGTAAAACTTAGTCCTTGCAACAAAGTCTGAACATATTGTAATGGCAAAATGGCAGTGGGAAACACGTCACTGGCTCTATTCAATAGGCAGATGACTGCTAACAGAATTTCACAAATTGTATTATGTTATTATCAGCTAGAACCAATGGCTACTCCTCAAAAGATATAAAAGTCCTACTTATTAAAAAAAGATACTCAGAGGATAGCACATAATAGTATAACTTTAACAGCACATTAAGTGTTTGATGACCTACGGAGTTGGTGTCTGTGTATGTGAGAAAGAGGGAGATTTTTCTTTTGTTTTGTTTTGATTTTTGTTTTTAAGGTTTATTTTTTGAAGCAATACCCTTTTTCCTGGATGATTTTTTCCATAGTCAGCTTTGGTTCACTGAGACTTTTTTCATTAAAACAAGTAATAGTTTTCCTCTTTGTTTTTTTTCTCTTAGACCAAGACTGAAATTGGATTGCAGATCAAAGACCATGGCAAAAAATTCCTGACATTGGAAACTGTCTTCCCAGGCATCCATGTGCCTCATCCCCTTCTACACATTCCATATAAAGAGATCGTTTCATTTTCCACCTGGCAACGCTTAAATCGTTTTATTTTTCTTCATTAAAACCACCACGCCTCTTCATTTAACTCATGTTTTAGTATCTTGATTCAACAGGATCATAAAAACTTTTATTTTTGTTGCCGCTGCTTCTTTTTGCCCCAGGGAGACGTAAAAGAGAAACAAGTTAAAGAATATACAGTCAGCCCTTCTTTAAAAATATATAACTAGATTTCTAAAGGAATGAAAAAATATAGTACTAGCGGGAAAACACTGCAGTCAAATCTATATTTAACTTGAAATAACATAACTTTCGTGGGTGTGTTTGACATTCTCTCATACCTGCTACAACCCCTGTGAGTCCTCAGTAAATATTAATTATGGATAATTGACAATTCTTTTCTTCTAATGGAAGCTGCAGAACCGATTCTCAAGTTTTCACTTCGTGCTGCTACAGCGAAGTGCAGCCTTCAACAAAGGTCTGCGTTCTCTGTGCCTTGGAATGTAAACATGATCATCCTGTAAGAGATGAGTGTGCGTCTTTCTGGATCCTCAAAAAGAAATCAAGTTTCTACAGAGAATCCTCACCTAAAGCAAACAAACAAGTCAGCCTCATCTTTTGTCTTTCTATTTTTTAAAGAAAAAGAATTAAGCCTGATTCCGACCAACCATTCTACGTTCCAAATATACTTTCCAATTTACAAGTTTCTCTGATGTGAATGCCTTTTATTGACCATCCTGTAAATGGCTTAAATAGTTACAATCTCCTAATTAGGAGAATTTAATGGCAGTGACACATGCCACCAGAGCCCTTAACTGTGTTTCCTGTCAATTCTGATCAATCTGTTGTGTTTGCTGTAAATCTAACTGCTTAGTGATCAGTGAATAACATGAACTCATTGCCTCAGCTCACTTTAGGAATTTATTTTGCAATGGGCATGGATGCATGTTTTAAACTAGACGCAAACCCAAACCTATGTGTGTATATATTAGGTTGGCCACCCAAATAACTGTTTTGGCCAACCTGATATATACAGACAAACATTTATATATACTTTATGAATAATATATATACCACATATTATATGTGATGCTATATATAAGTACTTTCATAATCTTTCCAAATAAATTACATGTACCTTTAGAATAGAGATGACTATAGAATCCATCTCCACTATGATTGTTTTTGGTAAATAAAGAGTTTCAGAGAAGCTTAATTATTATTTTTTTTAAAAAGATTTAATTTATTGACAAGTTTCTAGAAACATAGCCATTTTCTCAAGCAAAGTTCACCTTTGTTCGCTCTCTTCATCACCAACTGCACGCCAACCTACAGCTTCTCCATGTTTCTACTACATGTTTCAACAAGTATGTAATGTTAGACATGCTGCTTGCTTTTTATGTGGGTTGATCATTTCAAATGGAATTTGTGTTTATAATCCAGAACTTTTGGTAAGAATTAAGGTCATTCCACCTAGCCTGTCAATTGTACTTATTCAAATATGTGTCCAAATCAGACGCTTTTAATAAGTAATATGAAGGAGTATCCTAGCCCAGAAGGTCAGGTGGGAATAAGTAAGAAGGAGCATTGTCCTTTGTCTGGTCTTGGATAGGAATTAAGAAGAGTTTGCTCATCTGCCATCTATGAAAATTCCCCATTCACCCGGCCTTTCCCTCCAGCAGTTCATCACTCCAGTTCACAAGAAAGGGCCATCTGATGAACTTTACTCCCCAAAATAACATGAGCAAGAATTGCTAACACCTGCAAAGAGCCCACTGCATGCCAGGCACTGTTCTAAACACTTGACACCTTTCATCTCCTTTAATCCTCATCCCAGTCTTGGGAAACGAGGATCATTTTGTTTGAAGATTTAGAGATGAGGAAACGGAGGCACAATGATGCTAAAGTAACTGGTTGAAGATTACACAGCTTGGTAATGGCAATGTCCATTTAGAAAAACATTCCATTTGTACTTTTCACTTCTAGTAAATACGCCATCGAAGGAGGGTACCGTTAACAGCATTTCATGTATCACATGCCCAAACTCAGGATGAAATGTAAGTATCAGTATATTAAGACAGTCTGGACTGAGAACAGTGATGATCCAGGAGTCAGCTGACCCTGATGTCAGCACGACTTCCAGCCTCAACTTTAACCAGCATTTAACCTTGAATGAGTCACTTAACTCTGGAGCCCAAATTCCCTATCGGGCAAAGGAAAGATTAGATGTTCTCTAAGGGTTCTTTTCAACCTCAAAATTTATGTCCCTATGATTAATGGCTGAATGAAATGTCACACTGATCTAATAACTTGTGTGTGTGTTGATCAAGTTCCCAGAGTTCTCCAGCAGCAGAGCTGGGTGTGAGACCCCGTTCACCTGTGCAGAGCCCAGTATGCTAGGCGCTGTGTACTGAAATGCATTGTAACCTGAAATTCAATGATGTTGAGCCCCAGTAAAATTCCTACAGCCCTGTGGCATTTATATCTGTTTAAAAATCAAAAAACCCTTAAAACTCAGGACACTTTCTGTCATAATTAGGTGTACTGCCTAAAACCAAAAATTAAAGATCCATAAACTATATCATATAGTATTCATTTATTATTCAGTTTTGCTTGTTCATACTATAAAATCTTATTTGAGTCTTAAAAAATATTTCTCTGTAAAGAGGTTGATAATGAATCATTTTGAGGTTATATACACTCTGATCCCTTTTTCGTAAAATATAATTCTAACTGAAATGCAACAATAGCTAGGAAGATTTGATCCCAGTGGAAGATGTTTGCTTGAGTTCTGATGACACCTGAGTAGAAGTAAAGGCATTCTGATCTACTGTATTCTACAGAGTAGACTTCCAACAGAATTCCTGAAATAGGAGATTTCTCATCTTCATTGTAGTAGAAATGTATTCATCACATCTCACCTTGTTCTTAAAACATACTTAAAATGGAATATTCTGACACAAATATTGGGGGGGGGAAAGGGAAATGATAAGACAGGCTCCCTTTCCTGGGGTTGCATCCCTGCAGCCTCGCTGAGCACACTGCTGGCATCTCACTCACAGAGCAAGAGCGGGAGGCTTGTAGGAGGCTTTCCCCAGAGGTGGACCCTTGTCTGTATGTATCATTTACAGCCTTGCCATGTGGCTTCAGATGAAAATGGAACTGAGTTGGGGAACATCATTAATTGAATCCACTCAAGCCCTTTGACAAAAAAACATGCAAGTGAAACATGCAAGTGAAAACTACTCAGGTTTTTGAAGCTCCAGTTCTTACATTCGTCCACTTAAGACATCAGTCCCCAACCTTCTAGGTACTAGGGACCAGGGAAGGCCAAGAAAGATTCCACGGGCAAAGCTACCTTTATGTTGAGTCTTAAAATGAGTAAGATCTGCTCATTCTGGTCTGTCTTCAGCCCAAGGGAACACAAAGGAGAACGTGGATGTGAGTTACCGCGGATTGGCAAGAGTGGGGACCGTGGGGGCAAAGCGGGGATAAGGGAGGCTGGAAAGATTGTCTGAGGACAAGTTGAGAAGAGCTTTGAATGTCTCGCTAAAGGGTGGGACTCTGTGTAGTAGGGAGAGCTGAAGATGAGAGCAGGATGAAAAGTGACGAATCACACTCCTTTCGTACATTCTACGAACTCAACACACACTAGAGTCTACACTTGGCACTCAATGAGTGATTGTCAAACAGACTAGAGTCTACACTCGGCGCTCAATGAGTGATTGTCAAACAGACTAGAGTCTACACTCGGCGCTCAATGAGTGATTGTCAAACAGACTAGAGTCTACACTCGGCGCTCAATGAGTGATTGTCAAACAGACTAGAGTCTACACTCGGCGCTCAATGAGTGATTGTCAAACAGACTAGACTCTACACTCGGCGCTCAATGAGTGATTGTCAAACACACTAGACTCTACACTCGGCGCTCAATGAGTGATTGTCAAACACACTAGAGTCTACACTCGGTGCTCAATGAGTGATTGTCAAACAGAGAGTCTACACCCGGTCAATGAGTGATTGTCAAACAGACTAGAGTCTCAGTGAGTGATTGTCAAACACACTAGAGTCTACACTCGGCGCTCAGTGAGTGATTGTCAAACACACTAGAGTCTACACCCGGCGCTCAATGAGTGATTGTCAAACACACTAGAGTCTACACCCGGCGCTCAATGAGTGATTGTCAAACATACTAGAGTCTACACCTGGCGCTCAGTGAGTGATTGTCAAACAGACTAGAGTCTACACTCGGCACTCAATGAGTGATTGTCAAACAGACTAGAGTCTACACTCGGCGCTCAATGAGTGATTGTCAAACTGCCTTGAGGACTGTACTGTTGGCTCATCAGGAAACAGATGTGTTAACGTTCATGGCATTAAAAATAATTAATTAGTGTTATTTATTTAGTACCTCACTCTCAAGTCCCAGGCACTTTGAATACGTTGTCTATGATCTCCATTCCACACAACAGTCTGATAAGACTATTATTTTTGCCTACAATTTACACATGAAGACATTGAATTCATGGTGGTTTGTGGCCTCCTAAGGGCAAATGGCTCATAAGCAGCAAAGCCTAGATTTGAAGGCTAGTTTCTAATACCCGTGCTTTAGCCACGCTGCTGTGTGGATTTCCAGGTGCACTGACAGATCTGGGTAAACCACTCCACACGCGTGCCTCCCCTCTGACTGCAATCCACACTTCCTCCCCTGACTGTGGCGTGAGCAAGGCAAGTGCAAAACGGCAGCTTGGGCTGGGAATGAAACGTGAGATGGAGAACCCCGCGAAGGCAACTGACCCCTGTGGGGATGAGAACTATACATTGGTTTTCCAAATAGTGAAAAAGGCAAGTGAAAACTGACATTGTGAGACAGAATATGAACTCGGAGTGAATGGAGGAAAGCAAGGAAGAGAAAAGGGCTGTTGGTGGCGAGTGATGGTGATGACCGAGCACCAGGCAACTCAAACCTATCGCAGCAGCAAACCAGTGCTCCTCCGGATTTGCAAAAGAGAGGTGTGTGCCTGAGTGACTATTTACCACCACAGAGGAATTAGGGATTTGGAAACAGAAAGAAACTGATTTGAATTTAAAAGGAAACAAAGACATGTGGGAAGCTCAGAAATTTCCCAGAGAAACCATGAGAGACCCTAGGCTCCTAAATTACTCCTGATTCCAAACTATACACAGCTTAGCCTGTGTGTTTGTTTAAACCCACGGACTGTGGCTTCTTCAAGAGTAGGTAGGAAGGGAACTCTTTCAGCTTCTATCTAGTGATGTTTTCGGTCTCACAATGGACAAAAAAAGAGGTTTGGAATAAATCACTGGCATATTTGGGGAAGTGAGAGGATATGAGAAAGTAATAAAAACGTTCAGGCAAGAAGAAGCCTTTTTATCTAGATACCTATCTGTTCCTTTTAATTTTTTCCTCCCGAGAATGATCAGCCAGGAAGAACAGGAGAACAAACCAGAAATAAAGAAGCAAACAAGACTCTCTAAAAGTGGTGAAAGCAGAAAACCTTAGGAAATTGTCAAGCCTCAATCACAGCTGCAATGTTAAAAAAAAAAAAAAATATTACCTTTCTTCATTTTTTTAAACAATGAGTTTACTAAAAATGTAAAAAAAAAAAAAACAAAACCCCCAAAACAAAGCTTGTGAAATGTGAATTGTTTTGATATCCCATTACTTCTTGAAAAGACATTATTTGTGTGAGATTTTACTTGGGTAGAGGCACATTATTTCATTCTTTAAAAAAAAAAAAACATATCATACAATATATTCCATTCACAAGGAGAGGCTTTCCTGCTTTTCAGAAATATTATCAATATAGAAACATATGTTACAGCTTGCAGGAAGATTAAAAGTCATCGAGGTCCAGTTTTAAATTTTCACTGATGAAAAAACTAGCCCAGGGAGGTAGTGATTTATATCCTATCATGCTGGCCATTTGGTGCAGGAAAGCTGTCCAGACCCATGTGAACTGAATCCACACCCACTGCTCTACCCATTATGCCTTTTGAACTTCAGAGAAACTGTACTCATGAAAGAATGCTTGATAGGGAGTACACCTATTACCAACTACTTTTTAAATAGAAAGCTAGGGACTTCCCTGGCAGTCCAGTGGTTAAGACTTTGTCTTCCAAAGCAGAGGATGAAGGTCAATCCCTGGTCAGGGAACTAAGCTCCCAGGGGCCTCATAGCCAAACAAACAAAACATGAAACAGAAGCAATATTGTATCAAATTCAGTAAAGACCTTAAAAAATGGTCCATATCAAAGATAAATAGATAGAAAGCTAAAAGCCTGACCTCCAAATATTCATATGTTATCTATAGAAAAAAGCAGATTATTTGTAGAAACCAATGAGTGAAGATTATATTCAAAGAAATACTATTTAGGAAATATATATGTTAAAAGATTGATAATTTTCTGATCTTTCTGCCTAGGATATTTTTTTTTTTTTTTATGAATCTCCCTATACCCCTTTAATACAATCACATGGTCATAACCCCACTACTCCAGTGACCTAAGAATTTAGAGTTTTTGATTTTGAACATAAAACAAATGCATTCAATTAGAAGTCTCATTCAATAGTTTTTTAGTACTAAAAAGTCAAAGGTTGGTTGATTTTTTTTTCTCCTCTCTATAACTTGAGTAAAGTTCAAAAGGGAATAAATTTAAGAATTCACAATGTTCTTACATAAAAACCAAATTTCCAAGTCAAAAGAAAAGGTATCTGAAATCTTGCAACAGATTTACCCAAAGCAATGAAGAAAGTGGGGACCTTTACTAAGTCAGACAGCCTTCAAGGTTAAACCATGTGGCCAGTCCACCTCTCTGGCTCTCGGTCTATTGAGCCTCTCCGCCAGAAGAAAACAACCCTGAGTGTCTGAGCTTTAGTGAGCCTGACAGGGAACCTCAAATTCCACATTTAACAGTGGGTGTGAAGAGCAGAAGAAATGGTGCCTAGCCAGGGTCACCGTCTTTGAGGCACCCACCTCAGAGATTTGATAGCATCCTTTTTTAAATTTTATTTATTTTGGCCGTGCTGGGTCTTCATTGCAGCAAGGGCTTTTCTCTGGTTGTGGTGAGTGGGGGCTCATCTCTAGTTGGGGTGCTCGGGCTTCTCATCACGGTGACTTATCCTGTTGCGGAGCACAAGCTCTAGGGCATGAGGACTTCAGTAGCTGCAGGATGTGGGCTCAGCAGTTGTGGCTCCCAGCCCTAGAGCATCAGGCTCAGTAGCTGTGACATGCAGGCTTAGTGGCTCCAAGGCATTTGGGATCTTCCCGGACCAGGGATTGAACCTGTGTCTCCTACATTAGCAGGCGTATTCTTTCCCACTGAGTGACCAGGGAAGCCTACCGTCCATTATTTTAGTTTCCATTTCCTCCAGCCAGGAATAGGAGCAGGTTAGCAGTGGCCTCGGAAATAAGATCTCAAATGAGAAAACAAGAAACAGGAAGAAAGGTCCCATCCAAACGCGATTTCATAACCTCTAGTCCATACATCTCAGAAAAATGCAGCCCTTTTTCTTCACAGCCTCCTGCAGGAGAAGCTCCAGCTACAGATGTATAGCCATCTCCTTTCTGATACCCTAAGCCAGGAGAATCCACTCTGCAGTTTAATGGTTTGCTAAACTATCAGGGCTTCCTCGGTGGGTCAACAGTAAAGAATTCACCTGTAATGCAGAAATCACAGGAGACGTAGGTTCAATCCCTACATCAGGAAGAGCCCCTGGAGGAGGAAATGACAACCCACTCCAGTATTCTTGCCTGGAGAATCCCATGGACAGAGGACTCTGGCAGGCTACAGTCCATAGGGTTGCAAGAGTCAGATACGACTGAAGTGACTTAGCATGCAAACTATCAGTTGCCTGCGATGCTTTATTAAGATTTTTTCCCCCAGCAATTTCATAATTAGTCCACAGAGTGATATGAATATCAGCAAGCAGAGTTCGTGACCTGATGTCTGTTCCTCCTTGTGAGTCACGAAGAGTTCAGGTAACACAGCACCTGACAAATGGTAAACATTCTCAGGAAACATCTAAGTACCAGCCAGCCATTCAGCATGTAAGCAATCTGTTTGTTTTGAATTAAAGAAAAACTTCCCTTGAGTCATTCCTCATAAACAGAATAGCAGACTTTAAAGGAAACTATGAATAATTTGCTTAGACTTGGAAAGGACATTGAGAAAAGGCCAAAGAGATCTTTTGTTTCTTTAATTGATGTTCCAAGCTGATTTGAAACAGGCCAACTGCTTTCATGCATGCATGTTAATAGACCAGCACTCTACGCTTGCAAATCAAAATAATCCAACTGGTCTACCAACCTCCTAATAGACTCATAAATCTTAGATATCATATAGCTCAACCTGTCATTCAAAGAAAAAAAAATCTATAGGATCAGTGGCCCTCAAACTTTTGTGTGACTATTATGAATAAACAGAAGCTTATTTCATCCCAAATTAACTTGTTCTATTGTTGGTTAAATCAAATTGTCAGAAAGTTCAGAAAATCTTCATATATTCTATTCTAGTACCCACACCTTGACCCCAAGTAAGCTTTCTGAAAACGGTTCTCCAAAATCTGTCTACATCTTCCACATGATAGGTTTTCATATATTTGAAGCCAAATCTCACTTTCTAAGTAAATCTGTTCTCAAAAAAATGTGTCATTTTAGACCACATTTAATGATATTATGCAGAACTCTCGGTATCACATTACTCTTTTTTTGTCCAGCAATAATTTGTAAAATATTGCACCAAAAATGTAACATAATTCTCTAAAGTGTGTGCTTTAATACTTTAATCCATGTAAAAGCATTTAAAAGAATGTCTGATACTTTATAAGCACTCAATAAATGTTTGCTCTCTATTTGTTCCACCAGTTTAAAGTAGGCACTGCTTTAGAAATTGGGAATAGAGTAATAAACATAATAGATAAAACCCTTGCCCCCTGAAACTCATTCTGGTTTATTATTTGACTTGCTGGAACATTGGTTCAAACAAACCCAGTGTTGTTTCAGATGTAGTTTAAATGTACAGGGTCAGAAATCAGAAGACCGGGATCTATTTGGATATTTTTTTAGACAGGTGATCATTTATCAACTCGAGATCACTTTCATTTCCTACTTCTTAGAGTTGCTGAAAGATAAGGTAAAACCTCTTCTGCTTGTAAATATCTAGAATAATTTGTAAGGTCCTCTACTACCTGGCTCCAGTCACTTTTCGTCAGTTTTATCTTTTTATTTCCTAATTTCTACCTAAGTTTCCAATATTCTTTGTGCTTGCATACCTCCTTACCCCTCTCCTAAAGTACACTTCCGCAATCTCCCTTCCTGGATAGCTCTTCATTTTTTTTCAATGCAGCTCAAAACATTTATTAGCTTCAAAGCCTTCTTTGAACCATCTGAATTTCCCCACAGATAATTTGTAGCTCCCTTCTCTGTGTCTATAATATTTTACTTATACTTCAAATGATAATACTGGTTCTTCTCAGATCATAATTATTTCTTCACTTATCTGTCTATAGTAGTGAACTGAAGTTTCTTGGAGGCAAAAATGATGTCTTATTCATTGTTTTTTTTTTTAATTTTATTTTATTTTTAAACTTTACATAATTGTATTAGTTTTGCCAAATATCAAAATGAATCCATCACAGGTATACATGTGCTCCCCATCCTGAACCCTCCTCCCTCCTCCCTCCCCATACCATCCCTCTGGGTCGTCCCAGTGCACTAGCCCCAAGCATCCAGTATCATGCATTGAACCTGGACTGGCATTGTTTTAAATCTGGAATTTGGAAAATGAAGACTCACTGGAAGTACACAATAATATTCATGAATTATAGTGAAAACACTTTGAATTAAAAATTAATAATATAGGGATAAGATGTTATCTATGATATAAAGTATTATTATTTAAACAAATACTATTTCTTTTAAAAAAAATGTATTGGAGTATAGTTGCTTCACAGTGTTGTGTGATTTTCTGCTGTGCAGCAAAGAACACATATTATTTCTTGAGTCTACCATTTGATTCTATGTGTCCAACAAAGTTGATTTTAAGTGCATACATTTAATTGACAGCATTAATTTAGAAACCAAAACAGGCATTGGTAAAAAAAAAATGAGATCAATTTTTATTTGTATATTAGCCATAGTATACTCCTATTCCTATCTTAATTTAAATAGTTTCCATTTTAAAAAGTATTTAATATAATTCAAAGATAGACTCTAAAGTGTTTTAGAAATATTTACGATATTAAATATTTAATGTATTAAATTTAAATATTTAAGAATATATTAAAATTTAAAAATAAATTCAAACATTACCTATGTACTGTTTATGAGATCTGAGAAAATCCAAAAATATTTTAAATAACAATAATTAGAATTAAAGTGAATAGTAGGAAACATAGTCTATAGATGCCAAGATTCTTTTAACAGGTTAAATTAAATATCACTCATCAGATAAAAGCATTTAAAAAACATTTTCAGATAGATTTCTATTGACAATATTCTTTATTGCAATAAATACTCAAACTGAGCAGAAACATGATCAGAAACTTCAACATTCGGAAATCTGTATCAATTTAGACTTTCAGTTCTTTTTATTATTAATAGTAAGGACAACACAGAAAAATCATGAGTAATTGGAAGTCTTGAAGTGTAAAGGTACTCCCTGAAAGAATACAGCCTAATAACCCCAACATGTGACTGACTGTAGTTGAGAAGGAAAAGAGGAGAAAATATTCAGGTGAATTTGATGTAGATTGTGGCTGCCATTTTTACCAACTGAAGTCATCATTTATTATCAATGTGACACTGGATTTCTTTGCCCCAAAGAATCTAGAGCTCAGTAATGCCCTGAGCTCCTGGCAAGGCCTTTCAGTAACGCACATCTTGGTCCTATAGTTAAATTACACGTTGATTATCCACTTTCTTTTGACAACATGGGGAGATTTCTCCTCTGATTTTTGTCTCCAGCTTAGGTTCATCTTGGCCAAATATTCGTATGGTTTTATTTCCTCTGGTAGATTCGAGCTTGCATCCTTTCCCTCTCATTTCCTACTGGTGAAGGGGACTCTCCAAGCCAGGTGGTAAGATCACAGTTTCTCTGGGCTCTTGTCCCAGGGTTTTCTCAAGGCAGATGACCAGTTCTATGCTTTCCCTATGGCAGATGCGATATTGTGGTTTATGAGAAATATATACTGGGTCTTCATCCAATTTGATCTTTGCAAAACAATTCTGTTTTTTAGAAGAAATCAGAAATTCTGTGCAAAAAAAAAAAACTTACCTATGGGTTCGTTTTTGAAGGAGATCAGGATAAGCCAAAGGAGAAAGGCAGAATGCTGAGTCACGTTCTTTTATACCCTTTGTAATAAACGGGTCATCCGGGGAGCAAACAGGTTTCCTGAGTTCTGAAAGACACTCTAGTGAACTAATCTAACCTAAGGACGCAGTTGCAGGAACCTCTGGGCTGTGGCTGGTCAGTTAGAAGCACAGGTGATAACCTGAACTCGCAGCCGGTGTCTGCACACAAAAGAGGAAGGTGAGAGGCGTGGCAATGTCCAGTCTGTAGCCCGTTGGTCAGAAGCACAGCTGATGCCAGAACTTTCCATGGCACCTCCAGGCAGAGAGGGTCAGAACAGAGTTGCTTGCAAATAAGTTCTCCTGCACCACTTTTCCAGATTGTACACACATGTGTTAATATGCGATATTTGGTTTTCTCTTCCTAACGTCACTCTGTATGGCAGTCTCTAGGTTCATCCACATCTCTAAAAATGGCACAGTTTTGTTCCTTTTTTATGACTGAGTAATCTGGGAAGGAAATCCATGGAAGAGAGGCTATGTGTATGCTGCTGCTGCTGCTGCTAAGTCACGTCAGTTGTGTCCAACTCTGTGCGACCCCATAGACAGAAGCCCATCAGGCTCGCCTGTCCCTAGGATTCTCCAGGCAAGATCACTGGAGTGGGTTGCCATTTACATGTGGCTGATTCACTCTACTCTACAGCAGAGACTAACACAGCACTGTAAAGCAACTATACCCCAATAAGTAAATAAAAGAACAGAGTTGCTGGCTGGTTGAGGGAAACCCCCACTGCAATGCTTTAAGGCAGACACAATAGCAGTAAGTTACAAGCAGGGACTGTGACACAAGGCCCCTACACATGAATTTACTATGTGGAACTGCTTTGCTTCAAGGCCTTATAACAAAATAACTCCCCCCCGCACGACCCCCTACCCCTGCCAGGGAAGCTATTAACAAAGTAGCATTTTCAAAGCCAGAGAAGGTAGATTTATTTTAGGAAGCTGCTGCTGCTACTGCTGCTAAGTCGCTTCAGTCGTGTCGGACTCTGTGCGACCCCATAGACGGCAGCCCACCAGGCTCCCCCGTCCCTGGGATTCTCCAGGCAAGAACACTGGAGTGGGTTGCCATTTCCTTCTCCAATGCATGAAAGTGAAAAGTGAAAGTGAAGTTGCTCAGTCGTGTCCGACTCTTAGTGACCCCATGGATTGCAGCCTACCAGGCTCCTCCGTCCATGGGATTTTCCAGGCAAGAGTACTGGAGTGGGGCGCCATTGCCTTGAGAAGAGCCTAAACACATTGAGGATAAAATAGAAATGTTATACTTGTGCAACCAGGGCAACTGGGACTCAAGTTTTCCTTACACAGGCTGCTTTAGAAGCCTAAACACCAATAGCGGTATAAAGTAGGTTTACATCAGGGTGTTGATTAACTTTGGGGTCAACCTGACTGGGCCATGGCGTACCCAGGTATTTGGTCAAAGGCTATTCTGGCAGGTCAGCAAGGGTGTTTCTGGGTGAAATTAATATTTACTCAGGTAGCATCACTACGAACAAAGCTAGTGGAGGTGATGGAATTCCAGTTGAGCTATTTCAAATCCTGAAAGATGATGCTGTGAAAGTGCTGCACGCAATATGTCAGAAAATTAGGAAAACTCAGCAGTGGCCACAGGACTGGAAAAGGTCAGTTTTCATTCCAATCCTAAAGAAAGGCAATGCCAAAGAATGCTCAAACTACCCCACAATTGCACTCATCCCACACACTAGTAAAGTAATGCTTAAAATTCTCCAAGCCAGGCTTCAGCAATACGTGAACCGTGAACTTCCAGATGTTCAAACTGGTTTTACAAAAGGCAGAGGAACCAGAGATCAAATTGCCAACATCTCCTGGATCATGGAAAAAGCAAGAGAGTTCCAGAAAAACATCTATTTCTGCTTTATTGACTATGCCAAAGCCTTTGACTGTGTGGATCACAATAAACTGTGGAAAATTCTGAAAGAGATGGGAATACCAGACCTCCTGATCTGCCTCTTGAGAAATTTGTATGCAGGTCAGGAAGCAACAGTTAGAACTGGACATGGAACAACAGACTGGTTCCAAATAGGAAAAGGAGTACATCAAGGCTGTATATTGTCACCCTGTTTATTTAACTTATATGCAGAGTACATCATGAGAAATGCTGGACTGGAAGAAGCACAAGCTGGAATCAAGATTGCCGGGAGAAATATCAATAACCTCAGATATGCAGATGACACCACCCTTATGGCAGAAAGTGAAGAGGAACTAAAAAGCCTCTTGATGAAAGTGAAAGCGGAGAGTGAAAAAGTGGGCTTAAGGCTCAACATTCAGAAAACGAAGATCATGGCATCCAGTCTCATCACTTCATGGGAAATAGGTGGGGAAACAGTGGAAACTGTGTCAGACTTAGTTTTCTGGGCTCCAAAATCACTGCAGATGGTGACTACAGCCATGAAATTAAAAGACGCTTACTCCTTGGAAGGAAAGTTATGACCAACCTAGATAGCATATTCAAAAGCAGAGACATTACTTTGCCAACAAAGGTTCATCTAGTCAAGGCTATAGTTTTTCCTGTGGTCATGTATGGATGTGAGAGTTGGACTGTGAAGAAGGCTGAGGGCCGAAGAATTGATGCTTTTGAACTGTGGTGTTGGAGAAGAATCTTGAGAGTCTCTTGGACTGCAAGGAGATCCAACCAGTCCATTGTGAAGGAGATCAGCCCTGGGATTTCTTTGGAAGGAATGATGCTAAAGCTGAAACTCCAGTACTTTGGCCACCTCATGTGAAGAGTTGACTCATTGGAAAAGACTCTGATGCTGGGAGGGATTGAGGGCAGGAGGAGAAGGGGACGACAGAGGATGAGATGGCTGGATGGCGTCACTGACTTGATGGACATGAGTCTGGGTGAACTCCAGGAGTTGGTGATGGACAGGGAGGCCTGACGTGCTGCGATTCATGGGGTCGCAAAGAGTCGGACATGACTGAGGGACTGATCTGATCTGATGTGAGACTGAGTAAAGCAGACTGCCCTCTCTGATATAGGTGGGCCTCATCCAATCAGTTGAAGGACTAGCTGGACCAAAAGCTGATCTACTAATAGGAACTTCCACACTCTTCTGAGCTGGGACACTGGTCTTTCTCTCCCTTCAGACTCAAACAGAAAAATGAGGTTTTCCACAGTTTCATGCCTGCCAGCTTTCAAACTAGTAACTGCAGCTGCTAAGTCGTTTCAGTCCTGCCTGACTCTGTGCAACCCCAGAGACCGCAGCCCACCAGGCTCCCCTGTCCACAGGATTCTCCAGGCAAGAACACTGGAGTGGGTTGCCATTTCCTTCTCCAATGCATGAAAGTGAAAAGTGAAAGTGAAGTCGCTCAGTCGTGTCCGACTCTTCTCAACCCCATGGACTGCAGCCTACCAGGCTCCTCCGTCCATGGGATTTTCCAGGCAAGAGTACTGGAGTGGGGTGCCATTGCCTTCTCCACAAACTAGTAACTAGACCTTGCCAATTGTAAAGCTTAGGACTTCTCAGCTCATAATCAGGTAAGCCAATTTATCACAATAATTATGTATGCTTTTATGTATGTATGGGCTTCCCAGATGGCCTTAGTGATAAAGAATCTGCCTGCTAATGCAGGAGACCCAAAAGACTGGGTTCGATCCCTGGGCTGGGAAGATCCCCTGGAGTCAGAAATGGCTACCCACTCCAGTATTCTTGCCTGGAGAATTCAATGGACAGAGGAGCCTGGTGAGCTACAGTCCATGGGGTCACAGAGAGTCGGACACAACTGAGAGACTGAGCAGATGGAAGTCTCTATCTATCCACCTCTCCATATCCCCTAATGGTTCTGTCTGCAGAACCCTGGCTAATAATAATACAATAAGTGTTACTGATTTTTATTTACCCTTTCTAGTCACTAACTTTCTTATTTTTGAAATAAGGAGCTTTGGCTAATTCTGAGATTTTTTTCAGCCATAACTGTATTCTATAGTTTTCTAATTCTCTAACTATATCTCTGATTTTTATTGAATGCGGACATCACTGTGTTCCAACAATGAGCTGGAGGGTATTCTGTGTTTTTGCTAATTTCACTTCACCAGAACTTGAGGCCTTATTATTCCTTATTTTTATAGGTGAAACAGAGGCATTCAACTATCTATTCGAGTTCTCCAAGTTCAGAAATGGCAGAGACAGACATCTTGACTTAGAAAAACTTTTTAAACTTTTTGTTTAAACAAAACAAAATGTAAAAACAACTTGAGGAAAATATGAAAAAAAAGAAGTGGTGGAGTCAGGAAAGAACTTTCTGATACTTTTAAATATAACTCATTGGGACAATTCCTCTTATTTTTGCTAGTACTAAACATAAGTTCTGGTCACAGAACATTTCCTCAGAAGACTCCAGTTTTCTGAAGGTAACTATATTTTCATACCTAAACATTCTAATCCTTCAATATCTGATGCCCATTCTCATATGATGAAAAGAAACTCTACCTAATAAAAGGAAGAGATTTATATGACTTCAGGCAAATACTTAATTTTCATGCCTTTCTTCTCTGAAGCTTATTGATAAAAATGAGTTTTCTGTAAATGGTCCCAACTCCTTTCAGAATGCATCGTTTTTTAAGCAGATTTACCAACTAGATTTTTTGGTATAGAATATTATTCAGTTCAGTTCAGTCACTCAGTCATGTCTGACTCTTTGCGAATCGCAGCACGCCAGGCCTCCCAGTCCATCACCAACTCTCAGAGTTTACCCAAACTCATGTCCATCGAGTTGGTGATGCCATCCAGCCATCTCATCCTCTGTCATCCCCTTTCCTCCTGCCCCCAATCCCTCCCAGCATCAGAGTCTTTTCCAATGAGTCAACTCTTCACATGAGATGGCCAAAGTATTGGAGTTTCAGCTTTAGCATCAGTCCCTCCAATGAACACCCAGGGCTGATCTCCTTCAGAATGGACTGGTTGGATCTCCTTGCAGTCCAAGGGACTCTCAAGATTCTTCTCCAACACCACAGTTCAAAAGCATCGATTCTTTGGCACTCAGCTTTCTTCACAGTCCGACTCTCACATCCATACATGACCACTGGAAAAACCATAGCCTTGACTAGATGGACTTTTTGTCACTATATTTTTGAATTATTTTGGGAAGTGGTTAGAAAGTAACTTTGAAAATATAACTACATTCATCAATATCTATTTAACAATAATGGCTAATATTTATTATTTCAGGCTTATTATAGTAGCTAAACAGAGAAGGCAATGGCACCCCACTCCAGTACTCTTGCCTGGAAAATCCCATGGACCAAGGAGCCTGGCAGGCTACGGTCCCAGGGTCGCAAAGAGTAGGACATGACTGAAGCAACTTAGCACTCAATGCACATACAAAGAAGAAAAATTACTAATTTTATGATACTCTGACAGTGCACCTTTTTTTAATTCTATAATTACTGCATGTAGGGCACGGATCCTCTCAGAACTATCGACCTCTTTTCTATTAAGTAAAATAATGAGTAAATCAAATGTTTTTAGTTATTCCTTCCCCACTTAAAATACACTTTCTTGTTGTAACATGTTCCAGAGGGAGACAAATTTAGGGGATTAATTACAGACACCAAATCCTGCACTGGCAAAGAGTCTGAAATAGAAAAGAGACCCAAACCAACTTCAACATTCTTCTGTTTTCCACGATTGCTTACAAATTCTGAATAGAGTCCATTCTTTGATAAACCATGGGGAGTAGTAGGTATCCTTGCAGATTAACTCAGAAATTCTCTCATGTAATCATCTGCTTTTGAGTTTAGAAATCATCTCACTCTTTATGTCTGGTTTTTAAGGGATTTGGGGCAGAAATAAAGGTGAAGATTAGGTAAAAACCTGAAGCATGGTTAACCTTTTGTTTATTTCAAGGTTTCCACTTATACGCGGAAACAGGATGAATTTCCCACAAAGGCGAAGAGGGCAGATGCCAACTTTGCCAGGGGCACAGGAGTGCCAAGACCGTTGAGTGTCAGTTTGCTTGGCTCAGTGAAAACGAACTTGTGCACAAAAGCCCCCACCTTGCTTCCCAGCCGGGCTGCAGGCTCACTTCAAACAAAGCACTTACAGCCGCACCTGTGGGTTGCCAGAACCTTCCAGGGCGGGTTCCTGGCCACCAGACAGAACTCTGACGGAAGGTTCATTTAATAAATGCTTCCAAGTCAAAAAGCCATTTTTACTGGGCTGGTTTCAAGCAAGCCTCTGCCAAGGTTTAAATTCCTCATGTCACACTGCCATCTACTGTCTGATGCCCGCCGCTCTGAAGAAAGAAGGAAGGACCTGCCAAGGGCTTGGAGCGTCCTGAGCATTATTCCTGGACTCTCTTTCCAGAGTCTGATTTTAATGATGATCGTGGCGGACCCTTGCTGTGTCCTCCAACAACATGGCTTTTCCCTCCAAAGAGTCGTGTTAAACGCACATGGCCACACCCTCTGACCTCAGAGGTGGGGAACAAAGAAAGCTATATCCTAATTTTAAGAGAATTAGAATTACCAAACAATATCCACAGACAACAGACCCAAAAGACCTTGACGGAGAAGCACTGCCTCGTTGTCTCAGCTGGACAAAAACACAGCTGACTCTGTCGGAACTGACTGGACTTCACAAGTCTTAATGTGGCCCCCAAGGGCTAACCATACTAGACCGTGGGAGCTCATGACAGTCTCTGCAAATAAACGGCCAGGCCTAGGCAAACATCAGGACAGCCTATCAAAGTCGAAAAGGGTACATTCATCCATGGCAGACCATGGATCCACGCAGGGTCTCCCCACACCATTTCTTCCTTACTCTACTGGTGAGACCGTTTCCCCGAGACCGGGCTCTTTGACTTTCAGATCAGTTGGCTCCAAATTAGATGCATCCTTCTTTCCTTCAAAGAGAGAATTCCCAACCATCACTGCTGGAGAATAGCGTTTTGCTAATATAACCAGGTTATTCACTCACAAATCCACCATGCGCCATCTTTTGATTATTCTTGCTATTGTTTGTTTTGTTTTTTTATAAGTGGCAACACAGAACAAGTCCTCTACCAGGAGGCTAACCAGTCACTCTTCATCATGGCTTTGACTCTTCCCTAGAGATTCAGGACCTTGGGTAAGACATGTGATGTTCTCCAGTCTCAGCCTCAGTTTTCCTATGTGGAAGTGAGGGTGATAATTCTTTCTCTTCCTGAACCATAGGATGAAAGAGTATAATTTAAATGAGCTATACAAAAGCAAACTCTTTTTAATATTGATATTGTAACTTGGCTTTTCATGTGTGTTTTTCCATTTAAGTGTTACCTCCAATCTCACCCTAGAATCTAGAGCTGTGTCTTGCATGAAGCTGGCATTTCTAAGACATTTATGGAATGACTGATTCGTAGATTGATATTCTCTGTATTTTCTAGGCAACTCTTACTATCTTCATCACAGCACTGCATTCTCCAGAGAGTCTTAACATTAATTTTTCAATGTTAAATAATGTCCTAGTAAATAGAAAATAGCTCAAAGGACAAAGTGAGATATTTTTAATTGAAAGCCTCCCCATACTTTTGCTCTTCTAATTTTCAAAAGCCATTTGAACTGCTATTAGATATGTTTTTGAGACAGTATAAAAAATAGAACAGTAAGATACATTTATTTGCTTTGAGTTGAAAAATAGCCAGCCTTTCCTCTTGAAAAATCAATTGAGCCATTAAGGGAAAGTCAGAATTTTCAGAATGGCAAAACTAAGATTTTTTTAAGCCGCCCATTACAAAGCAAACAATTTAAACATTTTTGAAAAAAAAAAAAAAACTCTGAAATATATTTTAAAAGAACACTATATTTAGGGCTTCCCCAGTGGCTCAGCAGTAAAGAATCCACCTGCAGTGCAAGAGTCACAGGAGACACAGGTTCAATCCCTGGGTCGGGAAGATCCCCTGGAGGAGAGCATAGCAACCCACTCAAGTATTCTTGCCCGGAGAATCCCATGGACAGAGGAGCCTTGAGGACTACAGTCCACATGGTCACAAGAGTCGGATATGACTAAAAAACACTCTGAAATACATTTCTGGGGAAAAAAAAAAAAAAAAAACCTCTGAAATACATTTGAAAAGAACATTATGTATTGAACAAAAACAATTGTGTGTGTGTTTGTATACCGGATATTTCAGGAAGTAAGGAGCCTATGTTGATGTGTATAGGTTCATTTATTGTCATTTTGATTACAGCTTCATACTAAAGATTCAAGACACTAAGGATTGGTGTTATAGTAAAACTAAACCAAGAAAAAAACCCGAAACTCATAGAGTTAAAAAAAAATGGCCTTTGGTGGGTTCAAATTCTTTTCACTGACTTATCACTGTCATACTAAATGCTGCAAATATCTGCTATTAAATTTGTTCTAGATTCCTATTGCTTTTCCTTTACACTAGGGAATGCTCTTCAGGTGACACAAAACAGAGGGGGAAAGACAAGTGGCCAGGAGGAGGTCAGAACCGCACGCGGAGGACCATTCTGGCTGCAGGCTTGCCCGCAAGAGGCCAGCTGGTGGCAGAAATCGCAGCACAGGCAGTGCAACGGTCAGGCCAGATTCTGTGTCCCAGGAACCATAGCGGATTCAGGTTTGACTTCTGGTTTGATAACACAGGTACTGGCAGATGGAGGAACTCTGCACTGGGAAAGCTGGCGGGGCAGGAGGTGTGGTGTGGAGAGCGCTTCTAGACAAGTGGTGCTCCAACATTAGACTGGCTTCCCAGGCAGCGCTGATGGTAAAGAGCCTGCCTGCCAAAGTAGGAGACATAAGAGATGCAGGTTCAATCCCCGACTTGGGATGATCCCCTTGAGGAGGGCATGGCAATCCGCTCCAGTATTCTTGCCTGGGAAATTCCATGAACAGAGTAGTCTGGCAGACTACAGCCCATGGAGTCGTGACGAGTCGGACACGAATGAGCACATTAAACTGCACACGAGACCCAGAGGGAGGCCTGTTAAAACGCAGACTGCTGAGCCCCACTTCTGGAGTCTGAATGGGGAGGTCTGGAGAGAGGCCTATTGTTTATGTTCCTAACAACCTTCCAGCTGATGGTCCCTAGAGCAAACGTTGAGAACCACTGACAAGTTTTTTTTGTTGTTGTTCAGTCGCTAAGGCATGTCTGACGCTTTTGCAACCCCAAGGACTGTATCCCACCAGGCTCCTCTGTCCATGGGATTCTCCAGGCAGGAATATTGGAGTGAGCTGCCTTTTCCTTCTCCAGACTTAGGGTAAAACCTACCTAGAAAGAAAGGCTGGACTGTGTCACTATTATTCTGAATATTTCTTAAATGTCTCAGTAAAGTATTCCGTTTCCCAAACTGTGTATCCTACTTGGTCACTGTTGCTTATTTGGAACCATAGGCCGTGCTGAAACAGTAAGGACATCCAATCTCTAAAGCAGAACCAGAAAGGAGAAACAAAAAGTTAGGGACGGGTCTTTTTTTTTTTAATTTATCTTGACTTCTTTCCTTCCTTCCTCTACTGTATTTTACTGATATTTTACCTATCTCCCTCCTTAAGAAAACAAGTTTTGTTTTTTTTATTTTAAAACACTAGTACCTGGCCTAATCCATCAGCACAAACCAGAAGCTCAGTAAAAGTTTGTAGAATACATAAATGTGTAACTTAAGTTAAATGTAGGAATATACGAATAAATGAAGTTATCCACTGAAGTTCTATGCATGCTAGAAAAATAAATACAGATGCACCCTGGAGGAAGTTTCAAACATTTTCTGAGTACATACTATACATCAGGTGTTATGCTAAGAACTAGGAATATAGTGACGAAAAAAATAGATGCACTTTGGATCTTCATTTAGTTAGCCCAGTGGATAAGAGATACATTAAAGACACAATTATCGATGTCTAAAACAGATTGTAACATTGTATATGCACCAGGACTTCTTTATCCATTCATCTGTCGATGGACATCTACATTGCTTCCATGTTCTAGTTACTGTAAATAATGCTGCAGTGAACATTGGGGTAGATGCATCTCTTTCAATTATGGTTTCCTCAGGGTATATGCCCAGTAGTGGGATTGTTGGGTCATGTGGTAGTTCTATTACAAGTTTTTGTAAGGAATCTCCATACTGCTCGCCGTAGTGACGGTATCAATCTACATTCCCACCAACAGTGCAAAAGGGTTCCCTTCACTCCACACCATCTCCAGCATTTATTGTTCATACATTTTTTGTTGTTGTTGATTGCCATTCTGACCAGTATGAGGGGTGGGAGGTGGAAGAGATGTTCAAGAGGGAGGGAACATATGTATCCCTATGGTCGAAACCAACACAATATTGTAAAGCAATTATCCTCCAATTAAAAAATTTTAAAAAGAATATGGATTGTGATGGAGAATGGCATGGTGCATGGAAACACTGGTATTCTAGAGTAATGTGGGTGGCTGTGGAATGTGTCTTTGAGTTTTGCACAGTAAGCGGAAATTTCTCAGCTCTAAGTTGTAAAGAGGTGAATAAAAATCGTTCCCTATATGAAGTATAGACTATGTGCATTTACTCTGTAAGAGGTGTCACTACTGAATTTTGACCACCTATTCTTCTAAATGTTATCAGATCAATAGATATCACCCATCTGGAGGAACTTTAGGTTTTTATTAATCTTCTCTAATTTAAAATGTTGTAGAAGAAAAGGAGCGCAAGGTATTAATGAGAAAGCAAAGAAGTGACAGCAAAAGGCACAGTAATGTGTTTGCCGTAACTGGCGTTTATCATCTCAAATCATGTTAAAGCATGGATTATACCAAATGCCCTAATTATATGCTTAGCATCAGCCCCATTTCTTGCTAAGAGTATTGCAATAAAATAAAAACATCATGTGTCTAATTCCATCATCACTTCAGCTCTTGCTAATACAACTTAAAAGTTTCTTTAAAACCAAGAAAACTACTCTGAGGGAACATTTTTGGCAAGAAGGCCATATTAAAAATAATAATGTGATAATCCACCATAAAAAAGGACTTGACTTTTTATAAAAAGAAAATTTTAACTTAATATTAGCTTATTAAAAATCATGTTATTCAAATAAATTTATTCTCTGAACAGCTGAATACTCCATAGTGTCCAAATGAAAAGAGTTGATAGTTTGCACCTGGTTAATTCAAAGCCCATTAAGAAGAAAAACGTACTAAAAATTTAAAAAACTATTTTATATTAATATTCTGCTTGTATATCTTCTCAGAATTTTAGCAATATTTCCATAATAGGTTGTGAAAATAATAAATCAAAATAATTTGACTTCTCTGTGGAATTGCATGAGGAGGAATTCATTTCAGGCTCCAATTACTTGGACACGCATTCATGAGATGCTTGTTTGAACAAAAAAGCCCTTGGTAAGCAGCTGGACGATGGATGTAGCGTTTAAGGCGCAGGCAAAAGTAGGCAAAGGCTCATAGAGCTAGAAAGAGCATGATACACTCAAGAATTAGTTTGGGAAATTCCCTGGAGGTCCAGTGGTTAGGAGTCAGGGCTATCACTGCCAGGGACCGGGTTCAATCCCTGGGTGGGGAACTCAGATCCTGCAAGCTTCGAGGAGTCGCCAATAAATAAATACATTACATTATATATTTTAAAAAAGGAATTCAGATCAGAGCAGATCAGTCACTCAGCCGTGTCCAACTCTTTGCGACCCCATGAATCGCAGCACGCCAGGCCTCCCTGTCCATCACCAACTCCCAGAGTTCACTAGTATGGCCAAAAAACAAGGTTGATTTGGGTGGGAAGTGGTTGTTGCCTGGGAAAACTCATCAGGGGAGGGAGAGATGTAAAGGTCAGATCCGCGAGCTATTACAAGTCATGTATCATTGTTAGTGGTTTCCCAAGAGCAGGCAGTTTAATTAAGAGTGGATTTTAGGATGCCCAGTGAGGAAGAGAAGAATCCAGGAAAAGGTCTGTTAATGAGCTGGTTATGGATACAGGTGGACGTCACTGGTGGCTCAGTGGTAAAGAACCCACCTGCCAACCCAGGAGACGCAGTTTCAATCCCTGGGTCATGAAGTTCCCCTAGAGAAGGAAATGACAACTCACTCCAGTACTCTTGCCTGGGAAATCCCATGGACAGGGGAGCCTGGTGGGCTACAGTCCACGGGGTCACAAAGAGTCGGACACAACTTAGCGACTAAACGACAACAACAACTTGGCTACGGGCAGTAGGCCTTAATTCTATGTAGCAGCCCTCTGAGATCACACGTGGACGGGGTTGAAGGCGCGGAAGCCTGGGTGGCTAGGCTTCACCCACTGATGCCATTCCCACTGGTTTGAGAGCTGCTCCAGAAAAGTGGCTGAGCATGCAGCGAGCTGCCCTGATACTAGAGAAAGCCCTCACATAGAGAGAAAGAGAGACCATAAGCCTCATTTGGGAAACCATTAGAACTTTATGACTTCCCAGAATCTGTCCATAGCTTCAGGCAGTTCAGATGGGCAAAAAAGACACTGTGGCTGTAGCACGGAACTGTTTTAATGTTGGAAGTGTTTTAAGGATTGAAGAGACACAATCAGCCCTGTGATTTGAAAGTTTATTCTGGCTGCAGTGACATGAGGATGTTGCAGCTGGGAAAGACAGGAGACAATGACCAGGTAGAAATCTCAACGATAGATTCTAGAATCAACAATAATGATTCTAGAGATAAAGTAGAGGGATTTATGAGCTATTTTGGAATGAACAGAACATAAAGATTGATTCTATGGAGAATGAAAAATAAGGAGAAGTTAGGTGTGACCCCAAGATTTTGACTTCTGCAACAGATGATGCAAACAGCCAACTCATTGGGGAAAAAAAAAAAAACCTGATGCTGGGAAAGATCGAAGGCAAAAGAGAAGAGGGCAGCAGAAAATGAGGTAGTTGGATGGCATCACCGATTCAATGGACATGAACGTGGGCAAACTCCAGGAGATAGTGAGGAACAGGGAGGCTTGGCGTGCTACAGTTCACGGGGTCGCAAAGAGTCTGACTCGACAGTGACTGAACATCAACAATGGATGGAAGGAGATGCCATTCACTAATACAGGACAAACTGATCGATTGGGTTTCCAAATTTATTCATTTATTCCTGACATTCATTGATTTAGCCAAACTATTTGACAGCCTGCTGTTCCAGGCACTAGAGATTCAGCAGTAAAACATATAGACAATATTCATACCCTCCTGGAATTTACATCCAGTTGGAAAAAAAACAAATGAAATAAATAAACATAAATAAATATGACAAATAGAGATATGCATAAATGGTATAACGACTACAAGACAGGGGTTGTTGTAATGAAGATGGGTTGAGATCCTTTGGAAAGAGTGCTCAGCAACGATCTCTCTGAAGACGTGACATCTGAACCAAGATCTAAATGATGAGAAAGGATGATAGAGAGAATGAGGAAGAAGCTATTCCAGGAGAGGGAAGAAACTATTCCAGGACTAGGGTGACTGAATGAAAACTTGGCACATTCATGGAGCAGAAGGAAAGCCAAGTGGGCAGAGCTTAGAGAGAGCAGGGGAGCTTGGTATGAGAGCAACTAAGGAGTCCCAGGGGAAGACCACGGAAGGATGGCAGACTGTGAAAAGGAAACTGCGTTTTTATTTCCATCATATTAATAATAAAATGATCAGTAGTTTTCACTCAAGGGAATCAAGTGATCTGATTTCTCTTTTCTGAAGATCACTCTGGACACTTGGTAGAGGATGGACTTTTAGACAGACAAGTTAACAAAACAGCATCTTACATCAGGTGGAATCCAGTCTGACCAACTCAAATACCATTGCTTTCAAAGACTTGTACCAACTTAACAGAACTCTGTGATTTTTGATTTATTATTTATAATGTATATGATTGAATAGATGCATAAGAACTATAAGAACAAGAAGTTTGTAACATTATTTGTACAAACTTAATTCTATGCCAAAAATAGAAATCTGCTAGAATTTTTGTTAACTGATTAAATACGTTACATAAAGTTGAGAAAAGTTCCGGGTACATGGTTGTCCTTTTGCATTGCAGACACGTTCAGAGCATCACTCAGACATAGAGTATAATGAATTTATTAAAGTTTTATATGATGATTGTTCACAGCACGCTATTGTGCACAGAGAAACATAGCCTAACTCAGTCTCCTAACTCGTGCACTAGTTATACCTCATGAAAACTCTTAAGAATAATATTCACCTATTATAAACATATGTATTTATATTAAGTTTAAATTTTAATATTATTGCAGTTCCCCTTTGTCTTCTTTTAGTAGCAATTAATTAAAACAGTCACATTCAATTGTGAGAGTCAGGATTCTGACAGCAAACACCATGAGAATATCTAGTTATTAAACTGTCAGAAAAGCAACTTCACTAATATTAATGATACACCAAATACAAAATAAAGTATAATAAAAAGGTCAACTAAAGGTACCTTTGAGAGCTCTCTTTACAGAAAATAGTCTTTGCAGCTTAATTTTACGGTAGGCTAAGATTAAATAGTTACTAAACATAAGTCAGGGTTTCCCAGGCGGCTCTAGTGGTATGGAACCTGCCTGTCAATGTCGGAGATGTAAGAGACGCAGGTTCAATCCCTAGGTAGGGAAGATTCCCTGGAGGAGGGCATGGCAACCCTCTCCAGTATTCTTGCCTGGGGATTCCAGTGGAGAGAGGACCCTGACCAGCTACAGTCCATGGGGTCACAAAGAGTCAGACAGGACTGAAGCAACTTCGCACACATCCATGCAAACATAAGTTAAATTGCCAAAATGGATGTGAAAACCAGGGTTTTCTATCGCTCTTAGGAATACTGCAAGATTTTTTAAAAAATAACTAGCCAATAAGGACCTCCCTGGCACCCCAGTGGTTAAGACTCTTCTTTCCAATGCAAGGGTCCCAGGCTTCACCTCTGGTCAGGGAACTCACGTAAGGTCTCATGTGCCCTGTGGCACGGCTAGGACAAACAAAACCCCCTCCAGTATATATTAAATATGACAATACAGAAAATGAAGAATTATTTGATAGTGGTAATTGCCCACGTAATCCCTATAATTCACTAAAAAACCTTAATTCCTTCTCTCACTTCCTTTTTTTTTAACCTCTTCCTGAGTTTTCCCCCTCCCTTTGACTTTGAGACATCCCCACCTCCGCTACTACAGCACCACTGAGATAGATAGTTTTGCCCCCAGAACTGCGGTTTTATATCCCTAAGTCACAAAAAGCAGGACACATACACAGACCATATGAATAGTCACTTCATCCTCAGTAGGACTTTAGAACATCTGGAAATTCCTCCCAGCAAAACAAAGAACTGGACAAGGAAAAACAAAGAGAGGCCATCCAGCTGCTCAATGATCGAAATTCATCGCACGAGCAAACACCGAGTGTGACGCTCGTAATATCCAGTCTATTTAGTCCTACAGCTTTACCGTCTAAGTAATTCTTAAAAATATCCATCTTTTCTCCAGCAGATTGCCCAACTATAGACCAAACTGACTTGATCAGACTCCTGAAAGACTACAATCACACATCAGGGGGCCTTGCTGTGACCACCCTCACCGACCCTCACCCACCGTCTTAATGTAGCAAACACAGCCAGATTTCATCATTCAACTCCACTGCTTAAAATTCTCTGGTGGTTCCACACTAATCTTAGAATGAATACCACCCATTTTTACATGGCCTACAACATGAGAAAACTTCCTGGCTATTTGGGGAACTTCTCTGTCTCTCTCTCTCCCTCCCACCTTCAGGTCTCCTGCCCCGTATCTAATTTTCTGTTTCTCAAACCTGGATGCAGCCTCCTACCAGCAGGTGTTGTATTTCTTCAGTCCAGGTGCTCCTTTGTCTCTTCTTTACTGGGTTATCTCCTAGTCATCTGCCATGCTTCAACTCAAAATCAGTTTCTTGGTGCAACTCAACTAGTGCCAGGAAAACAGAATGCCCTCAGCTAAACGTATGGCATGCTGACTCCATGAAAACACCACCGGCAGAGAGAAAAATACAAGAATGGAAATTTATTTTTACTTTCCCCTGAGATTTTCGTTGGAGAAGATGTAGGAGGAGAATGTGGAAGGACTGAGGCACGAGGAAGAGAGGATTGAAGACTCAGAAACCGGAGGGAAACGTAGATGGCTGTGCTTTCACTGCAGCATGACTGTATGATGTACAATCAGGCATCAGCGTACCACCTAGACAAAGGAACACAGAGAGCAAAGCCCTTCCTGGCTTCACACCACAGAAGCATAAGTAGACTGGCCATGAGTATGGTCTGTCTAACGACTGGCTCCAGGGCCCCTTTACACACTGGACCCAGAGCCATCACCAGCCAGAAGCAGGGTACCTACACAGTGATTCAAAATCCCGAGTCTTGATGCTCAGCATCCTTTTAGTATCCCCACCTTCACCTCCTGTTGTTTTTGCTGTTCAGTTGCTCAGTCATGTCCAGTTCTTTGCAACCCCTTGACCTTCAGCACACCAGGCTTCCCTGTCCTTCACCATCTCCCGGAGTTTGCTCAAACTCATGTCCATTGAGTTGGTGATGCCACCCAACCATCTCATCCTCTGCCACCCGCTTCTCCTCCTGCCCTCCATCTTTCCCAGCATCAGAGTCTTTTCCACTGAGTTGGCTCTTCACATCAAGTGGCCAAAGTTTTGGAGCTTCAGCTTCAGCATCAGTTCTTCCAAGGAATATTCAGGGTTGATTGATCTTAGGATTGACTGGTTTGCTTTCCTTGCAATCCAAAGGACTCTCAAGAGTCTTCCCCAGCACCACAGTTCAAAAGCATCAGTTCTTCAGCACCCAGCCTCCTTTATCACCCACCTCCAATACTTGTAAAGCTCTTAGTGGAGAAAATAGCCTAGCTGCCCTTGAGAGGGTGTTTACAAAGGTGAAATCTAGAAGGATTATCTGCAAAACTGCCATGTTTTCAAGAAAATATAAGAAGCAAGGATATAATTATACATCAAGCTTTCTGCCCTTTTTTTTCCTACTTGCAATATTAAACCTTGAAATTATCAGGTAAAATAGTCTTGCTTTACAGATAAGAAAACTGAGGTTCAAGAGCCAACATATTCACAAAAACAGGTAATTAATGAAAAACTCAGACCCAAAAGTGTTTTGTCCAATGCTCTTTTCATGAAGATAGATTTCTACTAGTTCTTTCCTGCAGCCCATTAATATTTAAAGATTTAACCTTTTCTAGCCCAAAACTGAATATCCATGTGCAGTCTTTTTCATTCCAATGCCAAAGAAAGGCAATGCCAAAGGACGCTCAAACTACCACACAATTGCACTCATCTCACACGCTAGTAAAGTAATGCATAAAATTCTCCAAGCCAGGCTTCAGTAATATGTGAACCGTGAACTTCCAGATGTTCAAGCTGGATTTAGAAAAGGCAGAGGAACCAGAGACCAAATTGCCAACATCCACTGGATCATCGAAAAAGCAAGAGAGTATCAGAAAAACATCTATTTCTGCTTTATTGACTATGCCAAAGCCTTTGACTGTGTGGATCACAATAAACTGTGGAAAATTCTGAAAGAGATGGGAATACCAGACCACCTGACCTGCCTCTTGAGAAACCTATATGCAGGTCAGGAAGCAACAGTTAGAACTGGACATGGAACAACAGACTGGTTCCAAATAGGAAAAGGAGTATGTCAAGGCTGTATATTGTCACCCTGCTTATTTAACTTCTGTGCAGAGTACATCATGAGAAACCCTGGGCTGGAGGAAGCACAAGCTGGAATCAAGATTGCTGGGAGAAATATCAATAACCTCATATATGCAGATGACACCACCCTTATAGCAGAAAGTGAAGAGGAACTAAAAAGCCTCTTGATGAAAGTGAAAGAGGAGAGTGAAAAACTTGGCTTAAAGCTCAGCATTCAGAAAACTAAGATCATGGCATCCGGTCCCATCATTTCATGGCAAATAGATGGGGAAACAGTGGAAACAATAGCTGACTTTATTTTTCTGGGCTCCAAAATCACTGCAGATGGTGACTGCAGCCATGAAATTAAAAGACACTTACTCCTTGGAAGGAAAGTTATGACCAACCTAAATAGCTTATTAAAAAGCAGAGACATTACTTTGCCAACAAAGGTCCATCTAGTCAAGGCTATAGTTTTTCCAGGGGTCATGTATGGACATGAGGGTTGAACTATAAAGAAAGCTGAGTGCCGAAGAATTGATGTTTGAGAAGACTCTTGGGAGTCCCTTGAACTGCAAGGAGATCCAACCAGTCCATCCTAAAAGAGATCAGTCCTGGGTGTTCATTGAAAGGACTGATGTTAAAGCTGAAACTCCAATACTTTGGCTACCTGATGTGAAGAGTTGACTCATTGGAAAAGACCCTGATGCTGGGAAAGATTGTGGGCAGGAGGAGAAGGGGATGACAGAGGATGAGATGGTAGGATGACATCACTGACTCAATGGACATGGGTTTGAGTGGACTCCGGGAGTTGGTGATGGACAGGGAGGCCTGGCGTGCTGTGGTTCATGGGGTTGCAAAAGTCGGACACGACTGAGTAACTGAACTGAACTTAACTAACTGTACAGTCTTTTTACATAGTACAATCTCATTTCTATCCAGCTTACTAAAATACATTGTCTTTCAAATTCTTCTCATTTCCTTCTTTTAAAATGATGACTTTGCTTTGCCACACATTTCTGTAATCAAGTACATTTTCCATTTTATAGTAGGGAACAGAGGAGCCTGGCATACTACAGTCCATGAGGTCTCAAAGAGTAGGACATAACTTAGTAACTGAACAACAAGAACAGCAACAACAAATAACATTCTTATGCTCTGCTAAGTCACTTCAGTCGTGTCCAACTCTGTGCGACCCCATAGACGGCAGCCCACCAGGCTCCCCCGTCCCTGGGATTCTCCAGGCAAGAACACTGGAGTGGGTTGCCATTTCCTTCTCCAATGCGTGAGAGTGAAAAGTGAAAGTGAAGTTGCTCAGTCGTGTCCGACTCTTAGCGATTCCATGGACTGCAGCCTACCAGGCTCCTCCGTCCATGAGATTTGCCAGGCAAGAGTACTGGAGTGGGGTGACATTGCCTTCTCCCAACATTCTTATCTGAGACGCAATTTCTCAGTTTTGCAATTTTGTGTGAACATTTGTCTTTAACATATAAGTGTAATATAAATAAGTGTAATAAAAGTGCTTGCTAAAAATATTATCCGGCTATTTTCTTATTTGTTTGTCTAAATATGACAAGGATAGTATATTATTTGTACTTACCCTCAAGTAGGGTAAATTAAAATAAATTAACTGAAATTTCAATACAATAGTAATAAGTCTATACCCTCTAAATGCAGTACAATTGCTTCTGTTTCATGTAATATCTTTACATAGTTCTCATTAATTCATATTTTGGAATTGAATAAGAATAAGAATAACATTTATTGGGTTTTACTGTATCCAGATTCTTTTCTATGTATCTTACATGTAATTTCTCATTCATTTCACACAAAGACTGTGTGGAAGAATACTTAAGAACACATCATGCAAAATACAAAGAAGATACTTGCTCACAACGATACAAACAGGCCAGAATTTGAACCCAGGAGACTTGGGTTCAATCCCTGGGTTGGGAAGTTCCCCTGGAGGAGGAAATGACAACCCATTCCAGTACTCTTGCCTGGAGAATCCCATGGACATAAGAGCCTGGCAGGCTACAGTCCATGGGTTGCAAAGAGTCAGACGCGACTGAGCGAGTAACACTTTCACCACTTTCAGCTTCACACTAAGGCCTCCACCCTTATCCACTTGTCTTATTCCTGAGAAATTACAAGGGGAGCTTTTTGAATGCTTCTGATGCCTTCCTCTTTTGTGATAATCTTATGGGTAAGTAACATCAAGGATAATTTATATGTGTATTTCTTAAAAATGATCCAAACAGCAGTTTTATTTTCTCCTCTATTTTATAGTTATGCTATATCTAAGCTTCAGAAAAAGAAAACAAAAACGACTTTTACTTTGACCTCATCATCTCTCCTTTATCTGCTTTTGACGTATACCCTCTATATTAATTGGTTCTTAATTAATCTTTGTGCTTTGGGATTTGAAATAGCATTAGAGTATTGGTAGCCAGTTTCTCCTCTTGCTCATTTTTTTAAACAATGTTGATTGAAAATTAATTCAATGTGGAAGAAAATGACGATGTTCTATGTAGCAAAGTGGCCTGTGGGTGCTCTGATTTTCAAGTCCCATCAATTAGAGCCGTAATTCAACTAAAGTTTGCATTTAGACACTAAAAAGTCATCGTCCTAGAGCCTAAAGGCATAGTCCCTGCTCCTAAGAATCCCTTTTGTCAGTCGATGAAGATATTATTCTTTATTTCAAAAGAGGACAAAAATACTTGTTACTGGCTTTGAATTTCTAGTTACACAATGTGAAATTATTGAATGCAATTGTATTCCACATGAGGTCTTTAAAGCAACATTTGAGACCTGGAGACACACACACAACTTTCTAAATGTTCCTGTAAAGCCAGCCCCTAGATACAGAGGTCTGAATAACATTTGATTAAGATTTAGATCTTACTGCTTTTTTTCTCTTATCCAGTGGGAGTCATTTTTTCTCTATTCAGAGTGAACAATGTCTTGAAAACTATATTCAGATGGTTCATAACAATCAGGTGATGATGATCTTTCTTATTTGTGGATTTGACTTTTTCTCATTGGATATTTTTAAATTCGTACTTATTTGTTGTCTGATTGTTTGTATTTTAATTTCTGTCCTAGAAATCCAAATCTGTTACATGATGGATAATGGCAATAATTCAATTGCTTTAACAGTGGCCAGTAACCAGTGCAAAAATATATTCTTTGTTTACGCAGACACAAACCACAAACACACAAAAGCTTTATATATTTTTCTGTCAGCTTCTAATATTGAAACATCGTGTGCTACATTTAACAGAAAGTGAACTGTTAAAGCCCAAGATCCAGTGTTATTTTTGCTGAAAGCCAAGTCAGAACATACAGAACCTAGATGAAGTTTGAAATGCAAAATTGCATTTATTTTTAAACTGTATTCATCATATACATGCTATTAACACAGCATTAAACCAATCAGTACATGTGACTGTTTCTGGATCTAAGAAAGGATAAATATTTAATAACAAAATTCTGAGAAACTTTTCATGTATTAACATTAATCACTTACATCCTTATTGTCAGAGAGGTTCATTGTCCCTCAAGAACCATTTTCTCTTTTTCCTTACTGACTGAACAGTGCAGACTTTGCCTCCATTTTACAACCTGCAGCTGGATGTGAACAAATGACCAGCTCCTGGTCCACAGCTTAGGTTAACTGGTCCTTCTGCAGGTTCCACGGAACTCCTGAAAAGTCTCCTTAAAAAACAGAGGTGACTCTGGGTGTGGGTTTTTGAATGTTCGTTTTTTGTTTTGCTTTACACGTCTCTCCTCTTCCTTGCAGATATCTCCAATGTGGACATGATCACTGGATTTCCAGCAGCCACTGTGAAATAACCTTGAGAATTGAAACCACACGCTGAAGGCACGACGCAGGAAGATAGAAAGAGCCTGGGTACCTGCTGACTGCAAGGAATCTATTCATTCTGCCTGATTTTATAAAAAGAAAAACGAACTCTTATGCTTTTAGGTGACTTTTGTTTTCTGGCAGTCTTTTTCTTTTTTGTGCCTATGAAGTGAAACAATTGAAACGGATATATTCCCCTATCATAAAAGACAAATATGTCATTTAAACTCAAATGGATAGAGGATCTCTTCTGACTTAAGAATATATATGTGACATTTACAAATGTCGTGTTTTTATTTCTCCCTATAGTTTATTAAGTGTTGATCCTGCCAACGTTATTTGTATATATTTGCAAAGTATGGGGGATGGGAATATGATTGGATCAGCTGTTATTCTTCAGCCTGATGTCCTGGACTATTCAGAGCTGGCCTGGTAGACAAGGTCTCACTACGGTGTGCAGTTAGATGTGAATAAGTTGAAAACAGTGCAAAAAAGCTGGTTAAATTTGGAGGATTCAGTATTTCTTCTGTAAACACTGACCCTACAGGCTTTCTGTCTCTCATTTCTTTCTTGCCAGCCCCCAGCCACCCTCACAGGAGTCTTTTTTTTACTCCAAAATGAGAGGTGCTTGCTCTTGTCACAAAATAGTTACAGCCGCCATCTCCCCATTGGCTAACGGCTGCAACCCCGTTCTACGCAGCCCTCTGACCAAAAACATCGGAATAGCCTTTAATGAACTTTTAACTTCAGCAGTCGAGAGCTGCCTAGACCTCTGGTTAAAACTCAGGGACACTGGCCCTGCAGGGCAGGAAAAGATTGAGCAAGGCTGGAAATTGCTGATGAAATTTTTACTATTCCTCTGGTTATGACGTGGGAGAGAGAGCAAGGGCTTCCGATTCAGACCCAATCCGAATTCCAACGAAACATAAGCCTGGACAAGTTATTTAATTGCCCCAAAGCTCGGTCTTTTATATACAGGAAAGCAGGAAATGATAGCTATATAGGGGTCCTTTGAAGATTAAACGAGATAAAGCATATAGAATGGGCACAGATGTGGCACCAAATGGAAGCTATTTTCATACAGGCTCTATTTTCCTCTTTTACATGAAATGACTTTTATATCAGCTCCTTCCATTCAACTTTTCTCACCATCCTCCTAGTTCAGACCCTTGTACCTTAAGTCCAAAGACTATGGGATGATTTGAGAGAATAGCATTGAAACATGTATATAACCATGTGTGAAACAGATCATCAGTCCAGGTTTGATGCATGAGACAGGGTGCTCAGGGCCGGTGCACTGGGATGACCCTGAGGGATGGGATGGGATGGGGAGGGAGATGGGAGAGGCGTTCAGGATGGGGGACACATGTACACCCATGGCTGATTCATGTCAATGTATGGCAAAAACCACCACAATACTGTAAAGTAATTAGCCTCCAATTAAGTAAATTTGTTTTAAAAACAGAAACAAAAAACAAACGAACAAAAAAGACTACAAATCGGTTGGCTGCTTAACTAGCAAACCTCCAAAACGTACACATTAGAAAATAATCACCATTTAACTCAAAATTCTAAGGTTAAGCGATTTGTCCTGGGCTCAGCTGGACAGTTTCTCTTTGCTCAGCTGGGTCCCCTAACACTTCTGTGGCCAGTGGCCCCGTCAGCTGGGGGCTGGCTGATCCATTGGTCCAGTTCCAAGCTAGTTTCTCACCGTCTGCTGTCCCTCACAGGTGGCTGGCGGGACACTTTGGGAGGTTCTCACAAAACTAAGCAGACTCTCACCATGTGACCCAGCGATCAAGCTCTAAAGTGTTGAAAAGTCCTATCACCCAGAAACCTACACACAAACATCGCTGGTAGCTTATGCATAATTGCCAAAGCTTAGAAGAAACCAAGCATGTCCTTTAGCAGGCACACGTAGAGCACAGGGGATTTTCAGAGCATTGAAAAACACTCTGTATAATTCATTAATGATGCATGCATGTCATCATACACTTGTCTAAATCCATGGAATATGGGGGCTTCCCTGGTGGCACAGACGGTAAAGAATCCGCCTGCTATGCAGGAGACTCGGGTTCAATCCCTGGGTCGGGAAGATCCTCTAGAGAAGGAAATGGCATCCCACTCCAGTATTCTTGCCTGGAAAATTCCATGGACAGAGGAGCTTGGCAGGCTACCGTCCATAGGGTTGTAAAGAGCTGGACACGACTGAGCGACCAACACACAGAATGCAGAAGGCCAAGAGAGACCTAAAACATAATCTATGGACTTTGAATATGACACGTCAACTTAGGTTCACAAATTGTAACCAACACACCACTGTGGTGGGGAATATTGACAATGGAGGAGGCCATGCGTGTTTGGGGGCGAGGAGTGTATGGGAAATCTGCACCTTCCCTTCATTTTGTTGTGAACCTAAAATGGCTCTAAAAGAATAGTCTGTATAATTTTAAATATGTATATCATATTATATTATCACATTATTAATAGTTGCCTGGAATTAAGGAGGGAGTCAGGGTGGGAAGGAAACAGTGGTGGTTTAGGTGCTAAGTCATGTCTGACCCTCTGCAACCCCATGGACTGCAGCCAGTCTCCTCTGTCCATGGGATTTCCCAGGCAAGAATACCGGAGTGGGTTGCCATTTCCTTCTCCAGAGGATCTTCCTAACCCAGGATTTGAACCCATGTCTCCTGCACTGCAGGCAGATGGCTGCAGAAAGAACAGAATGACTCTAAAAGAATAGTCTTTATAATTTTCAATGTTCACATCATATCATATTATATTATCACATTATTAAAGGCTGCCAGGAATTAAGGAGGAAATCAGAGTGGGGAGGAAATGGGGAGGGGTAAAGAAAGTGTACCAGGGAATCTGTGCCGATGGAAAAGTCCTCTGTCTTGACTGCATCAGCATCCGTACGCCGGCTGTGAGGTCAGCTAGAGCGCTGTAAGATGTTTCCATCGGGGGAGACACGGTAAAGGGTACACGGGAAGTCTATATTATATCTTACACTGCATGTGAAGCAACAAGTATCTCAAAATGAAAGGTTTAATTTTTAGAATTGTACATGCAGTAACACCATGCTTTTCTCCTTCAGTATGCATCTAAGTACAATTACTTGTATGTATTTGCTTAAGTAATAGCTAAATAGCATTATATGTATTACTTCCACAATGTACTATAGCACCTCGTGACAAAGTTTCAGGGAATTATTTTCAGGGAGGGAGGAAGAGAGAGTGGCGAGAGAGGAAGGAAGAGAAGAAGAGGAAGAAGAAGGAGGAGAGGAAAGGGAGAGGAAAGAGTCCGAAGGGATGGACGGAAGTGGAGGGAGAAGAGAAGGGGGAGAAGGAGGCGAGGGAAGACAAGGAAGCGAGGGTGAAACAGTCCAAGCTCAGACCATCGCCGCTTTAAGATTTTCTTAAAAAACACCTTCCTGTTTTTTCAGCTACAGTTTTATATTTAATTCATAATCCAAGCGTATTTTAAGAAGCACACTGATAAGCTCTCTTTCATTCTAATGATTAAGAATGGAAATAAATGGCAGTATAAATCTTTTCTACCAGATTTAATAGAATACAATGGCTATTAATAAATGGAATTAAGTTTTAATCATGGTAGAATTGACTAAGTCTCACACATTTCTTCCAGTATTAAAATATAATTGAAACAGTAGAAAAATGGCATTATATTCATTGAATTATTCTCAGTAAGATCAACTGCATTCAGCAATGAAATACATTATCTACAGAACATATTGGGTTCCATAGATAGTCCTAAGCTTTCCAGGTTGAGGGAGGTTTTGTGGTTATTCTTGTTTTTCATTTTTTGATACTTATACTACAAAAAGTTAATAAGCACATTGGTTTTTCATTCTTAATTATAATACAGCATTAATCTAAGATTCCCTGATTTCCAAAGGTTTCTTGTAAAATATTCCATGCTTCCATATACTCTTTATGGAGTGAGTTGTGACATACTGTATTTTCTCAGAAATTATTAATACAATGGTGTTTCAAGCCCAACTGTATCACATAGGGTATTTGAACCAGTTCTCATAAAATACACTGTATATATGGCACTATCTTAATACTGCAGGACTAGTTAGAAAATCCTATAAATGTCAGTCATGTGATTTAGGGAGTTTTTTCAAATGGTTTCAAGTAGACCCTCTGAGCAGTACTTCATGGTCTATTGATCAAGAATGAGGTTGGGGAAAGTCTTATAATTTGCATCTGTTTTCTGCAAAGGGGTCAATGTTGGAATCTGGTCATCTGATGTCAAAACATAATCACTAAATTAAAAAGGATAGTAAAAATTGGAAGGTTAAGAGGAAATGTAAAGTAAAAGAAGATATAGAAAAGTCTCTCAAGATTAGTAATGACTGATCTGCATTTTAGTTGATCTAAATGAATAAACATAATCCCAACACTTCTGACTTACCTAATTGTGCTGGAGTTATTCACAACAGTCTTTAAAAATATTATTTTGCTCTTAAAAGTACATTTAACCAACATTTATAAATAGCTCCTTGGAATTTCTGTTAAATATTGGATATAAACTATTTCCTTTCCTATTTTGTACAAAGTAACATGCAAATTTAGGGCTAATATTTAGACTTACCACTGAAGCATTCATGATCAGGAAAGTATAGATAATTCTGTATACAAATATAACATTCATAATCAATACCTTTAATCTTATAATCTATTTTTTACTTATCAAAAAATTCAGAGAAATAAAAATCAATCCCTTTACAAAAAAACTTTGGAGGTCATGTTCTAAAGAAATACAGTCAACTCTGTATCTGTGAGTTCTACATCTGCAGAGTCAACAAACTGTGTATTGAAAATATCTAGACAAAATTCCAGAAAGTTCCAAAAGGCAAAACTTGAAATTTGCCATGTGCAGGAAATTACGTACACAGTATTTACATCGCATTTGGCATTATAGGTAATCTATAGATAATTTAAAGTACACAGGAGGATGTGCTTAGGTTAAATGCAAATACTACACCATTTTATACAAGGAACTTTAGTATCGTAAATTTTGGTATCAGGGAGGGTCCCTGGTGGCCCTGATGGTAAAAAATCTGCCTGCAGTGCAGGACGCCCGGGTTCCATCCCTAGGTCTAGAAGACCCCCTGAAATGGCTGCTCACGTCAGTACTCTCGCCTGGAGAATTCCGTGGACAGAGGAGTCTGGTGGGCTGCAGTCCATGGAGTCGCAAGGAGTGGAGTCGGGACACGACCAGCACTTTCACTTTTTTTTCAGGGTCCTAGAACCAACCCCACAAGGGTACCAAGGGATGACAGTATCTCCATCAGCACACACAGATCATAAGCTAACTCTGTGTACTTCTTACACACATTTTTAAAATAACTCTAAAATGAAGGCTGACATCACATAGATGACTGAATTTCCAAAAGCAGAATGTGATTTACACTCATTTCATTATTTTCTCTAATTAAAGAGGTTAGTTGCTAGGAACTGAGGCATTGAGTAGTGGCAAACATCCATGAAGGGACTGATATTAGTTCCAAATATTAGGGAACTGCCTTATTCCAGCAACGTAACTTAGTAAATTAATGAAATCCTTATATTAATTTAGAAAGAAAACAGTATCTGGAGATGCAAATGCTTGGCTAATAAACTGTGGAAATCACTCTTTTGCAGAAAGTGTGAAACACTGACATGGAACATTGTGTAGGGCATGTAATCCAAGATTACTATTTTATTCCCAAGCCTGTTTCTGGGTCTGTTTTTCCCATTTCTATTAATTTGATGCTACCTTCACTCTCCCAGGCGTGGAGATGAATACTTAAATCCCTTCTCCCTCCACCGTCCCCATAACAGGCTCCATCCCTCCTGAGAGTTTAACACATCTGATTCTCGGGGATGGTTTTCCTGCGCTGAGCTGTCTGGCCCCATTCGGTGGCATATGCTCACTCCTTAATGACTGTGACATCCTCTGTCTGCATTCACACTCTGACCATCCTTTCACCCTTCTCCATCCATGTTATACAACAGCAGAGGACTAATTTTCTTGAACCATACATTTCACCGTAATCCTCTCCTGTTCCAAAATCTCCTATTATTACCTGTTGTTGTTCAGTTGCTAAGTTGTGTCTGATTCTTTGTGACCCCATGGACTGCAGCATGCCAGGCTTCCCAGTCCTTCTCAGAGTTTGCTCAAATTCATGTCCATTGAGTTGGTGATGCTATCTAATCATCTCATCGTCTATTATCTCCTTCTCCTCCTGCCTTCAATCTTTCCCAGCATCAGGGTCTTTTCCACTGAGTCGGCTCTTCATAGCAGGTGGCCAAAGTATTGGAGCTTCAGCTTCAGCGTCAGTCCTTCAAACGAATATTCAGGGTTGCTTTTCTTTAGGATTGACAGGTTTGATCTTCCTGCAGTCCAAGGGACTCTCAAGAGTCTTCTCCAGCACCACATTCTAAGGCATCAATTCTTTGGCACTCAGCCTTCTTTATGGTCCAACTCTCACATTTGTACATGACTACTGGAAAAACCATAGCTTTGACTATACAGGACTTTGCAAAGAAAATTGTTCGTTTTGTTCAGCTTGGCATTCAAGGCCCTACATGATCTGACTTTCCCTCCATCCACACAAGTCTCCAGCCTAAAGAAGCAGAGCTACCTGCACTCCCCAGGGGACCTCTGCCTGCTTTTCTGGACCCTTTGCCACAGGACATTTTTCACTGAGAAGGCTTGGAATTCGTCCATGGATGTGGGAACGCTTTCCTCTTTCCTCCAGCCGGAGATAATTTCCCCCTTCTCTGGTACTCTGTCTACATCCGGTAATCACAGCAATACTTTGCTGTTTACATACAGGCTTTCTTTTTTTCAGTAGACTGATTATATGCCCTCTGAAGGTAGGTACCAAGGCCACGTCCATCACTGTACACCTTCATGCATCAAATAAATACAGGGTAGAAATAAATATGTTAGATGGATTGATATATTCTCCTTTAGAAAGAAATTTTTTAAAAAACCTGCAAATGAAACGATCCCTTAGGTTGCAATTACAATTTGTCCCTGTCTCTTCCATGTTATTGGTATAAACATAGATGGGTATAAAGACAGAGGGTTTTAAAGCCATCTTCCTTAAATGAAGTGCTGTTCACTGCAGTGGTATGCAGATAAGTTAACAATCTTTGGTCTTTTAGTAAACAAAGTTCCGAAAAGTGATTCTGGTTACTTTTTAAAGTATTTTGCAATCTAGTTGCCACAAAAAGATAAATTTAGTCAACAAAATGGAGATTAAATAATAGTTATGAGAAGAATGATCTTTAAGGATTCCTTTTGGTGCCATCTCAGAGGATGATGTGTGGTTTTGTTTTATATGTTGCCATGCATGAAAAGAAGTCGTTTTAAAACAAAGTTTTTAGGACTGTAAGATTGTTACTTGTGCTTCAAGCAGACTCTATATAAGCCCAACTAGAAAGACAGATTTTTAAACTCAGGAAGGATGGATATAGACCTGAACATGACTTTAAGCTTATTTTAAAAAAATACAAGCAGGTGTTTAAACATCTTTTCAAGGTGAAAGTATCTTTTTGCTATGTAAATACTCTATACTTCAATTATATTCATTGAACATTTGTAGTCTAGTGTGAATTATTTCTCTCATCAGTGCTAGTACTTAGAATACTGTTTTAATAAAATCCAATTCAGGGCAGCACAAGCTTACATAACATTTGAATTACAAAAGAATTCACCACAATGTGCTTTCAAATAATTAGTTTCCAGAATGCATTTAAAATATCATTAAACTTATTACTTCTCAGAAGCACATTTGTAACGCAAAGTGAGAGACGTGTATGATTGGATGTTTGGTTACATGGACTTGATGTAAAATGCGATGGATAAAATTATTTTAAAACTGCTCTAAGATTCCAGTAAGTATAGTAAAAACTTTGGAAGCTAGAATTGATTGAAAATAATGGGGAGAGTAAAGGGGATTGAAATGCATTGACGACTGACAAGGTTGGGCAGCAGGGCATGTTAGTTATTGCTTTATTAGGGTATCAGCAGACTCATCTGGTTAAAACTAAGGGCATTCCATCCAGATGCCTTTTTACAAAAATTCAGATAGCTTGACTTTATCTAAGTGTAATATTGGTGTAAAGACTTTGAAGCAATTGTTCATTTTTACTATAGCCTTTCACTACACTGATGGTGGTGGTGTTTTAGTTGCTAAGTCGTGTCCAACTCTTGCAACCCCATGGACCGTAACCTGCCAGGCTCCTTTGTCCATGGGATTTCCCAGGCAAGAAGACTGGAGTAGGTTGCCAATTCCCTTCTCAGGGGTTCTTCCTGCCCCAGGGATAGAACCTGGATCTTCCGCATTAGCAGGCAGAATCTTTACCACTGAGCCAGCAGATTTTTTACCCCCCCACCGATGTATTTATTTCTGTATGCAAATAACCGTTTAATATAATAGGGACTATGACTCATGCTTCCTCTCTCTAAATGTAGCATATTGGAGTGTCCATTTAAATCATCATAGATAGACTTAAAAACTAAACGCGGCACATCTTTTACCCCATCCCCTTCTCGTCAAAAGCTATGCAACTGTATCTGTGTGTGGCATTGATTTCTGAATAAGTAGCCACTTTGACATGTGATCAGTTATACGAACAGGTTCGCTGCACTTTCTTATATCTGAAACATCCCTGGAGGCTCTTATAATTCCTCAATGTCATAGACTCTAATCTTTATGGATCTTAAATCTAAAATTGGAAAACACAGAATATCATGATTACCTACAATATGAAATATTTACAAGTAGAAGTAAAGCTCCATCTTCTTATATATAAAAAAAAAAACACTTTCCATTAAAGTGCAAGATCAACCGTCTCCTCTGCAGTCACTTGCTTTAAAAAAATTAACAGATATGAAAAAAAATGTTCATCTCATCTTTTTGAAGACACACCTCACAGTGTTTAAGCTGTTATTCTGTAGACACTGGTTGCTTCCGTGTGAGTCGAGTATTTACAGGTCATTCAAGCTTTTAACTGCTCTCAGTACCGTAAGTTCTACAATTTCATGTGCTACCTTGACATCATTGAGCTTCACAGAGCCCCAAAGGCCTTAATCAGTCAGAGGTGGTCAATTGTGATTCATTCAAAAATTAATGAACCAATGATCTCTTCTCTGTGTTGTGGCTTTGGGAAACATGACAAGTAGTGGTGCTGATCTGCCAAGCAAGGCTTTTTACACATCCCTGATCCACAGGAAAAACAACACACTCCAATGGCGCTTTTGGGTTGAGAATATCTTATTCTCTGTGCTGTCTTATCTGGCATTCTGTTTTCTAAAACCCAAACTATTACGGATCTTGTTTGTTTGATAATCTACTCTTGGTCTTTCTCTTCTCCAGCCCCTGTCTCGGTGCCTTTTGACGGTTCTTGTTCTGCTGTCAGTCCCTGAGGTCTTGGTGTGCCTGGGTCTTCTCCTGTGGCTTCCTCTCTTACTCCAGATATTCTCCTCAAGTGACATGACCATTCCCAAGACTCTGTTTACCAGCTCCTAGCTGCTGAAGCCCACGTATTCTACTCCAGGTCTGATCTTCCTTCAGAGTTTCAGCCTGGCTTGTCAACTAGCCAGCTAGAAATCTCTGCTGCACCCCGTGAACCCCTCAAACTCAGCAGATGAGAACTGGGGTCACCATCCTTCTCCCTAACCTGCTCTCCCACATGTGTTCCCTTCTTTTGGAAATAGTAGCAAAACTCACTCCCACGCACCCCAGCCGGACGCAGGCCGTCATGACTGCGTCTTCTTTCTTTACCTAAGTTCAGTCTTTCCCTTCTGATCTTTCTCAAGTCTTTCTATTTCTCTGCATTCCCAACATAAGACTCCTATTTACCACCGATATTACCACATTGTACACGCTCTTCTGCTCTCCTTTTAGCTGGCTAATCAGTGCATGGGCCGTGCTCAGCAAATTCTAAGCAAATAAGCTGAAGACTTATATACTTAGGCTAGCTTTCATACACATTTTAAAAATTGCCTACTGGGGCTTATGAATAATTGACAAGGTCTTGGGGAAATACATCTATAAATTCCTATTTCTCCACATGTTGAAACTATATTTTTCTTAATTTTCTCAAGTATTGTAAAGCCGAGTAAGCTGATGGGCACAGTACTAGAGCTCACTCCTGAAACTTTTTAAATGTTTACTGGGGCTTCCCTGGTGGCTCAGGTGATAAAGAACCTGCCACTGCGGCAGGCAGACCTGGGTTTGATCCCTGGGTCTAGAAGATCCCCTGGAGAAGGAAATGGCAGTCCACTCCAGTACTCTTGCCTGGGAAATCAGGTGGACAGAAGAGCCTGGCGGGCTACAGTCCATGGGATCACAAAGAGCTGGACACGACTGAGCGACTTTCACTTTACTGGAGAGACACATATACACATATGTATGTGTGAGCATACACATATTTGTGTGTGTGTGTGCGTGCGTGTGTGTGTGTGCGTGTGCGTGTGTGTGTGCGTGTGCGTGTGTGTGTGTGCATACGTGTGTGCGTGCGTGCATGTGTGTGTGTGTGCGCGTGTGTGTGTGTGCACGTGCGTGTGCGTGTGTGTGTGTGTACATGAGCTTCCCTGGTGGCTCAGATGGTGCAGAATGCCTGCAGCAAGTTTGTTCCTAAGAAAAATGTGTGTCCCAGAAGTTTACCTTGATGCATAGGACAGACCGTTTACCTTGGGCATAGTGACTCAAATGCAACAAACCATATATCGCACTGCTTCCATTACATTCTCATCTCTAAAATCTGAAAGATCTCTTCCCTGCTATTGGTCACTGGGTGTTTTCTATTAGAATCAATTTCTGTTTGATGGATGTTTTCACAACTTGCATGAAATTAGTTTAACTTGGCAACAGATTTTCCTATGGCTCCAAAATCAATAACGAATCATAATAGTTATGAGTACACACAGCACTTTGTTTTTGTTTTAAACAGGTTAAAAAATGAGTAGTGGCAATACAATAAAGTCTTAACTCAAATTTCTCTCAGAAAAAGTTCTAGGAAAATTGTTCAGAATGACCTGAATTCTTTTTTTCTGGTTTTGAGACCATCTTGGATAGCTCTAGAGAGTACAAAATTGTTGAGAATTTATAAAGCAATTCCTAAGAAAAAATTAATCGACATTCACCTTTTCTTAAAAATATTTGTTAGGCAACATTTTTTGGAGACCAAGATGGTATTAAGAAGCTGAACATTCCTCAGAGAAGAATACTGGAATCAATGCATATCGGAATCAATCAATAATCGGAATCAACTGATTCCAAGAGGATTGATTTTTGGACATGGTGGAGGGGGCCCACAGGCTCTCTCCAGAGCCTCTGAGTGTCTAAACACGCATGTCACCAGGGGCCCTGGACAGTCCTCACTGAGCAAAGTGATGTCATCCAAACGCGACCCTGCCCTGTAAAGACCAGTGTGCCGGAACACAAAAGGATCGCACGGACTGTTCTTCGCTTATTCTTTCCTGAGTTATCTCCGCTCCGCAGTCAGGATGTTGGCTATACATACTGTTGCTTAATTGACAAATCTGAAATTCCTACTTCTAACCTTGGCTCATTTCTAGAATGAGGTTCACTATTTATTTTTCCTCTCATTCCAATTTTGGTCCCTATACTTGCTCAGTTGTTATAAACTCATTTCCTAAATCCCATATTTATATAAAACACATGCTACTTAACTTTATTTCTTTTTGTTGCAAACAAAATTTTCCTAGATTATAACGTTCCATTTGGCCAAGCTAGAAAACAGATAGTTTATCACATTATTTACTACCATGAATTTGATGTTCCTGGGTTCATACTACTACACTTTAACTATTTGCTTACTTCTCTTTTTCTCCATCACCCCACCCCATCTGTTTAAGGTAATTTCTTAAACACAAAGAGTAGCTCATATATTTTAAAATTTATCTGACTCAGAAGCAAATACATATAAGATTCTAAGGGTTTATTTTTCAAATTGCAACTATTGAAAACAGAATGTCATTGAAATTTGTCCCCATAAAGTAGAGGAGGAACTTTATGGGAACTTTATTTGTCCCCATAAAGTAGAGGTAAGTGTTAAAAGGAGAGTTAAAATGTACAAGATTAAATTTTGAAATTTTAAAATTGCTCTAAATATCTCAACTAGATAAAAGAATATTTTGATGGAAAAAATTGTATTTTAATTGGACAAATTTATAAGCTAAATGAGAATGAAATGAAATTAAGAAATGCTTTATTTTATAATATCTAATTTTGGCCAAGGGTTCAAAATAATCACGTAAATTGTGCATTTATGAGTATTATGTAATAACTGTATTATTAATGATGACAAATTATAATTGCAGACGCTTCCAGTTTCCCAAGGTATGGCTTCATCCATTGTCTCTAACTTTATCCTCAGTGCAACCTTGTACAAATGAAGACAAGGGTATTAAGCAATTTGCTTAATGGCAGAACTGGGAATAAGATCCAGATCCTCCTGGGTGTGTTCAATAATTACTTGTTTATAAACTGACCTCTTGGGATTCTCCCAGAGAAAAAAATGCTATGAATCTTAGGCCAGCTCACAGACTCCCTTATGTCAATTTAAGTTAAAACAAAGTTACCCATTTAAAACATTTTTTGATTATGTGATAATTTTATTCATAAAATATCCCCAGTTATTGCAATCAAATTAAGTTTTTAAAAAAATCCAATCTCAAATCACTCTTTGAAAGCCCAAATTCTAAATGGATTACAATGATCAGTGCCACAGACAAGACATATTGTGAAGTATATTAATTATAAGCATAAATCTTATTAAAATATGGAAATTTTTAATTTTTAATAAAGGTGAAATATAAATTAAACAGAGAGAAGAAAATGTTGTTTTTACAGTCAACAAATCTTACTATGCCAGAAATTGCACTAGGTGCTAGAGATAAAATGAAGACCCAAAATAACACAGGGACTGTCCTCACAAAGCATAGTCTACAGATTATATTACAAACATCTTCCTGTTTTGTAAAAAACATTTCGCCATGATATTATTTACACCTGTGCTGCCCAACTGTATGAAGTTTTCTCCTAACATTGGACATTTATGACTTTTGTAGTCATGAAGAAGCTGGGCTCAATAACACTGTCCACCTTTTTTACCATTTTCTTGAGATAGAATCTAGATTTTTTTCCTGATTTTAGGTTTTCATATGGATAAATCCTGCCATCAGTGGAAATAAATGCAAGGAGATCCAACCAGTCCATTCTGAAGGAGATCAGCCCTGGGATTTCTTTGGAAGGAATGATGCTGAAGCTGAAACTCCAGTACTTTGGCCACCTCATGCGAAGAGTTGACTCATTGGAAAAGACTCTGATGCTGGGAGGGATTGGGGGCAGGAGGAAAAGGGGACGACAGAGGATGAGATGGCTGGATGGCATCACTGACTCAATGGACGTGAGTCTGAGTGAACTCCAGGAGTTGGTGATGGACAGGGAGGCCTGGCGTGCTGCGATTCATGGGGTTGCAAAGAGTCAGACACGACTGAGTGACTGATCGGATCTGATCTGAATCCTGCCATCAATGGAAATAAATTAACACAAGATAATATACTTTAAACACTTTTACAATGCAGAGTATCTTTCTTTTGCTTCCACAAAAAAAAAAAAAAAATGACCAGCTGTGCAATTGTTGAGACAGAATATTTTCTTTTCAAGTCCCAGTGACCAACTTGCCCACTATCTGCTTGATTTTGTGCCCTTTTCATAATGACTTTGTGGTCATTCTGTTTGGATGTACTAAAGATTTATTTGCAATGCATTCTTGCAATTACAAGTTTGAATGGTTTGCATTTTTATCTGCGGCCTCCCTTCTTAAGGTTGACTGAAATATATGGAAACCTTTTTCAGGAATTTATTTTATTTTGGCTGTGCTGGGTCTTAGTGGTGGCATATGGGATCTTAGCTCCCTGACCAAGAATCAAACCTGGGCCCGCTGCATTGCGCACACAGATCCTTACCCACTGGACCACCAGGAAAGTCCCTGTGAAAACCTTCTGATCTGCAAATTCAGATTGTTTTTCCACTAGTGAAATTGTCACCAATGATTCTGAGTATTTGATTTTCCTGTGAGGGAGATCTGAAGTTTTGAGGTTCGAATCTTCACACTCTCTCTTCAGATGTGTCATTTTCTTTTTAAATGTTTAAATTGATTTTACTTGCTCACCCGTTGTATGGAAATTGTTCCCAAATTTGTCCCTCGGCTCACTGATGTCTTTCTCTGAGTATCAGCTTGGCTCTCCACTGCCCCCAGTAGAGATTTTAATTTTCCTACTGACTCTATGCTGAGTTCTCATGCATCTTACTGTTGATGCCTAACCAGTTTTCCTTTGTCTAGTTCTTTACAAAAAAACAATTTCCATAATCTACTCTGACTTTTCAGAATGATGCTTCATTTCCCTTGATGTGGGAGCATTTTCTGTGGTCCCTAGATAAGTTTTGTTTTTGCTGCTGTTGCTTACTGACGATTCATCCAGAAATTAGGACATAGCTCTGCAGGTGCATCCAATGTTCACCAGCGACCTAGCCATCAGCACGTGCTCTGTGCGCTCGGGGTGGACTGCAGGTCTCTCTTGAACCTATAAGGTCCAATTGCTAGTGTCTAGTAGGATTTTGTCTGCTGGAATTGCTATAAACATCACATCCATTCCCTGGTTCTTTTCACAGTGGAAGGATGAAGGACATAGAAAGCTGTAATTGTCAGTACAAGAAGCCATCCCCACACACAGCTTACCCAGCGTTTTCTGGTGGAAGCTGCACTGCCCAGAATGCAATATATTTCGACCAGTTCTCCAAGCCCCAGGCTACTTCCTGCCTGGCTGTTTTCTGGGGCTCGGCTGTTCTGACTAGTGAAAAACCAGACAGGTGACCAATACTCTGCCTCAGAGAGTGATGGTCAGGCAGGCAGTCATCTCACGAACAGGGAAGAGTACAGTGGGAGCAAGCACACCTCTGCTCCTGAAGGGAATTATTTTTATTAAGATTGGGCCCAGGCTGCGTTTTCAGCCCCAATGCATCAGCTCTGTACAGTTATTAAAGCATCTTTCCACATCCTGATGACAGGATTACTGCTTGTGTGGTTGGTTTTCACTTTTGTTTATTTGTTTTGCTGTTGTTAATTCTGATCTTTCCATGTCTTCGTAGGAATGTGGAATGCTTTATATCAGGGGTTGCTAGCTACATGCTATTTTAAACCTATGAAATTAAAAAAAAAAAGCTTAATAAGGAGGTCCATTTACACAGACACTTAAAGCGTTACATCATCGATCACTGGAATTTGGACAAAGGCTGTCAACTTGAAGCTAACTTTTTAAATTAGTTACAGGTTGTGTGAATAAAAGTGAAAGTGAAACCACTTAGTCATGTCTGATTCTTTGGACTGTAACCTATCAATCAAGCTTCTCCGACCATGGGATTTTTATGAACAAGATCCATGCCAAAAGCCATCCAAAATCAGAACTACGTGCACGGGGCACCCTGTTGTTCAAGGATCAGTCAAGCCTGAAACTAATCAGTGTCATTTTGGGGGCGGGGCGGGGGATGCTCAGAAGAGCTCTGGGACCATAGTCCTTTGTGTCTCAGTGAAGAGAATTCAGCGAGAGCAAAGGGATAGGTAAGAAGTGATTGATTAGAACAGGACGCTTGTGAGGCTGGCAAGCAGGTGGGTGAGAGATGCCACACCCTGAGAACTTAGTGGGCTACAGTTTTATAATCAAAGGAAAAGTGGGGAGGGGGAGAAGAGCGTCCTTGTATTTCTTGAGTGGACATCACACTTCCATCATCAGCTCCTCCTCCAGGTTGGGCAGGGGGGTTTTCTTGTCCCCACGTGGTCAAACTAGGTCCACAAGTTATTGCTTTTCTCTGTGTGCAGAGAGTATGTCCTAGGGGTCACTGACTTCCTGAGCTCACCGAGCAGGATGTGGGGTTCAGGCCACCATCGCTTTATTGTCTGGGGGCACGTCTCGTGCTTCTGTGGCCTGGTTTTGTTGCTAAGCAAGGCTGCTTGGTTTTGTGGTTAAGCGAACCTGCTTTCTTGAGTAATCATTAACTTATAAGGGTATCCCATACCTTTCTATTTACAATCCCCTAGTGGGATTAACTATTTAATCACCTATTTTGCACCTTCATTCTGTCCCTATCAAACCCAAAATAGCAGCTTATGACTGAAGTAATGGAAAAGGTTACTCTCTCCTAAGGATTTATTCTTACATGCTTTTGAAGAGACTCCCCCCAACCCCCAATGACTATCAACCCATCTTATATGGGAACTGAAGTGATGCCAGTTCTTAAGGAAGATTAAGCACAGTGATAATCTGGTGAACCTGCCCCTCAACCATACACACACACACACACACACACACACGTCAACACACACACACACATGCACACACACACTAATAGTTGGGAGAACACATTACAGAGTTAATCACAGGCTCATCAAATGAGGGCAGAGTTATTAGCACATTCAATCTATTGCAAAACCCACTCCCATAAGGATGTTCCCCCAAGAAAATAAATGAAAGAAACCCTTCAGGGAAAATTGTAGATTGCATCAACATTTGCCACAAAAGAAGCTTGAAAATAGCATGAGTCATACCAGCAAAGTTTGTCATTATGATTTAGTATTGCAGATTTTCTTTAACTCAAAATAAAACATATCCAAATTTTAAAGCAAATAAACACCAGCATTTATCTTGATCTTATGTAAGAAAGCACAAAAAGACAAGTATAACATACTAAATAACCCTTTCTTCCATTCGAGTTTGCATCTTCATTTCTGAAACTCATTTTAAAAACCATAGGGCAGGGCACCATGGAAAGAAAAGGTCATTTTTCATTAGCCTTGAATGTGTGACTTAGTAATATAACTGAAAGCATGATTGTAGCACAGGGCCAGGATTCTGTTGCCAGGAGATTATATCAAGATGATGCAAAATATTTCATATCCTTTTTTAATTTTCATATATTATAATAAAAATTCCTTGTCATGTCACCAGCTAATATTTTAACAACTAATTTTAGCAATTGTCTTAGTGATGACAATCTCTCACATAATGCATAATATCACACAAGAATAACATCTCAACATTTATGTATCTTACATTTTCTTTAAGTTCATTTCTTTTTTATTTAACCTTCCAGAGCTAAGGGTCAGAAAGTGGTTAGAATCACACAGACAAAAATAAGAGAGAGGTCAAAATAACGAACGCAAAACTTTTTAGGAGGATGGCCTTTTATTTCGAAGTTTCACATGATTTTATACTAAAAAGATAAATGTGAGCCCCATCCTGGGTCTAATGAGCAGTAGACGAGATTTGCAAATAAACACTGTGTCTGTTTTGGTGGGCACCCACACCTCCCCCAGTGCTTGGCTCATGGGAAGTACCGAAAAGTTATTAAACAAACATTAATTGATCAATTACTTTTCTTTTCTATGGGCAAAATATTTTTAATTTAAAAAAACAATTTATTGGAGTATAGTTGATTCACACTGTTGCATTAGTTTCTACCACAGCAAAGTGAATCATTTCTACACACACATATATACACTCACATATACACACATATACACACATATATACACACATATACATATACACACACACTCTTTTCTAGATTCTTTTCCCATGGAGGTCATTACAGAGTATTGAGCAGAGTTCCCTGTGCTAGACAATAGGTCTTTATTATCTATTTTATACATTGTGGTGGTGGTTTAGTCATTCAGTCGTGTCCAACTTTTTGCAACCCCATGGATCCTGCCATGCTCCTCTGTGCGTGGGATTCTCCAGTCAAGAATTCCAGAGTGGGTTTCCATTTCCTCCTCCGGGGGATCTTCCTGACACAGGGATCCGACCCGCATCTCCTGCTTGGCAGGCAGATTCTTCACCACTGAGGCACCTGGGAAGCCCATTTTATATAGAGTAGTGTGTATATATCAATCCCAATCTCCCAATTTATCCTCTCTTCACCCCTAGCAACCATAAAGTTTTTAACTCAATTACTTTTATTTTAGAAGTTTCTCTGCAACAGAACATTTTAATTCATTATCCAAAAAGACTTTTATTGGGGTCATTTCGGTAAAATGTGTTTTCTTTCTGACAATGTTCCCTTCACTTTTTGAATGAAGTAAACCAGATTGTCCGACAGTCACAGATACCTCTGATTAGTATTAACACTCTATTCTGTACGTTAATAAAGGCATATTGTCTGCGTGGCCCTGCCTTTTTGCAGTAGAAAGCCACGGCAACCCCATTTAAATTCTTTTAACCTGTTCCCTTCATGGTGGTGGCAACAGCAGAGTCTTCTGGGCTTTGTAACATAATAGCGCCCTTTTATCACCCTGGATGGTTTATTAGAGCCTGCTTATACCGATGATTTAGTCCGACTGTGGTGAGGCCACCACTCCAGGGCTTTCTGCTCTGTTTGGGGACTCTTCTGTCATTTTAATGTTGAGGGGTTTGTTTGTTTTCTTGTGAAATGGGCTTTCATTTAATTTTAGCATTATTTACATTATTTATTATCGGGAGACAAATCGAAGACTAGGGGATTGAGAACAGTGCCCTGCGCTCCAGATCACTCTGAAATCTGTGGCCTAACAGTATCCCCGAGAATATTCAGTCCCTCCGAAGGCATCACACAGACACTTGCTCAAATGTATGCCGCTGCATTCAGTCACAGAAACAAATGCAAAAATAATGCTTAGCCTCCTTCAAAGCTCAAATTTTGCAGATCCAGCTGCTTCACCGTGCTTGGTGGAGGTTCAGGTTTGCCTTTGTTCTTTCCAGCAGCTGGACATGCGAAGGGCCAGACAACACCTCAGCCAAGTCCTGGGGGCCCTGGTACCCAAACCTGAGTGAGATGAAGGCTCTTACTCCAGCTCCCAAATTCTGACTCCACCTAGAAGCTGGAGTTCTGCCTTGCTCTCTGTGCTGAAGCCTGCTGAGTTTCCTTGCCCCATACTTCCTTCTCTCTCTCTAAAAGGAGAGATCCTCAATGGAACCTCAGCCCACAAGCCCCTGTGGGCTCAACCTCCTGTGGGGGTTAATTATCTCCAGCCCACTTAGTGAACTTAGCAGCTGGGGTTGCACCGGTCTTGACTGCTCCTCCTCTGTCTAAAATACGCTTTTATTATCAAGGATGTTTGCCCTCACCAGACCTGAATACAATGACAAATTATAAAGGTGAATTGGAAAGAAAAATGTTATTTTCTAGAAAAATATAATTTTCATAAATTAAATATTATCACTGCAAAAAGTATATATTGCTGAATTGACATGACTTTAGAAAAGGAAAAATAAAATATTCTAAACTGTATCTGGTAAGATAAGGATTGACTGACAGATCTCAGCTTCCATTCAACCAAGGTATCATAAATACCTTTGATTCTTATTTTTTTCAGGCCACTTCTAAAATCAGACAAAAGAAAAGCAATTTTTAAATAGTCATTTAAGGATTAGTCAGTATAACTAACCAAAAACTTATCATTTTTAAATCAATTGACAAAACCCAAAGGCTAAATAATGCCTGCCTTCATTCTTAACATCAGCAGTGAGGTGAGGGATTTAATTAGAAGTGAAAATATGAAAAGCAAATATACTGTATAGTTAGTGTAAAAAGAAAAACCTAAATACCTATAAAACGACTTCCCCAGTGACTTTGCCATGAACCGGATTGATCTGGAGTGGTGGGCTGTCAGCAGTTCTTGAAACGGTGAAATTCTTTGAATACCGTGGCCTTGGAGATCACTATACTCCATGTAAATCAGCCAAGAGCAAAGGAAGTCAATGGGGCTGAATTCTTCCAGATTTAGGCAGCCTGCAACGCGAAGATATCCTTCCTGGAGACACATCCAAAAGAACTCCATCCAAAGTCAAACCTTCGCATCCATAGACCTTTTCTGGGTAAAAAATGCTGATGAATAAATTCCATGACTACTTTTTTCTGGTATGCAAATTTTCTCTGGCAAGTTCTTTAAAACAACAACAACAACAAAATTTCATTGAATTTAATGAAACCAATGCAACAGCCAAAAGTTAATACCATTTGGACGCCAAATGCCACAATCACTATTTTTGTTTGATTGTCTTCAAAAAGTAACCCACAAAATATCCTTGGTCTGTTCAGTTTCTGAGGATTTCAGAAAAATTCCTGTTAGTGACTAAAAAACATGCATTTATAGTTACTATTTTTCCAGAGTTGGAAAATACTAAAGTCATTGGCATTTGAATTATTCCACAAATGATTTTTATCCCAATATGGACTGATTGCATTTTTTTAATAGCTGCATTATTTAATAGAAACAGGAGGGTCAAAACACCTGATTCTCTGAACACTATGATCACCTCATTCCAAGCCATAATTCCACTAAGAATAGACAGTATCCAATCTGAGAACACAGAGAAGGCAATGGCACCCTACTCCAGTACTCTTGCCTGGAAAATCCCATGGATGGAGGAGCCTGGTAGGCTGCAGTCCATGGGGTCACTAAGAGTCGGACACGACTGAGCGACTTCACTTTCACTTTTCACTTTCCTGCATTGGAGAAGGAAATGGCAACCCACTCCAGTGTTCTTGCCTGGAGAATCCCAGGGACGGGGGAGCCTGGTGGGCTGCCGTCTCTGGGGTTGCACAGAGTTGGACACAACTGAAGTGACTTAGCAGCAGTGTGAGAACAAGGCTTCCCTGGTGGCTCAGACGGTAAAGCATCTGCCTGCAATGTGGGAGACCCGGGTTCAATCCCTGAGTCGGGAAGATCCTCTGGAGAAGGAAATGGCAATCCACTCCAGTATTCTTGCCTGGAAAATCTCATGGATGGAGCCTGGTAGGCTACAGTCCAGGGGATCCCGAAGATTCGGACAGGACTGAGCGACTTCACTTCACTTCAATGTGAGAACAGGGCTTCCCAGGTGGCGCTAGTTGGTAAGAACCCACCTGCCAATGCAAGGAGCTGCAGGAGACATGGGTTCGATCCCTGGATCAGGAAGATCTCCTGCAGGAGGACATGGAAACCCACTCCAGTATTCTTGCCTGGAGAACCTCATGGACAGGAGAGCCTGGTAGGCCTGGTAGGCTACAGTCCACAGCATCACAAAGAGTCAGACGTGACTGAAGCAACTTAGCACACACCTATGCAGATGTCAAAGAGTTGGATAAAAGTACAAAATGTAAGAATCAAACAAGATGCTTAAACATCTTTCTTCACTCACTAAATCTTGACCTGAAACATGAGTCAAAGGAACTAGCAAAAACAGCCAAAGCATTTCTGCTTTCCTATGTGTAACGCCTTTGCTCTGAGTTTAAAAAACAAAATAAAACTTGGCACTTATTTTTAAGACAAATAAAACCAGACATCACTTTCTAATAAAAATAGATGCTTCTAGACTCCACAATATCATGCAAATAGGCCTTCTGACAGGACATAGCATCAATGCCAATGGTTTGAGTACAAAGCTGAAGAAATTTCCTTTATTTCAGGGACTACAACTAGGTCTTAGAAAGCTGTGTGATTCTAAGCAACGAAATATAGCACTATGATAGTTTTTATTTTGATACTATCTATCTTTAGCATCTAGCAGGACCCTTTGCCTGCAGGAGGTAATTAGTAGATATCTGATAAGTGAATGTCGTTGTTCAGTTGTGCAGTCGTGCCTGACTCCATGAGACCCCATGGACTGCAGCACACCAGGCCTCCCTGTCCTTCACTAGCTCCTGGAGTTTGCTCAAACTCATGCCCGTTGAGCTGGCAATGCCATCCAACCATCTCATCCTCTGTCATCCCCTTCTCCTCCTGCCCTCAATCTAGCCTAGTGTCAGGGTCTTTTACAATGAGTCGGCTTTTTGCATTAGGTGGCCAAACTTTTGGAGCCTCAGCATCAATCCTTCCAATGAATATTTAACGTTGATTTCCTTTAGGATTGACTGCTTTGATCTCCTTGCTGTCCAAGGGACTCTCAAGAGTCTTCTCCAGCACCATAATTTGAAAGCATCAGTTCTTTGGTGCTAAGCCTTCTTTATGGTCCAATGCTCACATCCGTACATTATTATTGGAAAAACCATAGCTTTAACTATATGCACCTTTGTCAGCAAAGCGATGTCTCTGCTGTTTCATACACTGTCTAGCACATGAATAAATGATAAATATCTCAGCTAACCTTGTTAATGATTAAGTGGTAGGCAGCTATTTAAAAATTTGTAAACCTGAAGTTTCTGCAAATGCAGGAGATACAACCTCCTAATATTTAATGTGGAAAAAGGATTAACCAAACTAGCACATGAATAATAATTAGAAATATATACATACATAAATATATTTTATCACTTTGTTGTCCATCTGAAACTAACACCGTATTATAAATCAACTATACTTCACACAGAGTCGGACACGACTGAAGTGACTTAGCAGCATACTTCAATTAAAAAAAAAGAAATGTTTCAAACTCTAGCCATGGACAGCAAGATTTCTAGTTCTAGATTTTTAATTCTGCTAATTAACAAATAGGTCCCATCCTTAGCCTTTTTAAGCACTGAAGTTCTCACGGAACAATGGCTTGGCATTGATTTTAACATTTTCTCTGTGGTTTTAGGAGAGACAGAAAAAGGAGGAAGCCAAGAACCACTCATGGCCCTTGCTTTCAAGCATAATGTCATATAAGGAAGGTAATCAATGCGGCGCAGGAGATGATTCCTGCCTTGAAGTAGCCTCAGAAAATCGCCATTACCACTGCCCCCTTGCACACCTACATACACCACTCAAAGGATCAGTCTGCACTCTTCAAACCTGTCCTAAAAAAAGAGAGAACCAAAAAGGCAACAGTATTCTCCAGTAAGAAGAACATTGGTGTCAAAAACCACAGACATAATGGCTAAGAATTATAATCATAGCTTTAACTCATAATACAGTTACACATCTAGAGTTGGTCCATCCGTAAGGGCGTTGATTGTGGAGACGGATCCTTCACTTTGTCTAGCATCACCACTTTACTGTGTGATCTTGCGCAACTTAGTCTCTCAGACTCAGTTTGCTCATCTTTCATGTGAGCGACTTCACTTTCCCTTTTCACCTTCATGCATTGGAGAAGGAAATGGCAACCCACTCCAGTACTCTTGCCTGGAAAATCCCATGGACGGAGGAGCCTGGTGGGCTGCAGTCCATGAGATCCCTAAGAGTCGGACACGACTGAGCGACTTTACTTTCACTTTTCGCTTTCATGCATTGGAGAAGGAAATGGCAACCCACTCCAGTGTTCTTGCCTGGAGAATCCCAGGGACGGGGGAGTCTGGTGGGCTGCCTGCCGTCTATGGGGTCGCACAGAGTCAGACACGACTGAAGCGACTTAGCAGCAGCAGCATGTGGGCATAAAAATCCTAGCTCCAGAAGATTATCGGGAACATTGAACAAACAGGCATTTACACTCAGATGCTCAGTCGTGTCCAACTCTTTGTGACCCCATGGACTGCAGCCCACCAGACTCGTCTGTCCATGGGATTTCCCAGGCAAGAATACTGGAATGGGTTGCTATTTCCTTCTCCAGGGGATCTTCCAGACCCAGGGGTCAAACCGGAGTCTCCTGCATCTCCTGCTTTGGCAGGCAGATTCTTCACCACAAGAACCACATGGGAGCACAGTCAGGCGGTTAGTTAGTATACATTTGTGCACACCCTGCATATGCAAAGGAATGTCTGTATGCGCCACTTGGAGCAGATTCGAAAACCATTCTATTCCATAATTTGGATTCTTGTATATTAGGAACCTCGAAGCAGAGAAATGCATGCTAATTAAGATATGTCTGATGGTAGATTTTTACAAATTTATCTGGCTAAATGTCAAGACTATTCATAAACCAGAATTTTACCTTATTATTGAGAATATAGTGTAACACTTAAAATATTTGAAATCAATGATGGTAGATTTTTAAAAATTTATCTGGCTAAATGTCAAGGCTATTCATAAAACAGAATTTTATCTTATTATTGAGAATATAGTATAATATTTTAAATATTCCAAATCAATGATACAGGCTTCCCACACTATATTTTTACTTCTACCTAATACTATGATTAATTCTGGGCACCTATAACATAATCTTAAACTCTAATGTGACAAGTCAGAAAAATAAAGGACTTTTTTTTTTAACCCAGCCTTTCATAATTTAAAATGTAACCTTTAGGTTTACATGATGCCTGCAAGCAGTGACATGGATGTTGACGACATTAATATCACTATTTCTGTCACTAAAATCTATAGCAAATACATTAGCAGCCACAAACGGAGGCAGTTTTTCAGAGAGCTTGCTAATTGCATTGCCACTGTGAGCTCAGTTGTGCAGTGTTCAGACATAAAAACCCAGAGCTGAGAGACACAAATCCTGGGATGATATGCAAACAGGGCGATAGCTGTTTTTGAATCTATAAGCCCTGTGTTGAGAGGACATATCTCAGTCTTGATATTGTGGGATGATACTTCCCAAATAATGACCAAAGACACACACAGGGATTCTGACAGAACGTCCTAAAGTAAAATCAGGATCTAACGGAGAGGAGAGCAGATGCTCTTAGATTCAGGATCCAGGATTAACTGAGTTCTTTTCATTTTGAACATGCCCGTCTCTGCCTTCAGTCCACCGATGGCCCACGGAGCAAAGACATTTGCATCCAGAGCACAAGGTCAACACCGCGAACCGCGGTGAGACGAGGCCCTCGCAGAGGAATCGAGGCTGGGACTCAGACGCCAGACACCCCGCCTCCCGAGCCTGCACTCAGCCACCCCAGCGCACCATCCTTGTGCTAAAGGCAGCTTACCACCTGGCATTTCTGGATAATGAAGGAAAGTGATTTCTCAATTCCGAGCAGTTGATCATAACAAAAACATTCTGTTCCTGGCACCACCCTGGTGGCCCAGTGGCACTTTCCAATGCAGGGGGCCCAGGTTGGATCCCCGGGCAGGAACCAGGTCCTATGTGCTGCAACTGAAGACCCTGCACGCTGCAATGAGGCCCCACTGCAGCCAAATAAATAAAAACAAATGTCTCTTGAAAACCGTTCTGTTTCCATCATAAAGAGTGAATATAAGCCTGGCATTCTGTGATGACCTAGAGGGGTGGGCTGTGGGGAGAGGGGAGGGAGGCTCGACAGGGAGGGGACCTATATATAATTATGACTGATTTGTGTGGTTGTGTGGCAGAAACCAATACAACATTGTAAAGCAACTTTCCTCCAATCAAAAAATTTTTTAAATGAAGAAAGAAAAAAAAAGAATAAATATAAGTCATTATAATATCTCTATTCCTCAATTTTGCTGTTTTTTTTTTTTTAAATAGAGTATTAAAATCTAAAAACCACTTTCCTTACTCCATCTACTGTGAATCCTAGCTCTTTAGAATTGGAATCTCATCAGCTCTCTGCTCTTTCTCAGTCTGTCTACAGCGGAAAAAAAAAAAAATATATATATATATATATATCCTGCAGAGAGATGATAAGCATTGTGAGGACCCCTTTCAAAGTCACAAGTTAGTTGGTGGTCCAAGACCCCTGGCTGCAGGATTTCAATCCATCCCACTGCCAGCCCCAGCAGGGAGACCCAAACATCGGTCTCCTAAAAGTCAGTGCTCCTCACGCACCTTCAGAGGAAGCATAAAGGCAGCATTCATTAGATTTCATTGCCTTAGTTATTATCCAACTTGTAAGAGAATAAAGACATTTTGTTTAAAGCAGCATGCTACACCATTGGGCAATGGTCATAAATTCAATATTCTTCTAAGAATTAATCTAAGAATAGGAAAGAACAGACATACTTTTATTTGATGGCACAGCTGTACCATTAAAAGAAGAAACTTTCCAAACAAAACAAGTTATTGGCAGTAAAACGTGGGGCTTCCCCATCAATTTTAACATCACATTCCTTATCAGGAAGCCCTAACTGCCGATGTCAGTGGGACAAAAGGATTCATAAATGGGATGTTGTTAGAAGGGGCCTTTTTCAATGGCCCTCTCTTTTTCCTTTTATGCTCTGTCCTTTGAAATTGCCTAAACAACAAAAATGCAATCTTAATTTTATATATTTGACTTTGTGATTAACTTGATTCATGTGGGACTTAAAGGTGGGGGAGGACATCCCGTAGACTACAAGGAATCCTTCATGGTTTCTAAGGTTATTTAAGTAATGCTAATTCTAAATCCCCACACATTACGGTTTACCCTAAGGTGGTAACTGAAAAGTTAAGAAAACGACTTATGAATAACTGGACCCTTTAAGATTTAAAACTTAACAGAACAGTTGAGACTTTGTTCCTATGACTAATGCTTCATGGACCTAAAGCAAATAAATTGGAGTTTGCTACACACCATATTGTCTTCATCTCATGTTTATACTGGAACAAAGGGGAAGGATATTTGAAGTTGATACCATTTTGTAAAGGAACTTCGCTTTGATTATGATGTAAAGTGTGTTATCAAAAATGATCATAAAAATTAAGAAATCACCAAAACTGAAACAATTTAACCTTAGGAAAAACAATAGGATATTTTGATAGGTCTGTATTTTTCATGAATACCAATCAGACTATTGTCTTGCATTATACTCTTACTGTTGGTCTGCAATCTGTATAAGTCCTTTATAAGCGTACACTGGATTTTCTTTTACAACGACTCACATCATATGGATCATGAAAATACAAGACTCTGAAAGGACGAGTGTCAGAGAAACCCTGTGGACCTGAGGGTCTAAGGAGGGAAAGACACTTTCGGAGGGGGAGGCGGGAGTCGTCTTCCACTCTTGTCTGCTGCCTCGTTTGGGCTGCCCGGCTCTCCACAAAACCCCCAACCCGGCCTTACCACTCAGTCAGCCACCATCAGGAAAGCACCTAATTCATTCATCAGGGCAAAATGATTGATTACCCACTTTTAATCTTCTGTGGCACATTTGCTTGGAAGTCCAAATAAATCTCTAATGAATCACATTCCAGGCGATGTGTAGGAGGGACGCTTGCAAGTGGTGTCTGGTCTCAGCTGAAAAATCAGGAGCACAATGAACCCGGACAGGCTAACTGCACATAAAACACGATGGCTACGGCACCCGTAAACGGGACGCCGTCGTCTAGCCTTGTTCCCCAAGGAAGGCTGGGCTCTTTATTTACAAAACGCTGAGGGCTCGTGGGATTTACTTCCTTCTAGCTCATTAATAAAAACAGACCTTCCAGCTTTCATTTCTCTGCTGGTAGCTCTTGGAGGATTCCAATCTCCTTTCTGAGGTCTGCGGTCTGGCTCCTGGGACACAGATTCCCAAAGGATCCGAGGACTCACCCCCTACTGCGGCTCCCTTCCTGACATCTGGCCTGCCCTTTGTAATGGGAGCTCCCCAAGTCAGAGCCGGCTCACTTCATTAGTAATTTAGAGAGCCACAGGTGTATTTCTGAACAACTTAAGAAATGTAATTGAGTACGTGGCGTACCAATCAAGTCATCTCACAAAATTCTACTCACTGAATTGCCTTCTACTGAGGGATACCAGTAATTATTCTCATGACAGGTAAGAGTTAACCTAGGTATCCCTGAAAAAAACAGGAAAATCATCTAGACACCTGTTTCTCTTCTGATTACTACAGTGATCACTGTCTGGGAGCCAATAATAAAGAGTGCTCTGAAACAGCTAAGATTTTTAAGAGGATTGTCATATGATAAAAGTATACATAGATTTCCCTAGTCTCTTTTGGGACTTTTTATCAGATAACATGCCTTGGATTTTTTAAAGCTTTCGTTTTTCTTTGATGTGGGTCATTTTTTAAAAAGTCTTTATTGAATTTATTACACTATTACTTCTGTTCGATGTTTTGACTTTTTGACTATAAGGCATGTGGGGCCTCAGCTCAGAGGCATGTAATCCTCACCCTCTGCATTGGAAGCCAAGGTCCTAACTACTGGACTCACCAGGGAAGTTCCAAGCCTTGGATTTTAAGCAAAGGAAACCAGATCATTATACATATTTGTTTGTTTTAGTAGCACTGTTATGCGCTAGCCAGTTGAAAGGTCTGATTCTCTGTTTTGCAGGGGGAGAGTAAAAGCTGTGGGCTTCCCAGGGGCTGCGGCTGCTGCTGCTAAGTCGCTTCAGTCGTGTCTGACTCTGTGCGATCCCATAGACGGCAGGCAGCCCACCAGACTCCCCCGTCCCTGGGATTCTCCAGGCAAGAACACTGGAGTGGGTTGCCATTTCTTTCTCCAATGCATGAAAGTGAAAAGTGAAAGTGAAGTTGCTCAGTCGTGTCTGATTCTTAGCGACCCCGTGGACTGCAGCCCACCAGGCTCCACCGTCCATGGGCTCAGTAGTAAAGAATCTGCCTGCCAATGCAGGAGACACAGGTTCAATCCCTGGGTTGGAAAGATCCCCTGGAGAAGAAAATGGCAACCCACTCCAGTATTCTTGCCTGGGAAATCCCATGAACAGAGGAATCTGGCTGGTCCATGGGGCTGCAAAAGAGTTGGATATGACTTAGCGACTAAACAACAGCTACAAAGGCTGTACAGCTACCTACAGATGCTGCTAACATAGGCTACATTGTCTTTCTTGGATGCTTTTGAGATTCAGAGTTAATGTGCAGTATTCTTACTTCATCAGAAGGGAAATGAAACACAGTTGTTGAAAACTTCATGCCCCTGATGTATCAAATTGGAGCCAAAGAAGAATGGTGTTCATGGAGATACATTGTCACTCAGATGACAACTAGCATGTATTCATTTCTATGAAGAAACAGATCGCTCAAATATCAGGAACTGCGGTGGAGGCATGCTCACTGTGGGCTCCTCTCGGAAATGGTGAATGCTTTCAATACGTCAAAAAAGGTTTCTATTAGCTGATGTTAGAAAGGAGGCTAAATTTATCAGGCTGGTTTATTAACAGAAAAAAAAAAAATGCCAGAGAGTTTTATACTAGTTGATCTGCATTGAACCCATCTAGTCTTTAAGTAAAATCTCTAATATTTGCTATTTAATTATAAACTTATGGTTGAGATGAGAGGCAGTTGGAGGCGATGGAAAGAAGCCTGGATCCAGTACCAGACACGTAGCCTCCGGCCCAGCTTCCATCGCCAATGACTCACCATGCTGACCCTCCTCTCTAAGGCCCCTCCAGTCTTTAAACTACTCCAGGGTCAAAGCTGCCATACACGCCATTTGCCAAGGTTAACGCTTCTGGGGTGGTACCAATGACAAGAAGATGTCTGCTTCCCCACACTGCCCTAAGAATAAACACTTGCTTTGTGGTCTTTTAAACCTGTCTGGACTCTGGCTCACATCTTGACTTTGAACTGGATTTAAAATATCTAATTCCTCATGGTATGATTCCCTTTGTATTATGGGGGTCTTGCATTAATTCATATTAAGCCACTGTTGGCTCACTCCCATTTTTAAATGACCAATCAAAGCTATGGTTTTTTCTAGTAGCCATGTATGGATGGGAGAGTTGGACTATGAGGAAAGCTGAGTGCCGAAGAATTGATGCTTTTGAACTGCAGTGTTGGAGAAGACTCTTTGAGAGTCCCTTGGACCGCAAGGAGATCCAACCAGTGTATCCTAAAGGAAATCAGTTCTGAATATTCATTGGAAGAACTGATGCTGAAGCTGAAACTCCAATACTTTGGCCACCTCATACAAAGAAAAGACCCTGATGCTGGGAAAGACTGAAGGAAGGAGGAGAAGGGGACAACAGAGGATGATATGGTTGGATGGCATCACCAACTCAATGGACATGAGTTTGAGCAAGCTCTGGGAATTGGTGATGGACACGGAAGTTGGGTGTGCTGCAGTCCATGGGGTTGCAAAGAGTTGGACATGACTGAGCAACTGAACTGAACTGATTATTGGTAACAATAGATAACAATAACCATCATTCTCTATTGAAGACAATCCACAGTATAGCATTTTCATTAAAGATAAATAAGTACCTCCATATAATGCACACGTTTGATTTTCTGATTCCCAGAAGAAAGTAAAAACATCCTTGTCCTACTAAAGTACTTATAAAAGAGTAATTTTCAAAAAACCATGATTTAACAAAATAAAATATTCTCTGTCATTCAAGAGATAAAAGACTATTCCTATGTTGATAAGGAAGGATTTGTTAAGGTAGTTGCCTAAGACTGAATACTTATTTGGTCTCATAAACACCACATTTAAGACCAATTTTACACACAGAGACCAGGCTCTAAGATACACTAATCAAGACCTAAACTAAAGGGGAAAAGAAAAATAAAAGCACTAAATTCATTTTCTCAGACGGCGACTTAGAGGTTGTTACTTTGTTCCTTCACTTGATAGTTAGCATCAACAAAGTTTTAAAGTTCTTCTGGAAAAGATTTTGAAAATCAACTGGTAGAGTGAAAAATAAGAGCAGCTACCTTTCAATTGTGGAAAATAAAAGACAAGAGAAATCAAGCATTAAACTAAAAGCATGAATCAAGATGACCAAGGGAGACTGTGCATAAGAGAAAAATAAAAGATCTGAATCCCCCCCTTTACAAGGCAAAGACTCCCAGACATCATTAAAATAACAATCTAGTATTTTGTTCTTTACAAGAAACATTTAAAAAGTAAAATATCACTAGAAAACAGCAGATACACAAGGCTCTAGAGTATAACATTCTTCCCCTTTTATCTCCTCAAAAGGCCCAGGGTAAAAATATGGGCATCAGTTTTATTTGTAGTAACAACTCCAAGATAGAAGTGGCAGCATGTTTGTTATAAATCTGTTTTCAACAACTATCAAAGCATCTGGAATCAGGATTCAAGAGATACTTGTTGAGTGCATAAGTTGATAAATTAATAAGACTTAGTTTTGTTAAGAAAGACTTTGAACTGAGTAAGGAGAGCAATTTTATATTAATAAAGGTTATGAACAATAGGAAATCTATAATGGTATTAAGCTTTTATTCTTTCAAAATGCCATAGTAATAACAGATGTGGGTTATTATCCTTACAGTCCCAGGGTTTTCTCTACAGTCTGATCTATGGCGGATACACCATGTCCTCAAGTGACTTTAACAAATTGCACATCTAAAGCAAAGGATGTATACTCGAGAACGACTGGAGAAGAAGGCAGGTGACGGTCATGCAGAAGATGCTGCCAGACCCAGTCCTGCTCTACAGTACTGCCTTTCTTGATTTTCCATGTGCCAGGCTCACCACCCACCTACAGTACCCAATTAAGGCAAACCCAGTTCTAGAATCCAACCTCAACTCAGATACCTTGTTGAGTTGGACATGACTGAGCAACTAACATTTCTTCAACTTCACATGGTTAACAAGTATCAGCAGCAGCCTCCCTTGCTTTACCAACAGGTAAGTCCCCCTCCCCCTTGCCCACACATTTCCCCCATGATCATGGCTCCCTTTCTCTGAAGTGGGCTCATGGGCTACTTTGTGAGGGGCCATTTTTCATAAGCTGTTCTAGTTTAAATAGGGAAAGCATTAGTCACTTCAGTTGTGTCTGACTCTTTGCAACCCCATGGACTGCAGTCCACCAGCTGTCCATGGACAGAGAACTGTCCATGAGATTCTCCAGGCAAGAAAATTGGAGTGTGGTGATGTTGGTAGAAACCAACACAATACGATAAAGCAATTACCCTTCAATTAAAAATAAATAAATTTAAAAAAGGAAGAAAACCTGAGTGGGTTGTCATTCCCTTCTCCAGGGGACCTTCCTGGCCCAGGGATCGAACCCAGGTCTCTGGCATCCCATGTGGATTCTTTACTGCTGAGCCACAGGGGCAGCCCCTGAGCCACCAGGAAAGCCCTCAAACAGGGAAGCAGAGCATCATTTTATACAACATCTATTCCCCAGAAAATATCCCAGTTAGATGAACAGAGGATGATTGACAACCATGGGTTCCAGAAAAATGAGAGATTGTTGAAAACTAAAACCACTTAGAGAAATGCAGTAATGATCCAGGAAATAAGTAAAGAGGGCGTGGACTAGCACAGAATCCTAGGATACGGATTAGGAACACATCAGAGAGGCTGGACTTGAAACACACTTGTGATTTGACAAGACAAGGTGATTGACAAGGTGTAGAAAGACTCCAAAGTTGCTGCCTTGGAAGTCTCAGTCGGTGGTGGCGATGGGGGCACCATTCATGTGTGCTGAGTCACTTCCGTCGTGTCCAACTCTTTGCGTCATGTGTGCTGAGTCACTTCCGTCGTGTCCAACTCTTTGCGACCCCATGGACTGTAGCCTGCCAGGCTCCTCTGCCCACAGGATTTTTCAGACAAGAATACTAGAGTGGGCTGCCATTTCCTTCTCCAGGGGATCCTCCTGACCCAGGGATCAAACCTGAGCCTCTTACGCCTCCTGCACTGGCAGACAGCTTCTTTACTACGAGTATCCCCGAGACCATTCGCAGATGAACGAATAGCTTTAGAAAGAAAGCATAGTTTTGAGGGAGAAGATAAAAATTTCACTTCTGATCATCCTAATTTTGATGGACTCATTGAGCCCTAACGATGAGAAATCTAGTAGGTAGTGGAGAGGGTTTTAGTTTAGATAATGCAACTAATCTGGGCATACTTTAGACCATTCTGACTGAGTACCAGCTGTGGGCAAGAAGTGATCTCTAGAATAATTAGAAATGACTAGATTTATGGTTGATTAGATCAGAGAGGAAGAGTAAATAAATCATTTTTTTGTCACTGCTGAATAGTTGTCACATTAGTAGCCATTGGGCTTCCCTGGTGGCTTACATGGTAAAGAATCTGCCTGCAATGCAAGACACCCAGTTTTGACCCCTAGGTTTCGAAGATCCCCTGGAGAAGGGACAGCTACCCACTCCAGTATTCTTGCCTGGAGAATCCTATGGACAGAGGAGCCTGGCGGGTGCAGTCCATGGGGTCACACAGTCATAGTCAGACACGACTGAGTGACTAAGACACACACATGCACAGTGTCTATTTAAGGTTCTCAATGGAAACAGATTAGGACAACGGCCTATTGACATGGATCCCATGTTAGAAGGTAACCCGTGCTGTCAAGAAACTAATGTCATGTTTAAAATCTTTAAAAAAAAAAAAATCTTGGTTACAAGTTACAGAAAACAAAAACAGCAGTGCGGAGAAGGTAATGGCACCCCACTCCAGTACTCTTGCCTGGAAAATCCCATGGATGGAGGAGCCTGGTGGGCTGCAGTCCATGGGGTCGCTAAGAGTCAGACACGACTGAGCGACTTCACTTTGACTTTTCACTTTCATGCATTGGAGAAGGAAATGGAAACCCACTTCAGTGTTCTTCCCAGGGATGGGGGAGCCTGGTGGGCTGCCGTCTATGGGGTTGCACAGAGTCAGACACGACTGAAGCGACTTAGCAGCAGCAGCAGCAGCAATGCAAAAGTGCTTTTGGCTGAATTCTTTATTCATGACTCGAACTAGCATCTTCCCCCCTTTAAATCTCACAAGATTCCTGCTCTATGTAAGTAGCACTTTCCTCCTACCAAGAGCCTTTTAGGAGCCCTCCATCACACACATCCAGCACCAGCGTGGCACCGCCATGGATCATCAAGACAGGCTGGCTGGAGAGGTAGATCACTTTTGTCAAGGAAGAAGATTTAAAGGGTCGCAGGATCGTAACTCTTATCCTCTACAGTAAAAACAGCATTGTTGATGATTTAAGAACTTTGGGTGGTGCCATTCAGCCAGGATAATTATAAAGAATACCCCATTGTGGAATATTATTCCACAGGTCTGTAAATTTCCTGTCCCTCTTCCTGTTTCAGTTCATCTCACACATCAAAAAACTCACACTGTCTAGAAAATGGAAGACACACCACGCAAGAGTTATATCAAGAAAGATCTTTTATGTGAAAACACTTGATAAAGTGCTGTTGGAACACGAGGTCTCAGTAGTTATTTCAGCCGATCACAGGACTCTGAGATTCAGAGGCAGACTCTTGTTCTCTTTTGCTGGGCTCTTGGAAATAGCACAACTGAATTTGAAAACAGAGAGGAAAGCATGACCTGGAATTATGATCACTACCCTAGAGTTACTGGAATTACTTCTCACTTCCAATAGGAACAGTAATAAAACCAACTTTTAATTCAGCACGTCTTTTCTACAAACTGTCAATTCTTTTCCAATTTCATCTTTGACCCCAATTCAATCCCTTCCTTTGAGGTGATCACAGTCACACCTTCCAAATCACCTTCTTTATCAAGTCGTCTCTTGAGTTTTAGAGCCACCTGGAGCATAGTTTTTGTGTCTAGAGACAAAACACTGGATGCTAAGATGCTTAAAAACTGGAGACCTAATTGTATAGATGAATTAAGAATAGATACTGCCAACTGTGTTTAATTGTTTAGTCCTAGTTTGAGTTTTGATGGTGTTTTATTAATCCTTTCCTGAGAAGGCAATGGCACCCCACTCCAGTACTCTGCCTGGAAAATCCCATGGACGGAGCAGCCTGGTAGGCTGCAGTCCATGGGGTCGCTAAGAGTCGGACATGACTGAGCGACTTCACTTTCACTTTTCACTTTCATGCACTGGAGAAGGAAATGGCAACCCACTCCAGTGTTCTTGCCTGGAGAATCCCAGGGACAGGGGAGCCTGGTGGGCTGCCGTCTATGGGGTCACACAGAGTCGGACATAACTGAAGTGACTTAGCATAGCATAGCATAGCATATTAATCCTTTCAAATGATTCTCTTTGCAAGCAGCATAATCCAAAAGAAAGGACAAACGCTGAACACTTAATTTGTGTTCCTTAAGAAATAACTCTGTGCTTACTTACCTGACCTGGGCTTTTATTGTTGTTGCCACAAAACTCGTTTGTCCTAGGTTTTGTTGGTTTTGTTGCCGTTGGTTGTGGTGGTGGTTTTAATGCTTTAAGCAAAGAATCTTTTTGCTTCTACTTCAGGGTGTCTTCCAAAGCACAGCCCTACCCAGATGCATATGTATTTCTAGGAAGAGAAAGCAAGAAGTGCTAACAGGTCTTTCACCACCAAAAATTAACCATTTCATTTATTACCTGTTCTATTCATTTCAGCATAATATTTTCAGGGGTTCAAGACAAGGTCATTCTATATCTACAGGTAAAAGCCTTGCATTATCTGGAAATTGTAAGTCACCGAGCAAAAATGAAGAACGGGTCTCTCCATTTCTTAATGGTTAAAATTAATTCCCTCATTAAAATAGGAAAAGAAGCAACTTGATACAACTTCCTCTTCTAATCGAATCCTATTCTCTTGTGTTCATTTCCAGCACTTTGATGCTTAAATAACTGAACGAATGGACACGATGAATGATCTTTAGCAAATGAATAATTCTTTCCTCAATAGTTGAGACTACAGGTTGGGTCTGGTGCGTGTTCCATTCTCTGTGATGTTCTGAGGAACCCATGTGATCTCCAAGGAGATAAAGTACCTGGTATCATGTAAACAGGCAGGACGTCATCCCGAGCGGGCACCACGCAGGAGATTCGCCATTTGCCAATTCGAGTAAGCTGGAACTACGCTTCTCAGGATTCCCTTCTCTGCTGAGTTCTGAACTGGGAGCAGAGCAGAAGAGACAACTTGTACAGGGTTTGGAATGGAACCGTGAAACCGCGGCCACATTCCTCCCTGACTACAACAGTCTTGAGGGGTACCAGGTGCGGCTGGAGGTCACGTGTTATGCAAGAGGGCTCAGCTGGTTGGCTACGGATCCAAACACGTGTAGCCCCTTCTCTCCTTTCTGCTCTCCTCCACCAGCTTGTCCCACACTTGGGGCCAGGGCATCTCAAGCTCCATAGAGAATGGTTCCAGCTTCTCCCACAAATCACTCCGATCATCAGTGATGGAGGCTGGGAACTGGTGAACGTACCAAGTGGGTTCCAGCGTTCTTTGGGAGACCCAGCCCAGCCTGCAGAATTCCGGTTTGTCCGAGCTCCTCTGCACACCCATCTTTACTTCCTGATCACTTGCCCTGTGGGTTTCAGCACCAGACCCTGAAACCACAGGCCCAGATCAACGGCTGAGCGAGCTACCACCCCTGGTGGGTGTGCTTCTCTGGTCCCAGGCTGAGTACTGCACACTGCCATTGTCTGCTTCATGACTTCTTGTTTGTGGGTTATGCTGCGCTTTCCTCCCCTCTCTGCCTCTCAAAGCTTATCTGGTCTTATAGGAAGAGTTCAAGTCCCACCCTTGTTATGAAGCCTTCCCTGGTACTTCCCGTTGCAGTTCCTCTCTTCCAGCACTTAATGTATTCTGCCTGCAGTGCCACTTCTGCATATCTCTGTCTCCCCGTGTAAATTCCTTGAGGGCGGAAATGATGTTTCACGCATGTTTGTATCCCCAGAGCAACGATCACAGTGCCCTATGCAGAAACGTAGTTCAATAAATGTCTGTTGACTTGAAGTCTGGTTCAGTTTGCTTTATCCTCTGGCCTTTTTGGGCACTGCTTGGGTTGTCACCATGACAATATCTAAAAGACAACTTTACCTTCTGGGCTCTTTGCTCCTGTTTTATCTGTTTTTATGATGTGTTTATACATAGCTCCTGTTTTATGCCAGAAGCCAAGCACTTTGGTGATACATCTATAGTTAGGTTAAATATTTGACTTTTTTTTTTTCCAAGTGAAAAGGTCCTCACCAGATGTGTTAAAAAGTTTTCTTGTGAAATCTTATCATGAAAAAGATAAGTCAATAATTGAATCCAATTAATGTACCATATATTTATTATGGTAGAGTACCCAGCCCATAGCAAACTCGCAGGAATCATGGGTTGAATGATGGAGGAAATTAATTGATGGATTTATTAATCAATAAAAACCTAACCAAGGAACAAAACTATCAGATACGTACATAACATTGCCATTTTTAATGACAAGACTGGGGAATTTTCCAGAAAAACACGGGTAACTTCTCTATAGTCATAGCAGCAGGTAGGAGCTTCCTCTCCTTTAAATTGCATTAGTTCCTCATCCTTGATTAGAGTTTATTCTAAGCTATAGTTAATAACTATAATTTATGTTTTACACAAAATATTGTTTAAATTTTTTAAAAATAAAGAATACCATGGAATACTAGACTGATGTGTCTAAGAAACTCTTCTCACGTGGATCTGATCTATTTTTAGATTTTAGATTTTTTTTTTTTTGCTTTTCTTACATCTACAAAAGAAAGTGTCAAAGGTAGTAATTAAAGACTTTTCTACTATTGCTAAATATTTGATAATTTTATAAAAGTTCTTTCAACTCCCATCTGTCATTGAGCTTCTAGAAGTTGCTATGAATTTCAATAGGAAATGGGTACAGTCTTGTCTTGGAAGTCTTATGTCTCAAAACATTTTTCTCTCAAAGAAAGACCTAATTAAAAGGTCTGAGGAACCAAGTAAAATTCTAATATTAAGATAGTTATTTTTTTATCTCTGTAAGTAAACTGTCAGAATAAACCTTCCTTAGGAAAAACTAGGTGTTTTTTTTTTTTTTTTTGTTTGTGAAAAGAAAAAAAAAAAAGATGCCAGACTCCTCTGTCCTCCACTATCTCTTGGAGTTTGCTCAAATTCATGTCCAATGAGTCAGTGATGCCATCCAGCCATCTCATCTTCTGTCATCCCCTTCTCCTCTTACCTTCAATCTTTCCCAGAATCAGGGTCTTTTCTAATGAGCTTGCTTTTCATATCAGGTGGCCAAAGTATTGGAGCTTCAGCATCAGTCCTTCCAATGAATATTCAGGGTTGATTTTCTTTAGGATGGACTGGTTTGACCTCCTTGCAGTCCCAGGGACTTTCAAGAGTCTTCCCCAGCACCACAATCTGAAAGCATCAATTCTTCAGGGCTCAGTCTTCTTCATGGTCCAACTCTCATATCCATAAAGAGTAGAAGGGCTCGACTGACCGGTCCATAGACCAAATCCAGCACTTTGGCTATTTTTACACATCCTGTGATTGAAGAGTGGTTTTTGTGTTTTTAAATGGTTGGAAAAAAGAGGAAGACGATCTCTTGATAAACAAAAACCATGTGAAATCCCAATTTCAATCATGCTCATTTATTCTCATATTGTCTGCAGCTGCTGTCATGCTACAAGAACAGAAGTGAATCGCTATGACAGAGGCCGTATGGTCCACGAAGCCAAAAACATTTCCTATGCTGCGCTTTACAGAAAAAAGTTTTCCAACCCCTGGCTTGGAGCAAGGAAAACTAAGATTAAAGACATAGATTTGTATTGACTTTGTAGGAAATGTACTCCTCTGTGCCCTACAGTGAAACAGAGAGGAGTGTCCTGCAAACAGAACCTGCACGTGGCTCGAATGAGCATTTGTAAAATCAGCGTTTTACAATGTGTGCTCTATGGAAATTAAGTTCCAAGGAGTGATACAGGCTGTGGCATGAAGAAAGGACATTCTGTGGACAAACAATAATTGCCAGAGATGCCAAATGATGTTTCAAGGATTTAACATCATTCATGTAAATTTCAAATCTGCAACTATTTCTCAAACATGTTCTACTGTGACTTTTTTTTTCAATCTACCCTACTCTCCAACACGAGGCACCAAAGAGGACTAATGCCTCGAAATAGACTTTGGGGAGCCCTCTCTCAGTCGTGAGAAGATGGTGATGATGTATGCTGTTGTGGTGTAGTCGCTCAGTCATGTCCGTTTCCTTGTGACCCCGTGGACTGTAGCCTGCTAGACTCCTCTGTCCATGGGATTTCCCAGGCAAGAGTCCTGGAGTGGATCGCCATTTCCTTTTCCAGGGGATTTTTCCTGACCCAGGGATCGAACACGCATCTCCTGCTTGGCAGGTGAATTCTTTACCACTGAGCCACCAGGGAGGCCCGGTGATGATGCATAACCTTCATTAAATACTCACTGAATTATTTAAAAATTCAACCACAAAATCAGGTAAGACATGAGAATTTGTCATCTCAAAAGTTGCATACTGACGTTCACATTGCCAACACGTATCATATACTTCTTGATGACTTGCAAGAAACAAATTCCTGGCATAGAAATGCAGCTTCTGAAGGCAGAGAAAGTCTGCAAGCATCAGTGCGCCTGTTTAAAGCAGACCAAAGGGGTTTAATGTAGCAGAAAGCCAAGGTAGCTAGGTTATCAAGCACCACAGATTGCACTCAGAGCCTCTAATCAGCAGGACCACTTGGAAAAACAAACAGCCTGCAAGGGATAATCACTGCTTGGAAGTCAAGTTATGCAAAATACATTTCCTTTGTGTGCATACCAGGAGTCCTTGGGTTGGCTGCCAGTAAGGAGAGCCATGGAGGCTGATAGAATTATCTCCCTGACTTCTACAGTTTGGGATTACTCCTAAAACTTTAACTTCTTTCCTTGATTTTATATCATGGAGCGAGCGCTGACAGATCAGGAAATAATGCACCATCAAATAAATAAATACCTAAGAAGTACTGGCAGTTGGTTGAATGGCTTACTGATGCTTAGTGTTTTCACTAGTTTGCAACACACAATACTTGTCCCAGTATTTTAATTCACATTCCCAGCGTATGTTCATTGCTCAGTCATGTCCGACTCTTTGCAACCCCCTGAACTGTTCAGCCCACCAGGCTCCTCTGTCCGTGCAATTCTCCAGGCAAGAATACAGGAGTGGGTTGCCATTTCCTTCTCCAGGGGATCTTCCCAACCCAGGGATTGAACCCAGGTCTCCTGCATTACCGCAGATTCTTTACTGTCTGAGCCACCAGGGAAGCCCGATATTGTTTCTTTGGGAATGCATATCACATTCCCAAAGAAACAATCGTATGTCCAGAAAGCACTGACTTCAATATTTTTGCAAATGGTGCATTACGTGATATACAAGTCTACTTTCCTCCTCAAATGTTTATCTACAAGCCACAGGGTATCCAGGCACTTCTGGAGAATCATTGAGGGTGTGGGTAGACACAGGAGATCTGAGCTTCTATAGCCAAGGTGACCCTACAGAGGGTCTAGTTACAGCCCTTCTATATATCCTATGCTATGATTTCTCTACAATTTTTAATTTCCTTGAAGAGCTTTGCAGCTTTATCAAAACAGAAAAAGATCTGTAAACAAAGACTTTCCTCATGAAAAAAACAATGAGGGAATAAAACTGTACTTATTTTAGGACTATAGTGAGAATTAAGTAAATTTTTAAAATATGTATCTCTGTGTGTATGGACTGGGGAGGAGAAAAGTGTTTTGAAAAAGTGCCTGACACAAACGAAGCTGCATAGCAGTGTTATCTATTATCATCACCGTCACCAGAGAAATTTTCACTAAGACAAAACAAGTTTCCGTGAAATAATAGAATAAAATGATCTGGTATTTTTTGATGCGTATGTTATGATTAATATTCTTAAAATACAGCAAAAATGTAAAAGCGACAAAATGTGTTATCACAGGTGCTATCCTTTTATTAATTTTTCACATAAAATCCAAGAGAACTGTTTGCTAAGATACATACAGAAAATGATCAACAGAAAACTCTAGAAGAAAACAGGGAGTATGCTGTTTGCCCTCACATTCTGGTGATGGTCTGGCATGAACAATGATTTTTACTTCGCATCCAACTCATCATCAGCTCACATGATCTGAATATTGACTCATGAGTGAACCAACCACTCTGTTAATTTTGGGTAAATTACAAAGAGGGAAGAGAAATCAAAAATTAAGCCCCAGAGCATCACCGAGAAGAGTCATGGGTTTTATTGATAAGGCTTTAAAAAGAGTGCAAATGAATCTTGTATCCTATTAGGAAAGGCAAGCAAAGAAAGCCAAGAATAAAGAACCTAACATGTGCTTGGCATTCTCTATTTATTTAAAATGCCCTACCCATGTGGATTATGATCAGTATTACTTCCATTCTGACTTTCAGTAGACCCGAGTTGCCTCGGTTTTGCCCACAGCCCCCAGATTATAACACTTAGTATCACTCCGTCTGTGGTTAACTTTTGGGCTCACCCTATCATACTTAGTGATGCCCAGAGCCCAATGTTTCCTCTTTGCCTTGTCCTCATACAGAAAGAAAGTTCATCTCAGAAGGCATTTGTCACTGCTCCAGTCGTGTCCAGAGGTACTCATTTATTTAGTCAAGGACGTTTAGTAGGAAGCCAGGCACTGCTGCAGGCACTGGAGATACAGCAGTGAGCAGACAAACATCCCTCCCCTCTTGGAACTTTCATGCCATGGAAAGGAGATAGAAAATAAAGAAAACGAATAAATAAGATATCAGATCAGATCAGTTCAGTTCAGTCACTCAGTCGTGTCCGACTCTTTGCGACCCCATGAATCGCAGCACGCCAGGCCTCCCTGTCCATCACCAACTCCTGGAGTTCACTCAGACTCACGTCCATCGAGTCAGTGATGCAATCCAACCATCTCATCCTCTGTTGTCCCCTTCTCCTCTTGCCCCCAGTCCCTCCCAGCATCAGAGTCTTTTCCAATGAGTCAACTCTTTGCATGAGGTAGCCAAAGTTCTGGAGTTTCAGCTTCACCATCATTCCTTCCAAAGAAATCCCAGGGCTGATCTCCTTCAGAATGGACTGGTTGGATCTCCTTGCAGTCCAAGGGACTCTCAAGAGTCTTCTCCAACACCACAGTTCAAAAGCATCAATTCTTTGGTGCTCAGCCTTCTTCACAGTCCAACTCTCGCATCCATACATGACCACAGGAAAAACCATAGCCTTGACTAGACGAACTTTTGTTGGCAAAGTAATGTCTCTGCTTTTGAACATGCTATCTAGGTTGGTCATAACTTTTCTTCCAAGGAGTAAGCGTCTTTTAATTTCATGGCTGCAGTCACCACCTGTAGTGATTTTGGAGCCCAGAAAAATAAAGTCTGACACTGTTTCCACTGTTTCCCCATCTATTTCCCATGAAGTGATGGGACCACATGCCATGATCTTCGTTTTCTGAATGTTGAGCTTTAAGCCCACTTTTTCACTCTCCTCTTGCACTTTCATCAAGAGGCTTTTAGTCCCTCTTCACTTTCAGCCATAGGGGTGGTGTCATCTGCATATCTGAGGTTATTGATATTTCTCCCAGCAATCTTGATTCCAGCTTGCGCTTCTTCCAGCCCAGCATTTCTCATGATGTACTCTGCATAGAAGTTAAATAAGCAGGGTGACAATATACAGCCTTGACGAACTCCTTTTCCTATTTGGAACCAGTCTGTTGTCCCATGTCCAGTTCTAACTGTTGCTTCCTGACCTGCATACAAATTTCTCAAGAGGCAGATCAGGTGGTCTGGTATTCCCATCTCTTTCAGAATTTTCCACAGTTTATTGTGATCCACACAGTAAAAGGCTTTGGCATAGTCAATAAAGCAGAAATAGATGCTTTTCTGGAACTCTCTTGCTTTTTCCATGATCCAGCGGATGTTGGCAATTTGGTCTCTGGTTCCTCTGCCTTTTCTAAAACCAGCTTGAACATCAGGAAGTTCACGGTTCACATATTGCTGAAGCCTGGCTTGGAGAATTTTGAGCATTACTTCACTAGCGTGTGAGATGAGTGCAATTGTGCGGTAGTTTGAGCATTCTTTGGCATTGCCTTTCTTTGGGATTAGAATGAAAACTGACCTTTTCCAGTCCTGTGGCCACTGCTGAGTTTTCCAAAATAAGATATAAGTGTGTTAAATGAAAGAAAACTGAGATTTCTGAGATGGATAGAAGGATAGGTTACAACTTTAGAAAGAGGGCTGGGGAAGTATCACCAAGAGGATGATGTTTAAGTCAAAGCTTTCAAGAGATCAGAGAGAAGAGCCTTGTAAGCAGAGAGACAACAAGCAGGTGCAAAGGTCCTGGGGTGAGAAGATGCCCTAGGGGCATCAGTGTGCCCTAAAAATAGCATGAAGCCCTCTGCATCTGGACCGGAGTGAGCAGGAGGAAGAGCAATGGAAAGTGAGACCAGAGAGTTAATGGTGCAGGAAAGTGAAAGGCAGGTAGCAGATTCACTGAAGCCATGTGACCACTTAGTTTTTCTAAATGAGTGGAAAACACTGAAAGTGTTAAGCAGCATAACGTGATCTGACTTACATTCTAACAGGATGTCCTGGAAATGGAAACAGACACGGGTGCAATGGCAGAAACAGGGACACCAAGCAAACCAAGCAAGAGACAACGACAGCAATCCTGGGAAGGGACGCTAGTGCCTTGAGCGCGATGGTTATGGATTAGCCAGATTCTGATAAAGCCAGCAAGAAAAAGCCCAGCTACCAGAAGGTGGCAAGGAAGCCCACGGCCAAAGCCTCAGTCCCGCCCGGGGAACTCACGTTGTGCTGTAGCCCCCTTGATCTACAGAGCATTTTGCTGATGTCCTGCCCTCTCGCCTTAGCAGATGCCGACCCTCAGTCACCCAGCAGGACTCAACCCTGAGGTCTCCTCACCAAGGAGCCTGGCGTGTAAAGCCTCATCCCACTATTTCCTTATGTATTTGTTTTTCCCTACTAAACTCGGGGCTGCTGGAACTTAGGATCTAAGTCCTGCTGGAGGTTATAACCTAGAGCTGCGAACAGTGTCTGACAAAATTAGGGCTTATAAACCCATGCTTAATGAATAAATACAATCACATCTTTATTTTGGTTTATTAATTTCTTGAGTTGCTCTTGCCTCTTTTGAAAAATGGAACAGCAACCTCCTGACTATGATGAAGTGACGAAATGCTCAGGATGGTTCCCGGCAGAGAAGAGCCACGTGGATGCTCCTGGAACCCACAGATTTTTGGTGTGCCCACCTAAAGTAGGCTTTGATATTTTTGCTGACTTTCTCTAGCTGTTGAAAACCAACTTTTCTGCTTTTTCTTTAAAGTGGCATTCACTTTTTTTTTTTTTTAATATTTTCTCTCCCTTCTAAAATATTAGTCAAAGGATAAGAAAATAACTTTGAATTCAGAAAGAAACAAACCAAACTTCTGCAAAAGTTTTGCTTATTTACACAAAAACAGTTCTGTGAATCGCCCCCAAGGGAGAACAGGTGCTGACCTAATCTTGTTTGCCTTCCTATTCAGGATTCTTCACCATGGCTCTCCCTCGTGGCCTTAAAAGGAATTACCTACCACACGAAGGACTGACTGCCTTGATGGTCACGCTTACCAGGTGTTTCTGGTCCAATGAAAGAGTGATATTGAAATTAGACAAAAACGCTTTTTTTTTTCATTTTTATTTTGACAGCTTAACTTTTTGAGGACTTTTTTTTCCCTCTTCTAAAGAAGTATCACATAGGAAAAAAAAAGCAAACTGAATGCTTAATAGAAAAAAATATTATAATACTTCTTGGAAGGAACCAAAATGACATTCTTTTAAATAAAAGTGACTTGCAGTTATTGAGACTTCATATATGGGCTGAACAGCCCAGAAATGAATGAATTTTTTTCTTATTTACTCCCCTGTAGTAGTCTAGGAAAGGGGTACTGGTGTTATCTCCATTTCGCATTTAAGGACTCTGAGTCTCAGTGTGATTAATTGGAATTTGCCTAAGATAATAAGTGGCAGGGCCTCGAACGATACTCACTTCCCTCTAGAAGTGTCTGTTCTTCTTCCCTTTTGTCACACTGTACGAATACGGGCTCTTACCACCCCGACCAGGGATCAAACCTGTGCCCTTGCACTGGAAGGTGGCTTCTTAACCACAGGGCCACCCAGGGAAGTCCTAAGTGTTCATTTTTATATTCCCATCTCCTGAGTCTTATTTCAGGCCCTTACCATCTCATTCTCCAATTGTTGCAGTGAGTCACTTATCCAGAGCAAAGGAGGAACAAAGGTCTAGAAATTTCTTTTCTTGTTCATTTTGAAGATCATGCTAGAACCATCTCCTACAATCTTGATCTGATACCTTCCCTAGTCGTAAAACACTGATCACTCTCACTGCACAGAACACAGGTCAAACTTCTTTGACATCCCAGCATCTTCTCCTGCGCCTTGGCCTACTTATCTGGTCTTTTCCATCACTAGCTCTTCCACTCAAGGCTGCAGTGTATAATTCAGCACTGAGAGCCTGCTCGATCCTGAGCAGTGACCTGCTTTAAAGGGCCCAAATGCTAGCCCATTTTTGAAACATCCCTTGGGCTCTCCAGCTCCATTTCCATTTCATCTTTCTTGAATGCCTTCCACCACCATTTGTCTACTGAGATCTTATCATATTCAAATGACTGCTCATCTTATTCATCTTTGATTACATCTTTCCCAATCACCTTGGTCAGAAGCAGTTTCTCTTTTTCAGCATTCAGATAGTTTATTTTGAACCGTGTATATGCTGTTATTCTCATATTGCTTTGGATAGTAATCTGTCTAATCTCTTCTACTATATTTCAATCATCTTGAACATAAGGAATTGTAAGAGTCAGGATAGGTTAGGCTATGGTACGTCACCAACAATGACAAAAATTCAGTGGGTGCAAATGCAAATGTATAATTCTATCAGCTCTGAACTTGGCTTCCACAGCATCATCCTCTGCCATGTGGAAAGCGGCTAGTTACAATAGCAAAGGGAATAGGAAGGTAAGCTGAACACTCGTGTCAAAGCTTCTACCAGAAGTGGCACATAGCACACGTTATATCTGTTCTCAACTTATGTGCAAACAAAGTAATTGGTCAAGGGTAACTTCAAGAAGGGCTTCCTTGGTAGCTCAGCCGGTAAAGAATCCACCTGCAATGCAGGAGAGACCCTGGTTCAATCCCTGGGTCTGGAAGATCCCCTGGAGAAGGCAACTCACTCCAGTATTCTTGCCTGGAGAATTCCATGGATGGAGGAGCCTGGTGGGCTACAGTCCACGGAGTCACAAGAGTCAGACACAACTTAGCAACTAGACGACAACAACAGTAACTTCAAGAGGAGGATGGATGTAGAAGGTACAGGCGCACACAGAGGAGGAAATGAAGTGTGAATTTCATCGCAACATTTTTGATGTTCGAACAATATTTCCTGCGAGATTTCTCCAAGCCAGAAGGATGGATGTACTCTGTTTAAGCTGTGTACTTTGACTTTTCGAACTATGTTTTTGATTTGACTAATGTCCTTCCACTACAGATGACACAAAGAAAGTGCCGGACCGCCAGCAGTGAGAAGCTTCCGGGATCTGTTGGAACCTGGGGGCTGAATGGTGCTCCAAGCCTAAATTATTTGAAGCACAGCTGTCAGGCATGACGGGATGGTCACTGGTGGTAGTATGAACATTACCTAGCTCTCAGCAAAAGACGTTTAATGCAGGGGATGTGGACTACAGCAGGAATCATGGGAAGCAGAGTTTTCTTGCTTTTCTCAGCAGATTAGGGGGAGGGTCTCAAGCATTTTGACCCTAAGAATGCCCTCGAGTGCACCCCCAGTGGTACAGGCTATCACCTGCTTACCTCCACAATTTGCAATGACCCCCAAAGAGCCAATATATTTAGAACTATAGGCGTCAAGGAGAGAAAAGAGGGCTGATCCAAGGAAATATTGATGAAAATCAGACTGTAAAGCACAGTCTTAGGAAAAGGGAATGGTATTTAAGTTATTTAAAATAGCCCATTTGGACAATTCATTTATATGGAAGGTCCAAGAAAATTAAGACATTCCAAAGTTTCTGGATGCAAAATTTCATTCCAGGGAAAATCACATTGTGAGATGTAGGAGGAATGGAACCACTGCTTCTGGCTTAAATTCTGTCCTGCTGGTCTGACAGGAGTAGATGTAGAGGGTCCTGGGGAAGCAGGTTAGAACAAGGAGCTGAGCTGGAAGGTTCCATCTTGCTTTTGCAGTGCTAAGCTCTGCCGCTGCTGCTGCTGCTAACTCGCTTCAGTCGTGTCCAACTCTATGCGACCCCATAGACGGCAGCCCATCAGGCTCCACCGTCCCTGGGATTCTCCAAGCAAGAACACTGGAGTGGGTTGCCATTTCCTTCTCCAATGTACTAAGCTCTATGATATACCAATAGGAGCATGATTTATAGCCCCCAAATCAGGTACTCTGTGGTCGGGTAAATTTTCACTTTCTGATCTAAACCAGTGGCTGCCAGCGTTCGAGTATGGATCCTGCCCCAAGAAAAAGAAGGTGAGCTAGTTATGTAGGATGGGGCTGAGCAGCCCGAGTTTGAAGAAGGCATTGTCTCTTCAGCTCTTCAGAGGTGGGCGTGGAAGGAAGCAGGTTGAACGCTGTTTCCTACTGGTCTTGAGGGCTTCCTCTGTTTCTATTAACAGTCCAGGAGAGCACTTGGTGATGGCAGAAATGCTCTGTATCCGTGCTGCCTGGACAGGAGCCACTAGCCACACACGTGGCTACTGAGCACTTGGTGTGTGGTTAAAGAGACTTAGAACATGAACGTCTGATCTCACTTAATTTTCATTAACTTAAATTTAAATAGCTCCATGTGGCAAGTGGCGACCATACTGGCTAGCACCATTCTACAATCAGAGAGTCTGCTGAGCCTGTCTACTCTTTCAAATACTCAAAAGCCACTCAAATGGCCCCCATTCTATTATACAAACTCACATTCTCAGAGCAAATAACTGAACACCAGCAAGCAAACAGCAGTGTCTTAGCAGCTCTCTAGATTATCAAAAGGGGCGGGGGGGTGGAAATTCTGCTTCTGGGCAGACATCTGACTGTGTAACCATAGCAGAGAGACAATTTAGTTCAGAATTATGTGCCACCCTGACTCTACCTGGCAGGTGCCTTCTGTGCTGGCTTTTCTATCTGCAAACTTGAGAAAGATGACAGGGTTTTAAATGATTAACTCCTCTGGGCCACATTACTTAATTATACAGTACATCCAGGGATAGGCGTGTGGGTCTTTTATGGTAAATGATATGACGGGCTTAAAAACTCATTAATATGTCATTAACCAAGCAGACATTTACTAATTAAACAATTAGCCCCTCTGTTCTTTTCCTTTGTTCCTCCTAGAGATGCTTGGTTACCCAGATCCCCAATTTAGCAGAAGGTCCCCCCTTCTTTTCCCAGAGAAAATCACTCATAAAGCAAACTCTTAAGACTAAATGATTTCACCAGATTTTTTCCCCAAGTTGGCCACAAAAAGAAAATCAAAGCTGATTTCCATAGTATAAATTAAAAGTGAGTATTTGTCTAGCTTAAATAAATCATCCTGATCTGTAAACCAATTTTAGATACACGGGATGTAGCATCTACCAGAGCTGGCACAACAGTGAATCTAATACAACCACACGTCCCAGTTAAACAAATACAACCAGACAAGAAGAGCGGCTTAAAATGTGTTCTTATGAATCATCACGTAACATCAACACCCCAAAAATGTGCAATGTTCTTAACTTTTTCCTCTCTGGAGGTTTTAAACATCCATTACGCTTTCTGATAATTTTAGCTTAATCATATTTGCTGTGCTGAAGCTATGCTAAACTGCAGTACAAGGGGGATTCTCTATTATATGAAAGTAAAATATAGCAAATATCTTCCAAAACAGGATTCTGTGTATTTTTAAAAGTAACTGTAAAGTAGTTTAAAATTCAGTTACCAATATCTAAGACCATTCGAGAGCGTTGTCACACACACATATTGCTTTCAGGTCATTTTAGTTATACGTTTTATGGTTCCATTCTACAGTCTGGATAAGTTTTATAAATATCCTGCTGACCAAAAGTGTTGAACATCAGAAGAGAAGCAAAATCTGGGTCATAATTGGGATGGTCCCGGTGATGACTAAAATAAATACAGAGGAAACGGTAGGGCTCAGATGGGAGAAACCTCTAAAGCTGGAACATTTGCTCAGAGCTTTTTGACTTTGTCTTGCCTTTCTGGTTTTCCTGTTGGCTTCTTTTGATGCCTTCTAAGTACATAATGGAGCTAAGTGAATACTAATGCCGTCCGTATACCACGCAAGTGCTCAGTCGCGTCTGACTCTTTGCAACCCCATGGACCATAGCCCACCAGGCTCCTCTGTCCATGGGATTCTCCAGGCAAGAATACTGGAGTGGCTGCTATTTCCTCCTCCAGGGGATCTTCCAAACCCAGGGACCGAACCTGAGTCTCCTGTGCCTCCTGCATTACAAGCAGATTCTTTACCTGCTGAGCCACTGGGGAAGCTGAGTGAGCACTAACACAATATGCTTTATTATACTAACAGCAGAATTTCTAGATAAAAATCTCACGGGGTCTAGTCTATGGAGGATATAACACTGATTCTGTGCTCCATGAAGGGTTGTGGAATGGGTCTTGAAAGTGAAAGTCATTTAATCGTGTCCAACTCTTTGTGACCCCATGGACTATAGCCCACCAGGCTCCTCTGTCCATGGAATTCTCCAGGCCAGAATACTGGAGAGAGTAGCCGTTTCCCTCTCCAGTGGATCTTCTTGACCCAGGAAACGAACCGAGGTCTCCTGCACTGCAGGCAGATTCTTCACTGTCTGAGCCACCAGGGAAGCCCAGAATGGGTCTCAGTCACCCCTGAGAACTCACCCGGGGCACCGGTAGTATGGAGCCTGGTCTAAGGAGACCACACTGCTTCTCAAACTCTGTCTCAGGCCAGAGGCAGCTTTATAGTGAAGCTGATGAAGATGAAGCTTCAGGTCCACTCACTGACACACATTCTCGTAAGTACTGTGCGTGAATGCTAAGCTGCAGACAGGAGCCATTCTTTACAAATATTTCTCGTGAATTGCCTGAAGTGTCATCAAAACACAGAGGCAGGAATCGCCAATGATTCAGTTACTTCCTGGGATTTCTTCTCCCATTCCACATAAACATTAACTTTCCTAATAATCTGTGCTTGTAATTTTGAATACCTTTAAAAAAAAAAGAAAGAAAGAAAACTTCCTGGGACTTGCCTTGCAGTCCAATGGTTAAAACTTGACCCTCCAAAGCCAGGGCTGTGAGTTCTATCCCTGGTTAGGAAGCTAAGACCCCACATGCCTCATGGCCACAAAACGAGAACAGAAAAACAGAAGCAATACTGTAACAAATCAATAAAGACTTGAAAATGGTCCACATCAAAAATAAATAAACATTTAAAGAAATTAATAAATAAAACTTCCTCAAATGATGTAACCTTCAGGATGCACAAAATCAGAATTTCCTCTTGAGCTCACCAACCTGTTCACTGCTGATATTAAATTCTATTGCTAGAATCTATTTTGGAGAAGGCAATGGCACCCCACTCCAGTACTCTTGCCTGGAAAATCCCATGGACGGAGGAGCCTGGTGGGCTGCAGTCCATGGGGTCGCGAAGAGTCAGACATGACTGAGTGACTTCACTTTTCACTTTTCACTTTCATGCACTGGAGAAGGAAATGGCAACCCACTCCAGTGTTCTTGCCTGGAGAATCCCAGGGACGGGGGAGCTTGGTGGGCTGCCGTCTATGGGGTCGCACAGAGTCGGACACGACTGAAGTGACTTAGCAGCAGCAGCAGAATCGATTTTAAGATGCTATCTGATGTAGCACCCAGTTGTGTAATGTTCATTAAATATGTGAGTGTTTAAAGGTATTCTGCAAAGAACATCGTGATTTTCATGGCTTTCTGCCAACAGAAAAAAAACCAAAAAACTCTGGTTCCGTGTAGGAACTCCTGGGCTGGGGATATGATCTGTTTTCCTCACTTCTTTGTCACCGTAGCTGTGGGGTCTTGGAAAACCCAGAATCTCTAGACCCTACTGTGTTCGTCTGTGAAGAGATGGAGTGGAGGGTGAACTAGAACCTTGGTGCTCAAAGAGCAGCTGGAGCAGGAAAATTAGAGACACTCACTCTCAGGTCTCAGCTCAGACCTCCTGAAATAGGATCCATCTTAACAAGATCACCAGGAAATGCATATTCACATGAAAGCTGAAAAAATACAGCATCAGTATCGTCATCTTTAAAGTGGTTCCCAGGTCTAAAATTTTAGTTTTAAACTAGATAGAAGGGTTGTGCTTTTGCTGTTTAGTCACTAAGTCATGTCCAACTCTTTGCAACCCCATGGACTGTAACCTATCCGGCTCCTCTCTCTGTAGCATTCTCCAGACCAGAATACTGGAGAGGGTAGCTGTTTCCTTCTCCAGGGCATCTTCCTGACCCAGGGATCAAACCTGCATCTCCTGCTTAGCAGGCAAATTCTTTAATGCTATGCCACCAGGGCTTCCCAGATAGAAGGATACATGGAGATAAACTCAAATTTTAATTTTTATGGAAAAAAAAGCAAAATCGTTGTTTAATTTTACCTTCCCATTACTGTCCTCTCATCCCCAGGACTGCCGAATTCCCCATTTATCCTCAAGCCCAATCACATTTTGCTTAATACCAATATTGCTTAACTCCTCTAATTTCTTGAGAAAAAAAATCACTGGTGATTTTCGGTTTTGCTTAACTGTGATGATCTTTTATGGGCACAGTTCAAAGACTTTGAAGACTCAAGAAATAAATCAAATGAAAATTATATACTGTCTTTAGTTCACAGTGATTTTCTCTAAAAACCAAAATATGGATTATAATTCATACACATGTCCTCATATTCTTTAAAACTGCTTCTCCCTCTCTCAATAATAATAATAACAATAGCTCCACACTTTGGTGAGAAATTACATTAAAAGGTTCTCATATTAAACCAAGTAAAGGACTTTGGGACACAGAATGTTTGAAAGTATGATTCAAGTTTTCTGGAAATGGAGATAAAGCTGCCCAGTGACAAGCCTATTTTTAATTCTAATTTCACTCCATAAGGTCACAGGGGTGTATTTGGGTTCAAGAGCTTTGTTAAGCATATGGACTATAAGTTCATGTGAAATTTTTCAAAAGAAAATGTAAGCCTGCAAAAGATTGTATTCCTTGTTTATGCAAATTAACGGGTATTTATCTGCATAGGTCGCTCTTCTTACATTACATGCAAATAGGCTTAGAGATAACTTAAGAGTCCTCATTGGCGTATACTTTGAAAAGCTTTGATCCCTAAGGAGGAAAATGGACTTCATCAATAAACTTGGTTCTGACTTGCACTAGTCATGGATTTAGAGAACGGCAAACTCAGATTCCAGTAAGTACCTGTAAAACAGGAGAAAAGGCATTCGACATTTCAACACTGGAAAACATTTGCGTGAGAAACTTTTTCATAAAGAGAAGATCAATCCTCCCTTCACTGACTGAAGACAAAATTAATTACCACAGTTGGCAGGAGATAAATGGTTCTAATGTACAGAATTGTGTAATTACTGCAGCTGCAGAGCTGGAAACCAGCTCCTAACTTTGAACCTCAACCTCGACTTGACATTTCTCCCCGTATTCTGTTCTACCACCAGCAAGCATGTTGAAAGTTCATTCGTCCTGTCTCCATAATTACATGTTGGGCTTCAGAAGTAATCATTGGCTCCATGGCCTACATGAAATCTTATCATCCTCTGGTTTGCAGAAGGCATGCTGTATCATCTTTTGAAGTGTTGAAATCTCCAGAGAGAAAAAATTTATTAGGGGAAAGTTACTGTTATGGCAACAGCACTAATTCTGTCACAACATGTTAAATTAAGCTCCTTCCTAAGGACTGGAGTCAGAGCCAAGTTCAGAAATGGACACCCATTCTGTATCGATTTCTTAAATGTCACTTCAGGCTTACATAAAGCCAAGGTAAACATCACAATGTATGTCAACACTCTAACACTGACTGCAGAACAACGCTGGCTGGGAAAGAAGAGGTTAAGAACCTAAGAAATACCGTGGGCAAGTCTTTTTTTTCTTCCCCCTCCTTTGTAAACTGCAAAGGAGGTGGGTTGTCAGTTAGGCTGTGTGGAGATTTTGGTTCTGCCTTTGAAGCCAAGAGGAAAGTTTTTAATCTCATCTTTAATTTTAATCCTTTAAAATATGTAAGTGATTTAGAAACATACAAGTCAAATTTGGCAGAAGACCCTACTGGTAGAAGTAAAGCCGTTTCTTTCAACTTTGCAATAAGGGAGTTCAAAGCTGCCCACAACTATCTAGATACCTCAGTCACAGGCTGCAGTCTACTGATTGTAGACGATCCCCTTATCAAGAACGTTTGTCTTTTCTTTGGCCGCAAAATATCGTATATTAATGCGTATATGTGGAATCTAAATGGTATGCCGCTGCTGCTGCTAAGTCGCTTCAGTCATGTCCGACTCTGGGCGACCACATAGACGGCAGCCCACCAGGCTCCCCCGTCCTATAGATGCTTTTATTTGTAAAACAGAAATAAAGACATAGACAGAGAACAAATATATGAACATCAAGGGGGAGAAAAAGGGCTGCAATGCCAGATTAGTGTTTCTTTTGAATGTGATAATGTGTAATTGTAGAAATAGCTCAGCTTTGCAAGATTTAAGGAGAATTTCTCAGTAGTGTGTGAGATGCCATGGTCACCTTCTCTCAGATCTGCAGTACACAAGAAGGGGAACCAATGCACCAAGGGCTGTGAGAATTTTATGACGAGTGGAAAGAAATGGAGAAGCCGCCCCGCACGACTGGATGAGCCAGTTGAGAGCCTAACACTCACAGCGCGGTGTGAGTTCCTTAAGCTGATTCATGTTGATGTATGGCAAAACCAATACAATATTGTAAAGTAATTAGCCTCCAATTAAAATGAATAAATTTAAATTAAAAAAATAAATAAATACAAAAACTTTTAAAACCACAGCAGCAGCCAAATCTCCACTGTTGTTGGATCTGGCATTTGCTGGTGGAATAATACACAGACCTTCATAGCCTAACCTTCTCTTCCCCTAGAAAGGACTGATTTCTCAAGATACTATCAATAGATTTCTGTGACGTGTTGGTTAAAACTGATTTCTAGTTAATAGTGTTTCCAGCAGCAGCAGCAGCAGCAGGGAGTCTGTTACACTTTCTCAGCTTAAGGTTAGAGCCCCGAAAGGCAAAGCCCCACTGGGTGAAGACAAGCAGGTTCTTCACCCTCAGTCAATGACTTACGGACCAACCCAGAGTCTGGAAAACTCTGTGCTTCTTCTAGGTGTCAAGACTGCTCACAAGTAGAGTCAGTATGGGTGCCTATACAACTTCAGAACTCCAGCGATGTGTGGTTGACAGACACAACTCCAGACTGCCCTGGGACTGAGAATGGAGACGCTCACAAACTTTTTTTAGCAAAGAATGAAAATGCTGGATACTATTCAGCATAATGCACATATAAATAGGTTTGAGAATTTCTTATGAAACTGCAAGGGTTTCATGAAACTCCAGAAGTTCTAGATTTCAAGTGAAGAGATGGTGAGTTTAATCATCATGTGGACCAAACAGAAAAATACAAAAACCAGAAGTGGCTCGCTCTGCACTTAGAGAATGTAAAGCCTTGATTAAAAAAAAAAAAAAAAAACCTAACTGAAGACATAAGGCAAATAAACCCTTTTTCACAGAAGAGAAAAATGGGGACCATCATGATAATAAAGAAACAGGCAAGAACCGGACTTCATGTGACAATAAAGTTGCCAGCATAGAAGGGAACTAGTTTGCTTCAACATGGGATCTGGCTGTGGTGAGCCAAAGTAGAAAATATTTAAGTAAGTCCATTGTGTGATACTAACTTTTGCCCCTCATGCTTACACTGATCATTGCCTGAATCACACCTGTTTTGTGACACCCTCACTGTCTGCCTTTAGAGAACTGTTTTGCCTGGACCAGCTCATCTTACATATCACCTTACACATGGTCAACGCTCAGCGTCTAATAAAAAGTAAAAGATAGTCTCCCACATCACATAAACGACCGGAGGCGGAGCTGGAACTCAAAACATGATCGCCTTGAACCAACCTACAGCAACATGTGATAACTCAGTTTAATTTTCTGAAACTCAAACCCTTTTAGAAATTCACTCAGTGTAAAACAGAGCACCTATAGGCCTGGTATGCCTTCTTATGACAGCTTTCTGTAACTGCTCCTGCTTCTCTGTCGTTGACACTGGAGTTTCAAATATTTAACTGCAACAGCCAGATCTTGGGGGTATAAGCACATAACAGTAGGAGGAAGAACTTGCTGTATACATTTCTTTGATGCTGTTTTTCAATATGAAAGTCTTTAGGAAAATTTGGGTCAAGGGATTTGAATAACGGAGCAATAGAAACAAAATACAGGATCAGGATCACAGAGGGTTGAATTCGGCTGATGAAGCTGATGAAGCTGATGATTTATCAGGCAGGCTGCACGCCAACATGCTCAGTCATTCAGTCATGTCTAACTCTTCATGACCCCACAGACCATAGCCCACCAGGCTCCTCTGTCCATGGGATTCCCCAGGCAAAAATATAGGAGTGGGTTGCCATTTTCTCCTCCAGGAGATCTTCCCTACCAAGGGGTCGAACCCATGTCTCCTGCATCTCCTGCATTGGCAGGCAGATTCTGGACTGCTGAGCCGCTTGGGAAGTCCATCAGGCGGCTTGATGGGTGGCAATCAGAATGAAAAGTGGGGTGTTTCTAATTCATTCATCATTCAGCAACTAGTACAATGGAAGAAAGACAGAGAAAGAAGAGAAGGAGGAGGAGGAAAGAGAAAAAGGAAGGAAAGAAGATGAAGGAAAAGAGGAGGAGTCAAGAAATGCAGTGCTTGACGAGTATTTATAAGTTTGTGTAGAGGCTGCACACTGATTTTAGAACTATATCAGGGTGCCCTGAGTGCTTGCAGAGCCCTTTCTCAAGTGTATAATGTAAATGAAGAGATGAGCTTACACTATATAAAGTTATTAGAAAGTAATACAAGGGAGTATAAGGTCAATTGCTAAGAAGTTTTACAAAACATAAAAATAGAGCAACCTAAATTAGGTAGGTTAAAAAAAAAAAGCTATATGGATGAAGTGAAATTTGAACCAAGCTTAGAAGATTAATATCAAGCAGAAAAACCACTTAAACAGGCTTGAGAAACTATATTTAGACTGGTCTGACTAAAGTGGGAGAGTTCTGTTGGAGAGGCAGGGGAACAAGTTACATATGCAGGATGAAGAAAGATTACGGGCAAATTCATTTAAGGTGTACTTCATGTAACATGATGTTAATAACTCGAGTAGGCTTTTGAGCAGAAAAATAAATTACAAAACAGCAGGAGAAGAGTAGTGTGGTTTTAAAAGCACCAAATTCTGAGTCAGGGGACCTGGATGCTGTTTCTAATTCAGTCACTTACTGGTGGTGACTCGGCTGATCCATTTATAAGCTTCACCTTGGCAGTAATGATGATAACAAATATACTTTGCATATCTTACAAAGATTAAACGGCATAAGTAATAAATAAGTTAAGCACGTAAGTTCTATATTTATTTACATAGAAGCTCTATATCGGTTTAAAGAAGTATCCCTTTTTTGTGTTTGCTGGTGGCATTTACATAACATCTTATTACATGTAACTTTTTATTGCAATATAATTGACAAGTGACACTGTGTAAGTTTTATGTTATACAGCGTGTGTTGATTTGTTACACTCACATGCTACAATACGATTACCACCTTAGCATTAGCTAACACCTCCACGTGTATTCTTAACATTCTTGCAGAACTCTTCAAGTCAGTTTTAGCCTGGCAGCAGTAACCAGAATGAACTGGTGGTGTAGGGGAGAGCCTGAAGTCAATTAGCTAAGAAATGAAAGCAGAAATCCAATTATGAGATGCGGGAGCAGCCACGTGAGCAAAATCCAAGGATTGGGCATAGCGGCCTAGAGAGGGATGGGAGCGCTGAGTGAAGAGACGTAGTGTCGAGGAAGAGCAACGAGATGCTATTCGTATCAGGGACCTGATGTTTTCTGTCTTTCTCCTTCAGGTCCTGAGTTGTGGCTTCTGTTCTCCTGCTCATGGCCTTGTGGCTACAACGTCTTCAGGTATTACACCCATTTCTTGGCAGGAGGCAAGAGGAAGGTCAAGGGTGAAGAGGCATGAGCTCAGCCTGTCTTCTTACAGAGGGAGAGACAAAGCTTCTCTGAAAGACTCACCCTTTAAACTTTCACTTATATTTTTATCCAAACCTGTACTGCTGGGCCAACCCTGGCTGGAATGTGACTCGTGAGAAAGAAACTGTGGATAAAAGCTGGGTGAAGCAATCATAGTGTTTGTCCAGAGCCTGTCCTCAGGGACTGCTGAGATATTAAACAAAATGCTTTATCTAAAAGGCTTGTCCTGTGGTCTATAGGACACTATAGTAGCTGCTCAAAAATAATGTCAGGTCCTAATACAATACCGTCACACCAAAATATCTCAGTGCTTACCAAGTAGAAGGCAGCTGCTACATTCTGGAGAGAAACCATTGAACAAAATAAAACTTCTGAAGGATTTCTGCTCTAGACCTGCAAGAGATGGTGGTTTGAAACCCAAGCAGAAATGTGTCAGATGTGACTCAAGAGAGTCAGGGAAGGAAATCATGATTTTATAGTGAAAATCACAGAGTTTAGTGTTGAACTATGAGAGCATTATTATAGAAATAGAAAACTAGGACTGGACTTTAAAAATAGTAAGACAAAAAGGAGTCGCCACAGTTGTGAGGAGCAAACTTTAATGATGTAGTTATGGAAGCCAAGAAAAGAATGAGTTTTAGTGAAGAGTTACAAGCACCAAATTCTACAGAGAAGTCAAGGAGCAGGAGGCTAATGTGGACCTCCGCTAAGATGAGGGCTGACCGTGAAAGCAGAAAGTAAGAGGGTTTCGAACAAAGTCTCAGGTAAAAGCAATAAGGAATCATGGGGAAGAAACAGAAGAACTTCCAAGAAGTAGCAAGTGCCACAGGGTACCTGCAAGCCTGTCCATCAAGGCTGCATCTTCTTAAGTGTGAAAGTGTTTGCTTTTTCAGTCATATCCAACTCTTTGCAACCCCAAGGACTGTAATCTGCCAGGCTCCTCTGTCCATGGGACTTTCTAGGCAAAAATACTGGAGTGTGTTGCCATGCCCTCCTCCAGGGGATATTCCTAACCCAGAAATCAGCCTGGGTCTCCTGCATTCCAGGTGGACTCTTTACCATCTGAGCCACCAAGCTATTGTGTCTTCTTGGGAATAGAATTAAAGCCAGATCCTCTTCTGGAAATCTTTTCTTTTCTTCCCCTAGGAATTTAAAGAGAGGTGTGAATAAAGTCATTTCAGGAGTGACTGTCGATTGGGGATTGAATTGAAGGCTTATTTAAAATTAAAAGACTTTAGGTATCTAGACTGATGGGTAGGACCACGAAAGGGAGAGGTCCAGAGCATTCAGGTGGTAGAAGATGATGCAGTTGAGGAAGTGAGAAGACGGGGCAGAATAGAAGGGGAGTTAGGAGGGTGAGAGGTACCGAGAAGTGGGTCGCATGGAGGAAAAGAGGAGGAGAAATACAGGGGACACAGGCGTGCTTACCAGGAGCCCACCAACTTCAAGAGTTCAGAGATGTGGCTATGCGCAAGGCAGCGATGACGTGCAGCTCTGTAGTGTGACAGGGTGTGTGCAGAGAAAGCGTGGTGCTGAACATGTGACAATTACGGGTTTGTGAGGCTTACTTTACGCGGGTCAGCAGGAATGCCAGGAGAAGGACAGGGAGGATGAGGAGCTCAGTGACTGTAAGCATGAGGTCTAGACTAGACCCAAGTCTGACTCCCAGCTATGCCACTCAACCACTGCTTATCTTTGGGCCAGTTACGTGATCCACATAAGCTTCACTCTCCTCCACTCTAGCACAGAAGCAATAATAGCAGACAACTCTTAAAGTGATGAGACAGTTCAATGAGTAAGGCATGCAAAATACCAAAACAGAGCAGTTAATTGCTCAGAGAATGTTAGGAATTTCCTCAGGAATATAAAAATCAAATGTGGGGAGCCCTACAGGGTGGCAGTGATGCCTCAGAAAGTCAGTACAAAGGCATGTGAGGGATCTTGAAAGATAAGGAATGGGAGGAACCAGGCAGTGTCAGGGAAGGATCTCTGAAAATACTAGGACTCTATTGCAAAGAGCAGAAACACGTATCTGTTAAGGCAGGAAAGCAAAGGAAGAAATGAAAAGGAAAATAGGCCTAAGACAAAGGGAATTTCCCCAGTTTCAATCAGACACTTCTTAAGTCACAAAAACAGGGTGGGAAGAATACAAAGCAGGTGGGGAAATGCACAAGGAGATGAGCATGAAAATTTTAGCTGTCATGGGCCCTGGGAAGGATTAAAAGTTTCTATCTCCTCTCTCCATTAAGACCAATCAAGTGACTCCACTTAAAAGAAAAAAAAGCATCTGTTTCTCAAATACCCAGGGCCTGAGTGTTTGTGTTCTGTCATCCCAAGAAAACATAAAGTCAGAAGCGAAGATCACACAGGACATCACCGCATGTGTGCTCCTCGAGGCCAAATAAGCTTTCACAAGAGACACTGGGCCTTGTAACCAGCAAAACACTACACAGAGCATTTTATGCGGCTCCTTTTTTTCCCCATCATTATTTTTCCATTACCACACTCAGGCCTCAAAATATGTTTAATCAGTCATGGTTCAAAATTAATGAGATATTTGGTCTTGACCTGCTAATGGTATAGATTATGTTTTCCACTCAAAAAATATTGCTTACTGTATTATGCAAGTGGAAGTATTCTGCTGAAATGCAGAACAGGGGAGAATATCCTGCTATGGAGTTTATAAACATATGAAGAATCTATCTTGACTATCCCCTGTACGGACATCCACCCACCTTCGCTGTACACTCACCTGTTTCTATTTTGTTTGAGGGGCTTCCCAGGTGATGCAGTGGTAAAGAACTGGCCTGCCAAGCAAGAGACATGGGTCTGATCTCTGGGTCAGGAAGGTCCCTTGGAGAAGGAAATGACAGCCATCCAGTATTTTTGCCCGGAAAACCCCATGGAGAGAGGAGCCTGGCTGGCTACAGTCCATAGGGTTACAAAGAGCTGGACATGACCTAGTGACTAAGCAACAGCAACGATTTTGTGTGAAGGTCTTCCACCCCACTTTTATCTGCTGCTCCACTTGTAGATTTTCCTGACCTGCAGAACTTTTAGTGTTCTGTTTATTCACTGCCATCCAACAGCAAGAGTTGCCACGAGTTTCATGCTGCCTCATGGTGGTGTCTGTGAGATGACGCTGGAAGATTTGGGGGAGGAAATCTACCTTTAGGCCACATCATTTGCATGAGTACCTAATACCATTGCAGTAAGTGGAAATCACAGCCTTCCAACACAAAAACCAGCTAGTAAAACATTGCCATCAGCAAACTCTTGAGACTTAAACTGACTGCACAAGATAGAAGAGAATGAAAGGGCAAGTCACCGAAACGCTGGGGCTTCCATCTTTTCCGAGATCCTGTATGTTCATGGATCTCTCCATACTTTTCTCTGTTACATTTTATAAAAATCACTTTCAGGTTTATGAAAAATGTGAGCAGTTTTTTAAAAAATGAGTTCCATGGAAGAAAGAACAGCAACTAAGGTTTTTGTGATTAATTTGATTAGACTTCCAGTAGGAAGTATTTAGTTTATCTGCACATAGAAAATGAATATTAAAATATTCATACCCCAAGGCTACCAGAAAAAAAAAAAGTAGCTAACAGCTGTTGGTCTAAAATGTGGTTTTATTATACAGAGATTGGAATAAGCTTGTAATTGTGAGTTAAAGCTAGAGCGGTTTTAAAAAATGTTGACTAGCTTTTCTAACCCCAACATTTAATATCAGTTTTCTGTTAAGAAATAAAGTGTTTACACCATTTCCCTCAATGAGCTTTCAAGTGGTATCAGTAATAGCAGACTTACTCCTGCTCACCTCAAAGGGATATGAGCAGTAGATCTTTCCCGTGAATTCCTTAATGATTTATTTTTCCTAACGCAGGTTCAAAGGTCTTATACCGAATCCATATTCCAAACTATGAAAGCCCCCCCTTTAATATTTCTTTTAGATCAAAAGACACAGTTAATACCAGAAAACAAGGCTTTAAAAAATTATTTTGATTGATAACACAGATGACACATGTTTTACACACATGTATTAAACACAGATGACACATGTTTTACCTACACGCATTGTTTTTTGGATGGGATACAGCTATAATGAAGAAAGTATTTTTTAATAGAGCTACAATATCAGGTTAACAAAATGAGGTATGATAAGTAAAATAATTTCCTTATTTCAAAATTACTGAAATTAGACAAACATTTGTAATTGCTTTCTAATGGGAAAAAATAAGATAATCTCTTTTCCTATTGTTTGGTCAACGATCCACTGAGAGTTGAGACGTTATTATTTGAAGCAGTTTAAGAAATGTAACCCCTATACACACGCACACAGGCACACACACTTAACATATAAGCAAATTATACAGAACAGGAGAGCAAATCATAAAACTGATTCCCCTTCTGGCCCTTCTCTTATCGCTCCTCCATTATAAGCTGTTAAGAAGCTGAAAATATTGTTATGTGAGAAAAAAGAGATAAAATATTATTGAACAAAGTGCATCATGACTGAGAAGTTTTTGCATTAATATGACACATTTTATTAAGAATTCGAAGTATTTTAAAAATATTTTCTGAGATTAAGTGTTATTATCCTTCCTTAAAGACCAAGAAAATGAGACATAAAAATGATGTACTAGATCCAAGATGAACAATAGCTAAGTAGTACAAAAAAACAAACAAAAATGATGAGAAACTCTTTGCCCCTTCTTTGCTGTGATATGAACTTTCCAGTAAAGTGTGTGTATCTTAGTACAATAGGCCACATTCCCAGGCCATTTTTTCCTTTTTCTACACACACTTTTTCTGCCTAAGATGCATCCAGAAAACAAAAGGGAAAGCCACCTCCTGACCTTCCCTTGGCCTCTACCTCGTGGGGCAGACAAGGATGAGAAGGAAGAGCCAGCCACTCAGAGACCCTGCAGCTCTTCCTGGAGCTTCAGCCAGCACTTTTTGATGCCAGCTGTACATGCAATTGAAAGGGAGAATGGAAAAAATTATCTGTGTACTATTTTCTAATAATCGGGATCATGATTTTAAAATCACTTTGACAGTAAAACTGTATTTTTTGAGTATGGTTTTCTCTGAGTATTAGCCCAGTAGTGATAGGATTGCTGAGTCATATGAGTCATATGGGTAGTTCTGTTTTTAAACAAAAAGGAACAAAATTGGGTCATCTGTAGAGATGTGGATGGACCTAAAGAGTGTCACACAGTAAATCAGAAAGAGAAAATAAAGAGTGAAGTAAATCAGAAAGAGAAAAAAAAATCGCATTTAAACACATACATGTGGAATCTAGAAAAGTGGTATAGATGATTCTATTTGCAAAGTGGAAATAGAGAGAAACACAGATGTAGAGAATGAATGTACGGACACCAAGGGGGAGAGGGGAAGTGAGAGGCAGTGGGAGACAGGGATGGACGCATATACACGACTGATGCCATGTGTAAGTAGATAACTCACGGGAACGTGCTATGCGGCACAGGGAGGTCTACTGTGATGACCTGAATGAAAAGGAGGTCCGAAAGAGAGGGGTAAATGTACAGGCACGATCCACTTTGCTCTACAGCAGAAACTCACACAACATTGTAAAGCAAATATACGCCAAAAAAAAATTAATTAAAAAAAATACAGTAGCTGAATTTCAGGAGGAGCAAAAGAGAAGAGGGTCGTCTTCATTACTCTTTTCACGTGACACCTTCTAAAACCGCCCCCTGCAGTGCGCATGCGCTGTTGCCTGAATGGAGCCGTGTCTTCAACAGTGTAGAAGGTCTTAACTCCGCTCAGAATCAGAAGGAGTGAGAAGTCGCACTTCAAACTTCTAAGGGAGTTATCTAAAAGACTCTGATTTATGTTTATCCTCTGAATCTCCCCCACTTGTATTAATCGAACACCTGTCTTTGAAGACAGAGCTCCACTGCACAGACATCCTCCACTCTTTTAATTGAGCCCCTTTGGGGGAAAGTATCGTTTAAATATAACAATATATTCAGTACCCTAAAATAATTTGATCTATAATAAATTCTTAAGCAAGGGAGGAAGACCAGCCTGGGGACCCTGGGAGGGGAAGATTGCCAGGTACTAAGTCAGAGCTTCACAAGAAGTGGTGGAAGCTCCTTCCCGGGAGACTTTTAAAAATAGAATAGACAGCCCTCTGCATACAGCGGTGTAGGAGGCCCCGTTATACTTTGTTATTAAGGAACTTCACTACAGGTTTCCTTAGGCTTGATTTAAAAAAAAAAAAAAAAAGTGGGAGCAGGGAAGCGAACGCCATCAAATGCAAGGAAAATCCAGTTTAATAAAGGTCTTCAATAGAAGACGAAGTCTGTTCCTTCTCATATGAATTCTCAGATTTTCCATATTTAATTTTAAGGATAAAATCTTAAAGGGATTTAAATTCTATTATCTGTTTGATTGCACTGCTTCACATTTTTATCCATTATTTTGTTCAGCGTATCAGGCTGTTTTCAGAGCTTCAATACTACTGGGTCAAGAAGAAATTGAAAGTTGTTTGGATATTTACTTTTTCATCCTCCTTTAACTCCATAATTCCCTATGTAACTGAAGATATATGTATATATATATAGAAGCATACCTATACATAAATGGTTTAATAATAGCTTTTCAAGGAAAGTTAAAAACATTTCAAGTATATATAATTATTTTAATGAATAAACTATGGAACATATTGCTCACAAATTCCACATGACTTTCTTCTTCAATCATGATTCATGACATCATTAATACATCCATTTGAGGCAGATCTTTTTCACATTAATAAATAATAATAAGGGTTTTTTTCCCAACTCTATTACCCACATTTACCCAGGGCGCAGAGAGACAAGTCGCTTATTGTTATCTCCAGCCAGGTCTTGGGCCATTTTTCACCTTTAGATTTGGAAGCATGTATCTGAGACCTTCCAAAGACAACTGAAAGACAATAGGCTTCCCTGGTGGTTCAGTGGTTAAAGCGTCTGCCTGGAATGTGGGAGACCTGGGTTCGATCCCTGGGTCGGGACGATCCCCTGGAGAAGGAAATGGCAACCCACTCTAGTACTCTTACCTGGAGAATCCCATGGATGGAGGAGCCTGGTAGGCTACAGCCCATGGGGTCACAAAGAGTCGGACACGACTGAGCAACTTCACTAAAGACAACTGAGATTTCTTCTGCATTCCTGATTAAAGGAAATGGCAACCCACTCTAGTACTCTTACCTGGAGAATCCCATGGATGGGGAAGCCTGGTAGGCTACAGCCCATGGGGTCACAAAGAGTTGGACACGACTGAGCAACTTCACTAAAGACAACTGAGATTTCTTCTGCATTCCTGATTAAACTCATCAGTTATTTCTTAATTGAATTACATATTAAATAGCATTTAAATAAGCTTTCCTTGAAAGTAAGCTGGGTATTTTGGACAGATGCTGCTGCTAAGTCGCTTCAGTCGTGTCCGACTCTGTGCGACCCCACAGATGGCAGCCTACCAGGCTCCCCTGTCAATGGGATTCTCCAGGCAAGAACACTGGAGTGGGTTGCCATTTCCTTCTCCAATGCATGAAAGTGAAATGTGAAAGTGAAGTCATTCAGTCGTGTCCGACTCTTAGCGACCCCATGGACTGCAGCCTACCAGGCTCCTCTGCCCATGGGAGTTTCCAGGCAAGAGTACTGGAGTGAGGTGCCATTGCCTTCTCCAATTTTGGACAGATAATGTTAGCTAAAAAATAGTACTCACATGATAGATATCCCAATAACTCCTGTATGCGTGTGTTCAGTTCCAAGTCGTGTCCGACTCTTCGCGGTCCCATGGACTGCAGCAGGCCAGGCCTCCCTGTCCCTCACCTTCTCCCGGTGTTTGACCAAGTTTACATCCATTGAATCCATGATGCCATCCCACCATCTCATCCTCTGCCACCCTCTTCTCCTACTGCTTCAATCTTTCCCAACATCAGGATCTTTTCCAGTGAGTCAGCTCTTCCCATCAGGTAGCCAAAGTATCGGAGCTTCAGCTTCAGCATCAGTCCTTCCAATGAGTATTCAGGGTTGATTTCCTTTGGGATGGACTGATCTGATCTCCTTTCTGTCCAGGGGACCCTCAGGAGTCTTCTCCAGCACCACAGTTCAAAAGTATCAATTCTTCAGCGCTTTTCATCCTTCACAGTTCAACTCTCACATCCATACATGACTAATGGAAAGACTACAGCCTTGACCACATGAACCTTTGTTGGCAAAGTGATGTCTTTGCTTTTTAAGACACTGTCTAGGTTTATCATAACTTTTCTTCCAAGGAGCAAGTGTTTTTTGTTTTGTTTTGTTTTTAATTTCATGGCTGTAGTCACCATCTACAGTGATTTTGGAGCTCAAGAAAATAGCATCTGGCACTGTTCCCACTTTTTCCCCTTCTATTTGCCATAAAGTGATGGTATTGGATGCCATCTTCTTGTTTTTCTTTTTTTAATATTAAGCTTTAAGCTGGCTCTTTCACACTTCTCTTTCACCCTCATCAAGAGGCTCTTTAGTTCCTCTTCACTTTCTGCTATTAGACTAGTATCATCTGAATATCTGAGGTTCTTGATATTTGTTGCAGTAATCTTGATTCCAGCTTGCAATTCATCCAGCCTGGATTCCGCATGATGTGCTCTCCATATAAGTTAAATAAACAGGGTGACAATAAACAGCCTTTGTTCAGTTTTGAACCAGTCAGTTGTTCCATCCATATAAGGTCCTAACTATTGTTTCTTGACCCGCATACAGATTTCTCAGGAGACAGGTAAGACAGTCTGGTATTCCCATCTCTTTAAGAGTTTCCCATAGCTCGTTACGATCCACACAGTCAAAGGCTTTAGCATAGACAATGAACAACTTCTACAAAGTTCGATAAACTGTTGTAAAGGATTCAGAAAAGTCACTGTTTTCATAAGTTTCTACACATATAAAGTATTTGTTTTTTAAAATGCAGCTATAGCACTCTGGAATGCAAAAGTAGGAAGTCAAGAGATAAATGGAGTAACAGGCAAATTTGGCCTTGGAGTACAAAACGAAGCAGGTCAAAGGCTAATAGCTTTGCCAAAAGAACGCACTGGTCATAGCAAACACCCTCTTCCAACAACACAAGAGAAGACTCTACACATGGACATCACCAGATGGTCAACACCAAAATCAGATTGATTATATTCTTTGCAGCCAAAGATGGAGAAGCTCTATACAGTCAGCAAAAACAAGACCAGGAGCTGACTGTGGCTCAGATCATGAGCTCCTTATTGCCAAAGAAAGTAGGGAAAACCACTAGACCATTCAGGTATGACCTAAATCAAATCCCTTGTGATTATACAGTGGAAGTGACAAATAGATTCAAGGGACTAGATCTGATAGAGTGCCTGAAGAACTATGGACAGAGGTTTGTGACATTGTACAAGAGGCAGGGATCAAGATCATCCACAAGAAAAAGAAAGGCAAAATGGTTGTCTGAGGAGGCCTTACAAATAGCTGAGAAAAGAAGAGAAGCTAAAGGCAAAGGAGAAAAGGAAAGATATAAGCATCTGAATACAGAGTTCCAAAGAATAGCAAGGAGAGATAAGAAAGCCTTCCTCAGTGATCGATGCAAAGAAATAGCAGAAAACAATAGAACGGGAAAGACTAGAGTTCTCTTCAAGAAACTTAGAGATACCAAGGGAACATTTCATGCAAAGTTGGCACAATAAAGGACAGAAATGGTATGGACCTAACAGAAGCAACAGATATTAAGAAGAGGTGGCAAGAATACACAGAAGAATTATACAAAAAAGATATTCATGACACAGATAACCATGATGGTGTGATCATTCACCTAGAGCCAGACATCCTGGAATGTGAAATCAAGTGGGCCTTAGGAAGCATCACTACAAACTAGTGGAGGAGATGGGATTCCAGTTGAGCTATTTTAAATCCTAAAACATGATGGTGTGGAAGTACTGCACTCAATATGACAGCAAATTTGGAAAACTCAGCAGTGGCCACAGGACTGGAAAAGGTCAGTTTTCATTCTAATCCCAAACAAAGGCAATGCCAAAGAATGTTCAAACTACTGCACAATTGCACTCATCTCATCCGCTAGCAAAATAATGCTCAAAATTCTCCAAGCCAGGCTCAACAGTATGTGAACCATGAACTTCCAGGTGTTCAAGCTGGATATAGAAAAAGCAGAGGAAAGTGAAAGTGATGGTCGCTCAGTCATGTCCAACTCTTTGCAACCCCATGGACCATACATTTCATGGAATTCTCCAGGCCAGAATACTGGAGTGGGTAGCCTTTCCCTTCTCCAGGGGATCTTCCCAACCCAGGAATCAAACCCAGGTCTCCAGGATTCCAGGCAAATTCTTTACCAGCTGAGCCACAGGGAAACCCAAGAATACTAGAGTTGGTAGCCTATCCCTTCTCCAGCAGATCTTCCTGGCCCAGGAATCAAACCAGGGTCTCCTGCATTTCAGGCAGATTCTTTACCAACTGAGCTATGAAGGAAGACCTAAAGGCAGAGGAATCAGAGATCAAATTGCCAACATACGCTGGATGATCAAAAAAGCAAGAGAGTTCCAGAAAAACATCTACTTTTGGGTTATTGACCACGCCAAAGCCGTTGACTCTGTGGATCACAATAAACTGTGGAAAATTCTTATAGAGGTGGGAATACCAGACCACCTGACCTGCCTCCTGAGAATTCTGTATGCAGGTCAAGAAGCAACAGTTAGAACTGGACATGGAGCAACAGACTGGTTCCAAATTTGGAAAGCAGTATGTCAAGGCTGTATATTGTCACCCTGCTTATTTAACTTATATGCAGAGGACATCATGAGAAATGTTGGGCTAGAAGAAGCACAAGCTGGAATCAAGATTGCTGGGGAAATATCAATAACCTCAGATATGTAGATGGCACCACCCTTATGGCAAAAAGTGAATAACTAAAGAGCATCTTGATGAAAGTAAAATAGGAGAGTGAAAAACTTGGCTTAAAGCTCAACATTCAAGAAATTAAGATCATGCCATCTGGTCCCATCATTTTATGGCAAATAGATGGGGAAACAGTGTCAGACTTTATTTTTGGGGGCTCCAAAATCACTGCAGACAGTGACTGCAGCCATGAAATTAAGAGTTTTGCTCCTTGCAAGAGAAGTTATGACCAACCTAGATAGCATATTAAAAAACAGAGACATTACTTTGCCGACAAAGGCCCATCTAGTCAAGGCCATGGTTTTTCCAATAGTCATGTATGGATGTGAGAGTTAGACTATAAAGCTGAGCACCGAAGAATTGATGCTTTTGAACTGTGGTGTTGGAGAAGATGCTTGAGAGTCCCTTGGACTTCAAGGAGATCCGACCAGTCCATCCTAAAGGAAATCAGTCCCAAATATTTATTGGAAGGACTGATGCTGAAGCTGAAACTCCAATACTTTGGCCACCTGATGCAAAGAACTGACTCATTGGTAAAGACCCTGATGCTGGTAAAGATTAAAGGAGGGAGGAGAAGGGGACAACAGAGGATGAGATGGTTGGATGGCATTAACAACTCGATGGACATGAGTTTGAATAAGCTCTGGGAGTTGGTGATAGACAGGGAAGCCTGGTGTCCTTCAGTCCGTGGGGTCGCAAAGAGTCAGACACGACTGAGCAACTGAACTGAACTCACAGCACTATAGGTATACCAAGTGGTCCACTGGTAAAGAATCTACCTGCCAGTGCAGGAGACACAATAGATTGGGTTTGATCCCTGGGTCAGGAAGACCCCCTGGAGGAGGAAAATGCAGCCCATTCCAGTATTCTTGCCTAGAGAATCCCATGGAGAGAAAACCCTGGCTGGCTACAGTCCATACAGTCATAAAGAGCCAGACACAACTGAAGTGACTTAGCACATACAAATGGCACCATAGAATAAACCTTTTGAAGATATTTCACAATTCAATTAGGGATCTAAATTTTAGTTAATATTTATTATAGGACAATCAATGAAAATAACTAATATGTCTATGAGCTGCATAGATACTGTCTATGTTGGCTAAATTTGAATATGGGAGAAATATCAATAACCTCAGATATGCAGATGACATCACCCTTATGGCAGAAAGTGAAGAGGAACTAAAAAGCCTCCTGATGAAAGAGAAAGAGGAGAGTGAAAAACTTGGCTTAAAGCTCAACATTCAGAAAACGAAGATCATGGCATGTGGTCCCATCACTTCATGGGAAATAGATGGGGAAAACAGTGGAAACAGTGTCAGACTTTATTTTTCTTGGCTCCAAAATCACTGTAGATGGTGATTGCAGCCATGAAATTAAAAGACGCTTACTCCTTGGGAGAAAAGTTAAGACCAACCTAGATAGCATATTGAAAAGCAGAAACATTACTTTGCCAACAAAGGTCCGTCTAGTCAAGGCTATGGTTTTTCCCGTGGTGATGTATGGATGTGAAAGTTGGACTGTGAAGAAAGCTGAGCACCGAAGAATGGATGCTTTTGAACTGTGGTGTTGGAGAAGACTCTTGAGAGTCCCTTGGACTGCAAGGAGATCCAACCAGTCCATTCTAAAGGAGATCAGCCCTGGGTGTTCTTTGGAGGAAATAATGCTAAAGCTGAAGCTCCAGTACTTTGGCCACCTCATGCAAAGAGTTGACTCATTGGAAAAGACCCTGATGCTGGGAGGGATTGGGGGCAGGAGGAGAAGGGGATGACAGAGGATGAGACGGCTGGATGGCATCACTGACTTGATGGACATGAGTTTGAGTGAACTCCGGGAGTTGGCGATGGACAGGAAGGCCTGGTATGCTGCAATTCATGGGGTTGCAAAGAGTTGGACACGACTGAGTGACTGAACTGTACTATGACAAGTATATGGGGCTTCTCTATAGCTCAGACAGTAAAGAATCTGCCTGCAATGCAGGAGACCCAGGTTCAATCCCTGGGTTGGGAAGATCCTCTGGAGAAGTGGATGGCAACCCATTCCAGTATTCTAGCCTGGAGAATCCCATGGACAGAAGAGCCTGGCAGGCTACAGTCCTTGGGGTCACAAAGAGTTGGACACAACTGAGCAATTAACACTACACTATACATGACATATACATAACTACATAATTTTCTAGCAGTTGATGACATTTTTTACCCTAGTTGTGAACTCATCTATATCTTTAAGAAATGTCAAACAATAACATAGAATATTCCACATTAACATGTAGAATAATAATAAGAAAAATTAGTAATACTAAAAAGGAGCTTTAAATAATACCATTCTAAGCTTTTCAAAGCACCACATGGGGCTGAGATGTCCCCATATTAGTTTTGTAGTATTGCAGTAATAAATTACCATAAAGTCAACACCTTAAAACAATGCATATTTATTATCTTAGAGTTCTGGAGGCCAAAAATCTGGCATCAGTTTCAGTGGACTAAAAAATCTAGTTGCTGTAGGGCTGTCAATCCTTTTTGAAGGCTCTAGGGAAGAAGCCTTGTCCACTTTTCCAAGGTCCCCCATTGGTGGACTCCTGACCCCTTCCTGCATCTTCAGAACCAACAATGGCAAGTTGAGTCCTTCTGGGACCTGAAATCGCTTCCCTCTGGCCTCATCTTCTGCCTCCCTCTTTCCCTATTGGAATTCCTTCTAATTACATCAAAACCACCTGGATAATATGGGGTAATCTCTCTATTTTAAGGTCCGGTAATTATCAACGGTAATCCCATCCACAACTTTAATTCCTCTTTGCAACATATTCACAGGCTCCAAAGATTAGGATGTGGACTTCTAGGGGAGGTAATCCTTCCGTCTACCACATATCCCTTCAAATTTAAAGTACAGCTTTACTGTAAACTCCCCTATCCTAGTAAACTGCAGGTAGTTCAACTATCACTGAAAAACATACATATTTGGATTGTATAAGCAATGCCCCGAACTAATTTCCCACCAATTTAGATGTGGATTACCTTTAGGTTTCTTCATTCACATATATTAAGTGATTTTCAAAATCCTTTACAAAAATGTATGGACATAAAATGAATGACACGTCTTGTTTGAGTTGGATCCTGTACTCTAATGCGTGACAGAGGACTGAGACTAATGGCATCTCTATATCTGGGAAACAGAAGCCCCTGTCCTGAGCCTGGGTTTCAGAAATCCTTTTCTACACCTCTGTTTGTGACCCTCCTGCGGGCGAGAAGCCTGGAGGGCAAAAAGGGACTCGGTGGGACTTCCTTGGTGGTCCAGAGGTTAAGAGTCTCCCTGTCTTTGCAGGGGCTTGATATCCAGTTCAGGGGGATCCCACATGCCATAGGGCAACTAGGCACGTGAACCACAACTGCTGAAGCCCTGGCATTCCAGGCTACTCCATGGTCTGCAACGAGAGAAGCATCATGAGAAACCTAGAGAAAGCCCATGTACAGCACAAAGACTCAGCAAAGCAAAAATAAACAGTTAAAAAAAAAAAATAGGGTCTTGGATACGAGTCCTCACCCACCTCCAGGCCACACTCCAGGCACCTGTTATACCGGAAGTCCCTGCTCCTGTGGCCCAGAGCTCACATTCCAGACTCCTGATCTCTTCCCACCCAAGGTCACCTCGTCATGAGCCCACACACCTTGAGGTCTGTGTGTGTGTAGGTGTGTGTGTGTGTGTGTGTGTGTGTAGGTGTGTGCTGTGTGCTCAGTCATGTCCGACTCTCTGCAATCCCATGGACAGCAGCACACCAGGCTCCTCTGCCCATGGAATTTTTGAGGTAAGAATACTGGACTGGGTTGTTGCTTCCTCCTCCAGGGGATCTTTCCAAGCCAGGGATCAAACTCGCGTCTCTTGCGCCTCCTGCACCGGCAGGTGGATTCTTTACCACTGAGCCGCCTGGGAAAGCTAAAGGGTTAGTAAGTGCTTGAGGTGTGAGTGGAATTGGATACAGGCTGGCATCTGCACCCCTGTGCCTGTGGGGCTTTGCAGTGCGAACCAGCAGAGACGGGGAGGAGACGGTGGGTATAGGCCAGAAGTTCGTGTGCATTCCCCCTGGGCATCAGGCTACCACACGGAGCTCCTCGGGTTTCCAGAATTCAGACTCAAATTTGGACTGCTAGGGTGTTATAACTTGTATTTGTCAAAATGAGACAGTAGAACATATTTATTTGAGAGTTTGTTAGCTTGATTTATGACTTTTAAATATTTAAACACAGGCTATGTGGACTTCTCTTTGTATATTCCTGCCTGGGGCCCTGGAAATATTAGAGGTCAGTCCATCTTAGATATTCTTATTCTGACATTTTTAAAATTCAAATTAAATTTGCATATCGACATGCTGTGTGCTTAGTCGCTCAGATGTGCCCCACTCTTTGTGACCCCAGGAACTGCAGCCCGCCAGGCTCCTCTGTCCATGGGATTCTCCAGGCAAGAATACTGGAGTGGGCTATCATGCCCTCCTTCAGGGGATTTCCCAACCCAGGGATCGAACCCAGGTCTCCTGCATTGCAGGTGGATTCTTTATCATCTGAGCCACCAGGGAAGCCCATTGCATATCAGTAAAACAGGTTAATCTCTCTCTAAAAAAAAAAAAACAAGCTTTCAAGCTTTCAGACATATACTAGAATGGATCAAATTTCTCTCCTTAATTCAAAGTATTCTCTGAGATGATAAAAATTTGTTAATTTTTATTGTTTCAAGGACCTGGATGATTCTAGCTTCATTTACTTATCACTACAAAAGGAAGCTATTATTATTCATGTAAGGAAACTGAGTGAGTTTATTTTAGTGGAAGCCTGCAAGGAGATCAAACCAGTCAATTCTAAAGGAAATCAACCCTGAATATTCACTGGGAGGACTGATGCTGAAGCTGATGCTCCAATACTTTAGCCACCTGACAAAGAGACAACTCATTGGAAAAGACCCTGATGCTGGGAAAGATTGAAGGCAAAAGGAGAAGAGGGCAGCAGATGATAACATGGTTAGATAGCATCACTGACTCAACGGACATGAGTTTGAGCAAACTCCAGGACATAGTGAAGGACGGGGGAGCCTGGCATGCCGCAGTTCATGGGGTTGCAAAAAATCAGACTGAATAACAACAAAGAGAAACTATGAGAATTCTGGGGATGCAGGATGAGCTGAGCATAAAGTTTCTCCAGAGAGAAGCTAAGGGCAGGAAAAATGAATGAGGTCACCCCAGATAATGTAGTTCTCTACATACAAATGAGTTCTGTTCCAATAGTGTCTTCCTAAGTCCAATTGTTCTTAAGTCCAACAAAGCTGGCCAATGTACCCAACTAACACAATCAGCTATATAATACATACCGTGATAGGTTTATAATACTTCTTATGCAAATAATATGCAAATAAAAAACAAAGAAAACATTTTTAATCTTAAAGTACAGTACTTTGAAAAGTACCAAAGTAGAGTAAGTACAACAGCTGCCATACAGGGACTGACACACACGTTCACTTCTTTGAAAGTACGGATCTTGAAGGTTCGTATGCAGGGGACTTACTGTAATAGATTTCAACCTTGTCTCACCAGAAGAATTATGAAATAAAATCTGGTGAATCCAGGAAACTCTAATTTTGTGTTCATGCTTACTCATTTGATCAATAAATACAACTTTTATTTTGCAAAAAAAAAATTTCCAGAAATGCAAAATTCAAGGTCTTATTTAAAAACTATGAATCTGAGAAATTACAGAGGCTTGCTAGGATATAACGCCCAAGAGCAAATCTATCTATGTCTGGTCTTCTGAACAAACTCCATCCCTGATAAATGAATTAAATTCAAATTAAAGGTCAATCTCATTTTTAATATATGCCTCAGTGTAATTACATTTTTAGCTATTTGTGGGTTTGAAAACAAAGAAAATAATTCTTATATCCAACCTCTCTTTGACGAAGAACTCTGGAAAGAACAAACATTTCTAATTTCTTATTGATTATGACTTCTACTGGCTGTGAATTACAATTATATAAATTTGACAAGGCTCATCCCTTTTAGTTTGAGCCATTAAAAAATCAATTAGTCTTTGTTTTGTAGAACAATTATATATATAGTATTGGATTGTTCTTTCTTATGCAATTGTTGGATTATGACTTCTACAGAAGAATGCTGTGAATTTAATTACCTCCAAAAAAATGACTAAATCTTAGCAAGTATTTTACAAAATGTCATTCTTTACTTAATAAAGGGCCAGCCCCATATTTCACGCATTTCCATTCATCTGAAAAGAGCCATGGTGTTTGTAATTGTGTCTATACAGCCATCAGTCTTCTAGAACCATCTTTAGCTTAGCAAGCCCCAAAGCATGGTCCATTCTGCTCAGATCTGATCAGCATCTTTATCGCTTATCAGCCTTGGGGTTCAATTTTGTTTTGGATGCTTTTATAAATGAGCACAATCACTGGTGAATCTGTTCTTCCAGATTGCAAAGAGAAAAATCGAGAGAGGAACTTTGGTAGATTACAGTGTCATTGAGAATAAAGTACAAACACAAAAGCACCTAACACAGTCTCGCAGATGATGTTGTGGATGTACATCTTCAGTTTTATTTCCGTAAAATTAGATGATCGTCTTAGTTATTATCATTTCTGAAGTTATACTCTAACCCCAGGCTAGGAGTATGATCAATGTGCTAACAAACCAATTTGTTCCAAGACACCTCTTTTTTTCTTAAAAGGAAGGAAAGATACAAGAGAAGAGGAGTAGCAATAGATAGAAAGTGCAAGAATTATGTTAGACGTTTCTTCTTTTGGACAGGTGACTGATGCATTTTATACTTTTTAGGAGCTAGCTTCAATAGTATGGTTGTTCTCAGGATTCAAAATAGCTTCAGAAATATCAGAAGTTGAGAGGAAATTTTAATCATTTTAACAGCTTTTGTACTTGTAAAATTTCTCCAGAAAAGAGTTTACGACAATATTCACCTCAATGAGTGGCTTTTTAAGTCAGCAGAATAACTGAAGCACTTTCATTAAGAAGTTTTACTTCTTACATATGTTTATGAAAATCTTTTGCTGCATTAAATGTAAATCAAATAAAATGTATTATTTAACATTCTAATAGAAAAAATAAAATTTGAAAAGACTATGATATCAAATACTCAAGAATATGTTTTTCACAAACTGAGTTTCAGAAAGAATATGATGTTGTCAAAGAAATTCAGGTAGCTGTCCAAGGATAATTTTCCTCTGTTATTAGAAATTCAGAGGGACAACTGCAATGTCAAAAATCCAGGTCCTAGTCATGGAAACTTACTTCTAGGCCATTACAAACTGTAACTACACCCTGGAGATTATTCTCTGCACTGGCAAAACCAATACAATATTGTAAAATAATTAGCCTCGAACCAAAATAAATAAATTTAAATTAAGAAAGAACAAACACTGACATGAATTGAGCCTCAGAGAATACATAGTCCACACGTTCTATCTACCCATTCTGTTGGGGGTTTCATAGTGTATGTTATCTTTCTTAAAAATATCTACAACACTGTTATGCACTGAATGTGTCCCTCTAAATGTCATCTATTGCAATTCTACCGTCCAGTGTAATAGTATTAGAAACTGGGGCCTTGGGACACAATTAAGTTTAAATCAGGTCATGAGGGTGGCGCGCCCATGAATAGGATTAGTGCCCTCATAGGAGCAGCAAGGGAGATGGGTTCTCCACCACATCCGGGTGTGATGAGAAGTCTGCAGTCTGCAACTCAGAAGAGGGGTCTCAGCAGATCATGACTATGCTGGCACCCTGACCTTAGACTTCCAGCCTTCAGAACTGTGACAAATAAATTCTATTGTTTATAAGCTCCTTATCAGCACAACAAATGCCAGAAAATAATAAAATAGTATCTTCAAATGCTGATGGAAAATAACTGTAGTGACAGGTTTTATATATAAGCCTGATTCAAGAGTGAGCCCAAATAAGTCCTTCGGAATACAACAAGATAGCTAACACATGGACCCTTATTACTAATGGGTGTGTGTGTGTGTGTGCGCGCGCGCACGTGCGTGTGTGCGCATGTGCTCAGTCATGTCCTACTCTTTGCAACACCATGGACTGTGGCCCACCAGGTTCCTCTGCCTGTGGATTTTCCAGGCAAGAATACTGGAGTGGGTAGCTGTTTCATACTCCAGGGGATCTTCTCCACCCAGAGATTGAACCCAAGGCTGTTGCACCACCTTCAATGGTGGATGGATTCTTTACCACTGAGCCACCTGGGAAGCCTCTTCTGATGGATACTCCAGAGCAAAGTTCATACAGAAGAAAAAAATGGACATAAGAAACAAAGATGAGGCTAGATATCAATACAATAAGCTGGTAAGTTGAATTAATAATATACTTTAATAAGGGCTTCCCTGGTTGCTCAGACAGTGAAAGAATCTGCCTGCAATGCAGGAGACCTGGGTTCGATCTCTGGGTCAGAAAGATCCCCTGGAGAAGGGAATGGCTACCCACTCCAGTATTCTTGCCAGGAGAACCCCATGAACATAGGAGTCTGGTGGGCTACAGTACCCGGGTCACAAAGAGTTGGACACGACTGAACATCTAACACAAAAACAATACTTGAATAAATAATCATGATACTTGCTTATAATTTTTAATTAAAATAGAAGACTCTATACAGTCGTACAAAATGGAAGTGGTTGCTTAATGGAGATTCAAAAAATAATGAAGTCCTTTGTTGTGTTTGAGAGGTAATTAGAGCTATTGACTAATTTTGGAATTTGTTAAGATTTTACAGTTAAGTGCATGTGTTAAAAATTAAGGATAAACAGCAGACATAAAAAAATTTTAAAAGTAAAAAACAATACAGATGCAACTAATAGCTTTAAACTACTACAAGATGGGGAACAAGAGAGTGTAGAAGATTTTAACAAACCAACACAAATCAGAAAGAGGAGAGGAAAAGAGGCAAAGAACATAAAATGGTAGGAATCCAAATACATCAGTAATCAGGATTAATGTAAAAAAAGGCAATCCACTTATTAAAAGATTATCAAACTGGATTGAATATTTAAAACTGAAACTAAAATCAAAAAGAAAGACTGCAAATATAAGGAATGGAAAAAGATTTAACAGGCAAATCCTAATTAGTTTTATATAACTATTTATTAATGCTAATTTATTTTGTCACTATATTATAAAATCATTGACATATAACTTAGTGTTAAGAAAACATTAATGGAAAATGAATAATACTATAAGTGTTACACAGTGAACAATATGACTTGGAAAAACATAAAGCAAAAAACAGAATTATGAGGGCGAAAAGATCACGACACAGTCACGGGGGAAATTTTAACTCTTTTCTCAGAAGCAGAGAAAAATATTAAAGATACAGAGGATCTGCACAATAAAATTGTGAATATTGATAATATAATTTATCTGTGATAAACTTGCATATACAATTTATATGTAAATAAATTCTGAACTAACTATAAACATATGCATTTTTATCAAGCCCACATGGAACATTTCCAGAACACATGAGCCATACAATAGATCATAAATTAAAACATAAATTTAGAAAACATCACAAAGATCATATTCTCTGACAAGGAAACATAAAACAGAATTCAGTAACGAAAAAACAAAGTTCCCCACATATTTGGAAATTTAAACAGAATTTTAAATAACTCATTAGCTTAAAAAGGAGACAACAGTGGAAATTATAAAATATTTCAAACTTGAAATAAATAAAACCAAACAATGAAGGTAATTTAAAAATATGTTATAAAATGCAGTTAAAGTAATAACTTATAAAAAGAATTTATTTTAAAAAGAAATAAGAATAATAACTTCAGGAAAAGAGTAACAAAATTTTCAATCGAAAAAGCTAGAGAAAAGAATAATAAGATGAAGCTGAAAAACCTAGGAACAAAATAATAAACACATGAGTCAAAATGAAATAACATAGAACTAGTAAATAAGAATTCACCCACAAAAGCGTTAGCTCCTTAATACGAACTCGATATCAAATTAGACAAGGATAGTCTGAAAACGAACACACAAACGGAAACGTAAACATTACAAATAAAATGTTAGTCTATCAATTTCAGCAGCACACAATATACACAGCATATATCTACACACATGCATACATGAGGGCAGGGAGAAAATTGGTTCTGAGACCAGAAAGGACTGAATCTGAGTCCTGGACTACTTATAAACTGAGTCCCCTGATGTGTGGTACTTAGTCACTCAGCTGTATCCGACTCTTTGCGACCCCACCAGGGTCTGGTGGGGACTGTAGCCCACCAGGCTCCTCTGCCCATGGGGATTCTCCAGGCAAGAATACTTGAGTGGGCTGCCATGCCCTCCTCCAGGAGATCTTCCCAACCCAGGGATCAAACCTAGGTTTCCCACATTCCAGGCAGACTCTTTACTATCTGAGCCACCAGTCCCATGATATTTAGGGCTTGTTTTGTTAACGTGATTTCAGTAGAAAGCACTGACATAGCCACAACCCAGATGGTTCTTAATTTACTCAAAAGATGGAAACCAAAACTTTCATAGAAATATTTTAATTTAAAATCTTCATCTTTGAAGCTGTTTACTTGCCCTTAAAATTTTTCAGTTCAGTTCAGTTCAGTTCAGTCACTCAGTCGTGTCCGACTCTTTGCAACCCCATGAATCGCAGCACGCCAGGCCTCCCTGTCCATCACCAACTCCCAGAGTTCACTCAAACTCATGTCCATCAAGTCAGTGATGCCATCCACCCATCTCATCCTCTGTCATCCCCTTCTCCTCCTGCCCCCAATCCCTCCCAGCATCAGGGTCTTTTCCAATGAGTCAACTCTTCACATGAGGTGGCCAAAGTACTGGAGTTTCAGCTTTAGCATCATTCCTTCCAAAGAAATCCCAGGGCTGATCTCCTTCACAATGGACTGGTTGGATCTCCTTGCAGTCCAAGGTACTCTCCAGAGTCTTCTCCAATACCACAGTTCAAAACCATCAATTCTTCGGTGCTCAGCTTTCTTCACAGTCCAACTCTCACATCCATACATGACCACTGGAAAAACCATAGCCTTGACTAGATGGACCTTTGTTGGCAAAGTAATGTTTCTGCTTTTGAATATGCTGTCTAGGTTGGTCATAACTTTCCTTTAAGGAGTAAGCGTCTTTTAATTTCATGGCTGAATTCACCACATGCAGTGATTTTGGAGCCCAGAAAAATAAAGTCTGACACTGTTTCCACTGTTTTCCCATCTATTTCCCATGAAGTGATGGGACCAGATGCCATGATCTTCGTTTTCTGAATGTTGAGCTTTAAGCCAACTTTTTCACTCTCCTCTTTCACTTTCATCAAGAGGCTTTTCAGTTCCTCTTCACTTTCTGCCATAAAGGTGGTGTCATCTGCATATCTGAGGTTATTGATATTTCTCCCGGCAATCTTGATTCCAGCTTGTGTTTCTTCCAGTCCAGCATTTCTCATGATGTACTCTGCATGTAAGCTAAATAAGCAGGGTGACAATATACAGCCTTGACGTACTCCTTTTCCTATTTGGAACCAGTCTGTTGTTCCATGTCCAGTTCTAACTGTTGCTTCCTGACCTGCATACAGGTTTCTCAAGAGGCAGGTCAGGTGGTCTGGTATTCCCATCTCTTGAAGAACTTTCCACAGTTTATTGTGATCCACACAGTCAAAGGCTTTGGCATAGTCAATGAAGCAGAAATAGATGTTTTTATGGAACTCTCTTGCTTTTTCGATGATCCAGCGGATGTTGGCAATTTGATCTCTGGTTCCTCTGCCTTTTCTAAAACCAGCTTGAACATCTGGAAGTTCATGGTTCACGTACTGCTGAAGCCTGGCTTGGAGAATTTTAAGCATTACTTTACTAGCGTGTGAGATGAGTGCAATTGTGTGGTAGTTTAAGCATTCTTTGGCATTGCCTTTCTTTGGGATCGGAATGAAAACTGACCTTTTCCAGTCCTGTGGCCAATGCTGAGTTTTCCAAATTTGTTGCCATATTGAGTGCAGCACTTTCACAGCATCATCTTTCAGGATTTGAAATAGCTCAACTGGAATTCCATCACCTCCACTAGCTTTGTTTGTAGTGATGCTTTCTAAAGCCCACTTGACTTCACATTCCAGGACGTCTGGCTCTAGGTCAGTGATCACACTATCGTGATTATCTTGGTTGTGAAGATCTTTTTTGTACAGTTCTTCTGTGTATTCCTGCTACCTCTTCTTAATATCTACTGCTTCTCTTAGGTCCATACCATTTCTGTCAACACCCTAATATTCTTGTTGGCTAAAAGTAAGTATTAACCAAAATAGTTTTTAAAGTATAAACACATCCCAAGGTTGGCAACTGAATGCTGCTTTTTGTTTTGTTTTTACAGCTAAAAACAATGTTTTCCTGGTGGTTTTCTCTGTGTAAGTTAAACATGAAAATAATTTTCATTTCTTGGCATCTCACATCATGACCTCTCATGGTCTTCCTGGTGGATGGTCAGATTCAAGCGCAGTGTACAAACCCACCAGTTCTACCAAATGGTACATCTATCAGAACGGTACATCCTTTGGGGATGGTCAGTGGCTGCTCCAGACGCCTGAATTCCCACAGCAGCCCTGTTCCTGTAACATGAAAGCCAGTGCGGGAGAGATACTGTCAGCCCCAAAATGCAGCCCCCCGCCCCTCTCCGCATTGTAATCAGTGCCACCAGTCTCAGCAGACAGCTTGGTGATCACAACCAATCGTCTTGGGAATTTGAAAACCGCAAACTTAGTGACCTGAGTGCCAAAGAAAATGGATATTAACAAACATGTCCATTGGGATTTGCCCTCTGGCTCAGTGGCAAAGAATCTGCCTGCCAATGCAGGAGATGCAGAAGACGTGAGTTTGATCCCTGGGTCAGGAAGATCCCCTGGAGAAGGAAATGGCAACCCACTCCAGTATTCTCGCTGAAAAAATCCCATGGACAGAGGAGCCTGGTGGGCTACAGTACATGGTGTTTCAAAAGAGTTGGATGCAGCTGAGCACACACACAAACATGTCAATAAAAGGTTGATTTCCAGCCAGCTGCCAAATGTCAGCATGTTGACCCCAGGCCTGCAAGCCCACCCTCGCTGCAGGATCCCTCCACCTGCTGGTGGAAAATCCACTACTTACAATTACCAAATCAAATGTGCTGCAGCTTGCCTCTTGGAGCAACTTTTTATACCTACAATTCACTCTGTTAAAACATGGCCTCCTTGGAGGACCTTGGGACTCTGAAGAAAGTTGGCAATCGTTTCCTAGGGAATTTGAGAGTTACAGCCCGGAACACCCCCTGATCTGTTCCTTTCAGGTATTCTCCTTCCACCAAAGATGTCCTTGCACTTTTCTTATTTGTGTGGGAGGACCAGACCATTTCTCAGACACCTGAATACATGTGGGGTTGGAGGGAAAGCAGGAGATTCTCCTTCAGAATAGTAGCCTTTCTAGCGTCACTCTCTTTCAAGCCAAGAGATGTGCTGAACTCTCACATCTCCTTGGAACATGCTCAGTAATTAATAAAGTGGGCCTGACTGTCATCTAATGACAAAAGTCAGACTTGTCATCATTGGTACAGAATGCATTTAGGGATCAACAGTAGGAAGTCAAGAAACACCTGGAGTAACAGGCAAATTCGGCCTTGGAGTACGAAATGAAGCAGAGCAAAGGCTAATAGAGTTTTGCCAAGAGAATGCACTGGTCATAGCAAACGCCTTCTTCCAACAACACAAGAGAAGACTCTACACATGGACATCACCAGATGGTCAACACCAAAATCAGATCGATCATATTCTTTGCAGCCAAAGATGGAGAAGCTCTATACAGTCAGCAAAAATAAGACCGGGAGCTGACTGTGGCTCAGATCATGAACTCCTTATTCCCAAATTCAGACTTAAATTGAAGAAAGTGGGGAAAACCACTAGACCATTCTGGTATGACCTAAATCAAATCCCTTATGATTATACAGTGGAAGTGAGAAATAGATTTAAGGGCCTAGATCTGATAGATAAAGTGCCTGATGAACTATGGAATGAGGTTCATGACATTGTACAGGAGACAGGGATCAAGACCATCCCTATGGAAAAGAAATGCAAAAAAGCAAAATGGCTGTCTGAGGAGGCCTTACAAATAGCTGTGAAAAAAAGAGAATCAAAAAGCAAAGGAGAAAAGGAAAGATATAAGCATCTGAATGCAGAGTTTCAAAGAATAGCAAGGAGAGATAAGAAAGCCTTCCTCAGCGATCAATGCAAAGAAATAGAGGGAAACAACAGAATGGGAAAAGACTAGAGATCTCTTCAAGAAAATTAGAGATACCAAGGGGACATTTCATGCAAAGATGGGCTCGATAAAGGACAGAAATGGTATGGACCTAACAGAAGCAGAAGATATTAAGAAGAGGTGGCAGGAATACACAGAAGTACTGTACAAAAAAGATCTTCATGACCCAGATAATCACGATGGTGTGATCACTGACCTAGAGCCAGACATCCTGGAATGTGAAGTCAAGTGGGCTTTAGAAAGCATCACCATGAACAAAGCTAGTGGAGGTGATGGAATTCCAGTGGAGCTGTTTCAAATCCTGAAAGATGATGCTGTGAAAGTGCTGCACTCAATATGCCAGCAAATTTGGAAAACTCAGCATTGGCCACAGGACTGGAAAAAGTCAGTTTTCATTTCAATCCCAAAGAAAGGCAATGCCAAAGAATGCTCAAATATTTGCACAATTGCATTCATCTCACATGCTAGTAAAGTAATGCTCAAAATTCTCCAAGCCAGGCTTAAGCAGTATGTGAACCGTGAACTTCCAAATGTTCAAGCTGGTTTTACAAAAGGCAGAGGAACCAGAGATCAAATCACCAACATCCTCTGGATCATGGAAAAAGCAAGAGAGTTCCAGGAAAACATCTATTTCTGCTTTATTGACTATGCCAAAGCCTTTAACTGTGTGGATCACAATAAACTGTGGAAAGTTCTTCAAGAGATGGGAATACCAGATCACCTGACCTGCCTCTTGAGAAACCTGTATGCAGGTCAGGAAGCAACAGTTAGAACTGGACATGGAACAACAGACTGGTTCCAAATAGGAAAAGGAGTATGTCAAGGCTGTATATTGTCACCCTGCTTATTTAACTTCTATGCAGAGTACATCATGAGAAATGCTGAGCTGGAAGAAGCACAAGCTGGAATCAAGATTGCTGGGAGAAATATCAATAACCTCAGATATGCAGATGACAGCACCCTTATGGCAGAAAGTGAAGAGGAACTAAAAAGCCTCCTGATGAAAGTGAAAGAGGAGAGTGAAAAAGTTGGCTTAAAGCTCAACATTCAGAAAACGAAGATCATGGCATCTGGTCCCATCATTTAATGGGAAATAGATGGGGAAACAGTGGAAACAGTGTCAGAGTTTATTTTTGGCGGCTCCAAAACCACTGCAGATGGTGACTGCAGCCATGAAATTAAAAGACTCCTTGGAAGGAAAGTTATGACCAACCTAGATAGCATATTGAAAAGCAGAGACATTACTTTGTCAACAAAGGTCCATCTAGTCAAGGCTATGGCTTTTCCAGTGGTCATGTATGGATGTGAGAGTTGGACTGTGAAGAAAGCTGCTTGCCGAAGAACTGGAGAAGACTCTTGAGAGTCCTTTGGACTGCAAGGAGATCCAACCAGTCCATTCTAAAGGAGATCAGTCCTGGGTGTTCATTGGAAGGACTGATGCTGAAGCTGAAACTCCAGAACTTTGGCCACCTCATGTGAAGAGTTGACTCATTGGAAAAGACTCTGACGCTGGGAGGGATTGGGGGCAGGAGGAGAAGGGGACGACAGAGGATGAGATGGCTGGATGGCATCACCAACTCGATGGACATGAGTGGGTAAACTCCAGGAGCTGGTGATGGACAGGGAGGCCTGGCGTGCTGGGATTCATGGGGTCACAAAGACTCAGACATGACTGAGTGACTGAACTGAACTGAACTGATGATTCTATTAAAAGCTGGAAGGAGTAAGTCAAGTATAATCGAAAGATAATCATAGGGGCTTCCCAGGCAGTCCAGTGGCTGAGACTTTACCTTCCAATGCTGGGGGTGCGGGTTTGATCCCTGCCCGGGTGGTAAGGTCCCACATGCCTCATGGCCAATATACCAAACCATAAAACAGAAGCAATATTCTAAAAAATTCAATAAAGACTTTAAATATGGCCCACATCAAAAAAAATTTTTTTAAATATAATCACATTCTCTTCTCTACATTTTTTGCTTTATCTTCAGTAGCATTTATTTATTTATTTTCCCCACAAGGACCCTCAGTTGAATAGAATCCAAACATTAGAAGCTGCAACATTCTACAAGAAAGGAAGTTTTTGTTTCTTAAGATTTTCTTATTGTGGTGGAGTGACTCTGGTTTAAATATTTTTAGTAGCCTGGAGAGAAAGAAGAGATAAAATAAATGACATGGTTGGGGCTTTTTAAATAAAATTAATATTATCAATGTCATTAAAGTCATGACCATATTTTGAGAGGGCGATTTCTCACTAATTTTTACAATATGGGTCTATAGTTTTGTCCAGAGGCGTTCACTACATTGTACTTAACTTAAAAAAAAAAATGTTTAACTTCTACCTTTCCAAAAGAAATGTCTTATAATCAGATACAATGTTAAAATGCCAAATTGGAAAGCAAAAAATTTCACCTCCTTGTCTCACCAGAGAGGTGAGTTTTATTTGACTTTTTAATTACCCTCAGGGAGGAAATTCCTTTGTAAAATCTAATCGGCTCCCAATATATAAACTTCCTAACAAAGATATATGAAGGTAAAATTTAAAGACAGATCCAGAAACTGAGACCCTGAAAGGGACTAACCCTGCCACAGCCACCCGGAGACCCTTCCTCAACGTAGTCCATGGTCTCAGGAGGAGTGCTGGAGTAAGCATGTCAGAGCGAAACGTACTAGTGTTATGCGTGTGTGTGTGAGTGCTTAAGCAAAGATGAAAAGGTACATTCTAATTACTATACTGCAGTAAGTAAAAGAAGGCTTCAAAGAAATACTGAAGGATGCTGGCAGACAGCCAGAAATATTTAACGGTTAGCAAGGCGAGTGGAGTCTTGCTGCCTTTTTCTTAATGATGGCTTAAAGAACTCTGCTGTCTTTTCAATCACTGAGACCCCTCCCTGCATACACACCATTTCTCTTTCCATACATAGAACACCAGGCAACCATCACCCACGCCTGGGCCCTGTCCTGATGGAGGGGAACTCAGGAAATGCAACAGCAACCGAGGGCTTCCTTTTTAATTGGTCACGGTCACGCTACTCCAATAGGAAGAAATCTGCAACCCATTAGACATCTTCCTCCGGCATTAATAATCAGAAATATTAATTATATTTTCTAGCCATTCCTATTATTGTTTTTTCTGGTTGGGAAATGTTCTCAAAGGCTTGTGTCTGGAAAGCAGCATATAGAGTCAATTAGATTGTGGGGAAAAGCCTATAACTCTCAAGAAGTGCTGTGCATTTGCAACCTATCTTTGGAGAGAGAGGATGGTGGCAACAGAAAGGGAGTCGTGGCATTTGGGATCCTTGGGACCAAGAAGTAGCTCTTGCCAGAATTGGCCAGTTCAATAATGTGAAATCCCAAATAACCATCCATGTGCTTCTGAAATTGGCCAAGATGCATTACTTATAGTAATCCTGTCCTGCTCTTGAATTGTATTCCTACTGGACAGAAAAGCTGAATCAAACTTCCTGACCAAGATCATACGTGTGATCTTGGAAATCTGGGAATTTAAACCTTTAAAAAGAGATATCCACACGATTACCCTGGTTTTCCCCAGAACACTTTGGACAGAATCAAGTAGCGGTCATATTAGATGCAAGGACTCATTTGGGGAAAAGAAAAAGTGCCGCTGCCCTTGGCAGTTTAACTAGTTCACGTCCAAAATACGTGGGGTTTAATTTTTCTAATTGGAGTATAATTGCTTTACAAGGCTGTGTTAGTTTCAGCTGTACAACAAAGTGAATCAGCTATGCTGCTGCTGCTGCTAAGTCGCTCCAGTCGTGTCCGACTCTGTGCAACCCCATAGACAGCAGCCCACCAGGCTCCGCCGTCCCTGGGATTCTCCAGGCAAGAACACTGGAGTGGGCTGCCATTTCCTTCTCCAATGCATGAAAGAGAAAAGTGAAAGTGAAGTCGCTATATGTATACGTATATCTGCTCCAGAAATACATGATATTTTATAATTTGGCATTTTCAAAGCTTGCACATATTATAAAATTTCAGGGATGGAGGCAGCTTTACATAGCATTAATTAAATTTCTTCAATTTCCAGATTAGGAAATAAGGCCCAAGGAGTTTTAGTGATTTAATCCAAGGTGACAGCTATCTAGTGACAGAGTAGGGATTGGGACACACTTTTTCCCTGGCTAAGCCTCTGTACTCCCAATGCAGGGGGCCAGGGTTCAATCCCTGGTCGAGGTACTAGATCACACAAGCAACGAAAAATCCTGTGTGCCACACCTAAGACACCTGTGCAACCAAATAAATTAAAAAATTTTTTCTTTATAAAAATACTGGTAACAGGAAATCAAGCAAAATATATTTCCTTCCACAGCTGACTCCATATTCTATTTTCCAAATTTAACATGCTTGAAATAGGTGATGGTCAACAATAAATTTTCTATATTCATTTTCTATATTTATGTATCATATTTATGCATGTATTTCACATACTTTTTTAACAGTAAATTGCAAGGTATCAAGTAGTTCTATGTTCTAAGATTCATTATTGCCTCTTTTAAAATTATGTTTCAACACTATTGTAACACAGAATAACCATCCTTTCATTTCAAATATGGGACTATATTTTCTGTAAGTTATCAGATAATCATGAAAGAGGCATAATTTTTTGATTACTTGAATTTTTACAGTGCCGCACAAAAAATAATAAAAGAGAAGCCACTAAAAACCATTTTTATATATGTAGCTCTCATATGTATAACCCTTTATGATCTTCAAAGTATTTTTAATTTTGTTGCAACTGATATTCCAAGTAATAACACTGAAGCTTGGATTCTGAAGTTTTGTTTCCTGGTGGGTTTTTTTTTTCCTTAAATTTAACAATAGAAATGTGAAGATGATCAATTTATGGGAAAATTGTTTTTTTTTTTTTCTATGCATTTTACAAACACAGTGGGCATGTCTTGATTTTGACTTCCTTCTGTTAACAGGAACTGGATTTTCCTCTCTCAGCTCAAGTGGTTCTGGGCATAAACCCCCTTTTCCCAGCCTCCACCACTACAGGCATGTTCCCACCAGCCACAAGGAATCACGACCCAGCCCTAACCAACAGATTCCATGCCATTGTCAACAGTAATTGGTCTGGAGACAGGCACTGCTGCTGCTGCTGCTAAGTCGCTTCAGTCGTGTCCGACTCTGTTCGACCCCATAGACGGCAGCCCACCAGGCTCCCCCGTCCCTGGGATTCTCCAGGCAAGAACACTGGAGTGGGTTGCCATTTCCTTCTCCAATGCATGAAAGTGAAAAGTGAAAGTGAAGTCGTATCCAACTCTTCACGACCCCATGGACGGCAGCCCACCAGGCTCCTCCGTCCGTGGGATTTTCCAGGCAAGAGTACTGGAGTTGGGTGGGAGACAGGCACAGGCTGAAGTTATTTAGTAAGACAAAGCCCTAGAGTTTTCACTAGGACTATCATGAAAGAAGTTCCTTTTCTGCCACCGATTACTAAGTTAGAGGACGTGGGTAGAGAGAAGCCATTTTGCCAGTTTATAAGCAAAGCCTGCCTAGAAACACACACACCCAGGAAAGTAGAGTGGAGACAAAAGCTCTTCTGCTTTTGCTATTCCCCTCAGTTTTAGATCCAATCACACATGCATACAGAGTACCACTGGCATTGTGGCAACATATGCCAACAAGTACCCCACAACCCCGATTTCGCTTATTTTTACTTAAGTCAGTGAGTTGGGGTTTAACCCTTACAGTTGAAAGGATCTTTTAACTAATATCAAACGGCAGAGGCTTCAACTAGAAAGTGGCAAGAATCTTTAACTTCATCTCTTGTGCTATTTTTACCCATTTAAATAGAGGCAGCAAGCATTGTCCTTCCACAAAAGGGTTATATGTGCACGTTTTTATGCATGAATTTAATTCCCTCAACAAATATTCATTGAGTATTTCTGATATATAAGGTGCTATACTAGACGCTGTGAGAAATACAGAGAAATAGTCTCTTCCCCTGAGTGATTTATAATCTAACTGGGGACAGGGAGACAAATTAAACTGTTATGTAGTATATTGTTGTTGTTTAGTCGCTAAGTCGTGTCTGACTCTTTGCAACCCCATGGACTATAGGTCACCAGGTTCTTCTACCCATGGGATTTCCCAGGCAAGAATACTGGAGTGGGTAGCCATTCCCTTTTCCAGGGATCTTCCCAAAGCAGAGATCAAACCTGCATCTCTTGCACTGGCAGGTAGATTCTTTACCACTGAGCCACCAGGGTATCAGCCTTACAAAGTCTATATCCCAAGCAAATATCTGCTGATACAGTCTGCCCTGTTCCCAGATGATCTAGTAGTTAGAATCTTCTCAGCAGGACAGAACACCCTGAATCTGGAGTGGAGAGGGGGAAACTGGAAGGGATCCATAACCTTCTTGTTATTGACTCGACTGGCTTAACTGCTAGACATGTCTCTGTCTTTAGTTGGAGATGATTATGTAAAGTATGCTGCTGCTGCTGCTGCTGCTAAGTTGCTTCAGTCGTGTCCGACTCTGTGCGACCCCATAGACGGAAGCCCACCAGGCTCCCCCGTCCCTGGGATTCTCCAGGCAAGAACACTGGAGTGGGTTGCCATTTCCTTCTCCCATGCATGAAAGTGAAAAGTGAAAGTGAAGTCGCTCAGTTGTGTCGGACTCTTCGTGACCCCATGGACTGCAGCCTTCCAGGCTCCTCCATCCATGGGATTTTCCAGGCAAGAGTACTGGAGTGGGGTGCCATTGCCTTCTCCGATGTAAAGTCTAAGTTAGAACAAAAAAACATTTTTAAAAAATGTTTGTGCCTTGCAGTAACTTTTCTTAAAATAGGAAAAAAACAAAATCAGCCAGCAGAGAAACCCTAGAGGTTTATTCATAATGCCCAAAGGTAGGTCATGCCTAGAAAATGAAGTCCATAAAAAAAGAACATAAAGAGATTTTTCTAAGAAACCAAATCCAGTCGACACATTTCTACCAAATCCCTACTATGTGTGAGACCAAGATATCATTTCAAAATAAGTCCTTTTAAGAAGCAAATACTGATGGGCAGAGCCTGGATTCCGTTTGGATTTCCCTTCTGACAGCTGACATTACCCCAAATTGATTCTTGCCATATACATATACAGCCTCCGGTCCGATGTCCTGTTTCATCTCATCATCTCTGAGAACACCACTAGCGATTTAATCAACTCTTCTCCAGATAAGACAAGCCATGCTCCATGCCAGGTTAATGAAATTTTTGTGGTCATCGCCTTCGCGTGCATCTTTTTCCTGAAGAATGCACAGGTTTTAGACAATTGCATAAACCTCCGTTCCTTAAACAACCATGGTAAAATTCTTAAATTATTTCTGGTAACTACTTTATCTGTGCAATCCCTTCTAGTTTCTTTGCCATTTCTATAGTCGCAATCAATTATCTCAGTCAAGCACAGGACCCGGCCAACTTTCCAAAATTCCTAGCACAGTTTTAACTACCAGCTTGGGGTTGTATTCAGTATGAGCATAAAAGTTATTATATTCTAATTGCTTGTGATTGTTACTACATTGAGATTTATTTTTGTTGGTTATTTCAAGAGACTGTTAAAATGAGTTTAGTGACTTCATTCTGGTTTCCCTGATTGATTCTATTATTAGGACTGTGGAAGCCTCGGGCCTTTTGGCCTTACTGAACATCTTGAACAATTTTTTAAACAGTTTGGGTTTGGCAAAACCTATTTTGCCAAGAACATTATCCTTTAATTTTTAAAAACCACGTGCATTTTAAGGAAAATGTAACCCATATGCTCCTAATTCGTCTGTACTAAACACATGAAAATGTTTTGTAAGAACTGCTGGATTTCCAAGAAGTCTTATGAGCCTTCCTTATAAGACCTTTTAAGCTGGTTTTTTTTCAAACAGGAAGTTTCTTCTGCCAAGAATAAAGTTATTTAGACACCAACTGTTTCAAGAAACTCACGGACTAACTAGACATAGTTTATGTTACTCTAGGATATACTTACTGAATAAAATGGTGGCCAAGAAAACAAAAACAATAACTGACCTTTGAGAGAACCAAATCAAAATTTTTGCAAAAATCTTTGCAAAAATTTTAGAAGACAGGTACCTTTTCTGATTCTTCATACACTGAAATACTTAGAGTTACTTTTTATTTTGAGAACTTCTTCAGTACTTCAGTACTTCTTCACACAGATTGTGTCCAACAAAATAGAAGGAAGAAAAGGAGGGAGGGAGGGATGGAAGGAGGAAGGTGGGGAGAATCAAAAGAAAGGAAAAAATCCTTTTTTTAATAATTCAAACAACTTGAATTATAGTTATACTTTTAAAATAGATTCAAATGGTTAATATATAATTATTAAAAATAAATTTAAAAAATATCCATTTTTAATCGATTTTTAAATACATTAAAAATTATAGCTATATTTTTAAAAAATTTTAATCCTTTTTAATAATTCAAACAACTTGAATTATAGCTATACTTTTAAAATAGAATCATTAATCTAATCAGTTTGCTGCTGCTGCTGCTGCTAAGTCGCTTCAGTCGTGTCCGACTCTGTGCAACCCCATAGACGGCAGCCCACCAGGCTTCCCCTTCCCTGGGATTCTTCAGGCAAGAACATTGGAGTGGGTTGCCATTTCCTTCTCCAATGCATGAAAGTGAAAAGTGAAAGTGAAGTTGCTCAGTCGTGTCCAACTCTTAGTGACCCCATGGACTGCAGCCCACCAGGCTCCTCCATCCATGGGATTTTCCAGGCAAGAGTACTGGAGTGGGGTGCCATTGCCTTCTCCACTAATCAGTTTAGACTACAGTAATTAGAAAATTTTGTTTGAAAAACAGAAAAGAAAATAAAGAACACCCTATAGAATTCTCACTGTTTAAACTCCATTCTGACTTTTCATAAATCTAAGTCTTGACTGCTGCTAATTCGCTTCAGTCGTGTCCAACTCTGTGCGACCCCATAGACGGCAGCCCACCAGGCTCCCCTGTCCCTGGGATTCTCCAGGCAAGAACACTGGAGTGGCTTGCCATTTCCTTCTCCAATAGATAATAAATCATAAATCTAGGTCTTGACAGGTCTCTTTTAAAAGTTACTTTCACATAGCAATAATTTACCTTGAAATTTGACCCCTGGAGGAATTAAAGGTCAATGAGGAAGGTAATGAGATACAGGTGAAAAAGAATATACTTTTGGTGAATATACGTGGCACAAGTGCAAATTTTTCTGCTAACACTCCCTGTGTTTTTAAAACTCAGAAACATTTACCTATAAACTAGGAAATGGGCCACTTCATTTTTGAACCATTCAGGGACTACTAGTTTCCCATCCTTAGGGAAGTATTCAGAGTTGCCACAGTTAAATACACTTACTTAGCTGTAAATCCAACATGTTTGGCCAACCTTTTCTTCCTTTGCATTAAGCTGTGCTGAAACAACACCCACTTGAGTAACAAACTACCACCAGCTCATTCCAATCTTCAGGGACGTCTGCCTCAATCTGTGATAATAGTAATAACACAAAACAGGGCTTACTCATTTCATGAATCATGAATAAACAACAGAATTCATGAAGAAGCCAGTTGTTTACCCACACGAGGTGGATGAGTTTTCCCAGAAGAGCAGAATTCAGTGCCCTCAAGAAGACAATTTATTAAATGAAGCCAGAAATGTGTGTTCATTTCACTGGTCTGAAGAGAGCAAAGGACCATCATTAAACAATTTAGGGCACTCAGATTTCTGTATCAGGTATTATATAAACCTCATTTGTACATACGTCTAGAATTCCTAAGCAGTAAGAGCAACATAACACTACCTATTTAGGCCATCCTGTAATGTAATCACTTATTAAAACCTGGACTGGAACAAAGCCCTCCGTGAAAGTTAGGACATCTTATTTTGTGAGACCTACTAGAGGAAAGACACATCAACCCAGTTCACTCATCTGTAAACATGGAAGTTAAACAAAACCATCTCTAAAATCCCTTTCAATCCCAAAATATGATGATTGAATGAGACACTCTCTTCTCAGTGTGTTAACTTATGTCAAGTTGTATTAAAACATTTTTCTTTCAATAATGTTTTGTCCCTACCAACCCAAATATACACATAACTACCTCAAATAAAACAAAATTTTAAGTGCACTGTTCTCTTTCAAAACATAAGGAAAGAGACTATGTTTTCTCCATTGTATATTCTTGCTTTGTCATAGATTAGGCAATCATGGGTGCATGGGTTTATCTCTGGGCTTTTGGTCCTGTTCCATTGATCTATATTTCTTTTTTCGTACTGGTACATGTTATCTTGATTACTGTAGCTTTGTAGTATAGCCTGAAGGCAGGGAACCAGATTCCTTCAGCTTCATTTTTCTTTCTCAAGATTGTTTTGGCTATTTGGGGTCATTTGTGTTTCCATAAAATTGTAAAATTTTTTGTTCTAATTCTGTGAAAATTGCCCTTGGTAATTTGATAGGGATTGCGTTGACAATATTGATTCTTCCAATCCAAGAACATGGTATATCTCTCCATCTTTCTGTCTCATCTTTGATTTCCTTCATCAGTATCTTACAGTCTTTCACCTCCTTTGGTAGGTTTATTCCTGGATATTTTATTCTTTTTGTTGCAGTGGTAAATGGAATTGTTTCCTTAATTTATCTTTCTGAGAAATTACACTATTATGTATAAAATACAGAGCATACATGCATAATTATGTATAAAATAGATAATGAATGGAAACCTACTGTATGGCACAGGGAACTCTGCTCAGTGCTCTGCAGTAACCTAAATGGGAAGGAAGTCCAAAAAAAGCAGATATATATATATACATGTAGCTGACTCACTTTGCTGTACAACAGAAACTAACACACCATTGCAAGCAACTATACTCCAATAAAAATTAATTTTAAAAAAATTAACACGGAAAAGCCAAGAAAATGCAAAGGTTATTTTTGATTGTGGCAAAAATCACTTACCAAATAATTTCCTTACTCCAATGACATGGGTTTAAGCCAGCCAACTCATTTCTCACCTCCTCTATTTTCATCCCTAGAATAGATGGTGGCTTGCTCATTTCATAAAGTAGATGTTAAAAGGCTTCTTGGACATCAGAAAAAAAGACAAAACAGAAGAGCTAAGCTATCTTTTTGTTGTTGTTTAGTTGCTAAATCATGACCAACTCTTTGTGACACCATGGATTGTAGCCCGCCAGGCTCCTCAAGCCATGGAGTTTCCCTACAATACTGCAGTGGGTTGCCATTTCCCTTCTCCAGGGGATCTTCCCAACCCAGGGACTGAACCTGTGTCTCTTAAGTCTCCTGCATTGGCAGGTGGGTTCTTTACCACTAGCGCCACCTGGGAAGCCTTAAAAATGTGTCAACCTACTTTGGGAACTTGATTGGCTCAGCCATCAGATATTCTTAAAAGAAATGAGTGAAGAGGAAGATTCTGGGTCTAAAATTCAAGCCAGATGATGTAAGAGAAATTCTAAGCTATTGGTGGGGAAATGGAGGAGTAAAACACAAGGAAACAGATGGAAATCCCGAGCCCGGGGCCGCAACCCCAGGCGGCCTGGCAGCAAAGCCTTGTGCTGCTCTCCATTTCAGCTAACTTTCCCTCAAACTCTTTGCTTTAACCACAAGCTGGCCAACTCAGGTATGACTTAGCTATTGCAGAACAGTAAAGAAGAAAATGCGTTTCTGCTTCAGGCCTGGCCAACAGCTTCCTACCAGATCTCCAAATCAGTTTGTCCCATGGGTAGATTGTTTTGTTATGTTTCACCAAAATGTTTGTAAAAGCTTTTCTGTTAGAAGGAAAGTCTGTCTGAGAGGATATGAATGTTCAACTGTAGGCGTTCCGTATCCGAGAGTTCCGTATCCGAGGACACAGAGGCCTTACTGGATACCGTAGCATTTTACATAGGGGACTTGAGAATCTTCAGATAGGAGTATCCCTTGGAGGGCCTGGGAAACAATGCACTTCAGATACAGAGGAAAGACTGTACATCGATAGGAAAGAATCACATAAAACACCCGCGAAGTGTCCTAGGCACCCTCTAAGCCAGCCAGGGCGAACCGTGGAGAGATGAGATGGACCGGGAGAAAGGCAGGACAACTGGCCAGCCCTCCAACTGAATTATATCCTCAAAACTCACGTTCTCAAGCCAGAGCCCTAATCACTGGGGGTCAGCGGACAAGGACCCTGCTGTCTTCCTGCATGCCCCGCACACATCCTGACACAGGTCACCGTGCAGCCCAGGACCCTTCCTCAGGTTGCTGTGGGGTCGATGGAGGGCATCGTAGTGACCAAGCCCTTTCAGACTGTGACTCGCGGGTCCTGGGCCCACCCTGTCCCACCTCTCAACAACCTGTGTGGGGAGAAGTTGAAGAATCAAGTTGGGTCTCACAGGATGACCTGCCAAACAGGACGTGACCAGCAGTGGCCCCAGCCTTTGACCAGAGTTCCATCTTCTTATAGAATGTTCTTCCCACTCTTGTTATCACAAGTGAGGCCTGATCCGTACTGGCTGTCCATCCTCCCAAAGGTTAGTTAATGTATCATGTCACCTTGGCTCACCAACCCCAAAGGTGGCTGCATCTGGGAATTACGTGACCTTTGCTCAAATTCTTCTTTATTCATGATATAGCAGCATGAGGTTAACCTAGAACCTAACATGTGCCTTCTCAAAAATGGTACTCACAGAATATAAACATTCTTATTACTTAAGCTGTTTTCTTCCACTTCCAAGAGGAGATGATCATAAATGAAATATGACAAACCCTCAACAATTGGCTAAGCTCAAGCTTTATATTTATACTGACCATGTATACACACACTGGACTTCCTTGGTACCTCAGATGGTAAAGCATCTGCCTACAATGCGGGAGACCGAGGTTCAATCCCTGGGTCGGGAAGATCTCCTGGAGAAGGAAATGGCAACCCACTCCAGTATTCTTGCCTGGAGAATCCCATGGACAGAGGAGCCTGGTAAGTCCATGGGGTCACAAAGAGTCAGACACGACTGAGCGACTTCACTTTCACTTTTCATGCACACACATGTAACAAATGTTATACCCATATTTTTCATAAATATATAATTAAAATATTTTCCAAGGATTATACAAACTGTTCTACATAAATTACCCCACAACAAACCTAGGAGGCTCAGAGAGGTGAACATACGCAAAGCTGAGTATTTAAACAAGCTTTATAAAAACACATAGCACAAAGCTCAACATTCAGAAAATGAAGATTATGGCATCTGGTCCCATCACTTCATGGGAAATAGATGGGAAACAGTGGAAACAGTGTCAGACTTTATTTTGGGGGGCTCCAAAATCACTGCAGATGGTGACTGCAGCCATGAAATTAAAAGATGCAAAAAAATAAAAATAAAAATAAAAGATGCTTACTCCTTGGAAGGAAAGTTATGACCAACCTAGATAGCATATTGAAAAGCAGAGACATTACTTTGCCAACAAAGTTCCATCTAGTCAAGGCTATGGTTTTCCCAGTGGTCACGTATGGATGTGAGAGTTGGACTGTGAAGAAAGCTGAGTGCAGAAGAATTGATGCTTTTGGACAGGGAGGCCCAGCATGCTTCGATTCATGGGGTCGCAAAGAGTCGGACACGACTGAGCGACTGAACTGAACTGAACTGAAATAGATTACTCCCAAATCAATGGAGCCAAATTCATTACATGCTCTAAGGTACCAAGAATTTGTCATTTAAATCACCGTTCTAGCCTTTATACATTGATCTATATTGGTGAAGGACAGGGAAGCCTGGCGTGCTGCAGTCCATGGGGTCACAAAGCATCGGACACGACTGAGCGACTGAACAACAACAATATTGATAGTCACTGCATGTATGTGTCTTGTCATACTGTCAAAAATCGTTAGCTCTAATTTAAGATTGCAGCATCTGATGGAAGCTATGAGCGATGTCCCCAGGAAAAAGAAAACCATATATCCAGCAGAGTTATCCCCACGAATTGGGAGAGTTGGAAGGCCTTCTGTAGCCTGCCTGTAGGAGTGGGGATTCACTGCTCTAGAGACCATGAGTGACAGGCTCGGAACACCTCACTCACCTCCTTACTCCTCTCCCGTCTTCCCCAGGCCTGTGTCTTGCACACATTTCGTTCTCCAGAAACATGCTAACTTCCAAAGAGAAAACATTTGCTGCAGACTTTGAAAAGCTTACAGTCCATGAAGCTATAAATACGGTTTACCGGAGAGTTTGTTTTTCTTTTTTATTATCATACTCTTGAAAACATAAAACCTGGGAAAGAAATAACTGTAACTTGTGCTCTCTGAGCCTTGGCTTTGGCAAGCACTGTGGGAACAGGTTCCTCTTTATTGGACTGCTTTCTCTGACATTAAAAGCACCGATGCCTCTGGGAGATCCAGATGAGCCTACATCAATTGTTTTGTGTTGTAGATATTTAGGGAGGTGTGAGCATGGACATTCACACTCTTTTTGGAAGGAAAAGGCTCTTCTTACTCTTCTTTTTTTTAATATTATTAACATTTTAAAATAACTCGGCAGGCCAAAAATTGAGGTTTAGTCAAAACATGCCCCCTTGGGAAAAGCTGAAATTCAACTTAAAGATTTTTAAGTCTCAGCATATGAAATTCATGTACCATTATTTCAGTTGATGCTTCCTCCTAAAACTTCTTTTCTTTTTAAAATTTGAAGTTATTTATTTTTAATTGGAGGATAATTGCTTTACTACACTGTGTTGGTTTCTGCCATATGAATCAGCTGCAGGGGTACACATGTCCCCTCCCTCTGGAGCCTCCCTCCCACCTCCCACCCTATCTAACCCCTCTAGGTTGTCACAGAGCACCTGATTTGAGCTCCCTGCATCAAACAGCAAATTTCCACTGGTTATCTAATTTTACAGAGCCTATTATACAGAGTGAAGTAAGTCAGAAAGAGGAAAACAAATATTGTATATCCGCGCATATTATGGAATCTAGAAAGATGATGCTGGTGAACCTATTTGTGGGGCAGCAGTGAAGAGGCAGACATGGAGAAAAGACTCGTGGACACAGTGCGGGAGGGAGAGGGCGGGATGAGCTGAGAGCATTGATACACATACGTGTCCTAAAACCTTTTAACGTCTAAACATTCTCTTTATCGTGTGATCTAGAACAGAAATGCCCTAACTCCAGTCCTCTTTCCATCCCTCATGGATGTTCTGGGCTTTCTAATCTCTTGCCTGGGTTTTTAGAAAAAGTTTCTGTCTCAGAATTCCTGACCAAGATAGCAGCTATTTAAGCTGGTATCGGCAGACGCTAGCTATTTTTCTAATATCATGTCACTCACTTCCTTTAAACTCTCTCTTGGCTCCTACTGCTTATGGAATTAGACCCCAATTTTTTTATGTTAGTTTTGAAAGCCCTTCCAATCTAGTTCTAGCTTAGTGCATCTTTGCTAATGCTACCTAAACTTGTCCACTTATTCCAAGTGACCACATTCCAGCCTCTAAATTCCAGTTATGCTAAAGTCTCCACTATTTTCTAAGCACATTAAGTCTGCCATAATAATAATCATGATCTTTCTTCTGAAATGTCCTTTCTCACCTTCACCAAGTGGAAACACCTACTTCTCCTTTAAGACTCAGTTCAAATGTCATCTCTTCTAAGATGGCTTTTGTGAATCCTTCACATAGTTATTTTATCTTTTTAACTTCAAGTCTACTTTCTTTATAACTCTAATAAAGCTCATGTCATTGAAAGTTTTATGTGTGACGTCTGTCTCTCCATCAAGATTGTGAGTTCCTCATGGACAAAACATATTTATTATCTTTACAGACCCAGCATCAAGCCAATGATTGGTATAGCTTATTAGGTCAGAAATTATTTGATAATCAATGAACAATGTAGTGAAGTGAATGTGAATGTATAATTTTATTCTTTTACAATCAATGTGTAATCTGGAAGTAAATGAATCTGCATTGGAAGTGTCAGACATTTCTAAATTAATATTGCTATTTAAAAGGCTTTCCTTGTGGCTCAGATGGTAAATAATCTGCCTGCAATGTGGGAGACCCACGTTCAATCCCTGAGTTGGGAAGATCCCCTGGAGAAGAGAATGGCAATCCACTCCAGTATGCTTGCCTAGAGAATTCCACGGACAGAGGAGCTTGGTGGGCTATAGTCCATGAGGTCGCAAAGAGTTGGACACGACTAAGCGACAACATTTTCACTTAGATATTTAAATACCTAAGTAAAAATAAAGGGAAAAATTCAATCCTTGTAATCTCTAGACAAGGATGAAATATCACATCCTGAATTTCTAGAATTGCTTTCTTATTCAAGGAGGAAAAAGGCATTTCAGAAATAGTAACTTGAGCTTTTGAAATAAAACATTCCAAAATCAAAATATTCAAAAGGTAAGAGACAAACTATGATAGCATTTCATAAATAGTGAAAAGAATAGGACTTCCCTTAAACCATGAAGTTTAAGCACTAGCTATAATCAGATCTTACAGATTTGTCCTTCCTGTTACGAGATTCATTCCTGGAAATGGATATTTACCATGCCTATTTTTTCCAAAAGAAAACAAATCTTGCAAAAGTTATGTTGAATCTGCTTGTGACTACCCACCTTCTATTTGCCTCTAAAACAAGCCCCTTAAATCGACGCTCTGTGTCCAGCTTACACTTCTTCCCACCACGTTACCTGTGTCATAGTCAGGCTGGTAAGTCTCTTGGATCGTAATTTTTATGATATAGGTGATTTACAACATTTTACACTGAAACTGAAAATCGAGATGTGTACTTTTCATAACAATCTGGAGCATGAAAAAAACTCTATATTTTCATCACATTGTAGAAAAAAACTAAGTACTGTGGAAGTTAAAGAGGATAAAATATTAGGGGAAAAAAGTTTTTTGTTTCTACTGTTTCACCTTAATAAATCTTCAACCTCCACTGCCTTGTTAATACTGTGCATCAACAATAGGAAACAAAAGAGAGAGAGCCTTAGAGCTCAAATACTAGAAAACCTAGCGTGACCCACTTCTGTCCTCCACACAAGAATTTCTTCTTTAAAGTACAGAAAACTCCAACTTGCTTCAATAGGAGCGACAGAAAAGAATCGGGACCACTCCCATTTAAATAAAGAACTAAAAAAAGTAACAATAAATAAACACATAAATATATATATACATTTATGTATATTATGAAGGCACAACAGAAAAATATGTCCATAAAGCAATCGTTGTTCAGTGACTAAGAGAGACAAGCATAAAAGACAAAGAAGACATAACAGAAGTAAAACTGGAATCTCTGATAAAGAAAATCAGAACAATGGAATACACAAATGCTAAAAACTAAAATGCAAGAAAAACTAGAATGAGAAATTTGAATCTACATACATACTGAAATGCTACCATATGTACTAAAAATCGAAGAGTCATATTTTACTACAAAATACGATGTTGGAATTTCCTATTAAATTAAAAGATTTAATTATGATAACCAACGCAGTAAGAGAATGGGGAAGGAAGTCAATAAAAGTCGCCACTTGCCACTCCTTGGCCCTAGGAAATGTCAGACATCCCCTAGAACGGGCACCTTACTGCTCTCCCATCCACGGATGAGCGCCCTCCTCCGGGTCTAGGACTCAGGGCCGCTCCTTGGGGGCGGTATTCCCCAGCTCTGAGGCTGCTGCACGCCCAGGTAGGGCAGGCTCCACTGGCCACAGGAAGCCTGTCTGCAAAGGGAAACCATTCCCAGCAGGTGGAAGTCAAACCGGACAATACAGAACCGGTGAGGACCAAGGCAGTGGTCACTTCCCCTACACTAAGGAAAAACTTGTTCTGTTCTGAGTGGTTTCATAAGCTGGATACTGAGTCTCTTCTGCACAGAAAGCATGACACCTGTTTGCTATTAATAATACTATGATGGTGAGAAATAATCCTTTCATCTGAACCCTTAAAGGCAAAGATTGCTGGGAATAAATCCCGCATAGGTTAACCAGTATTATTTCCCAAATAACCACCAGGAAGGCTGATGGAAAAGTAGTTTCAGATATTTTAAGCTTGGCTGCTTATGTGTTCTTCTCCCAACAAATCCCATAGTGAGGAGAGCCAATGCTGAACATTAGCCTGAATGAGAAGCCTGTGGGGTTTTAAGCCACCAAGTGTGGGGAATTTCTGGTCCTTGCAGCAGGACACTAACACATATCTTTTATTCTCTGCCTCCTCCAACCCCCGAGATATACCCTCCACCCTCCGCTGCTGCAGGAAACCTGATTATAGAGCATTTCAACGAGCTCTCTTGCCTCCTGGCTTCTGCTCCAACCATCAGAGAGACCTGGTAGGAGATGAGAGGGAGCAGCGAGAGGGAACAGTCTTTAGGAGCCCTCAATCACTCTCTGTGGGGTCACTTTAGTTTCCCCTAAGAGGATGAAGGCTCCTCTCGAGGTGGCCCCTCACAAGGCACTTTCTCCTTCCAGTTAACTCACCCCTTCGAACCAAGGGGTGAAGTGGTCTAGTGTTCTTAGACTTGGGGTATCTCTCCTTGATGGTCCCCCTGAAGCCCACGGACATCTCCGTATTTACTCCCTTTTTTCGGTGTCCCTTGCATTATCTTGTTGGGGTGAGCCATCTGTTTCCTGCTGGGACACTGACGGACGTTATTTTTGCCTATAGAGTCTGGTTTAGCTTTTCTATCAATAAAACGTTGCATTGTTAACGTAGAATTCTTCCTGAACCACTGTGGTTTCCACCACACTCGCCCTTGCCAGCATCAGGGAAGAGTCTGGGAGATCTAAATTCCACTACCATCTCAACATTATTTACACAATAAAACCCTGTCCCCAGACAGTCATGCCTTTATATCTGAGAAAGCAATACTACCTCCAAATGACAAATCTGTTGCTCCTCTGCCCAGCTCCAGACTATTTTAAAAATGTAGAACTGATCCTTTAGTACTTTAGAAGTTTTCTAAAGCAAGATATTTGATACTATTTCTCCTTCCCCACATTATCTCCCTCAGCTCTACCCAAGATTGAGTTTATTTTTGCTTAATGTGTTGAAAGAACATCTCCATAAAAAGAATGTTTATTGAGAATTGATTAGTGATTTCAAATGCTGGATCTTGGTAAGAGAGGAGTAGAGACTGTTCCTAGTATGTTAATAAATCCATTCAGTCAAGGTAAGAGGTGAACAGATTACTTACCTACTTGGAACCAGAGAGAACTTGTTTAATCCTGTACTGAGTGTTCAATGATATCACTGAAGGAAAATTATGAAAGGATCTCAAATATATACTTTAAAATTTCAAGCAGGGAGAGAAACTAGTAAACTCCAGATTATTATCTATGGAATATGTTCAAAAGCACTATTTAACAAGCCTATATTTAAACTTATTATGAACAAAAGTAATTTTGCCATTATAGGTAATTTATGTTTTATATAAATTTGACTTACCAAATCACCTTATAGAATGCCAAAGTTTGTTAGAGACAAATTCACATTTTCCTCCCTCTGGAAATTACTGTTCTGTTTCTCCCTCCCAAGCATTGCTTTCTTATCCTTGAACCCTAACATCCATACAGCATGCATAATTTAAAATTCTTTTCCCATAGAGTGGTAGTTCTTAGCCTTTTGAGAACCTGTCCTTTGAGAATCTGATGACAATAATAAAACACTCTTCCTTGAGTTATGTACCTAGACCTATACCTATGCTGCTGCTGCTGCTGCTGCTAAGTCACTTCAGTCGTGTCCGACTGTGTGTGACCCCATAGACGGCAGCCCACCAGGCTCCCCCGTCCCTGGGATTCTCCAGGCAAGAACACTGGAGTGGGTTGCCATTTCCTTCTCCAATGCATGAAAGTGAAAAGTGAAAGTGAAGTCATTCAGTCATGTCTGACTCCTAGCGACCCCATCGACTGCAGCCCACCAGGCCCCTGCGTCCATGGGATTTTCCAGGCAAGAGTACTGGAGGGGGGTGCCATTGCCTTCTCCGATACCTATGCTACTGCATTCAATTTTGGAGGGGTCATTGATACCCTAAAAGCTATCCAAGGGTGAGTAACTCCTGTAATAGTAAGTTCATTCTCATGACACCTATACGAGACAGAAATTGTTATTCCTGGGTTTTCAGTCGAAAAAATTAAGCCACAAAGTAATTGAACCAAGTCAGGCAGCAGAATCTGGTGTTAAACCCAGGCCTTTTGGCACTGCATCCAACACTCTGACTCTGTCCCGTGACTGCCTCCTACTTTTCTTACTGTGAATCTTTACCTCTATCCCACTATAAAATAATTCAGGTAATAAAGGTAGGGTTGAAACGTTTTGAATAAGAGTCCCAGGATTCCTGAATTTTTCCATTATGTTTTGAGGTTCAGTTGAATCTCTGCTCTATGAAAATCATTCACTCTGAAGAATTTCTAGCTTACCCCATGGTGTTTTACAAAATGAAGAGCAAATATCTGTGCCCAAAATGTAGATGAAGTTCATTATTTAAACAACTTTTCCTTCCCTCTGGTTTCATCTCAGCAGCTAAAGCCAGCCCACCACCCTGGACTCTGGACCCTGTGTTTTGACTGGTTGATACCCAAGTCTTGGTGTGAGGAAGAGAATGACAAGGCCTCCTGATTACTCATAAGAAGACCTGGTTTTAATCCATTTTGCCAGTTAGCACATAAATGACCTTGCTCAGACAGTAAAGAATCTGCCCTCAGTGCAGGAGACCCAGGTTTGATGCCTGGGTCAGGAAGATCCCCTGGAGAAGGGCATGGCAATCCACTCCAGTATCCTTGCCTGGGAAATCCCACGGACAGAGGAGCCTGGCAGGCTACAGTCAATGGGGTCACAAAGAGTTGAACATGATGGAATGACTAACACTGGCCAGTGCAGGAGACATAAAAGACACAGGTTCAATCCCTGGGTTGATAAGATCCCCTGGAGGAGGGCATGGCAATCCACTCCAGTATCCTTGCCTGGGAAATCCCATGGACAGAGGAGCCTGGCAGGCTACGGTGCATAGGATCACGAAGAGTCACACCTTTGCTTGAAGGTTACATGGAGCAACTTAGCACACGTGCATACAGGCACGCAAACCACTTACATTCCCTGAGTAACAATTTCTTCACCTGGAAATGAGGGTGGCATGGTCCACATCCACGCTGTAGATTTATAGCAAGGACCTAAAAATACTACTACCTGAAAAGAATGCTTCAGAAAGTTGTCAACCGTCACAAACATTTAAAGTACTGTGATCAGAATCAGCAAAGACACCTCCATCACCAAAACCACCATTAGTTTTTTTTTTTAAAGTAAGAACAATGAGATTATACATTCACACACTTACTTACTGCAAATGTCCAGCCGTAACTGTCATCTCCCACAAGTTGGCGTTGCTTTGTCACACGGTGGTGACCACACTGAGATGCCTCGTCTGGTCAACTCCACAGAAGAGCTGATGTCCTGGATGTTCCTTGAACGAAAGCCAACCAGTGAGTCAGTCAATAAAGTCAGTGGCCTTGCCTGGTGCAAGTTATCTACCTACTGAAACTGAATGACAGATTTACTGTAGGGTATTAAATTATGACTTCATTATAAATAACACCAACCCAATGGTCTTAAAAAAAATAACCTTTAGCGGCCACTTTAAATAAAGCGAGGTCAATTGATCATAAACAGCGCATGTGGTATTTTAAAAAATACCACTGTATAAATGGTTTGGTAGATTTTTCAGAATCATTTTTAATTCAGTAGGGCTTATTTTTACCAACTTTCTCGCATTCTAATGGTTGGGCGACTAATAGCACAGTATATCTTTCAACACGTGGATCAAGCTTTTCAGAAAATGAGGCCAATAGAATTATATCATTTGAGTACAAAACGTGCAAGGCAAATATAAACTATGAGCAAAAATCAAATGGAGACAGGGAAGACCCTTGAGCAACTGTTCTCCAGGACTATAAAATCCAGCTGGGGAAATTGGCTCAGAAGAAGCCTAAAAAATCATAAAATTCCTGGTATTTGATGGACCTTTTTAAAGAAGAAATTTAGCTAAAAAGCAACTGCTCAAAAAGTTTAGTTTTATGGTGGTTTGTCACCTACCCTATGACTCTAAAACAAACAATAACTGAAGCCATTTCAGTGACCTTTTTAAACATTTCAGGGTCAGGTTCTCTTTGGAGGCAAAGCTACAGCTATTAAAATATCTTGGAATAAAATAACTGAGGATATAAATATCAGGCCTCAAATATGGGCATACCAAAAAAAATGCTACTTCATCTTTTTTTTCTTTTAGCAATTAACTTCTATCTCGAGCTCCCATTCAGTCCAGTGGTCAAATTCTGGGTTAACGGATCAGTGCATCGTTTTTTCAGACTATCACTAGCCTGGAAGCCTTTCTGTATCCACTCATTATCCCAGAGCTGCATCTCAGGCTCAGGAGGTCTACTCAGTGCCACAGCATCAGTGGAGACGGGAGGATGCCTGGCTCTCACCGTCCATCTTCAGATGATAAGACATTCCACTTTGTTTCTGGCCAGCAGTATCTAACCACACTGCAATATGCCCAATCCCACCGGATCTTAGATCATGAACCCACTTTGTATTCTCAAAGCCTCTGCCAAGAGGCTTCTTCAGGTCCAGCAGCTGGCTCTCCTCTACCTTTGTGCCCCTCTTAAGAGGGAGTGGAGATGAAGCATATTGTATAGAATGTATGTTGGTATATAGAGTGTGGAAAGAACGTCTCCCTAAAGATTCTGGCAATCCAAAGAGATCACTAACTTAATATTTCTCTCTCTGTTTTGCTTCACCCATTTGGATTCAAATCATCTGGGTCAAGCCAAGCTCCACCACTTAGAAAAGTTCTTATGTTTATCTTGAATACTTCATCTACACAACCAGTCGAACCATATCTTACTCACAGGGTTGTTGCAAAGATTAAAGGAGACAAAAGATGTAAAAACAATTAGAACACTGTCTGATGCATAATCGTCTCTAAACAAATGACACCCATTATCATCTTTATTACAGTTATTTCTCCTCCCCACTCCCTCCTCCAACTTCTTCTGCTCATAGAAAAGTGTCGATATATATGCCTCCAGGCAAAGACAGCAGGCTAACACAGAGCTAAATAAGAATGGAACACCGGGCTGGTCAGCAGAAAACATTTATATAAGATCTCACATGTTGTTCTCAACCCTGTCGTTTTCCTATGGATGTGCAGCATTCCTTATTGCTCTGCAAAAAATTCCCCCAAGTGACTAGAAGATATGCTTTTAATGTGGACATGCGTGCGTGGTCAGTCACTTCAGTCATGTCTGATTCTTTGCGACCCTGTGGACTGCAGCCCGCCAGGCTCCTCTGTCCACAGGATTCTCCAGGCAAGAATACTGAGTGGGTTGCCATTTCCTCCTCCAGGGGATCTTCCTGACCCAGGGATCAAACACACATCTCCTGTGTCTCCTCGCACTGGCAGGCAGATTTTTTACTACCGAGCCACCAGGGAAACCCATTCATGTGCGAGGCTAATATTTGGATCCAGCCATTAATACCTATTTAATTTCATAACCACAGGTCAGGGTTGCATTTTTAAATAAGAAGGGAGATAAGGATGAATTTCGTCAGCTTTTGTCTGTTTCCTTTCCTGAAAGGGTCCGATTTGAAATCCAAATATCTAGTTCTTCCAAAGTATTAGAGAGAAAGAAAGAGTCCAAAGATTAAACCAGTCCAGAATCACCTCATGGGTAACTAGTGCAGTAAGTTAATTACAGGATTCTTTGTTGCTCTTTTGTATTGTGGGTAAGAGTTCTTGATGCAATATTTTTGGTTAATTGAAGATTTTCTTTAAAACTATTCAAGACAGCCAGCAAATAGTGCATTTATATATGTAATAGAAATGGTTGTAATATATCATTAGGGCACTCCAGGGCATGTTTTATTGGTTCATTAATACAGTACATGCCTTAGGTGTGTTCAGCCACTCGGGGCCTATATTAATGGACCAATAAAACGTACCCGGGAGTGCCTTAATGCTACCCTAATATGGCTAAGTTTAAATTAATTTTTTCAGGCTTATCTTTTTAAAAACTCATTTTTCCTACTTGGGAAGATAGATTCCTTTGCAGAGAGAGAAAGTTCATAGTGACAGAATAAGAAGAAGCAGGATAATGAAAATCTTTGGCTTCACCGGCTTTCTAAAGTGTTTCATCCTTTTCAGATCTTTGTTTCATCCTTTCAGTGTCTAATCTTCTGCGTTCCACTTTCAGCACTTTCCCACTCTCATGGAAATCAGTAATCTTGCGACTAGGAACGGGAAAACAAGGATGATTTATTTTTGGAAGTAACAGGTCAGTGTAGCAGCAAACGTCGTATCTATCTATAAATCTTTCAATAGTCCACCTGGTCAGAGTAAGTGCTCATTTGGCTTTAAGGACAGCCTCTTTCAGCTCCCTCTTGTCACCTGCCCCCAAAAGGAAGCTGGTCCTCTGTTCACACTCATTATACTTCCCTCTCAGCTGTTCAGAAGCTCTTGAATTCTACTGTGGACCATTAGGGAATCTTGTTATTAGAAATTTGCAGAAGAAAGAGAAAAGTGTTTAATCCAGCCCCAGACTGAATACATATGGGGCTTTCCTGGTGGATCAGTGGTAAAGAATCTGCTTGCCATTGCAAATTCAATCCCTGGGTCAGGAAGATCCCCTAGAGAAGGAAACGGCACCCCACTTCTGTATTCTTGCCTGGAAAAGCCCATGGACAGAGGAGCCTGCTGGGCTATAGTCCCTGGGGTTGCAAGAGTGGAGGACATGACTTAGCGACTAAAGGACAACAAAACTGAATTACAATCTTGGCCTTACTATTTACTTGTGTTATGATATTCATCTAAAAGCTTCCAGTCTCTCTTCTACAAAATGGATACAATAATGTGCAACTCACAGGAACAGCATTAAGTTAAATGAGATAACTCATACAAAACACTTGGCCTCATGCCTGGCACAGACTTCCCATTGGATAAGTGATAGCTTTAGTTATTAACCTCCAAAATGCTACTGAAGACACCAAGATGAATGGCTACTGTTGAATGGCATGACCTTCCCCAAGAAAGGCAGACAGACTGAGTATCCAGAGTAGGAAAAGCAGGTATCCCTCTTCAGCCTCTTCTTTTTCACTTGTTTTATTACCATACCACTGAGACACGTGACCTTTAAAGGATACCTAAGAAACAAACTTCAGCAGACAGTGAAGGACAGGAAGCCTGGGTGAGGCAACCCATGGGGTTGCAAAGAGTCAGACATGACTTAGCAACTGAACAACAAAAGCAAGAAGCAAACAGACTGTAGTCCTGGACTTTATCTTGATAGCTTAATTTTTCTAAAGAGCATACTCATCAAGGAATGTTTATCATCCCCATCATAAATGTCATTAGTTAGCCCAATTATGTGGGCAAACACTGTCCTTGACCTTCAGGGGCAGGGGAATAGAAAACCAGCTTTGTGATCAACAATAGTGTAACTCTAGACATGTGAAGATTCAACAAGAGGGAACATTCTCCTGGAACACAACTAGGAGACAGGTGTCCAGAGATTTTTGACCATTAAGACCTAGTCCAGCAATAGCTCATCGAGAGGCCTGCGAGCAAAATCTTCTCGAGCTAGGAATGAGCCTTCCCAGCGATGTGGAACGGAATGGTCGTGAAATGCTTGCCAAAGTATGGTCGAATTTATTACCATGAGGGGACCCTGTCAACTACAAATTGGCACTTGCCAAGAGCATCTGCCATCTGCCTCGGGGGAGGCTGAATCCCATGCTACTGCAGCTGTTGACCTTTGACCTGCCCTGAAGGGAGCTCAGGCTGGAGAGTGAGACACTCTGTTCTCCAGGGAAACAGGTGCAACGGTCTTCAGACAGTTAGATATTTTCGGGAACTGATTTTGTGATCCTAATCCTTGCATCTCCTCATATCTAGAAAAGCACTAAGTCCCTTTATGGTGACATCAGCTCCTCGTGACCAGCACAAAGCCTTTCATAAAAAAGCACTTGACTGCACTGAACACTCCCTTCTCCAAAATCTTACATATTGACCTTCCCCCACTATTTGTTTGGAACTGTTCCTCAGAGCTATCTGAGGTGCTATCCCAGACCACAATTCCCATTTTGCCCCAAATAAAACAACTCAAAAAAAAAAAGAAAGAAAATCTGCTTTGTCTTCAAAGAGGTTCTCTTTTAACTGCGACAGCCACATACTGGCATACCTTGTTTTATTGCACTTCGGTTTACTGTGCTTCAGAGATGTTGCATTTTCACAAGATGAAGGTTTGTGCCAAGTCCACCTGCGTCCAGCAAGTCATCAGCACCATTTGTCCAACGAGGTTTGCTCACTTCGTGCCGCATTTTAGTAAATCTCACGATATTCAAACTTATTCACTAGTATTATATTTATTGTGATGATCTGTGATCATCACACAGGCCTCTCTTTGACGTTGCTGCTGCTGCTGCTAAGTCGCTTTAGTCGTGTCCGACTCTGTGCGACCCCATAGACAGCAGCCCACCAGGCTCCCCCGTCCCTGGGATTCTCCAGGCAAGAACACTGGAGTGGGTTGCCATTTCCTTCTCTACTCTTTGATGTTATTATAGCAAAAAGATTATGATTCACTTGAAGGTTCACAAGATGGTTAGCTTCTTTTAGCAATAAAGGATTTTTTAACTAAGGTACGTACATTTTTTAAGACATAATATCATGGTATACATAATAGACTACAATATTGACATTATTTTATGTGTACTGAAATCCAAAAAAAAAAAAAAACTGTATTACTCACTTTATTGAAATATTTCCTTTACTGCAATAGTCAGGAATGAAACCCACAGTATCACTGAGGTCTGCTTGTAAATGCTTGTATAATACAAGCTAGACTGTAAGTGCCATGTGAGTTTGAAGTCCATTTGGAACATAATGGAAGAAAGTTCTCTGAACAAAACTGATCATCCAGGTTGTAGGATCTACGCTGAGACTTTTTGCTTAGTGAAGAAGGAAGCAAACATTGAAAGTGACCACGATGAATTCAAAAGGGGGTCGCAGCAGAAGGCTTCAAGCTGGGGAGGGAACCAACAGAAGACGAGCTTTTTTTTTTCCCCCTTTTCATTTATTTATTTGGCTGCCCTGAGTCTTAGTTGCAGCATGTGAAATCTAGTTCCCTGACCAGGGATGGAACTCAGGCCTCCTGCATGGGGAGTGTGGAGTCTTAGCCACTAGACCACCAGGGAAGTCCCTCTACCAGTCATGAGCTTGTCATGAACAACGTTTGAGTGACAGGGCCATTGGAAAGCGTTTAGCGGGAGATGCAGTTGGGTGGCACTGTGGAGAGCATCTTCCAGGTGACAGAAACCAACACAGGAATTTTGATCACAGAAATGAAATGAAAGTTATTTTTAAACTATTTCAATGACTGTGACATCTATGACCTGGAGTAGAGAGAGAGGGTCTCAGAGACCAGTTGAGAGAAGGCCATCATATTCCATGTTTGAATCACAGAGACTTGAGGAGCCAAAAGGAAAACAAGAACAATTGGGAAGGAAAATCCAACAAAAGTCAATAATTGTTTTATGGCAGCAGAAAGGGAGAAAAAGACTACAAAAAATAACCAAAAGGCTGGAAAATGGGAGGATTAGGTAACTATTTGCTCCATTCAATTTGCTTAGTACAGAGACAACTTTTCAGGGTTTCATCTCTGAGTCTCACGTGTTCCTGAGTAAGAATAAAACAGGTTGAGGCAGAAAGGAGCCATCAGCATTATTAGAAACTACAGTTAAAATGCACACCTCCCAAAAGAGGTGGGTCAGTTGAGTGCATTAATTTTATGTCTGAAGGAAAATACATGTTGTCAATTACCAGAGCACAAAGGTTGGCAAAACTGTGAAAGCGTCATTAAAATTTTCTCCGTGTCATATGTTTCCTTTATTTTGCCAAAATGGTTCCCTTCAGCCGAACCCTGCTTTCTCCTTCCCACTTACCTAAACATTATTTACTCTTCAAGGCCTATTTTCTCCAAGAAACTTTCCCTAACTACTCAAACATACAATGAGCAGCCCCCCTTCCTAAACTCCGAGAGCCCCTGCTGCATTAGCCACTTGTCTTAGCACTTGATTATGTATGTCAGCAGCACACAAGTCCACACGCTTAGGAGGGAAAAGGGACAAGAGGAAGAACATATCCACTCACATTTCACATTTACCAGGTCTAAATCTCAGTTCTCCAAAAAGAGAAATGCTGAAAGCATTCAGAAAAAAAAAAAAAAACACACACACACACACACAGATACATCTTTCCAGTGAGTATACCCACTGTCAAGATGATTATGTTGTAACATACTGTATCCCATTTATTAATTCAACTAAAACATCAATCCATTACTTCAAAGGTACACCTCACTCTAACTATCAATTTTAAGTGTCGAGAACATAGGAGGGTGTCTTTCATTAACTTTTTTTTTTTTTTTGCCAAAATTGCACAAAAAGAAATCATGCTAAATAGCTAAGGATGTACCGGGTAATTTAAACAAGTACGTGAACAGTTTAAGAAAATACATATTTTGTTCAAATATGAGCCCCAGCCCAAGAATGCGATGACCAGGGCTGTCCCAGCAATGTTTCCAGGGACGTGCCCATTTCCAAGCAGCCACGTGGGGTGAGAGGAAGGAGAGGCTGCAGAATCTGCCCGTCTAATGCTGCACAGGGTAAGAACACCAAAACGCCCACAGACGCCAAAATCATTAGGAAGAGCAATGAGCAAAAGCTAGAGAGGACAAAATTTGAATGTGGAAGCCAAAGAGCCGGAGGCAGATCAAAGCTGGCGTACACTGCCAAGAGTCAGAAGTGGAATTAGTGAGAAACCCAGTGATAGCATATCAGCCCTAGTGTTGAAAATTTAAAGCAATTCTTAAAAATAGCTTGGAGCATCTGAGGTTAGACTTAATCATGCTAAGCACAAAGATACTTTTCTAATTTTTCTTGATACCTTTTAATCTCCTTTTGCATTTATTTCTCTCATGCTTTGTATTTTTAGATATGGCCTCAAAGAGGGTTAATTGTTCATTTCAATAATTTGCCCCAAATTCAAATTAACAGAGTTTCTATAAATATATGTCTTTAGTGTATAAGTTAAACTTTTTGCTACCTGTACAAAACGTTCAAAATTACAGATGGTCTACGAATTTCAAAGCTTGACAACATATTTTAGTGATCACTGCACAAGGATATCACGGGGGGAATGTCATTCTTAACTAAAAACAATTAGATAAGAAGACATGAATTTTATAGATTTCCAGGCACACGCTTCAAACTTAATTATCAAATACAAACCTTCAAGTAGATTTCAGTCTCACAAATATCTATTTAAACTGTATCACAGAAACTGAAAATTTCCCCCAGTCATCTGTGTAACTTAGGTTCAAAAAGTATATTTCCCACAGATGGTCTTTTACACTATCCTGAAAATAACTGCTCGAATCTTTCTGGAAGGCGATTTGGCAATTCATGTGAAAAGCTCGCAAATGGCTTTTCCTTTGACAGAGCAATCCCTTTGGACTGTTTGTGAATTTTTCCTTAAAAAACAGTCATGAATGTGCGCAGATATTTATCTATGATAATGCTTATCACATCAGTGTTAACAAGAGCTAAAAACAATTAAAAATGCAGAAGGACAAAACAGGAGTGCAGCTAAGTAAATAATGGAAAAGTTCATATAATGAAATTAATTAGCAGTACTTAAAAAAATACATTGTGGGGGAACATTTAATATAGAATGATGGGTTATAAAGTGAGAAAATCATGTTTACAAGCAGTGATAAGGTTTGATCCTCTAAAAAAGGTTGAACAAGAAAGAGCAAGAGAGATTAAGCCGATTCAAAATACTAATATTCTTTGTCTCTGGTTGTTCTCAGAATAGAACCCAAGTTCCTTAATATGATGTGAAAGACCCCATGTGCTCTTGTTTCCATCTGCAGTTCCAGCTTCCTCTCTGCCTCTTCTCTTTCCATTCACCACCCACCACTCATTGGTTCTGTTCCAGGAATATGTGATGGCCTTCCAGACTCAGGACCAGGTCATCTGCAGATCCTTCCATCTAGAATTTGCCACACTCATACCACCGCCTCATTTATTGCCTTCCCCTGACTCTCCTTCGGCCACAGATTAAAAACCTGCCCCCAGCATCCCACCCCTGCCCCTCCTCTGGAAGAGGTCTCCCTTTTTTGCATCTTCAGAGGACCCTGCACTCTGTTTTCACAGCATCTAAGACCATTGTTGTCATATAGTTATTTTTGTAACCATCAGCATAATATCTATTATCTCTGCTACTGCTGCTAAGTCGCTTCAGTCATGTCCGACTCTGTGCGACCCCAGAGACGGCAACCCACCAGGCTCCCCCGTCCCTGGGATTCTCCAGGCAAGAACACCAGAGTGGGTTGCCATTTCCTTCTCCAATGCATGAAAGTGAAAGGTGAAAGTGAAGTCGCTCAGTCGTGTCTGACTCTTAGCGACCCCATGGACTGCAGCCTACCAGGCTCCTCCGTCTATTATCTCTAATAGACCACAAACTCCATAAAGGCACAAGATACATATTGCACATATCAGGAGCTCAATAAATTGGTACTAAATGTACCTGATAAATGGACAGGTCTATGGACATACATTTATTTTCTTCTCTCTTGTCTTGTGTCTACAGAAAGCATGTATAAATTCTGTGATAGGAAATAAAAAGCTTGGTTATTTAAAAAAAAAAAAAAAAAGCCTATTTAAAGATCATCAGATTTGAGAAAGTCCTTGAGTTTTTCAGGTTATATCAACACTCCATTTCCCTGCCTAGTATAAACTAGATCAAGACTTTAAAATCAGGATCTAATTACATTTTTTAAACCTGAATTTGACTTCATTTTTTCATTGTCATCGTTAGAAACCCCTCAAAGGAAGAACATAAACACCACGCAGGAAGTCTCTCTGTGGATGGTGAAAGGAATTTTGCCTTAAGTTAAGAAGCTACTTCTCAGATAATAAGTACTAAAATAGGAATTTTGTGGGTCAGATAAAAAGAAAAGTTACCTCTTAAATTGTGGAATGGTTCAATGGTATGTGTGAACTGATAACATCTTCCCCTCCTCCTTTCTTTCAGCCTTGACCTATGTAACAAAGAATTTCGTTTCCACTGGTCAGCCAACTTGAAAATGAATTGCCAGCCTAGTACATGATGCAGTCTTAGTTCATGATTCTTTTTTGATGAGAACAGATCCTTATGTTTGTACTTGTTTTAGAGGGTTTTTTTTTTCCCCTTGAGTTGCTTCTCTGTTTTTAAGCACATAAAATGTATTTCAACACTTAACACCACAAGAAGTATAATCAAGGGCTACATAATGTTCCAGCTAAGTTTCTCTTTTGAAGTGATAACCCAGCATTGCTACACAGAACGGACTGCACGGCAGCGTAATGGTATGTTATAAAAAACCCTTTTCAAGATTAAACAGGAAAGTAAACCTGCCAAATTTACTTCAAAATACAAAATTAATTTCCTGCCACAGTCTCATTGCCAAAATAATTCCATTCTATTTGAAGGTTTATAAGTTGAATCTCTTTCTAAAAATTGGAAGTTAAATGCTACGTTCCTAATTAAGCCTCCAGTTATTATTTCTACATGAGAAAAAAAGAACCAATACACTACTTCCTCTTCAAGTGGTCTGATTTGTTCAAAATGTGTGAAAGGTTCTTGACAATATTTTGAGTTTATTATTATTAATCTGGCAGAAAACACTGTTTCATAATCAAGTACAATTTTAATCAAATCAAATATAACTAAATTATTATAAGTGCCTCATCCTGACTTTCTTTAACTCTATCCAAATCCAGCATTTCTGGTGGAAATACTTGAGTTCATATTAGATTTATCTCACCCTATAAAAGCACAATTCATTAAACAGACTAGTCTATTTAAACCAAGGCAATTTTATCACAGTCAATTCAATTATTTAACACTGCTTTTTTAACTCACTACTTAAAGCTTTCTTTTGACAAGTATTCCTTTAAATAAATGAGCTGTAATTTAAAGAATGAAAAAAGATCAAGTCCCCTTACAATATAGGCAATTAGCCTATAGGGAAATGTTTTTTCTGATACAAAAGTAAGTTTTATTTGAAAGACTGAATCTCAAGTACCAGAAGCCACTGAGGTTATTTTTCAGCAAAAATAAATAAAGGGAACATTCTATGTGCAATTTACTTTCTTGCATTGGTTGTATTTTCATTTAAGGAAGTAACTTTTGGGTCAAGACACATAATTAAAGAATCCGACAGATTATCTGAATAATCTATCTCAAAGATACTATAACCAGAAAGAATCAACTTTCTCAAAGGATGATCTGGTTGGTGAGTTTATAAAGATTAAAATGTAGTGGAATGAAAAGTTTAATAACTGCCTAGCCCAGTACTAAAAAACACAAGTTAAGCTGATGTGGGGAGTTCTTTTCAAAAGTTTTTTGTTTAAAATTTTTGAATTTCACTTAGGATTTTGGACATGACTGCAGATTAAATGAACTAAATAAGGAATGCAAAAGGAAAAGGAAGTTAAGTGTATTTAGGCACAGGCTGTTCATCAAGCAGTGTTTTTATAAAGGCAATATCATTAACTTTTCACGTGAGTTGTCCTAGAAAAATAACACGAAAAGATTCAAATGAACATGGCACACACTGTCTGTCATTGCCCAAAAGAATAACTTTGATTTTGACATGTGATTGTGAGATGAATCTCATGACTTTTAGTTGGATTTCAAGCAGTGTTGTTTCTAAATAGAGATACTGAAAATACATTATTGTCATTGACTTATTTTAGATAAAGAGAATTTTGGGGTATAACCTTTCAAATTTTTGTTTTACTTCTTCTTTTCCTGTTGAGAAACAGCTTTGAATAGCTTTTGTTTCTGCCATTACCACTTACTATATTTTAACAAACAACCCATTAGATCAAATGACTTCCTCCAGTATAGATGGTGAGTTAAAAACTTTTATCAAAAACAACTGAATAATTATCCAGGATGAAATTCTTCATTGTAGTGGAGTCACCAAGAAATTAAATGCTGCATAATAAGATTCACCAAAATCATTTATCTATTACATGAAAAATAGTACTAAGTTTAAGTGATAGCTATGTATGCCCTGGACTTACTTTGCACATTCTATATCCAAAAAGCAAAAAAAGAGAGAAACAGGCAATTGTCAATGAAGTATTACAATATTTTCCTAGGACCTAAGGGTCAAATTTAACCAGTCACAAGTTATAAAATCTAAGAGTCAAGTTGGATGTTACCCTGAATGCCTCATCTGGATGTATGTTCATGTGGATTAATTACTTAATTCAGGACTGCACGGGGAAGCCAAGCCACACCTGGAGGGAAATGAAAACTAAAAAGTATAGACAAAAATTGTACAACAAAATGCAGTAGTTGTGTGTGTGTGTTCTTAAAGACCTATTTCACTCTGCCTTTCACTTTCCCTAGATGTTCCTCACGGCCCAGCCGTGTCCATCTCCAGTCTAAGCACGTACGCTGGCCCCAACACACATCACCAATGACGAACAGCTGCCAAGATGGAGACCACCCCAGTAAGTGGTAGGGTCCTTGGAGCAACAAAGCTGGTGCCAGTAGATGGAAGTGATGGAATCAGCGGTCATTAAACGTGCCTCCACTAAGACCACTTCAATTCTTCATCCTATTATACCATAAAGAATAAGGATGTATCTCTTTGAGAAACTTCCAAAGTCCATTTCTATACCATCATTTCACGTTGCCAATTGCTAAGATTTCCTTTTATAATTTTCAGGTATTTCATAAACGGGATCTATGGGTTTTTATCACCACCTACTTAATGTTGGATTATATTAATTTCATCAGTCAACACTAAACATTGAAAGTCTTAGAATGAAAGAGGTCAGGTCCAGACTGAGGGTATGTAGGCAGATTAAAAAGGACATTCTGTGCACCCAGAGAAGAGACATCTCCCAAGATGCAAGATCTCCCATTCTCAAGAATTTTCCCACCTTGTGGGTTTTATATTCTTTATAATTTTCTGTCCTCATATATTCTTTATAGTTTTCTATACTTCTAAAATTCATCAAGAGAAAAAATAAGGCATAAAAGTAGTGTGTTTGATGGATTCAATCTATAAGAAATATAAACCCCTCTCATAATCTAAAAATAAAAAATAGAAACAATAGTACACAATAAAATTTCCCCTAATATTTGAATCTCATCTTTTCCTCATAACTGTTCATCTTTCCTTTTTTTGCTTTCACTGAAGAAAAACTTCCATAGCCACAAATTGAATTTCTACTAGAACTCTAAAATATTTCAGATGGCATATGGACTTGGAATGACTAGGCTGATAGATACTTCTTTAAAAACAGCTCTATGGTCAGGTCACGTTGAAGGTAAAACATGTACTGTCTGACCCTGGAGATGCAGAGCACGGTTTTTGTATATGAGAGGTACTGAGAAATACCTCAGGAAAAAAATTATAATAATAATCAACAGTCTCTATTTTTTTCCAAGTTTATTTTATCGCAGAATCATTCTTATCATGGAATACTGGCTCACATTGTACAGAATGAGCGTCCAGTACATGCAATTTAGGAAATACTATAAAATGTTGCATTTATAGACAAGGGCTCTGAGGCACAGGTGGTCTTAACTGCCTCACCCTGACCAATCTGCCATTTATTAGCAAGACTCCCAGTGAAACCCCAGGGCTCCTGACTCCCAGTCAAGGGTTTTTTTTTTTCCTCACTAGAAAACATGAACAATTTTACCAAAAATAGATACAGTTGCTTCTTCTAATATGCTTACACATAAATTGCTAACATTATCTGTAAACTATTTAATGCCAAAACATAGCCAGTAACAACTGAAAACTAGGACCCTTGAGCCACGGCATTAGACAACACACATCCTTTCAAAAGGTTTTTTGAACACATTTCATATTTAAAATATTACAGTAGTGAATGGATTCTTATTCATAAAAGAATAGATTCTTCAAGAGATGGGAATACCAGACCACCTTACCTGCCTCCTAAGAAATCCACATGCAGGTCAAGAAGCAAAAGTTGGAACTGGACATGGAACAACAGACTGGTTCCAAAGAGGAAAAGGAGTACGTCAAGGCTGTATATTGGTACCTTGCTTATTTAACTTATGTGTAGAGTACATCATAAGAAACGCTGGGCTGGATAAAGCACAAGCTGGAATCAAGATTGCTGGGTGAAATATCAATAACCTCAAATATGCAGATGACACCACCTTTATGGCAGAAAGAGAAGAACTTAAGAGCCTCTTGATGAAAGTGAAAGAGAAGAGTGAAAAAGCTGGCTTACAACTCAACATTCAGAAAACCAAGATCATGGCATCTGGTCCCATCACTACATGGGAAATAGATGGGGAAACATTGGAAACAGTGTCAAACTTTATTTTTTGGGGCTCCAAAATCACTGCAGATGGTGACTGCAGCCATGAAATTAAAAGATGCTAGCTCCTTGGAAGAAAAGCTATGACCAACCTAGACAGCATATTAAAAAGCAGAGACATCACTTTGCCAACAAAGGTCCATCTAGTCAAAGCTACGCTTTTTCCAGTGGACAAGTATGGATGTGAGAGTTGGACTGTAAAGTTGAGTGCCGAAGAATTGATGCGTTTGAACTCTGGTGTTGGAGAAGACTATTGAGAATCCCTTGGACTGCAAGGAGATCCAACCAGACAATCCTAAAGGAAATCAGTCCTGAATATTCATTGGAAGGACTGATACTGGAGCTGAAATTCCAATACTTTGGCCACCTGATGTAAAGAACCAACTCATTGGAAAAGACCCTGATGTTGGGAAAGATTGAGGGCGGAGGAGAAGGGGACAACAAAGTTTGGATTGTTGGATGGCATCACTGACTCAATGGACATGAGTTTGAGTAAGCTCTGGGAGCTGGTGATGGACAGGGAAGCCTGGTGTGCTGCAGTCCATGGGGTCACAAAGAGTTGGACATGACTTGAGTGACTGAACTGAAATGAATGAATAGATTAGTTATAAATTTAACACTACATATGTAAATTTGAATTTATGAGTGAATTCTCAACAGTGTAGAATTGCTTTAAAATATCTTTAAATGCCTACCTAGTTATCCAATTTAATGTCTATGCCTTTTACCATAGCAAAAGCAGTTTGAATATTTCTCCTTGACTCAGAAGGATCTCAGATTAATGCTGCTGCTGCTAAGTTGCTTCAGCTGTGTCCGACTCTGTGCAACCCCAGAGACGGCAGCCCACCAGGCTCCCCTGTCCCTAGGATTTTCCAGGCAAGAACACTGGAGTGGGTTGCCACTTCCTTCTCCAATGCATGAAAGTGAAAAGTGATGAAAGTGAAGTCGCTCAGTCGTGTCCGACTCTTAGTGACCCCATGGACTGCAGCCTACCAGGCTCCCCCGTCCATGGGATTTTCCAGGCAAGAGTACTGGAGTGGAGTGCCACTGGCTTCTCCACAAATTAATGCTGTTGACATAAATTACGATTTGACAGAGATAGGATGGTAGATTCACATTAGGGCGTTGGTCTTTGATCAGATTTGTTATTTCAAAAGTTAAAGGAAAGCTCAGAGATGGGGGTTCTGAGAAAAAAGAATAAGTATGCACAGCACAAATCCAAGAAAATTTTCCCATTTGGACTATAAATAGCCTTACTATTGATATAAATGAGGTTGATCTCTTTTCCAAGGAGAAATGTCCTTTTATTCATTCATTCAATGAGCATGTATTGAGCACACATGGTGGCAAGGCACCATGGCAGCCACTAGTAATGCAATGGGGAGAGAGACACAGTCCACGCCCACAGGGAGCATAGGTTCTAACAAAGGAGGCGGACAGCGGATGTTTGCACATTACAATTATGAGAGGTGTCACAGAGTGCTGCAGGTTGGCTGGCGGAGGGCATCACTGTGAACTCAGACCTAGTCCAGGAAGCAGGGAAGGTCTTCTCAGAGAACTTACACTTGGTCTTAAGGCTGATAGGAATTCCCCAGAAGAAAAAGGGGAAGGGCATTCAGCACCGCTGCTGAGTCCTTTCCCAGAAAGCTGTCTGAAGAAGAGAGAAGAAACTCTCCTCCATAAAGGCTGATAGAGGAGACGGGACCCTGAGGAGGAAGGACCAGTTCTAAAGAACAGATTCAAGGATCACAGCCCTGGAAATGAATTATACCTGGGCAAAAGGCCAATTAAGTGGGTCCACGGTTACACAGATGAAGTTGAGACCGGAGGGTGCAAGGTTGTTTTTATTTATGTGTGTGTGCTCAGTTGTGTCCAACTCTTTGCCACCCCGTGGACTCTAGCCCGTTAGGCTCCTCTGTCCATGGAATTTCCCAGGCATGAATACTGGAGTGGGTTTCCATTTCCCCCACGAGGGGATCTTCTCAATTCAGGGATCGAACCCATGTCTCCTGTATCTCCTGCATTGCAGGTGGATGCTTGACGGCTGAGCCACCAGGGAAGCCAGAGTGGCGGTAAGAGGAATGAGCTGCCTAAAGCTCTTTAGAAAAATAAGGTTTTCTGGGAGGCTTCCAAGATTCTGGCCACTGTATGGGCATCTTTGTCTTCTTAGCCCCTGTGGTCTGAACTTATATCTTTCCAGGTCTCACCATTCTTTTCAGGCTTCCTGCGTACTCTTGGAGGCTAACCAACCAAGCCTGCAGGAATATAACCCCACCTAGTTCTGTCCATGTGAACATACTTGGGATGGTGAAAAACGCATCTCTATTTCCAGTCCTCACATATTGAAAGCAGATGAGCTTCCATTCTGTCTTTGAACTCAACTACTTCAAGATATTCAATTAACTAAATACCAAATCAGCTTCATTTCAAAACTCCTTATGGAAATACCCTCAAGTTCCTGAATGTTATTAAGATAAGCAGGAGAATGAAGGCTGTTTTTGGTCAATAAAATGATAGGATCTTACTACCTTCCAAAGCACTAAGTATCTTTTCTCCTCACTTATATGGATGGGGATATGATTCCTAAACCACTTCAGTTTTCAAGATTCAGGTCAGCTTTATAATTTTCAATTAAAAAAAAATACCTGGGAAATTATATTCCAGTTTCCAACCTAGAATATCAGCCTTTTATTCTATGAAAAGATATTAGATAATTAATTATGCATTCTCAAGTTTTTAGCAAATAAATACATTGCAATTTCTTTTGCCATTATAGGAAACTCATCATTATTACGTTTGTCCCAGTAAGACACTTTGATCAGAACTCCCCTGGTGGTCCAGTGGTTAAGACTTCACAGTCCACTTCAGGGGGTACAGGTTTGACCCCCAGCTGGAGAACTAAGACCCAGCATGCTGTGCAGCACAGCCAAAAAATAAATAAATAAAATAAAAATTTTAAATAAGAACAATTTTTTAAAAAAGACTTTTATGTTGAAACAAAGTCTATTCTTTATAGAAGTTTTCAGTTTTCTGAGATTCCTCAAAAATCCATCAAGAAACAAGTAGTATACATGTTATAAGTCAGCTTCAATATTGTGCCATATATCATAGTTCTAAGGAAAATCACAGCCAGGATGTTTTATAAACTGCTTGGTGAATTAACTAAGGAGGAGTTCCCAGCAGATGCTGTGCACAAGTACAGCTGCTGGCGGGCATTTCAAATAGCTATAAACTACCTATGGATGATATTTGGGAATATGAAGAGGAAAGGACATTTCTGTTTACTCCGGTTGTTAATTTGAGGATTTTCATAGGCAGAGGGAGAGTGGCTCAGTGGTAAAGAATCCGCCTGCCAATGCCAGAGATGTGAGTTTGGTCTCTGGGTCAGGAAGATGCCCTGGAGAAGGAAAAGGCGACCCACTCCAATATTCTTGCCTGGGAAATCCCATGGACAGAGGAGCCTGGCAAGCTACAGTCTATGGGTCACAACAGAGTCAGACACAACTCAGCAACTAAACAATGAAACAAGGAAGTATATAAAACCAAGGGCCCATTGTGTGACCTCATAGGCAGTATTCCTTATTGTTCTCTGGAATATAGAGGTCCCTCTGAGGGAACTACTACACAAAGTGCCTATTTAAATTTTACACATTACTGATAAAATGCAACTACAGACTGCCTTAAATAGTTCCTCTTCCAAAGGTTTGGTTAAAGAATCCAAAGAGAGTATTTCCAGAAAAGAAACAGTTCTGTACTTGCCATGGTTAGGTCAAGCTGCTCAGGAGGTTTACTGAGCTCACAATACAAAGAAATCTCACATTTCTTGTGTGCTGGACTTTTTGTGAGGATTGTGTATGTTAGCAGAAAGAATTTAGTAAGGTTTTGAGTACGTGGTCGAATGGTCTTTCTGGTCTTTGGAATCTAGGAGCTCGACGTATTCTTGCTTCACTTCCCTAGTCCTTGTTATTAAATAAGCTGACTGGAATTCAGTGCTCTGGGAGCATATGTAGGATGTAGGGGTTGCTAACAAAAAGGAAGGAGGGGAGCATCCCGTGAATTCCTCAGTATCTCAATGTTCCCCCTATAGACACATCAATCCCCATCCTGTTGGTGAAACCTTCTCTCCTCAGCAATCTTTCCAAGTCTGTCCTGATCTCCAAATTCCAACCTCTCCCCTCGATCAACCCAGCACCCCCGATCCCAGCTAGGTATGTGACATGAAGTCATACTAACAGATGAATGTCGTTTTAAGGAAGTTTAAAATTCTGAAGAATTCTCTGATTTGTAAAGAGGGATTGCTTGAAAGTGTGATGGTCTTTCTGATTTGTAGAAATTTCTAATTTGTGCACATTTTAAAGAACGTATTGGAAAACAGGGAGATGGGGAACAATATTTGACATAATGAACCAGATAATGCAGTGGTAAAGAATCCGCCTGCCAGTGTAGGAGACATAAGAGACATGGGTTCGATCCTTAAGTTGGGAAGATCCCCTGGAGTAGGAAATGGAAACCCACTCCAGTATTCTTGCCTAGAGAATCCCATGGACAGAAGAGCCTGGGGGCCTACAGTCCATAGGGTTGCAGAAGAATCAGACAGGACTGAGCAACTAACCAACAACTTTGTTTGAAGGTCTTCTGCCCCACTTTTGTCTGCTGCTCCACTTGTAGATCTTCCTGGGCTGCAGAGCTGAGTATGCGCGCGTGCGTGCACACACACACACACACACACACACATCTACCACAAAGGTCCTGTCAAAATATCCACCCCGGACGTCTGCTTCTCTGAGCTACACCAGAGTTGGACAGCCTTTCCACTACCTCCACATTCAAACCTACCTCGCTGTCCACAACACTTCAGGGGCCGAGATGAGAGAGCAGTGGAAGGGAACAGTCGTGGGAGTAAGTCTCTCTTGTATTATGTCATTTGTCACCCAAGGGGCTGCAGCATTAGTATTTTTTGACATGATTTACAACATGTATTCAATAATTTAAAAAAAATACACAGGAACCTAACACTCTGGAAAAGGTATAAAAGCCTTAAATTTCTGTCATCTGTTTTTAGGATAGCAAAATTTCAGAAATGATCATGTGGTAACTAATGCAATCTAACTTCAATATATTTTATTGTGAGAGAATTCCAGGTTCCTAACAAATTCTACAATATACGCATATTGGCTACATCTATACAGTAAAATGGAAAATTAAGAACCATAGTTAGCTGCAAAATTTTTTCTTTATTTTCTATCATGTTGATAAAATGGGGAAGGGGAGAATATGTCAAAAAAAACCCACCAAATTAGTTCCTGATACCGCTTTTGCCAGTTAGTCGATGTACTAAGGAACAGGGCCAGGAGAACAGAAGACTGTTTACACGTTCATCAGGTTATGGCCATTTGGGTTGTTTCTAGTCTGGAGCAATTATAAATAAGTCCAGATGTCTGTGTGTTTTCTCTCTTGTGCAATCTTATCACGGTTGTAATCTGCACTTTTCTAATGACAAATGGTGTCGAGCATATTTTTATACACTTACTTATTATCCATATCTCCATAGTGGTAAATATCTGTTCCAATACTAATGCTTATTTTTAATTAGGTTCTTTATTTTCTGATTACTGTGTTATGAAAGTTCTTTATATGTTCTTCAGAAAAGTGTTTTTCAGTTATGTATTTTTAAAAATTTTTTCCCTTTTATGGTTTTGACTTTCTGTGTTCTGCCTAAGAAATCTTTCTGTAAGTCAAGGTCACAAAGATTCTCTCTATGTTTTATAGTTTAGTATTTGGTACAGTTTTACAGTAAGTCTATTTCCTATTTCAAGTTCATTTTTGTATTTGGTATGAAGCATAGTTGAGGTTTTCTGTTTTGCTGGCTTTTTTTCATATGGATGTCCAATTGTTCCAGTACTAAATTTTTAAAATAATATTCTTTTACCATTAAATTACCTAATTAAAAAATAATTGGCCAATAGGTGTGAGTCTGTTTCTTTCTGTTCCATTCTATTAAGCTGTTTCTATTTGTCAATAACACACTGCTTTGATTATTATAACTTTACAGTTAGTCATAAAATCAGGTAGTGAGAGTCCTTCAATGCAGCTCCTTTCAAAAAATGAAAATAGTTTTGACTATTCCATATCCTTTGCACTTTCATATATACTTTACAACCAATTTGTCAGTCTCTATATTACTGCATAATTTCTGACAAACTCTAAAAAGCAGTTTGTTCATTTCTTTGTACTTGATCATTTTTTCTGTGGCTTCCTCCAAAATTTTCTTTTTATCTTTGTTTTTAAGCACTTCATTAAGATCTGATGTGGAGAAGGCAATGGCACCCCACTCCAGTACTATTGCCTGGAAAATCCCATGGACGGGGGAGCCTGGTAGACTGCGGTCCATGGGGTCACTAAGAGTCGGACACGACTGAGTGACTTCACTTTCACTCTTCACTTTCATGCATTGGAGAAGGAAATGGCAACCCACTCCAGTGTTCTTGCCTGGAGAATCCCAGGGACGGTGGGGCCTGGTGGGCTGCCGTCTCTGGGGTCGCACAGAGTCGGACATGACTGAAGCGACTTAACAGCAGCAGCAAGATCTGATGAGTGTGTGTGTCCTGCTTTAGATTCTGAAAGTTTTTTGAATCTGTGGTTTGATGTCTTTCTTTTTTTTGTAAAATGCTTATCCATTAATTTTTAAATATTTCCTCTACCCGTTTTTAATCTTTCTCTCATTCCATTCTATGTAGAATACAGTCAACGGTCTCTTAGAACATTTGAGATTATTACACAGCTTCTGGATTCTCTGCTCCTTTTCTCATACTTTTTTGTCTGTGTGTCAGTTTGAATTATTTTTAGGAAAAATAGTTTCCTGATATTTTCCTCCCTGACATTTCCCTCCGTTGTATCAGTTTATTTGCTGAACTATTTAAAGGCATTCTTCAAGTTTTATGTTGTATGTACCCACATGTATAGGTGTCTAATTCTAGCATTTCTTTTTTATTAATCATAAAGTCTGACGTTCTCTTTAAAATCCCCATCTGGTCATACATGTTGTCCATCTTTTCCATTAAATCTCTTACCTAATCTCATCAGAGTTAGTTTTAGATCTCTGTCAGGTCTGACCTCTTGATCATCTCTGAGTCTGGTTCTGTTGCTTGCTTTGTCTATTGACAAAGGGTCGCTTTCCCTTGCTTTCTGTGTATAGTATATTTTTTTATCTAACCAGTAGAGATACAGTGTGTAGATCAATGCAGACTAAGGTCGATATCACTTACGGTATTCATTCTCTTGTCACAACTTTTGTCATTAATAACTATTAGCTCATCGGTGTCAGGATTTGAGTCAAGCTAGTCAAGAGGTGAGCAAGATTGGGGTTTTGATGTCACTGTGGTTACCTTTCTGATGCCATATGTTTCATTTCTTCTAAGGCGGGCCACCAGATGCTTTCCTCGGAATTTTTGTTCCGTCACAGCTTTCACTCATTCCTTCACGCCCTCCAGCATATGGCTGGTTTTCTTCATGCTTTTGCACATCTTCCAGTAGTAAACTGCTGCTGTTCGTTGCTCCATGTGCTTGTAGGGAAGTGGAAAGAGTTCCCTGGGTGCCAGGATCCCAAAGGTGGGTTCCACAACCCTGACTTGAGTCTGTGGTTAGTCTTAGGCAGGAATTTACTCTCCTCTGCAAGTAGCAAGCCTCTAATGATATAATTATAGGTATGTACATAGTATAAGATCCTGGAAAAAGAAGAGGTTCCAGTCTCCCACTCAAGCCACCTATGGAGTAGAGTAGTTTTTACTTTCCCCTTTCAACCAACTCAGCTACTATCCATACATTCATTCTCTTCTTGTCATTATTTTCGTTTCAGCTATATTCATAGAAGAGTCCCTAGGCCTGGGGAGGTTTAGATTATCTGATTTCCAACCCTGTTAGGATGGGAGCAATACTCTTAATTTTAAATTACATAACTCATAATGTAGTCTTCATTTCCGATTTTTTTTCTTTTTCTTCTAATTACTGAAATCACTCAACTCTTATTTAGTTTCATCTTTTTTATATGTGTGCATGCTCAGTCTCTCAGTCATGTCTGACTCTTTGCAATCCCATGGACTGTAGCCCACCAGGCTCCTCTGTCAATGGGATTTTCCAGGCAAGAATACTGGAGCAGGTTGCCATATCCTCCTCCAGGGGATTTTCCAGACCCAAAGATGGAATCCACGTCTCCTGTGTCTCCTGTATTGGCAGGCAGATTCTTTACCTCTGAGCTGCTTGGGAAACCCCCTTTTTTTATATCCATTCATATGTTATTAGAGTTTTAGCTTCAGACTCAAGGTGTATTTTTGAAGTTATCTCTAAATGTAAAGAGACTATTCATTCCACTTTGAGATACTGTGTCACACTTTTATACTTTCACACTGTTATACATGTTATATTTTGCTGTTTTACGGTTGTTTTGGGGGAGAGAGGGGAAAATATTCAACATCTGCAATTATATGATTCAGATTTTCTGTTTTCTTCTTACAGTTGCTTTGTATGAGTGTAATCTGCTTTCTTTTTAATTCCTATTTAATTCATGAGTGGGGTTACTAGTTCAAGAGTGCCCTCTTCTGTTTAATAAAATATAGATCATTTAACGTATAATGATAGGGAGTAGGTGAAGCTATTACCATTTTTTCACTTTCTTTTCTCTAGATTCTTAATTTCTTGCCTCTTATTTACTTCTTTGCCTTCACTGTAACATATCCAAAGGGTACCATTTCTTATCCACGTGTCCAATTTCCCCTAGAAGTGATGCTTTCTCAAGGATGCTATTTCTGGTTCCAGTCACATTCAAGGCCCTTTGCTGTACACAGTGTGGTCAACTACCAAATTCTAGCTCTCTGTGTACTCTGGATTCAAGGAGCAAACTACATCAGTCACTTCATATGTGAAGACACAGTGGTGTAATCCATACCATTGGAGTTAAGCTGAAAGAAGTTTGAATGCCAACAGTCGTATTTACTGGCTACATGACTGTGGACAAAAGGAGAGAATGCACCTACTTCCTAACGTTGCGGTTACAGTAAAATGACACAACACAGGACAATGCCTGACAGCAAGCAGTTGCCTGTAAAAATAATGAAATCTTATAGAAAACGCCATAGTGCATTGATTACTCTTCACAACAGAGTAAGATAATGCCCTCAATTATTTCTTAATAGAAAAGAGAAGCTCAAAGTATAGGGTTAATGATTTAAGAAAGAGAGAGTCTCAAAGTATGGTATTAATGAGATGTCTTTTATATTAGTGAATTTAGCCTTGGGCAGAGAAGAGCTATAAGCAACTTCTATGATGTTCCAGAATATAGGGCTAAAACACTTCCACACCAATTCCTGTGAGTGATTTGTACCAGTGAAGGCAAGCAAAAGAAGAAAAAAGAATGGCTAATTTTGAGTAATTGCTTAGTGCCTATAAAGCACCTTGTTATCTCATTTAATGTTCACAGCAGCTCTTTAGGGAGGGTTCCTCCTAACGTATCTATTCATATAATAAATTATTGCATTTATGATATGGAAAAAACAAAGCCATCTGAAATTAAGTGGATTCCCCAAGATTTTACATTGCATGTATTAGTTTGCACAATAATGTTATCTGCTACACCAAACTCTAATATTTCAGAATTTGTCAGTATTTGAGTCAATTGACAAAGTCATTCATGAGTTCTCCTCTCTTGTGGTGCCACCCTTTTCTAAGGTCTCAGAGCCTTTTGCTTCAGGAAGAGGCAGAAGAAAAGGGTAACAACGCACCCACTTCTCAAGATTTGGCCCAGAAGTGACATACATTAGTTCCCACACCCCAAAACCTCCTATATATGCAAAGGATAGAGTAACACTGGGACTTGTATTCCAGCAGAGCACATGCTTAGCAGCCATCTCTCTATGGTATGGAAACTTGGTGGACAGTTAGCCTTGTCCGCCTGAAAGTGTAAAATGATAGTCTGTTACCTAACCCAAGTGCTATGACACTGAAGTATCTTTCTCCTATACCATGTTGCCTCTCAGCCTTTTAAATAGCTCATCACAAACAGAAAGCAAAAAAACCATGTTGTGTACTTTCCTATAGTGGTCAGCTTTATTTATAAAATATGGTTCTTTGCATTCTGATTGAAAAATCAATATTGCTAAAATGGACATATTACCCAAAGCAATCTACATATTTAATGAAATCTCTGTACATATATGTTAACTTGCCTTACTCCCAAAATGAATACAATATTGTAAGTCAGCTATACTTCAGTTAAAAACTTATGACCATCCTCAGTTCAGTTCAGTTCAGTTCAGTCACTCAGTCATGTCCGACTCTTTGCGACCCCATGAATCGCAGCACGCCAGGCCTCCCTGTCCATCACCAACTCCCGGAGTTCACTCAGACTCACGTCCATCGAGTCAGTGATGCCATCCAGCCATCTCATCCTCTGTCATCCCCTTCTCCTCCTGCCCCCAATCCCTCCCAGCATCAGAGTCTTTTCCAATGAGTCAACTCTTCACATGAGGTGGCCAAAGTATGGGAGTTTCAGCTTTAGCATCATTCCTTCCAAAGAACACCCAGGACTGATCTCCTTTAGGATGGACTAGTTGGATCTCCTTGCAGTCCAAGGGACTCTCAAGAGTCTTCTCCAACACCACAGTTCAAAATCATCAATTCTTCGGCGCTCAGCTTTCTTCACAGTCCAACTCTCACATCCATACATGACCACTGGAAAAACCATAGCCTTGACTAGACGAACCTTTGTTGGCAAAGTAATGTCTCTGCTTTTTAATATGCTATCTAGGTTGGTCATAACTTTCCTTTCAAGAAGTAAGTGTCTTTTAATTTCATGGCTGCAGTCACCATCTGCAGTGATAACCATGCTAGTTGGTGCAAAAATGATAATAAAATATGGTTTTTTTTCCAACAAAAGGCAATAATATTACATTACTATTATCTAGCTCTATAAATTCTAATAAAAACCTAAGGTATATTAAACATATAGCTCATCTGAGGAGATGAATTGTACAAAAGATATGGCACTTTTAAGCATAACAGCTTACAAATACATCTTTAATGAACATATCTATCAAAACAGATAAAGGCCAAACTTATGAAACTTAAGACCAATCAATTTGTGATTTGTTTTTGTCCCACCATCCTGATTTCTACTTAAATCTAGGCATTTTATTTGAGATGAATTAATGAAAACGTAAATAGAAAACAGAGCAACAAAACACGAAAGAGTGCTTTCTATGGTGTGCTAAAGTTTATTTTTAAAAATTTCATTGCGGTTTATCCAATAGAGAGTGAACCTATGAGTTTTAGAAACAAAGGATCCATTTAATTTCAAATAGAAATATACTTATTTGCAACCATGTTTTAAAAAAAGATGAAGCAAATTCATTGCTTCAGAGTTCAAGATATTCATTGTCCATCTTTTTCTTCTAATTTCTCCTCTAACCAGCAAGTTAGTGCTATGAGAAAAGGACATATATTTATTTAAATGGTGGTGACACACACTGGAAATTTTTTAAACATGTTTATTTATTCATGACTCTTCTTCAGTCATCAATTGTTTCCACATAGCCTTTGAAAAATAGAGGGATTTATGTAATGGTAGTATGGGCCACTTGTGTGATATAAATATATATATTGCTAAGTAAACATTCTATACACATAAAATATATACATAACACTAAGTCTTACTTATACAAGAGCTGGAGTAAGGGCAGTGCCTTCTGGCTTAGCTCAAAAAATGTAATTTCTATAATGAATCATGTTTTCCCTTATATCTTTGATAGTGTAGACCCAGATAATAAGATGAAACTTTCACACGAAAAAAGTAGCAATAACATCAGAAACTCAATGGACCCCGAACCAATGAATGCTAAATAGTCAAACATCATAATAAGGGAAGTGATTTTTTATTTAAGTCACTCCATTTTCAACATTCATCAGAGAGAGAGAGAAGCTCCCATTAGTTTTTTTATGGATGGTAAGTAACTAGATCTGCTTCTTTTAACATTCCACAGCCTGCCTGGGTATGGTAATACTTGTCATTACTTCAAGTAGCTGTAGGGCCCTTAAAAACTCACTGTGTCTGTCTTTTGCTTATCACTCGAAAAAGATTAATCTCTAAACAATGATCTCTGGTACCGTTAACCTTAGGCTTGAACTTTTTAGTCCATCAGGGGAAGAAGGGCAGGATTCAAAAGGCAGAGAAAATATCTAAAGTTTATAAAGCAGAGCAGAAACCATTCCCCTAATGTAATAAATCTTCATCATAAAAACAAAATCTCTCACTACAAAAAAAAAAAAAACAAGTAGGATATTATCTTTACCTATCCTTTCCTCACTTATTTCCCCAGGAATAACCTAGTGGTAACTCTTTACAAAGTCTCAATAAAAACTGTCCAAAAAATTTCCTGACAATACCTTCTTTTTCTCTTTCTCTTCCTTTCTTTCAGCTTTCTGCCCAGAATTTGACAAAGACTGGAAGCAAGTTCTAACTTTCACAGCAATTTATCCTTCTCTATCACCTGTTTCTGGTGAAAACCACACCATTTTCAAATTAGGGTGGCTTTTGTTCAGTTAATTATATGCATCAGGAATTATTTCAACATGAATGTAATTTTCACCACACACACACATTAAAGCAGAAACCTTCCTGGAACCTTTAACTCCTGTGCATTAAATTTATAAACATTTTCCCATAGAAGTGAAAATCTTAAATGGAACATTTCCTGGGGAAAATAATGAAAACTTTGAAGAAACAGCAAACATCATCACTCCGCAAAAAGCCTAGAAACAGAAAAAAGACTATCGCTCTGTTTCACATCAGAGACTCACCTAGAAATAGAAACCCTTAGAAATGTCAGTTCTTACCCTCATGTAACTTATAGCCAAAATTATCACCTTTTAAAATTTAATTCAGGTTCGAACTATAAAGCTATATTTTAATTGTAATATAAGCTTATCAACCCTATACCACTTTCTACCTGCATTACTTTAATAAATTACAATCATCAGGATTTATGATTTTGACATGTTTTTGCTTCATTTCGAATTTCTATAAGGTCTTATTCTTTTTATATCATTTGTCATAAGGAATCAGCCAAAGTGCTTATTAATTTAAAAAACAAAAGCTGACTAGACTCTGATTCTTTAAAGCTACTTTTATTTTTGGATTCAGTTAAAATACTTCTAAACTATGAATGCATCGACTTTGAGAAAATGTAATTGTGACATTAAATTTTATTGAAATTTCTCAGGTCCTGATTTGTGTACCAGCTTATGCTCTGAGTTCCCACGAAGCAGTAAAACGTTTAAAATACTGTCTGTGCAAATGCAAAATTTATGAATTCACACATCTCTGAGTTGATTTATGTGAAATAATAATGCACTATTTAATGCTTAAACATGGCTAGGAGCTATGCTAGGCTATCAAGATGTACAATGGAATAATAGATTTATAAGACGGATAACCTTCTTGCCTAGAGAAGCTTGTTTAAAGGTGTTGTACAGATATATTAAACTATATGTAATTTTATACTAACTTAATGCTGTAGGCCTATACTGCAAGCAATAAAAGATTACAACCATGGCATTTGCAATAATAAAATGATCTGGCTATTCAACATAAGGTGTCTGAGGACTAAAAAGAGACAAGGAACTTGTTTAAAACTTTTGTCCCTTTTCATTCATTGCTCTTTATGAATTATTTTTTTTCCCTTTAATGTGGCCAACATAACTGCATGCCCCCGCAGTTCTCTCATTGAGTAACTGAGGGAAAAGGTTTCTGTAAGGACAGTAATTGGCTGTTTCCAGGAGGCCTTCAGGCACAGCGAATTGTCACCTGATTTGCTTAGAAAACTAACTAAAAAAATTCTTAGAATGAAATGTAAGAGAAAATTATAATTGACAGTTTTCTTATAGTCTCTTTACTCTTTCAGTTACATTATTCATCATTTCTCTTTAAAACCAAAGAAGGAAATATTCTTTAATCTGGGATTTTGGTTTTTTGATCATTATAAGATAAACATTGAGACGCATTAGTTCGACTTTAATGCTGAGTTAAAAGAGATGACAAATTTAGAATTTTTAAAGTGATTGTTCCCATCATATGATGCTTTGAATTTTGAGTGATTCGTTTTCAGAGTTAAACCCTCTTACACAGTGTGCTGAATTAATGACAAAATGTCTCTTTAAAATAAAGAAATAAGCAAAGTAATAAACACATTTAAATATCTTCATTTGTATTGTCATTTCAACTAAGTTCAAGATATATTCATTTATCTTCATGCTGTTAAACAGCAGTTCGATGAAGTGATTTTAATAACCAATGAGTTATTCCAAAAGAAAAGAATTTTGTTTCAACTAATATAAAACTTTAATAAAAATTAAATCTCCTTTGAAAAAAGAAAATTTTTGACAAATCAAAATGTTAATGTAAGTTAGTTTATACTGAATTACCAGTCTTACAAACCAAAAAAGCTATGATAGGAAGAATCAACAGTTACAGAGAAATAAAGATTAGTTTTAAATTTTCATGTTGTATTGCCAAAGGGCCAGCTGAAATCAAGTTAAATTCTAATGACGTTTTCAAAATAATCAAATGTTTTTTCTTTCAGATTCCAATACTCAATTGCATGTCTGTTGGCTACATTGCCTGCTTCAAGTTTTAAAGCTTGACAGTGATATCGTTTACTCTGACCTTAAAATCAGCTGTATTTGTCAGGAAAGAGCCCAACTGCATATTAACCATCCAATGTTCAACTCCCTTTCTGTGCATGCAGTTTCTAAACACAAAATTTCAACAGCCATTGTTAATGGCATTTCAGCAACTTTTATCCCCTATTTACATATACGGTGAAAACACATATAATTAAGGAATATCTGAGTGCTGAAATACCATTTTATGTGGGCACTCAGTGTTGAATGATTTTCGGCATGCTCAGCACTGCCCTGAGGAGATGTGTAATATCTAAAGAGCCAGAAAGCTAGAAACTGGTTGAAACTTGTCAAAATATGTGGTCAGTCTGAGCTGCGGGAGCGTAGCTGGTGTCCATCGTAACCGGGTTTCCTGCAAGCTGTTATCTGCCTACTTATCCGACGTGGATTGACGGGAACGTGGTACAGACAGATAACCTTTATAAAAATAAATCCTTTTAAAAATAAGATGGGAGAGAGGAGGCTGTGTCACTATCCCACCTTGCTTGCTAACAGGATACAAATCCGTGAGAACATGAAAACAAGTACAAAAGGTAAGATTATTGGAAGATACGTGAAATTTTCTAAGAGCTCTTATCTATTTGAATGTTTGGGGTTGAGAGTTGGGACAACCCCTTCTCAGGTGTCTGCTCAAACGGCACCAGCATCCATCACACAGCCTCTCCCATCCCTCTCACTTACACTATTTCCTGTCTGCTCACCCTGATTTATTTTTTGTCTTAGCACTTCTAATACCTGAATTACTATTAATACACACTTATTTCTTTATCTGTTTGTCTGACTCTTCAACCTAAATGTAAATTCCGTGCATGCAGAATGTAATTTGTTCCCTGCTGGGCTCCTGTACCTGGAACCACGTCGGACACCTGTTTTAGCATTTATTGCATTAATATTCATGACACAAGTGGATAATGTTTTTCACTATCTAATTCTTGAGCCTTGAAAAAATCATTGAATTCTTCTGGGTTTCAGGCTCTTCCTAATTTCCAGAAGTAGGGCATTGGACTATGTAATCTCTCTGATCTTCCAGATTCAAATGTTTTCACGTTATTAAAATGCTTCCATTTAACCCTGTAGACTATCCCTTCTAAACAATAGTATGTGTCCAAGAATTCATTTAGACAAATATTAATTTCCCTACATTCTTCTTGTTGATGTTGTTCAGTCGCTCAGTTGTGTCTGACTTCTGTGACCCCATGGACTGCAGCAAGCCAGGCCTCCCTGTCCTTCACTATCTCCCGGGGTTTGCTCAGATGCATCTCTGTTGAGTCAGTGATGCCATCCAACCATCTCATCCTCTGTCCTCCCCGTCTCCTCCTGCCCTCAATCTTTCCAAGCATCAGGGTCTTTACCAGTGAGTCGGCTCTTTTCATCAGGTGGCCAAAGTACTGGAGCTTCAGCTTTAGCGTCAGTTCTTCCAATGAATATTCAGGGTTGATTTCCTTTAGGATTGACTGGTTTGATCTCCTTGCAGTCCAGGGAACTCTCAAGAGTCTTTTCCAGCACTGCAGTTCAAAAGAACCAGTTCTTTGGTGCCCAGCCTTCTTTATATCATACATCATCATATCACGATAACCCTAAATGTTAGTTACTTCTCAGATTAGAGTGGCAACACATTCCAAATTTTTCCATTTTAATAAGTCAAATCTGTGTTCAATACTTAAATTTGAAAAAGCACTAATTGTGCCAGTTATCAATTTATTGCTTTTCAGATCCAAATCTACCCTTCAATGCCCAGCCTTGTGGTGCTGAAGGTGGACCCTCTAAATATTTATCTACGGGACTTCCCTTGTGACTCAGCTGGTAAAGAATCCGCCTGCAATGCGGGAGACCTGGGTTCAATTCCTGGATTGGGAAGAGCACCTGGGAAAGGGAAAGGCTACCCACTCCAGTATCCTGGCCTGCATAATTCCATGGACTGTATAGTCTATGGGGTCACACAGAGTCGGACTCGACTGAGCGACTTTCACAATGCTAAACGTTGTCAGTAGGGGGCGATAGCGGGACTCTGGCGATGAAAAGAACGTCTTCCTTGGTATTCAGTGTGCCTTCCTCCTTCCTTACCCCTGCAGTGTCCGCCACTTGCGCTAACACTTGCGGAGCCACTTCCGCTGACACTTGCGGAGTCATGTCCAACTCTTGCGACTTCATGGACTGTCGCCCACCAGGCTTCTCCTTCCATGGGATTTTTCCAGGCAAGAATACTGGAGTGGGGTGACATTCCCTTCTCCAGGGCATCTTCCCAACTCAGGGAATGACCCTGGCTCTCCTGTATTGCAGGTGGATTCCTCACCGACTGGGAAGTCCTGGTGGTGCTCAATTACCGAGCAAGCGTCATCACCGGCCCTGTAGGTAGCACAGTTTTTCCAAGTGTACCCCCACCCTGGGGCCCCTGCCTTAGCCACAGTGACAGCTGCTACTCTATCTGCTCATGTTCTTTGCAGTCCTCTTTACATCGTAGTAGCAATTAATCCCTAGTTACTAACTAATAATTCCCTGTAATCAATTTACTCTGCATGAATTCCTGTGTTGTTTTTGTCTCCAAGCTGGACCCTGAATGATATAGTAATTTTTTTAGAGATTTATTTAATAAAAAATAAAGTATATGCTATTACCTCAAATTATGCCAACATCAATCTTTGAATTTTGTAAAGTCTTAAAAGGTCTTATCATCTTGAGACTTTTTTTTTTTTTAAAACGCCAATATATATATATGTATGTATATATAGAGAAGTCTAAAAAGTAAAAGTATGTTTCTTCGGTTTCTAGTTTTATACATGGGGATTTTTTTTTAAAAAAATAGGATTGTTTAAAAAAAATGGGTAGATTTATTTTATGAGCAAGTAGAGAAACTGAATTTAATAAATACCCAAGTCTCTGGAGTCCAATTTACTTAATAACAGAGGATAAAAATTGATTTATAAAAATGCCTTCATGTAGATTACTACACGCTCCTTACACAGGTTGCACACATGTATAAGTCATCAGAGCCACATACACACAGTGATAGCAGCTTAAGCAGGACTAGGCATGGGTGCTTTCTAGTTAGAATATAGCATTTCACAGACCACTTGAATCTTATGGAATACTATATGGCTTAATGTAAAACATGCACTAACTCTTCACAGAATTATGATTTTTGTCCTCAAATTAAAAGAATTAAATTGCAAACATATATCCTTATGAATCCTCTCCCTTAACTTTCAAAAGCTAAATATAATACTCAATACTTGTCAACACTGTCTTTTCACTGAGCTGAAACAGATAATGTCATCTGAAAAAAAAGATATGCACAGCATTTACACTCAGTTGTGCCCAACTACTGTCCATGGAATTCTCCAGGCCAGAATACTGGAGTGGGTAGCTGTTCCCTTCTCCTGGGGATCTTCCCAACCAGGGATCGAACCCAGGTCTCCCGCAATGCAGGCTTTACATTTTACATCTTTACTAGCTGAGCCACCAGGGAAGCCCAAGAGTACTGGAGTGGGTAGCTTATCCCTTCTTCAGCGGATCTTCCTGAACCAGGAATTGAACCGGGGTCTCCTGCATTGCAGGCTGATTCTTCACCAACTGAGCTATCAGGGAAGCCCACACTCCTCAGAAGCGGGACACATATGACCTTCATTCTTTCTGAGCGACAATTAAAGTCAACGCTGTAAACATCAGCAGTAACTTGTGAAACAAACAGCTTTGAACAATTCTTACTTAAAGCTATTAAGCTATTACGTAATGCTATTCTTTTATGGCTATTTATTAAACATTGTGAAAGTGCTTTCCCTACAAAGGAAGAAAATCGGGCCAGTAATAGGGCATAATTCATGAAACTATATCATACCCAGAGGACAGGCTGGGTGGGAGAATAAGAGAGGGAAATGTTACAAAAGAGCAAACCTCTACCTGAGTGTATGAAGAAGTTATTCTTGCCTGGCCAAGAGGCAAGAATAACTTTGAATAACGTGGAACCATTAGGTGGCAGTTCCACTGACCCTTTCCCTCTAAGGCCTTCCTGTTTCAGACATCAGGTCCAAGTCTCATTTTACAAGCAAAAGAACTAAATCTGTATAGCTTAAGTCCAAGCTTACACGGTTATTTGCTGGTCTGAGCTTTACTACACTGAGAAATGTGCCCCCTTTAGTTAAAATCAGTACAGACATACCCTGGAAGGGACTGCTACCTGCTTCCCAAAGCCCAGCCTCCTTTGACTTAAAACAGAATCCCATTTCGTACCTGGGCACATTTCTGCCCACCCCACCTTGCACCTAGATGTGTGCATGAGATCACTTGACCTATGACATGGAAATAGAAGTTTAGCATTTGACTTCCAAAAAATAGTGTTACATGGTCTTCCCTGGGACTTGGTCTTTGCTGTTCCCTGTTAGCTCAACCAAAACTAAATAACTACCACCCATATAGTCATTGTTGACCCTTAAGTGATGTACTAACTAAGGCTGAGCAACCAGATGGAAGGAACAAGGGTCTTGGACACGATGGAGCCACTGTGCCAGCCTTGGAAAGCCTACCTCAGGATGCATTTGCACGAGAAAGAAGCGATCTTATTAAAAGCACATGCAGCCAGTTCTAACTTGTTCAGATATCTTCAGGTCCATAAATGTCTTAACAACTCTTCTAAGATAAGAGTAACAGCTCTTCTGAAATAGAGTAACTAATTCTCATACCCCGGCAGTAGGTCTCACTTATTTACACTTTTTAAACTTTATTTTACATTTCTGCCCACATACTTACTATTTCCTTATATCTGCATACTCTGATTTTAGTTTGCATTTTTTATAGTCTCTTAGGATAGAAGCCGAGATCAATCATTTAGACTTTTCTTCTTTTTTAAGAGGAACTTATGGCTATAAATTTTTCTCTAAACACTGCTTTAGTCATATCTCACAAATTCTGATACAGTTTGTTTTCACTTTCTTCCTAATTTCACTTTGATTTCTTCTTTAATTCATGGAATATATAAAATTATATTATTTAGTAACCAAATATTTGGCCATTTTCTAAGATTATTGTTTATTGATTTCCAATTTAATTCTATCTTCAGACAACATAACTTTGTAAGGGTTGAATTCTTTTATATTTAAAGAAATTTGTTTTGTAGTCCAAAATATGGTGTGTTTTGATCAACACAGGTGCATGTGGGATGGATATGTATCCTGCTCTTGTTGAATATGAAAAGTGAAAGTGTCAGTCAGTCATGTCCAGTTCTTTGCGATCCAATGGACTATCGCCCACTAGGCTCCTCTGTCCCAGTAATTCTCCAGGCAAGAATACTGGAGTGGGTTGCCATTCCTTTCCCCAGGGGATATTCCTGACCCGGGGATCAAACCTGGGTTTTCCGCATTGCAGGCAGATTTTATCGTCTGAGCCACTGGGGAAGTCTCTTGTTGGCTATAGTGTTGTGCAACTGTAAGATCAAATTGGTTGATAGTGTTGTTCAAATATCCTTTGTCCTGCTAATTTTTCATCTAATTGTTCTATAATTATTGAGAAGGGGTGTTATAAGATTCAGAAATTCCAACACCCCTTCTCTTGCTTGGAGAGTTCCATGGACAGAGGAGCCTGGCGGGCTACAGTCCATAGGGTCGCAAAGAATTGGACAAGACTGAGCGGCTAACACTTTCACTTTTCATACCCACCAACAGTAGATACATATCCTTCTCACATGTATCAGTTAAGGTACCATGTGAGACTCTTACAGCAATTTGTTTCCATTTCTCCCCTTCAAATCCCGTACTAATTTCATCAAATCGTCTACTTCAACATGCTGTAAACCCTATGATACCTTATTATTTTTGTTTGACACAGTTAACTGTCTTTATAATGAACAAAAATAAGAAAAAGTATTCTGTATTGAAATATATATATATACTACTGCCAGTGATCTTCATTCTTCAATGTAGATCAAGACTTTTATCAAGATCATTTCATTGTCCTTCCCCTGAAGGACTTTCTTTAACGTTTCTTAGAGTGTGGGTCAGCGGTGATGAATTATTTTGCCTTTTTTAAGTCTGAAAAACAAAATATTTCATCTTCCTTTTTGGAATAATATTTCCACTATTGGATAGAGAGTTCTAATATAATAATTTCTTTCTTTCAATAGTTTAAATGTGTTGCTGTATTGCCTTCTGGCTTGCATTTGTTTCTTGTAAGAAAGACACAGCCCTTCTTACCTCTTTCCTTCTGCACAAATAAGCTTCTTTTTTTACCTCTGCCTGTTTTTAAGATTTTTTTCTTTTACCTCTGGTTTTAAGCAGTTTGCTTCAGCCCTTATATTTATGGCTCTTGCTTTGAATGTGGTGATCTTCTTGGGCATCTACACTTATGGTTTTCATCGTACCTGGACATTTTATCAGATACAATTTTTTCAAATTTTTCTTTTGAAATTTCAATTACACGTGTATTAGGATGTTTGAAGTTGCCCTACAGTGCACTGTTTCTCTGTTTAAAAAGAAAGGCTTTTTTCAATCTTTGGTCTCTCTATATTTGACTCTGGATAACTTCTATTGCTTTGTCTTCAAGTTCCCTCATCATTTCTTCTGCAGTGTCCACTCTACTGTTCATTCCATCTTGTGTATTTTAACATCAGACATTGCAGTTTTCATCTCTAGAAGTTTGATTTTCGTCTTTTTCGTATATTTATGGCTCCACTTAACATGCTGTGTCTTCTCGACCATACGAGGTATCGTTAAAATAATGTTTAATGTCAATCTACCATTTATGTAATTTCTTGTTCTGTTTCCCTGCTTCCCTGGTGGCTCAGAGGGTAAAGCATCTGCCTGCAATGCCAGAGACCCGGGGTTGATCCCTGGGTCGGGAAGATCCCCTGAAGAAGGAAATGGCAACCCACTCCAGTACTCTTGCCTAGAGAATCCCATGGAAGGAGAAGCCTGGTGGGCTACAGTCCATGGGGCCACAAGGAGCCGGACACGACTGAGCGGCTTCACTTCACTTCACTTGTTCCGTTTACACTGAGTTTTCTCCTCATGGGTCATACTTTACTGCTTGTTTGAATGTTTGATATTCTTAATGGATACCAAATATTATAAATTTTGCTTTGCTGAGTATTGGATACTTTATATTCTTATAAATAATCCTGAGCTTTATTTTGGAGTACAATTAGGCTACCTGGAATCAGTCTGACGCTGTAGACACATGCCTCTAAGCCCTGTAAGACAAGGTTTGAGCAGCATGTATTTTAGGACTAACACTTCCTACTACAGAGGCAATACACTTCTGAGCACTCTATGTGATGTCCCATTGACCACAGACCTTTTTTCCCTGACTCCAGATGGTGGGAACTGATAGTATTATTGTGTGCGTGCTAAGTCGCTTCAGTCGTGTCCGACTCTGCAGTTCCATGGACTACAGCCCACCAGGCTCCCTCCTGCCCATGGAATCCTTCAGACAAGAATACTGGAGTGGGTAGTCATTCCCTTCTACCTGAGTCTCTTGTATTGCAGGCAGATTCTTGACTGTCTGCTGCTGCTGCTGCTAAGTCACTTCAGTCGTGTCCGACTCTGTGCGACTCCATAGACGGCAGCCCACCAGGCTCCCCCATTCCTGGGATTCTCCAGGCCAGGAAAGCCCTGTATTATCATTGATCCTGTGTATCTGCTGGAGATGGTTGCCTCTAGTTATTTCAGTGGCTCTTTCTCTGACTGCAGGCAATTTCTTCACATGGATGCAGGCAGTTGCAGACTGGAGAGAAAACCTGTGCAAAACTCTACATCTTTCTCTCTGCAGCTCTCTCTCCACCCTGGTAATCTCTGCTAATTCTAGCTGCTATTGTTTCCTCATTTTCCCAACTTTGGCCCTTCAATTCAGAGAGCTCCAAGTTGAGGTGGCTCCGCCTGGGTTCTTCCTCCCTGTGTCATGATCCAAAAATTCAAATAGTAAACTATATTAATTATTGTTGTTCAGTCACTAAGTCATGTCCAACTCTTTGTGACCCCAGGGGACCACAGCACACCAGGCTTCCCTGTCCTTCACTATCTCCTGGAGTTTGCTCAGACTCATGTCCATTGAGTTGGTGATGCCATCCAACCAACCATCTCATCTTCTGTTGTCCCCTTCTCCTCCTGCCTTCAATCTTTCCCAGCATCAGGGTCTTTTCCAATGAGTCAGCTCTTCCCATCAGGTGGCCAAAGTATTGAAGCTTCAGCTTCAGCATCAGTCCTTCCAAAGAATATTCAGGACTGAATTCCTTTAGGATTGACTGGTTTGATCTCCTTGCAGTCCAAGGGACTCAAGAGTCTTGTCCAGCACCATAGTTCAAAAACATAAATTCTTCAGCACTCAGCCTTCTTTATGGTCCAACTCACATTCGTACATGACTGCTGGAAAAACCACAGCTTTGACCACATGGACCTTTGTTGTTGTGGCATTAGAGTGACATCACCTGCATATCTGAGGTTGTTGATATTTCTCCCTGAAATCTTGATTCCAGCTTGTGAGTTATCCAGCCCAATCCAGAGGTAATTGTAAGACTTTTTTTCCCCCTTCTTTCAGGAATCACTGTTCTGCTCTGCTTTATGTCCAATGTCTGAGATTGTTCCCTCATATATTTTTTCTGGGTTGTTCCCCAGTGAATTAGAAAGTTTCTTCAGTTGAAGAAGAAACTTCTTCTTCTCAGCCAGAAGTCAATCTCTGATTTTAATATTTTTCATGTAAAGAGAACATAGAGTTGAATATGATTTCTACTACTTACTAGCTGTTATTTAATCTCATTTTATTTCTTTGTCTCCAAAAAGAGTATATAAGAATTAAACAGGTATATGTATAAAGTACTTATCACAGCTCAAAATAGTGAATGCTAGAAACTATTTCCAAACCTGGAGGGCTCATTCAAGGCATCAGAAACAAAAGTTTGATATGAAATAATAAATTGACAAAAATCATTAAGGATGTTTATGAACACATTCCTGCTATTTTCAGTGCATGTTTTATAGATTTATCTCTTATTCCTTGTTGTAACCTAAAATCTCTTTGCATTTTGGAAAGAATAACTTACTATTTTGCACTGTACTTGGTCCAGAACTTGTAGGATTTCATCAGCTGAGGAGAAGACTGACATTTTCGTACTGGCTGTTTTTCGTTTCTCCCTTTCTCCCCTTGAAAATGGTAATCACATTAGTATCCTAAAGACCCAGCATTATTTCCCTAGAATGCTCTATATGAAGGGAAAACCTATTCCCAACCCTAGACATCTATTCTCCATCCTAATTAAAATTCCCATCAACTGTGGCAGCAGATTTTTTGTTTCTGCTCTAGCTACCAACTTCTTGGGGGCAGAGTTCACTTTATCAAATTCTGACAAATAGTTACAGCACATGGAAAATGTTGGGAATTTATATTTAGTAGTTTCAAAAGCAATAAATTTTACTATCTTTGAGGTTTTCATTTATTCAGAGTGACTTGGCAGAATATTTGTTGTATCTTTTAAAAATTAATTCTTCTGCTGGCTTGTTACATTCTAAAATATGCCAAGTCCTTTGTGATTAAGATTTTTTTTTGACTTGGGGAATAATCAGAGGAAAAGGAGGAAACAGCTGGGCCACTGACAGCTAACAGCTGATTTAGAACCTGAACGTATCCTGAAAGAAAGTTTCTTTATGGGAAAAAAATGCCATGAAGATGTCAACAGCAAAGAATACTGATCATTATTGCTGGAGTACCTTTGTGTCCTAGTATGTAATGAAGATTTGGATGTGAAACCTCAACACATCAGCCAGCGGGAGAGTTCATGTTCCGAGTTCTTAGAGTGGCAACCGTGTGGAGCTGCTGCATGGTCATGATGGTTGACGATGACGTCCTCTTCTTCTCTGTGTTGAAACATTTAGTGTTTTGTTAAAATAACGGTTTATACATTTCTGTTAAATTCAACAGCACAGGGCTCTTTTTCAGGGCTTCCTTTTGTGAGAAACTTTTCTAAAACTTTGGTCAAACCCTCTTAAATTTCTCAGGTATTTCAAATTCTCAGATAGTCTCATTCTCTGGAAATTTGTCATGGTTATGAAATTTAACTCCAGAAGAATTATGATAAAATACATACTGAGAGATAATTATAGTAATATTTAGGAAGAATAATTTTTGGTGGAAGGTGAATCCTAACATAAAATTTAAACCCTTAGATTTAATTGTACCACAATTTATGTACTTTAAAGACAAATAATCGAGACAAGATTTTGGTTAATGGTGTCGTTACTTAAAGACAATTTCATGAAACATTTTCTATAATAAGATAAAATAGAAACTTGAGACTCTTATGATCCTAGAAAAATTGTAACATATATTTTCTATTTCTGTATTTTTCTAAGACAATCAAAAAATTTTAGTAATTAAACCAACTGGAATAATGACCATAAAGATAATGATAATAATAATGTGAAGTTTATGAATTTTTTGTAAAAGATAAACATTTCCTATAAAATTTAATGATATGGATCAGAAGTGTTTTCATTTAGTTAGGTTATGCATCATTTTAAAATACAAGCCCTTCTAATCAGAGCCAAGCTAACAAAACCATACAAATGAATTAATATTCCTTCCTTAACTAAGTCATTGGTCAAGAGTCTTCAGGCAAAAAAAAAAAATATATGTCAATTCAAATAGACAATTAATTACAGAGAGCATATTGCAAAAGTAAAGTAGGCTTTTATAGTTTAATAACATGTTAGTAAATTATAAAATTACATATACATATTTTAATCAACAAAAGTCTATAAGATGATAACTAATTATTAAACACTTTGTAACTTCACTGCTCCTATAAAAGCAGGAAGAAACATATTTTGAAAATTATGAAAAGTCAGCTAGTGAGTTATCGTCTTCTAACTTCAATTTAGAGTATGAATTAAGTCTTTGAAATAGGTCTTTAACAGATACAGCTGTAAAACTGGGTAAAGGAAATGGCAAGGCACGAGAATCAGGTGAGCCTGAATCTAGGACTAGAAAACACTCAGCAGGCTAGCACAGAATCCCCACGCCTCCTCTCACACACGGTAGCTCTCCTGAATCCCTACTGTGTCTTGTCCTTGACTGGTTGTCTCTGTTAGAAGAGCCTGTAGAGAAACGCCGGCTCACTCCAACCCAGCAGGTAGCACGGGCTGTGATGAATTTTTGTTCCCTTCGTGGTTACGCTGCTAGTGAGCTCTCAAGGCAGGCAGCTCCATGTGCACGTCAGATGATCATCAAACAAGGATGCAAGCTGGAAGCCAATGGGCTGAATCTAGATGGCAGTTGGCCTGAACTGTGTTCTTTAAAACATCAACTGGCATGCTTCTGTGGGTGGGACCTCACTCCTCTTCTCCACAGCATCTCCCACGCTCTGTCATCCCCCTCAACATCCGCGTGCCCTGCCCAGCCCTGCAGAGAAAACTCCGCTCTACCGGCTCCACTGCCCTCTCATCATCTGAGTTATCACATCGATGCCATATTGACCATTCTGCTTTTCACGTCCCACAGTCCCAAGGCTGTAGCCGGGGCAATTCTAAATATCTAAACCTAATTTTCAATCTCCATTACTGAGCAAGGCCGCTCTGACACTCGCTGTCCACCTCTTTCCGCTCAAAGCTCCCTCTCTTACTCTCGTTGGCAGACAATTAAATGGCTCTACCAAGAATGTCGTCCTAGTCAAGGTATCTATCACTTCTTTGGATGAATGTCTTCATCATTCTCCATATCCTCTCTTAAGCTTCTAGCATAACTTTCTCCTGCTCTGTGTTAATATAATTTATTCACTCTTATTAAAGGCAGGATCCCTAAGCTAAACAATGAATGCAAAGAAAGAAGGCAAGGAAGAAAGGGAGTGAGAAAGGAGAAAAGAGGCAAAGTGAAGAAGTTAGGAACAGAGTCAAATCTCCTGTATTGTATCAGATTATTTTCTCTCCTATGGATCTGTTTACTACTTTACTCACAGAATTTTAAGAAATTGAATTTTAACCATCTAGTCCAATTCTTTACCATATATATATAGAGAGAGATGCTTCACCAAAGTCATACAATTAATGGCAAATTTGAGACCGCTCATTCATTGTTACACGACAGTGTTTCCTCCCTGTTATGGGTATACTTTCAGAAGAAAACCATCTGAGTGTTATATATACTCAGTGTTTGTAATATAGATGTTTTGCTTGATCACTCAAGCATTATAAATATATTACTCAATAAGGTTGCTTAAGAAATTTTGTCTTTGTTGAATAAAAAGCCATGCTTTGTTTTGTTCAACAGTATCAGTTGAGCCTCTGATGATAGTAATCTCAAAAATCCAAGCTTAATCAGCAAGAGCATCTTTTTCACGGAAGTAAAGTTTTTGTCACTGGAATTCTGAGTGAAATCTACAGATACAGAATGTCCATTTCTCCAGACTTATGTAATAGGATAACTGTAGAAGAGCTTCAGGGTTTCCTTTGATTTCCTATATTCTAAAATGCAACAGAAAATAAGAAATACCATGTTTCCATCTTTAAAGCAGCCAAAGCAACATAGTGTAAATTTTAAATTTCTGTTTTGATACTTCTTAGAAGTATTTTTTTAGAAACTATTTCTAGAATAAAAACGACAGAGAAAATCAGATTTTTGTAAGATGTACAACCTTAAAATGAAAAGTGAAGGGTAGTTGTAAAGGGTGTTCCTCTGCTTCATGCTTACTTTATAATTAAGTAAGGTGAACCTCAAACAGAAGCTTTAGAACAAAACACACATGCACACACGCACACATGCACACACGCACACACACACACACCTGACATAAACTACTGCATTCCATTGTCATCAAAAATGTAGCGCTTAGCTGCCCTGAGGGCAGGTAGAATGAGCTTCTCAGCTACTCATCTGGGTTTCAGCATGGCATCTTGACAAGTGGATAATCTTCAGTACACAAAACAGCTCCACAAGTAAAAACCAGTTCAAAGACGCCCTTTGCAGCAAGTCAGTTCACTATTTTGACACAAGCATTATTTAAGCACTGGATTAGAGTCTAAATTTGTGAAAGACGTTACAGTAAAATGTTTCTGTCCTTCTTTTCTGGGACTTCTTTATTTTGGTGCTTTAATTAAATTAATGACTTTTAAAAATAGTTGTCATGATTTTGAAGTATGACTGTCAGTCCTTCTTGCAATGTTAAACCGTGTTACTGTATTTTTAAGGGTTAAGCATATTCAATCCACAAAAAGGTAACAAGGAATGTGTGAATACTGCATGAATCCAAAAAAGGCTATAAAAGACGTTGCTTTGTGCCTGTGTTTAGTTATTTTTAGTAAAAGATTTAAACAGCTCCAATTGAAGTCACAGTAACACATTGAGGACTGTATGCTTCATGATTATTTTGGCTTTGTTGGGCTGTTAAAGCAACAGACTGTCTTTCATCACACTGAATTCCTTTTTTGTTCAGATTTCTTCCTGTTCAGTATGTCTTTATGTATCTTTTATGTCAATATGACTTTTTGAAACACAGATCTATTTTATCATCTCTAAACCATTTTCTAGCTTTCTGAATTTACCTTAAAAATTGCTTACTTCTAAATTAAGATGCTTTTATTATTTAAGAGTTTATTTATATATTCATGATTACATGATCTTTTTATTTTCTAACATGTCAGCTTAATATATAATAAAGAGTTTAATGTTAACCCCAGGTGCCCATTTTTTTTTGTTTTGTCATTTTCGTATTACAGTTGTCCCTATGTATTCAAGGGAGATTGGTCCCAGGACCCCCTTCAAATGCCAAAATCCTCAGATGCTCAAGTCCCCTATATAAAATGGTGTGGTATTTGAGGATAACCTATGCACATCCTCTGGGTGTTTTAAATCATCTCCAGATTACTTATAATAACTAATACAATGTAAATAGTTGCCAATGGGCAGAAAATTCATATTTTGCTTTCTGGAAATTTCTGAAAAATTTTTTCCGATATCTTCCACCTGTGATCGGTCGACTCTGTGGCTAGGGGACTTATCAACACAGAGGGCCAGCTACATTTGTTTATGTAATAGTTGGCCTCTGGTTTTGGTCCTTGAAAACTTACCCATCATTTTCTCCATCACAAAAGAACTAGGAAGCTGTCCACCTGAAGCAACAGTTATATTTAGGGCAGGGTGGCAGCTGTGATCACTGTTCCTCAACTGCCCACCAAGTAGTTTTGAATTAAGACAAAAATTAATCGATATTTTGATATTTACTGTGGGCTTCCCGGTGACTCAGATGGTAAAGAATCTGCCTGCAATTTGGGAGACTTGGATTCAGTTCTTGGGTTGGAAGATCCCCTGGAGGAGGGCATGGCAACCTGCCGGGGACCAGCCCCGGCTGATCCAGGGTACTCGAAGGAGAGACGGCGTCGGCGAAGATCAGGAAACAATTGCTTAATTAAACGTTAATTAAGGATATAAAGAGTGATAGAATGAGGATAGCTCAGTAGGAAAATTCAGTGGAGAAAAGAGGCTGAGTAGCTTGGTTTACACGGGAGACCAATAAAACTTCAAGACAAGAAGTTTGCACCACTTACGTAGGCCGCAGGCGTCCTTCCGTTCTCCCGAAGGAGAGGAGACACTGAGGCCTCCCCGGTCGGATCTTAGAAGCCCAGGCATAATTAGTAAGCATGGTGGGTTCCGCGCTCCAGATGGAGACTCAGCCAGAGTGAGAGAGAGAGAGAGACATGGGGAGACCAGTATTTCGAGAAACTGATCCCAATTCTTTATTTTCCAGAGTCTGTTTTTATACACTGAGATGTTATACAAAAGTCACGTGGGGACAGCAGTCCTGACTTTTATTAAAGTCAGGTGCTTCATACAAATGTATACAGAGGTCTTAGGGGTGTTACATCATCTTCTGGCCGGGGGGCCCTGCTGACAATTTACGACCCTCTCCTTGTGACAGCGGTCAGTCAACCAGGACACTTATTTCTCCAGGGCTGATTATTCTCAAAACAGACGCCACCCAAATAAAGTTACATTCCTACAGGGTGAGGGTGTAGTGGGTTTTATTTAAGGAAAGAATTTACTTAGCCTAAGGTCTAACGTGATTAATATCAAAGGTTAATACTTATTTCTTCTATATATTCATTAATGTGTGTAAGGGCAGGGGATGTGGAGACTTAGCAACAAACACTGGCTCAACAAATGAAAAACCCTTCACCAATACAATTTCTAATCAGCCCACTATACTTATACTAATAGTTTTCTAACTTTTCTAAGGAACCTGTTTTTAGAAGGTTTAAAGCATCTTGTGCCTCTCACGGTTGGGAGGCTGTGAGCAATCACATGTGGCCGGACAAGCCTGTCAGGCAGGCTAGAGAACCTTCAGAGGAGTTTGTAGGTTAAAACAGTCTTATCACGCCCAGGAATTATTATTAACTGGAGCTCTAGGTTAACTCCTTCTCCGAAAGAGGTGGTGGGGGACAGCCCCCCGTAAAGTCAGAGGTGTAGGTAAGAGCACAAAGTAGTAAAGTAGGCAGGCTCTGGTTATGGGGGTAGACGCTCGAGGATTTCCAGGGGGACTCCTGAGGCTCGATCCCGCCTTTGCGTATGTCGAGCCTCCTTCCTCATGACCTTTGCCATGGGCGGAGTACCTCACTCTGGCCCCCAACAGCAACCCACTCCAGTATTCTTGCCTGAAGAATCCTCATGGACAGAGGAGCCTGGCGGGCTACAGTCCATGTGGTCTCAAAGAGTCGGACACGACTGAGAGACTAACACATTTAACACTTTGATAATTACTATACTCAAGTTGATTAACATGACTTTATCTTTCTTGATACTGAAAATTATATTTTGAAGCATCATTTCTGTTTTAGGCTAATATTCAGTTAAACACTAGTTGAGGTAAAAAGACTCTCAAAAAACAGAGTGAAAGGTGGTTGCCAGCGGTTGGGGAGGTCGTGAGGGAAATAGAATAAGTTTAGTAAAAGGGTAGAAATGTTCTCTTATAAGAAGGATAAGTCTGAGACTCTAATGTATGACATGGTCAGGGCGTTTGACACCATATAGTAAACAACATTGACAATGACTAGAAACTTGAAAGAAATGTGAATTCTCAGACCTTCCTCCAGACCTGAAAACTCAGAAACTCTGCAGCTGAATCTCTATGGTCAATGTTTTAGTGAGCCTTCCAAGTGATTCTGATACCTCTTAAACTTCTGGAAATACTGCCTTAAGGAGAAAATATATTTTGCTCCCTAAAGAGAATTGTTTTATAAAAATAAATCAGTGTGAAAATGAGAATGTGCCTTCTAAAAGAATCAAAAAGATCTCTTAAAGTCTTCTTAGTCTGCAGACTCCTTTCAAACAGAAAAAGAAAAATGGCGTTATTTCACGTTCGCTGCTCTTGGCTTTAGTTGTAGTATCCTAACTAAAGTTATTGTGAACAAACCTGGAGCATCATTACACAGTCAGACCTTTCTTTAGTGTTCCTAAAATCCATTCCGACACTACTGCCTGTAAGTGGACAAAGTACAAAGGCAATGTCCTTACACAATTACAAACTCAGGACATTGGACAAACTATAAACTTACCCACACTGTCCAAGAGCAGGGAAGCAGCTGACACTGCAGTCCTGAAGTGGTGTTGCCAAGGACAGGACTTCAAGTTTAACAGTACTTTCTTCTTTTCCCTAATGCTGTTTGCAAGCCTACATTGCTTCACTTTCCCCCTAAAAAGTTTTAGAAGACCAAACTGTCTGCTTTGTACCATTTATTATGAATGAATTTCTTTGAAAATAGATTGTGTGTGAAGAATTATGTATTTGGACTTCCCTGGTGGTTCAAAGGTTAAGGCTCTGCACTCCCAGGGGCATGCAAGAGTGCTCAGTCACTCAGTCGCATCTGGCTATTTGCAACCCCATGGACTGCAGCCTGCCAGGCTCCTATGTTCATGGGATTTCCCAGGCAAGAATACTGGAGTGAGTTATCATTTCCCTCTCCAGGGGATCTTCCTGACCCAGGATCAAACCCATGGCTCTTGCAGCTCCTGCATTGGCACGTGGATTCTTTACCACCAAACCACCTGGGAAGCGCTCCCTGCCCCCACCCCCTTCCCGCAATGCAGAGGGTCTGGGTTTGATCCCTGGTTATGGAACTAGATCCTGTAGGCCTCAGCTAAGATGCAGAACTGCCAAATAAATAATATTTACTTTAAAAAATTATGTATTGCTGTACAACAAACCACCCTAAAACTTTCTGGCCTGAAGAAAGCTTAAAAAAAATAAAACATTTATTTTTGCTCACAAGTTGTGGTTTGAGCAGGGTTCAGGAGAAACAGCTTATATCTATCCAGTGAGAGCTGGGGCAGCTGGACTGAGGTTGGAGAATACTTACCTCCAAGGTGGCTCACTCACTTAGCTGACAGACTGGTGTTGGCTGTCAACTGGCTCAGCCTTGACCCCTTTCCACGTGGGAACCTCCACGGGGCTTCTTGGGCTTCCACACAGCATGGCAGCTGGAGACCAAGAGCAAAGAGTCCAAGCAATAAGAAGCAGGAGCTGCTAGTCTCCTAAAGTCTCAGTCAGAAACCACCTCACCCCGACTTTATGCTGCTGGCCAAAGTAATCATGGAGCCTCAAGAGGAGGAAACAAAGACCCTTTGCCTCAATAAGAGGAACATCAAAGTGTGGGGCCATCTTTAATGTTCTTCAAATTGTTTATTCACTTAAAATGAGTATAGATTTTGAGCTAGTGATATTTTGAGGCTTCTTCAGGTACATATTTTTCTTTTAGGCTCTTTACAAAAGCATTCCTAATTAGGAAGTTAGACCAGAGTAAAAAGAAGAAAAAAGAAAAATCGAATACAGTCAAGAATAAAAAATACAGTAAAGAAACTTAATAGCCTCCTAAAACCCGGTCTGTAACTGAACAAAGAGTGAAGAAGATATTCAGGATGAGTCAGTCGATAAACCTATTTTTGCAAGGCCTAACTGAATACCATGTATCATGAGGCAAGTAGATAAAATTCTTGGCATTTTATTGTCACAGTGAAAATGTGGGATGTACAAACACAACTAATATCAACTTCAAAAAAAAAAAAAAATATGTGCAATCATCAATATAGAAATATGTAAATTTCTATGTTTACTCAATAACAGGTGCTTATTAATTTATTTTTTTAATTGAATTATCCAGAAATTTTTCCCTCAATTCTCTACTCCACCTAACCATTGGAATACAAACTAATTCAGGAAAACACATTAGATGAACTTCAAGTATTACCAAATATACCAGATATAGAGCAAAAACAGAACAGTAAAAGAGATCAATTTAAGGGAGTGATTCCTTCCTAATATGAAAAAGATTCTTTAAACTTATAGTAATAGAAACAATATTTGAGGTTAAAAAAAAATATCTTATGTTGCCATGGGCTTGCATTTAATTGTGCAAAGCAATTAAGAAATTATATTCTTATATCAGAGGCAAAAGTTTACACCCTAAACTATAAGGTGGATCTTCCAACTGTTTCATTATTGATCTGCAATAATGAAATCCACTGGTAAAATTTGGACTTAATGCAGAGATTGACCATGAACTGGAAAACATTCATTAAATTTCACAAATAGACACAATTCAAGAGAAACAAAAATTTCAACAAGTAAATGAATGAAGAGAAAATACATTATTGGTAATTTTGCAAGGTGGCATTTAAGAGATATGCATTATTTTAACTATTGAACTGTGGAGTGGTAATTAATTTGAAGCAAAAAGTTGATTAGAATTATTATACATATGCTTCAGAGGCAGTCAGCTGCTTCCCTCTTCTGGCCAAAGGTGGAGAGAAATTTGATTTTTACTATTGAATAGAGTTGACTCATTGGAAAAGACTCTGATGCTGGGAGGGATTGGGGGCAGGAGGAGAAGGGGACAACAGAGGATGAGATGGCTGGATGGCATCACTGACTCGATGGACGTGAGTCTGAGTGAACTCCGGGAGTTGGTGATGGACAGGGAGGGCTGGCGTGCTGCGATTCCTGGGGTCGCAAAGAGTCGGACACGACTGAGTGACTGATCTGTTCTGATCTGATTGAATTTGAATAGAATTGTCTTCACAATCGAATCTCAGATTGGGTCTTACACAATGAAAATTTACTACACTTTCCATCATCATGATAAAAGGCAATATAATTCTGAAATCATAGGTTACAATATCTAACAATTATCTTGTAGGAGAGGCCATTGAGCTTTTCATTTGTAAGAATTCTTATGGTGTGTAAGTGATTTAAATGTGTTTGTCAAACAGCCTTCAGAATAAGAAACGATGGGTTGCTCTGAGGTCACTTGGGGTTAATATATTTTGATTGTCAACTAATATTATTCATAGATAGATGGAATGAGCATTGCTGGTCCTTACAGGGGAGAATGAGAAATCACAAAGATAAACTCTAGAGATTTGTATCACGGGTTCTACAATGAAATGCAGTTTCTAAGACTTACACATATTATGGAAGGAACTACAAGATTAAATCATCAGATGTATAAACTCAATAACATTTTCCTTAATTGCAATAATTTAAATAATTTAAGTCTCCCTTTAGGTCCTTATATCGTGGACAAAAATTATATTACTGAAAACTTGAAGAGAAAATAAACTCTCTGAAAAAGGACCTCATAAAATGTTCTTTGCCTAACTTATAAAATTAAAAATCTGTGTGCATAAAAGCCATCTAATAGATAAATATCATTCCATATTTCATTCAAAGAATGAATTCTAGAATGATAATCCTATTAAAATTAAGATTTGTAGACACATGTGCTTTGAAATATTGGTTAGAAATATAAAGCAGCTAAAGGAACTGAACACCCTGACTTCAGGATAGATGAAGAAAAACAATAACTGAAATTCAAATACTTCTATTTTATATTTACTTTTCTAAAATTAAAAAGTCCTCAGAATGAGCTAAAGAATGATTAAAAAATTAAAAAAAATTTCACTGGTATTCAAGGGATAATAACAAGGAATTAAATATATTATATATACTACCCTCATCACATTTTATAGACTTAACTACTCAATTTTTTAAAATACTCCTAAAAACACAGCACTTCCCAGTTTTTCTGAAGACCCAAGACAACTAATGACAAAATAAGTGACTACTAGATCAGAAGAGAATGTTGTGAAATTAGGGAAAAGGCAACCTTTTCTTAACTGTACAAAAAGCATTTAGAATATCCTCATGAGAAGTCATCACCATCTCATAACCATCACCTCCGCAGTGGCCAGGAGGTGAACGGCCTCCTGCAGGGCCACCGTATGCAGAAGTGTGTGCCAGCCACGCCCACAACCCGAAACGCATCAGCAGATCCTCTATGCAGAACTTGCGAAGTGGTGGTTGAAAACTGAGATTTAAAAAATCTAAAACACTCAAGAAACTGGGTTAAATTTGAACTGAGAGAGAGGTTTTCTTGGAGAAGCTGTGCTGTGACCTTGTCCAAAGGGGCTGAAATTCAGTGTGCTTGCTCCTACTCGAGAGCCAGGGAAGAGGCCCATCAGTGGGGCCATTCGGAGAGAGGGGGGCACAGTGGGCTCGTGTCTGATGTAAGCCTGAGAAATCTAAAGATGAGAGTCAATGACTGGATACCTAATCCAAGGTTGGACAAAAGAAAGTTGTTCCACTGGGAATGGCCTGGCCTCCCATGATGTGTCTGGTCAAATGATGCTTGAGGTTTTTCCCGTGGACCAGGTGGGGTCCACTCAAGAAACACAGCCAGGCTAGGGAGTCTTAGATCTTGCCTAAATAAATCCTCCTGGAGGGGAGAGACCACAAGAGAAAGATACTGGAGCTAATACTGCTAATAAAATGGAGACTATTAGCTTCACCTAAGACACAGATTAGACTCACCTAAGACACATTTAGAACTGGACATGCAACAACAGACTGGTTCCAAATAGGAAAAGGAGTACATCAAGGCTGTATATTGTCACCCTGCTTATTTAACTTCTATGCAGAGTACATCATGAGAAACACTGGGGTGGAAGAAGCACAAGCTGGAATAAAGACTGCAGGGAGAAATGTCAATAACCTCAGATATGCAGATGACACCACCCTTATGGCAGAGAGTGAAGAGGAACTAAAAAGCCTCTTGATGAAAGTGAAAGAGGAGAGTGAAAAAGTTGGCTTAAAGCTCAACATTCAGAAAACTAAGATCATGGCATCCGGTCCCATCACTTAATGGCAAATAGATGGGGGAACAATGGAAACAGTGAGAGACTTTATTTTGGGGGGCTCCAAAATCACTGCAGATGGTGACTGCAAGGATGAAATTAAAGACACTTGCTCCTTGGAAGAAAAGCTATGACCAAGTTAGACAGCATATTAAAAAGCAGAGACATTGCTTTGCCAACAAAGGTCCATCTAGTCAAAGTTATGGTTTTTCCAGTAGGCATGTATGGATGTGTGAGTGGGACTATAAAGAAAGCCGAGCACTGAAGAACTGATGCTTTTGAACTGTGGTGTTGGAGAAGACTCCTGAGAGTTCCTTGGACAGCAAGGAGATCAAACCAATCAATTCTAAAAGAAATCAGTCCTGAATATTCATTGGAAGGACTGATGCTGAAGCTGAAACGCCAATACTTTGGCCACCTGATGTAAAGAACTGACTCATTGGAAAAGACCCTGATGCTGGGCAAGATTGAAGGTGGGAGGAAAAGGGGATGACAGAGGGCGAGATGGTTGGATGGCATTACCAACTCGATGGACATGAGTTTAAGTAAGCTCTGGGAGTTGGTGACAGACAGGGAAGCCTGGCGTGCAGCAGTCTATGGGGTCGCAAAGAGTGGGACGTGACTGACCAGTCACTAAACTGAACTGAAGACACAGATAAAAGGTAGCCAACCTCGGTGGCCACTATATCTCAAAGGTGACTGCATGGAAAGCTAACTTTATGGAGGAAATAAAGAACTGCAGGTTAGAGATTTTCAGTGAGGTGTGGATCAGAGGAAGGAGGGTCTCCTGTACAAAAGCTCCATAAGGTAACACAACACTGTAAATTGGAAATACTCCAATAAGAACTTTTAGAAAGGGACTTCCCTGATAGTCCAAGGGCTTCCCTGGTGGCTCAGTGGTAAAGAATCTGCCTGCCAATGCAGGAGACGCAAGAGACGTGGATTCAATCTCTAGGCCAGGAAAATACCCTGGAGGAGGAAATGACAACCCACCCAAGTATTCTTGCGTGGAGAATCCCATGGACAGAGGAGGCTGGTGGACTGTAGTCCATGGGGTCTCAAAGAGTCAGACACAACTGATACTCACCCACACTGGTGGTCCAGCAGTGAAGACTCCACGCTTCTACTACAGTGGGGAGTGGGTTCAATCCCTGGTCAGGGAACTGAGATCCTACATGCTGGACAGTGCAGCCAAAAAGTTTACAAAAAAAAAAAAGAATTTTATAAGAAAGAGTTATCTCCAGGCTCTACCACTATGTTATGAAAGGAATAGGAGGGAGAACTTTAACCTTGAATGAGCTAGGACATCTGGATTCCAACAGTGAACATATTGAAATGAGACTTTTTAAAAACTAGAATTGTGTTATATTAAAGGAACACAACTTTATTTTTCCCCAGTGACTTAACAAAAGAATATTTATTTCTAGCCTGTACAAAGGTGAATGTAGGTCACATAATATTGGGCATTTTGGCTTCAGTGGTGACCGAGGGACCCAAAACCCATCCATCATGCGGTTCCATCATCTTTGGAGATCTTGGCTTCTAGTGATGCAGCCAAGGAACAAAACAGCATGGAGAGTGCCACAGTTTATTATTCAGAGCTCTCCAGAGAAGGAGAATCAATAGGGTGTGTGTGTGTGTGTGTGTGTGTGTGTGTGTGTGTGTGTGTGTATTACTTTGTCAACAAAGCTCCATATAGTCAGAGCTATGATTTTTCCAGTAGTCATGTACAGATGTGAGACTTGGACCATCAAGGAAGCTGAGCACCAAAGAATCTTTGCTTTCAAATTGTAGTGCTGGAGAAGACTCTTAAGAGTGCCTTGGACTGCAAGGAGATCAAACCAGTCAATCCTAAAGGAAATCAACCCTGAATATTCACTGGAAGGACTGATGCTGAAGCTCCAATACTTTAGCCACCTGATGTGAAGAACTGACTCACTGGAAAAGACCCTGATGCTGGGAAAGATTGAAGGCAAAATGAGAAGGGGGAGGCAGAGGATGAGAACCTGGTTAGTGTCACTGATTCAATGGACATGAGTTTGAGCAAACTCCAGGAGATAGTGAAGGACAGGGAAGCCTGGTATGTTGCAGTCCTTGGGGTCGCAAAGAGTCAGACATGATTCAGTGACTGAACAACAATAAAATGTGTGTGTGTGTGTGTGTTAAGGTGTGTATGTATTTACTTTAAGGAACTGGTTCACACAGTGATTGAGGCTAGAAAGTTCAAAATCTGCAGCATCAGAAAAGCTAAAATTCTAAGGGTCCTTATCAGATTCAAAATGTGGTCCACGGACCAGCAACATTAGGAATCTTGTCAGAAGTGTGACTGACTACCCCAGACCTAGCACAACCTAATCTTTACTTTAACAAGATCCTCCGCGTGATCTACGTGCACACTGAAGTTTAAGAAGCACCATCAAAGCTGGTTTTTTAATGATTAAGTTGTAGTTGCCAGTGGAATTAAATCTTTGTTATTAATTTTCATTTTTAATCTTATGAAAAAACATTTATTCTTGGGGGAGTTTATTAAGATATTTTTCCTGGCCTCAGAAATTATCAAATTTATGAATGACCAAGTGAATAGAAACACGTACAATTTACTTTTCTTGGTCACAAAATTTCATATGTATCTATTACCTTATCAATAATGTCCTCCTGATCCTCTCTATATTTATTTGACAACATAGACTGGGAAGGGTAGTTAAAATCTCTAACCAAAATGTTTTTTATCATTTCCTTATTATATTCTAACAGTTTTACTTTGTATATTTTGATAATAGAGTATTCAGCACATAAAGATTAATGTTACATTTATCATCATGAATTGTTCACTTTGGCAATGCAAAGGGGTTCTCTTTATTCCATGTAATTGTCTGGACTTTGTCTGATTTTAATGTTTCAGGCCTTGATTTCTCCTCTTGTTTTGCTTCCTTTCAATGCCTGATTCAATTTGAGTCTTTGTGTTTTAATGCATTCATTTTTATATTTGGTCCTTTGTCCTGTTTGGTTTTTTTTTTTTTTTCTGTTTTCATGCTTCTTTTGCTGGTTACTTGCTGTTTTGTTTACTACATGGACAGTACTTGTGCCCTTTTGTTTGTTATTTCTTTTGAAAGGTTAGTTCTTATTCTTAAGATTTTCAAAGTATTTTAACTTATGTTTACCTGTCATAGTCACAAATATAAAGAAATTTGTTTGAATCTTCCTATTTGAAAAATCTTCTCTCCACTTGTTTCAATTTTTATAAATATTATGTCAGACTTTTAAGTCAAAAATTTTCATTATAACAATATTATATTTTATGTTTAAATCCTTCTGAAGAGAAATTTTTCCATGTTATACTATCTTTCATTTTTTATAACCTTGGTGGTGGTTTAGTCGCTAAGTGCTATCTGACTCTTGCAACACCATGGACTGTAGCCTGCCAAGCTTCTCTGTCCATATGATTTCTCAGGTAAGAACGCTGGAGTGAGTTGCCATTTCCTTCTCCAGAGGATCTTCCTGACCCAGGGATCGAACCCAGGTCTCCTGCATTACAGCCAGTCTCTGACAGTGCAAGTAGATTCTTTAACAAATGAGCCACCAGGGAATCCCAATTCATCACCTTACACTGCCTTAAATAGCTCTAAGATACACTGACTGTGTTTTCACATCATGACCACTCCACGGATCTCTTAATTTTCATCATCTTCATTCTTGTATTGGCAAGAATACATCTTCGAAGTTACAAATTACCTTGACATTTGAAACATGGTGGACCTGTGTAAAACATTCTAAGTTCACTTGAGAGCAGACATCTCATTGGTAACAATTAATGCTAAAATCTCATGGAATGAAATGATACAAAATGCTACAATAAAATAATTGAAATTCTAAACTTTAACTCACCTAATATATCATCCAAAAGTTGTAGCCTAATGAAGATATTTTCAAATAATCAAACCCTGAGACCATATCATTCTGGCAAAAACACACACCAAAAAAATAAATAAACCCAATCAAAGATAAATGGTAGATTAATAAAGATTTAAATAAAAGTACTAGTAACTGAAAAGTAACTGGAAAAAATTAACTAAAGAAAATTGAAACCAGAAGGGAAAAAGCAATGGTGCAAAGAGCAAGGACATCCACTTCCAACTTGGTGGATTTAAAAGGGGAGGATTTACCTTCCACCTTAAGCAGCTAGAAAATCAGACAAAACGTGTGATACATAGTTTTAAACATTGTATGACAGGGAAACACAGGAGGTGAATCTTAGAATTTTCACAGCTTAAGAATTTCCAAGCTGCAGCACAGGGAGGAGACCCCCGAAGAGAATCCCATGCCCTCACTGAGTTACTGAGACTATGCAGGCCTCAGGAAGAAGCAGGTTAGCATGTGGGGTCTGATACCAAAGAAGGAACTACACAGAGAAAGAGCTCCCTCTAGAGATCATCAGAGGATCCCAAAAGACTTTGAGATACCATCTGTGGATAAGAGTGAGAATGCTGGGCAGAGCGGGAAAGGTTCACCTGCAGCAACAGAAGGACCATCCCCTGAAGCCAGCAGAGGGCTTGAGACCAGTTCATTTTCTCAGTCGCCCATGGGAAAGACATCCCAATACACAAGACATTAGGTAAAATCCTAAAGACGGTATTGCATTAGGACAGTATTATTTAGGGCAAATTAACTCCTGAACAAAGATTTATCTAGGCCAATGCTAAAAAACCATGATGGTAAGCCTAGAAATATTAAAACTCTTTCAAAGTCACTTAATTTCATCCCAGAACAAATCCCAGGAATATTTCATGAGAGATTTTTAAAAATCAACATCAAAGAACACAAAATTCATACTGCCCAATATCCAATAAAAGATTATCTGCATGCTTTCCAGTTCTTGGATAAGATATAATAGATACTTCCTCCTATTTTTCCAGTTAGGTACAGCTTAAATTAAAACCCTGAACATTATTTATAAAGCAAACACAAGAAGATTCTGAAACAGATGGAAGAAGGGAGACCAGCTTGGGACCTAAGGAACAATACACCAGAGAGGCCACAGGCTTTTCTTTTATTTAATATAACAAGACCAAGTGATGGAGAAGCCAGCAAACCAGAAATGCCAATAAATTCAAGCAAACAAAACAGCAACAGCAAAAGCTCAACATACACTGCTCTTTTTCTCCAGCTAAAGGACCAGGAAAGTGACAGCCTAGCAAAAACACCTTTATACAAACACCAGTCCATTCTAGTTAGACAAGACAGAAAAACAAAATTAGTTTCACGCTCACTCTCAGCAAATGCTCGGTTTGAATCAAGTCTTCCATCTTGACTTAACTGTAATGAGGCCAGGATGCTGCTAGAATTTCTGACTGGGGAGCCAAAAATTTTATCACTGGCCAGCATTAATAGATCCTTATTTCCCCATGGTATCAGCAGAAGCCACCTAGAAAGGGGAATTATTTGAGAAAAATTATTTATATTCATTTTCTTCTTTAACATGTTGTGACTAAAAACTATGAGAGGAAAAATATAGGTATAAATGAGGCATTCTGATATGAATCTATTATTTTAATATCAATTTTAGTCTAGGTCAATAATTTCTACCTTTTCAGAGTTAGAACTTTGTACCAATATTTTTTATTTTTTAGGATTTATAATATGTAGAAATAAAATGTTTAAACAATAGTACAAAGGACTGCTGCTGCTGCTGCTAAGTCGCTTCAGTCGTGTCCGACTCTGTGCGACCCCATAGACGGCAGCCCACCAGGCTCCCCCGTCCCTGGGGTTCTCCAGGCAAGAACACTGGAGTGGGTTGCCATTTCCTTCTCCAATGCATGAAAGTGAAAAGTGAAAGTGAAGTCGCTCAGTCATGTCCAACTCCCAACGACCCCATGGACTGCAGCCTACCAGGCTCCTCTGCCCATGGGATCCTCCAAGCAAGAGTACTAGAGTGGGTTGCAATTGCCTTCTCTGAGTACAAAGGACTAGAGAGTATAAATAGAAGTAATAATGTTGCAAGATTCTTAGACTACATGTAAAGTGATATAATATTAAGATAAAATGAGATACATTAAAATGTATACTATAAATTCAAAAGCAACCACACACACACAAAGTGAGGCAATAAGTCAGTGTTGCTGCTGCTAAGTCGCTTCAGTCGTGTCCGACTCTGTGAGACCCCATAGACGGCAGCCCACCAGGCTTCCCCGTCCCTGGGATTCTCCAGGCAAGAACACTGGAGTGGGTTGCCATTTCCTTCTCCAATGCATGAAAGTGAAAAAGTGAAAGTGAAGTCGCTCAGTCGTGTCCGACCCTCAGCGACCCCATGGACTGCAGCCTACCAGGCTCCTCCGTCCATAGGATTTTCCAGGCAAGAGTACTGGAGTGGGGTGCCATTGCCTTCTCCGTAAGTCAGTGTTAGGGAGAGCTATAATGATAAAAATATCTACTAATTCAAAAAGAGGCAAATAAGAGGCAAAAGGGGCCAAAGTATAGCTCTATCAAATAGAAAACAAGCAGAAAGAAGGCATCTTGGAATCTAACAGAAACACTGATCAAAATAAATATAAATGGTCTAAATATTACACATAAAAGGTAGAGATTATCAGATTAGACTTTAAAAACAAGCTCTATTTATATGCTGTCTACAAGAAAGGCACTTTAAACACAAAGAAACAGATACAAAATACAAAAGCTGGGGTTAACTTCCCTGGCTGTCAGTGTCCATGTGAATTGCCAGACACTGACATCAGAAGGGTAACATATCCTAAGGGCAATGGAATATTCATGCTTGGAATCCTCCCAGAAATTGCCTAACACATCTCTTCTCTCAGCTGCTTTAATGTATCCTTTCCCTTTTAAAAATCTTAACTGTGAGCATAATAGTGAGATTTCAATGAGGAAGTAACAATGCTATTAATAATTAGGGACATGAAGATCCAAATATAATTTAATGCTGCTACACATAGATTAGCTCGGGTAAAATTCAGTACCAAGCGTTATTGAGGACATTGACCATCTGGGACTCTATGCATATACTTTTGTATGAATGTAAAATGACACAGATACTTCAGAAAAAAGTACAACGTTTTATAAACTTAAACATATACTCATCACACATGCTAGTTATCAGTTTCCTGCTTCCTAATTTCAGGTTCATCCTTCAGAACCTGCTCTGCAGTAACGGACAGCTCTCTGAGCATTTCTCCCTTACAATGAGCCAGTGTTAAGCTTGGCCAGTAGAGGGCACTAGAGAAACACTGCAGGAACAGGGGCTTCACAGTTCAGGTCCGCTGTGTCTTGTTTTGTTTATTCTTGCCACACAACCCATCAACAGTATTTAGTGCTATTTGCCCCAGCTGCATGCCCAGGATATGCAACCCCTTAGCAACAGCCTAGGCCAAATTACTATCTTGCCATGGCCCTCCTAACGTGGACCCCATGCTCTGAAGACCTTGTGCTCCCAACAGCAATACTCTTGCTCTATGTACCTGCCCCCATCTTCAGCTCACTTGTAGTTCAGAGCATTGTTTCCAGCTTGCCTGGCATCGATGAACCGGTTCTGGGCACAGGAACCCAGGGATCTTTTCCACCTATCAGTAGGCCACAATAATACCTTCTCCAGTGAGAACTAACTCCAGCTTTGGGGAGACAACCCTGAATATCCATGGGAAGGACTGATGTTGAAGCTGAAGCTCCAATGCTTTGGCCATCTGATGCAAAGAGCTGACTCATTGAAAAAGACCCTGATGCTGGGAAAGACTGAAGGCAGGAAGAGAGGCGGGCGACAGAAGATGAGATGGTTGGATGGCGTCACTGACTCAATGGACATGAGTTTGAGCAAACTCCAGGAGATGGTGAAGGACTAGGAAGCCTGGCTTGCTACAGTCCATGCGGTCACAAAGAATTGGACAGGACCGAGCGACTGAACAACAACCTCTCTTCCAACCATATTATCTTGTGGGTATTCTTCCTCAGTCCTGAAATAGCCTTTAGAGTTCTCTTTATATCGATATGGGTTTCCCTGGTGGTTCAGACAGTAAAGAATCTGCCTGCAATACAGGAGACCTGGGTTCAATCCCGGGGCAGGAAGATCCCCTGGAGGAGGGCATGGCAACCCACTCCAGTATTCTTGCCTGGAGAATTCCATGGACAGAGGATACTGGCAGGCTACAGTCCATGGGGTTGCAAAGAGTTGGATGCAACTGAGTGGCTAACACTTTAACTTTTTCACTTCTTATATCAGTATAGTCCCTCTCCTATTACAGCTAAATAATTCTTTATATTATACTTCCACAGCTCAAATTACTATGGTTTCTTCTGACTGAACCCTGCTTGATATACAATATGACTAGTTCACCTATTCCTAAGTCCTGGTCTCATGAAAGATATGTGTAATTTTATTTAGCAGCTTTCAAGATTTTTTTACTTTTGGTTTTCAGAAATTTGACTGGCTGTGCTTGTCTTTGTGCTTATCTTGCTGGAGTTTTCAAGCTTCTTGAGTCTACAGTAAGAGTCTTCAGCAAATTTGGACATTTTTAACCACAAAATCTTCAAACAATTCTTTTCTGCCACATGCACATCCTCTTTCTCCTCTGCGTCCTACACTCTCTATTTTAGGCATTTTGATACTGTTTCTGTAACATGACTATGGCTTCATTTTATAACAGTAAACTGCTGACAGCTTGCAAACCAAGTCCTTTCTTCTTCCCCTTCAGCCCTACAGATGGTAAAGCTGGTAAGAAAGCTCCCCTTGACACCAGCAAGAGATGCGGAGCATTAACCTTTCCTTATTCTCTTTAGCCCTTTTCAGATCAGATCGAGAGGGCTGCTCAGCTCTCCCAAATGCCTTTGTTATATGAGTAATAAACTTTTTCATACCCTCCTGCTATGCATGGGGGTGGGGGGAATATCACCAATCTTGATATCTGAACCACACTGGGGGTGGAGGGGTTCATCTATTATTTCATGATGACTACAATAGCACCATAAAGACTTGTTCTTTCTTTTCTTTTTTTATTTGGAGTTGCAGATTAAATAATTTATGTTAATCAGTTTTTCAAGTAAGCTGATATGCTTTAATTCATATATATGTTGTTAAGATCCTTAAGGAATTATTTTTAATTCCAATATGCTATTTTTCTCTTCTCCATGTTCCATTTAGTTATTTTTCATAGTTTACAGTGCTCACCTTAGATTTACTACATTTTCATTCATTTAATATATAAATAGTACAATAAATATAAATGGACTATATCCTCCAAATCAAAGACAAAGATAGCCAAATAAGATTAAAATTCAAAATATTATATCCTGTATAAAAAAGACATACCTAGCTATAAGAAGCTATCTAATAACATATAACACACATAACTGAAAAAGAACTTATATTGAGAATGAGAGAGTTAACGTAGGCAGGTTGAAAAGGAGTCCAAGCCTAAGGCCCCCTTAAGGAGGAGGTGAACATTCTTTCTTTTCCACATTCTTTTGCCTCAGACACGAAGGCCTCATAGGCAACAGTATCTCTTGCTCAAGGACATGTTTTTTTAAGCTCAGAATGTATGTTAAGAGAGAAGGTCTGGGTAAAACTTCCACAGCCTTGAGCTCTGGGTTCAGTTCAGTTCAGTTCAGTTCAGTCGCTCAGTCGTGTCCGACTCTTTGTGACCCCATGAATTGCAGCACGCCATGCCTCCCTGTCCATCACCAACTCCCAGAGTTCACTCAAACTCATGTCCATTGAGTCAGTGATGCCATCCAGCCATCTCATCCTCTGTCGTCCCCTTCTCCTCCTGCCCCCAATCCCTCCCAGCATCAGAGTCTTTTCCAATGAGTCAACTCTTCACATAAGGTGGCCAAAGTACTGGAGTTTCAGCTTTAGCATCATTCCTTCCAAAGAACACCCAGGGCTGATCTCCTTTAGAATGAACTCTGGGTTAACTCTGGCTAAACTCTGGCTAACTCTGGGCTAGCTCTGGCTAAACTTGTGCTGATGTCATCTCAGGGTGTTTGCTACGGGAAAGGGTCTGGACAAAATTTTCACAGCCTTGAGGTATTTTTCTATCCTCAGCAGCTAGCAGAAAAGTATATAATGCCCTGCTTAAAACTAGCAAGGTGGGTAATATTTCTACCCCCTTCTGATGTCTGTATCAGAAGCTTTTTGCTGTCACTATCAGTTTAATAAAATTTCTACTACACAAAGCTCTGAGAGACTGAGACTCTCTCTGGTCCCGGAATTAAATCTTCTCCTTGCTACTGCTGCTGCTAAGTCGCTTCAGTTATGTCCAACTCTGTGCAACCCCATAGATGGCAGCCCACCAGGCTCCCCCGTCCCTGGGATTCTCCAGCAACAATACTGGAGTGGGTTGTCATTTCCTTATCCAATGCATGAAAGTGAAAAGTGAAAGGGAGTCGCTCAGTCGTGTCCAACTCCTAGCGACCCCATGGACCGCAACCTACCACGCTTCTCCGTCCATGGGATTTTCCAGGCGAGAGTACTGGAGTGGGTTGCCATTGACTTCTCCAATCTTCTCCTTTGGAGACCACAAATCTGGTGGAACACTGTAAGTTTTCATCAATCATCTTGGGGGATTGTCCAGAACCCAAGAGAAGGTGTAAGCTATCATCTTGAGGACTAAGCTAAAGCTTTCATCTTGGGGACTCATCCAGGATTCCCCCCCAAAATTTAAGCTATCATCTTGGGGGCTAAACTAAAAGCTATCAAGAACATACAAAGAACTTCCATGAATCAAGGAGAAAAAAACAAACAACACAATATAAAAAGATGTTGACACACAATTTCAGTTCAGTTCAGTCGCTCAGTCGTGTATGACTCTTTGCGACCCCATGAATTGCAGCCTGCCAGGCCTCCCTGTCCATCATCAACTCCTGGAGTTCACTCAAACTCACATCCATCGAGTTGGTGATGCCATCAAGTCATCTCACCCTCTGCTGTCCCCTTCTCCTCCTGCCCCCAATCCCTCCCAGCATCAGAGTCTTTTTCAACAAGTCAACTCTTTGCATGGGGTGGCCAAAGTATTGGAGTTTCAGCTTTAGCATCATTCCTTCCAAAGAACACCCAGGATTGATCTCCTTTAGAATGGACTGGTTGAATCTCCTTGGAGTCCAAGAGACTCTCAAGAGTCTTCTCTAACACCACAGTTCAAAAGCATCAATTCTTCACACTCAGCTTTCTTCACAGTCCAACTCTCACATCCATACATGACCACTAGAAAAACCATAGCCTTGACTAGACAGACCTTTGTTGGCAAAGTAATGTCTCTGCTTTTCAATATGCTATCTAGGTTGGTCATAACTTTCCTTCCAAGGAGTAAGCGTCTTTTAATTTCATGGCTGCAGTTACCATCTGCAGTGATTTTGGAGCCATAAAAAAATAAAGTCTGACACTGTTTCCACTGTTTCCCCATCTATTTCCCCATGAAGTGATGGGACCAGATGCCATGATCTTAGCTTTCTGAATGTCGAGCTTTAAGCCAACTTTTTCACTCTCCTCTTTCACTTTCATCAAGAGGCTTTTGAGTTCCTCTTCACTTTCTGCCATAAGGGTGGTGTCATCTCCATATCTGAAGTTATTGATATTTCTTCTGGCAATCTTGATTCCAGCTTGTGCTTCTTCCAGTCCAGCGTTTCTCATGATGTACTCTGCATATAAGTTAAATAAGCAGGGTGACAATATACAGCCTTCATGTACTCCTTTTCCTATTTGGAACCAGTCTGTTGTTCCATGTCCAGTTCTAACTGTTGCTTTCTGACCTGCATACAGGTTTCTCAAGAGGCAGGTCAGGTGGTCTGGTATTCCCATCTCTTGAAGAATTTTCCACAGTTTATTGTGATCCACACAGTCAAAGGCTTTGGCATAGTTAATAAAACAGAAATAGATGTTTTTCTGGAACTCTCTTGCTTTTTCCATGATCCAGCTGATGTTGGCAATTTGATCTCTGGTTCCTCTGCCTTTTGTAAAACCAGCTTGAACATCAGGAAGTTCACGGTTCACATATTGCTGAAGCCTGGCTTGGAGAATTTTGAGCATTACTTTACTAGTGTGTGAGATGAGTGCAATTGTGTGGTAGTTTGAGCATTCTTTGGCATTGCCTTTCTTTGGGATTGGAATGAAAACTGACCTTTTCCAGTCCTGTGGCCACTGCTGAGTTTTCCAAATTTTCTGGCATATTGAGTACAGCACTTTCATAGCATCATCTTTTAGGATTTGAAATAGCTCAACTGGAATTCCATCACCTCCACTAGCTTTGTTCGTAGTGATGCTTCCTAAGGCCCACTTGACTTCACATTCCAGGATGTCTGGCTCTAGGTGAGTGATCACACCATCGTGATTATCTTGGTCGTGAAGATCTTTTTTGTGCAGTTCTTCTGTGTATTCTTGCCACCTCTTCTTAATATCTTCTGCTTCTGTTAGGTCCATACCATTTCTGTCCTTTATCGAGCCCATCTTTGCATTAATCTTTTTGCAATAGTAACATCAAAGATCACTGATCACAGATCACCATAACCAAATATATTAATAATGAAAAAGTTTGAAATAATATGAGAATTACCAAAATGTGACACAGAGATGCAAAGTGTGGGAAAATAACACCAGGAGACTTGCTCAACATAGCATGGCCACAAAACTTCCATTTATTTAAAAAAAAAAGGCAATATCTGGGAATGGCAATAAAACAAATTGCAATAAAATGGCTCAGTTGGTAAAGAATCTGCCTGCAATGTAGGAGACCTGGGTCTGATCCCTGGGTTGGGAAGATCCCCTGGAGAAGGAAATGGCAACCCACTCCAGTACTCTTGCCTGGAGAATCCCATGGTCAGAGGAGCCTGGTGAGCTACAGTTCATGGGGTCACAAAGAGTCAGACATAACTGAGCAACTAACACACAATATAAGGTATATGTGTTTGTTAGTCGCTCAGTCATGTCTGACTCTTAGTGACACCATGGATTGGGGCCCACCAGGGTCCTCCATCCATGGGATTTTCCAGGCAAGAATACTGGAGTGGGTTGCCAATGCCTTCTCCAGGAGATCTTTCTGACCCAGGGATTGAACCCAGGTCTCCTGCATTGCAGGCAGACTTCACCATCTACCATCTGAGCCAGTAGGAAAGACTGTCTGTGTTCATACAATGGAATATTATACAGTGGTGAAAACAACTATGGCTACTTACATCAACATGGATGAATGTGAGAAAACATGACCTTGAATAAAATAAAGGCAGAGATAATTATATACAATTTGTTTTCATTATATAAGTGTCATAAACAGGTAAAACAATGTTATTGATGAAAATAGAAAAAGTGTAAAAACAGGCAAGGAGATGAACACCTCTTGGGAGAAGAATGAAATCAAGGAGCACCATAACAAGAATTATATCAAACCAATATTTTATTTCTTGTCCCGGATAATAGATTCATGATGGCTCTTTTTATTTTTATTCTTTACACTGGACATAAATTTTTATGTAATTTTGTGTGCATAATACATTCCATGATAAAAAAATTTTGTACATTCCACAATAAAAAATAGTTTAAGGAGTCAGAAGACACCTTTTAAATAAGAAAAAAAGGAGACTCACCAAATCAGACATTAAAACTGTTATAAAACTATAGTAATTAAAACAGTGTTGGAAAAGAGTACAAAAAGACAAACCAAAAGAATAGTATGAATTACCCAGGAATAAGACAGAGCCTAGAAATTGTCTTGTATATGTGTGGGAACTTTTTATATGATGGAGGGGCACTGTAAATTTGGGGGAAAGGATTCAATAATCAGAGGAGAGCAATAAATAGACAAAAGAGTGGTCCGTTCTTACTCTGGATAACCTGTGTCTTATCTTGCAGAACTGGGGGAGGAAGTGGTCAGGTGTCCCAGCACTGGACTCGGTAGCAGCATTCCAATCCCCTCAGGGGTATACTAGGAGTAACGGCCTGGGGAGGTGCCGTGGCCTCTCTGTAACTCACCCCGCCCATCAGTAAAATGGGGATGACACAATGACAGTTCTTGCCACAAAGCCCTGTGCACACAGCTTTCAGGTGAAGCTCCAATACTTTGGCCACCTGATGAGAAGAGCTGACTCACGGGAAAAGTCCCTGACGCTGGGAAAGATTGAAGGTGGGGGGAGAAGGGGACGACAGAGGATGAAATGGTTGGATGGCATCACCAACTCAATGGACATGAGTTTGAGCAAGTTCCAGGAAATAGTGAAGGTCAGGGAAGCATGGTGTGCTGCAGTCCATGGGGTCACAAAGAGTTGGACACAACTTAGCAACTGAATGGCAACAACAACAATTTGTGCAGATTAAGTAAAACAATCCATTTCAAGTGCTCAATGAAGTCCTGCCCTTGGATGAAAGCCAAATAAAAAGCTAGCTTCCAAAATTATTCAACTTCTATTTCCCAAAATGAAAGACGTTGTGTGAAGAGGCAGGAATAGGCTTTTAAAAACCATTATTTGTTACTTTTCTGTCTCAGTCAACAGACTTTGTCTTTGAACAGTGTGAGAGTGGCATTTTTGCCAATTCAAGTCCATGTACTCAGTACCTGAAGCAGCATTTGCCATGTAAATGAATGTGCAAGTCACTCAGTCATGCCCAACTCTTTGTGACCCCATGAACTGTAAACTGCCAGGCTCCTCTGTCCATGGAATGCTCCAGGGCAGAATACTGGAGTGGGTAGTCATTCCCTTCTCCAGGGGATCTTTCAAAGTCAGGGATTGAACCCAGGTCTCCCACATTGCAGGCAGTTTCTTTACCAGCTGAGCCACCAGGGAAGCCTGCCATGTAAGTGGTGCTTAATAAATGTATATTGTGTTGCACTGATTTAAATGAAGAGGGGAAGGGAAAGTGGCTTTGTTATAAAAAGGGAGTCAATGTGGGTGCTGGAAAATGCCGCAGATTTTCACTACTATGTAGAGAAAAATAAAGCAGTGTTTTAAAGGCCAAATGTAACGGATCCCCAAGGTTATGCTACTGTGAAATTATAGTACTCTGAAATAGGAATTAGAATCAGTCAATCCAAAATGTAAAATACCACGGAAGATAAGGTAATAAAACATCGTACACTTTAAATGAATAGTCCAATTAGCCAAACACCAGGGAAAGCTTCAATCAGAACATAACTTTACATGAGCAGAACAAGGAGCAGCTATTAATGTCAATGAGTAAAAAGGATCAAAAAATAATAATAATAATAAGAGGAGCAGCACAGTGATTACGTGGTTACCATCTCATAGCAAACCTCATCGCTGAAGAAACAATTGAATGCATCAATATAATTCTTTTGTTAGATACTTAAATATGTATCCATAATCAATCGAGAATTAAAATAATCAAATCAGTGGAAATCAAACCTGATTAAAAAACTATATATTGTTTACCTTCAAGGAATAACATCGGGGCCAGAGCAGCAAGTGTTACAGCAGAATAAGCTTGAGGGACTGCATAATTCTATAATACACTGGTAGTCACTTACCTGAAGTGTCATCGGAATACAATAACTCAGAGAGATAGTGAAGGGCACGGAAGTCCAGGGTGCTGCAGTTCATGGCGCCACAGAGTCCAACACAACTGAGCCACTGAACAAGAATAGCAGCAGAATAAAATAGAGACAGAAGAAACATACGACTTAATTTGTATTACTGTTACTAAAAATACTTAAGAAAATATATTTTACTTGGAATCTACATCAGAAACACTTTCAGGTGCCATTAAAAAGTTTCATAATTTTTCACCTGGAAAAATGTGATATACTCTATATAAAGCTTTTACGACAAAATTTTCGACATACTTTGTCTTCTTTTAAAAACATATAGCCAGGAGGTTTAGATGTCAGGAGAATTATGACGAGATACTTCTTTATCCTCCAAAAGAGTATATTTTCAATTTCATGACCAAAAAAATGAATCTAAAAAGCTCTGATTCTTTTTGCTTTTTCCTTATTCCAGAACTGATTGACCGTATATCAAAACCGAATCTTTCAAGCTATTACATTTCACCACCTGGTTAACCTCATCAGTAAAGCGCTAGAAAACAAACTTCACACACTAGAATTTCATCCACTCTGAAGAGTTATCTTGATTATGAAGAGTTGCCCAAAACCAAGATAAATTATTATGGAGACCAGAGGTAGGCTACATTAACTGAACACGACTGAATTCTACTAGAACTGCGCCTACAACAAACCCTAAGGTATAAGCTGCTGGTGTTGGCATGCATGCAGAACAGAAATGCTGGCTGTTCAGCTCATGTTCACCCAAACAGCATAATATATCCAGATATAAAGACATTTAGAGTTTCTAAGTGTTTAACAATAATTGTGCTTGATGCACAAGGACATCTCAATGTTCTACAACATCTTTCATACACTTCTCCCATGTTTCTCTACCAAATCAGATTTGATGCAAAAAATTAACATGATCCTAGAAACATGACAAAAAATTTGTCCCATAAGTAACAGCAAAAACCCATAAAAAACTGTAGAAGGGAATTGAGATTTAGGTCAAGACTTCAAAAGACCCTCCAAAGTACAGTCATAGGAAATATACAGTTCAGACTGAGAATCTATAAAACGGTCCTAGAAGACATAAGTGAAGTCGCTCAGTCATGTCAGACTCTTTGCGACCCCGTAGACGGCAGCCCACCAGGCTCCCCCATCCCTGGGATTCTCCAGGCAAGAACACTGGAGTGGGTTGCCATTTCCTTCTCCTAGAAGATATAACTGGAATTAAATGGAAGGCGGTACCCACCATTCCTAAATCCTTTTAATCTTTGCCTGGACTACAGGCAGGAAAGAAGTGGTTTTACAAGTGAAGGTGATACAAAGCAAGCATCTGTGATCTACAATATTCTGGAGGTAAAACACAAGAGGGCTTCCCTTGTAGCTCAGTCAGGAAACAATCTGCCTGCCAGTGCAGGAGACACAGGTTCAATCTCGGGGTCAGGAAGATCCCCTGGAGAAGGAAACAGCAACCCACTCTAGTATTCTTGCCTGGGAAATCCCATGGACAGAGGAGCCTAGTGGGCTACAGTCTAGGGGGTCCCCAAGAGACACAGCTTAGCGACTCAATAACAACAATAAATACACAAGAAGGCAAGGTGCAGATAATAAATATTTCTGATGTTTACTTTGGAGAACAATCATCGTGGCTGTAGTTGCAACATCTTGTAGTCCAGAAACCACCCTGCCTCACCACTTCCCTACACGCAGTATGAAATTAAGTTTGGTGTTTTACCCACAACAGTATTCCACGTCACTCCTACTGCAATCTTGCCTTTCATTCCCACCAAACGCCAAGAACTTCCAGAACGCATTACCATGCCAACGTCCTGGGTGACTTTACTACACATTTATATTGCAAGGTAATCAATAAATAATTATTTCAATATTTATTGGAATCTCAGAATAAGAAAGAAGACAGATTACACAAATTCATCTTCTGTGATGAATGGACATTCCAGCAGAAGGCATACACTGATGGAGTAGGTCAGTATGCAGACTATATTACTGAATATTTCAACCCGGGTTGTAAATACAGTATCTGTTTCTCTTAGGGACTGTCACACTGAGTGCAGTATAAAAGGCAATAAATTTCAACAGATTAATTAACTCTTTGGTTACTGGGGCTGTGGGTCACCTATCCTGGCACCTAATAAAAATTCCTTTAATGCCAAGACATAAAGAAGGGCCTCTTTGGAAATGAGTTATTAACAGCATTTCGTGAATAGATGGAGAAATTGTAGCCGAGCCATTTAAGTGTCATAAAGTGCGGCGCGGGCTGCTGGAGGCCGCGGAGGGACTCCAGGCAATACCATAACAATCAAATCTGAGATGGAAGAGGGATTGAGCTGTCCACTCAGAATTTTTATATTGTCAAAGAGCAGCGAGGAAATAATGTGATCAAGAAGTGAATTAACCTTGTGTGTGAAAGGAAGGGGATGATCTGATGGAAAAGGCAGTAAAGTAAAAATCACTCCATAATGCCCACATCGCCGGCGAGCTGATCCAGACCTCTAAGCGCCAGTCGACTCGCTCCCACGTTCGCCTGTTAATTGGAATACATTTATTCATGCTTTTTCACTTCTTTGGGGGTCTCCCTGTTGGAAACCCACCAAGCATTAATTCCTATCAATGCTCTATCTTTTGCAGATTCCTGCAAGCAGCTAGACAGGCTAGGGTGGGAATTAAGCGTCAGTGAGGGAGGAAGAAAAGTGTTGTTGTGCCTAGAACAAGATACAAATCCACCTCACACTCCGGGCCACGTTGGTTAGCTCAGCACCTTCCCCGCTCCCATCAGTATTTCTTTGGATGCCTTCTGATGAACGTCTAGTGATTCTTTTTGAATTTTTATATCGCAAGACTTCCTACAAGAAGAAAATAACACGTAGCAGAGACTAACCGATTGATTTTGGTAAATGCTAGGATAACTACTGTTTACGGTGTCAATTGCACTTTCTTATTTGAGGTTGCATTTCAATATAGGACACTTTTCTACACATAACTCTGAACTCATGTAAAAAATAGTAATAAAATTTAAATCAATATTTTTTTTTCCTGATAACAGTACCTTTAGCTTAAATCACGTAGTAGAACCTGATCCAGCAAATACTAGCAAGCACGTGCCTGAGACACAGAGCATCTATCATGGATGATGTACTGGTCTAAATGCTTTACGTATATTAACTAAGGTGATCTTGATGACAGCCCAAGGAGGTTGGGTGCTTTTATTACTATCTTAATTTTATAAAAACTAGGGAGCCCAGAGAGGTTAAGTAAATTCCTCAAGGTCACACAGCTTGAAACCACAAAGATCTCTCTCTAGCAGATCTGGATTCTTAGCCACTTAGATCTAGCAGTCTGGACTCTTAGCCATTTTGCAAAAACCATTTCACCAAAAGTAGTTAATAGATCCTACATACCATTTAACTCACTTTCCCCAAACAATGGATATTCTATTTGCATGCTAATCATTAATTTTTAAGTTATACAAGAATGTGCATACATGTGTGTCCCTTTCGGGGACTGTACGCCTTGGGCTCTCTGTATTGTCAATCATTCCCCTTTTCTATGAGGGAAAGTTTCCAGCAGCATTGAGATGCATTCTGGAGTCTTCTGCAAGCCTCCACCTCCCTGACCTAACATTCTCTTAAAGCTACCATCACCCTCTCAGGACCAAACCCCTCCAGGAGCTGTATTCACTCGCTCATACCCCATGAATCCTTCAGCTTCTTATGAATCTGCCTCCTTGCTCAGCATCCTGTGCTAAACCCAAAGGTCACTTTTACATCTTCATTTTGTTCAACCTTTCAGCAAAAATGACACAGCTAACCACGCCCTCCTTGAGAAAAGGTGCTTCTATGGCCTCCAGGATGCCATCCTCTGCCCGCGCCCCTCCCTCCTACTTGCCTGGGTTTCCTCTCGTGCCCAGATCTGAGGTGCGGAGGGTCTTCAGACTGAACTATGGACCTCCCACCGCCTCCCAGCCACTCCCCTGTGGTCACGTCATCAACTGCACGGAGGCAAAAGCCATCTTTCGGCAAATAACGCCTACATGTTTATCTCCTCTTTTCACTCCGAGAGTAAACAGCCCACTGCTCCCTGACGTTGCAACGTATATGTCCTATAGCATCTCAGATTTAACAGATACAAAAGGGAACTCTTGATTTCCCCACACAACCAAAATAAAAAGGAAAACAGCAACAACAGAGAGGGCATTCTGGTTAGCGGTGGAAGCCAGCAATCAGGCGTCATTCAAAGCCCCTGCTTGGCTCTCTCCATCTCATCTGCCAGATTCTGGTGCACACGTGATTTTTTTTAATTCAGTTCTGGCCACCAACTGTGAGGGAAAGATTTTCCTTATCTGTACAAACACACTCAGGAGGAAATGCCTCACTCATCGAGCAGTGGCTGAAACGGCTGCTGCCATTTCGTGGTCCTCTGAGGGGACATCACTGGTGAGATACAGACGACAGAGCAGAACATGGCCAGCACCAGGGCATGGTGGCGCCTCAGAACGGACTAATCCCGGAGCTGCCCACCTCTGGACGTCCTAGTAAGGTCTGCAACAAACTCCTCATTGTAAGGGGCTTTCTGTCGGTCTTGGGTTATTTCCGGGCTTCCCAGGTGGCACTGGTGGTAAAGAACCTATCTGCCAATGCAGGAGATGGAAGAGACGTGGGTGCAGTGCCCAGATTGGGAAGATCCCCTGGAGCAGAGCATGGCAACCCACTCCAGTATTCTTGCCTGGAGAATCCCATGGACAGAGGAGCCTGGCGGGCTGCAGTCCATGGGGTCACAGAAGAGTCACATGACTTTGTTTTAGCGACTAAATACAACACAATTCAGCCCTAGGAAGTATATCTCATCTTTTTTTTCTTTTTTTGGCCATGCTGTGCAGCATGTAGAATCTTCGCTTCCTGGCCCCAACTGAAACCGCAGCCTCCGCAGTAGGAAAACAGAGGTTTAGCCACTGGACCAGCAGGGAAGTCCAGAAGTAGGTTTCATCTTTCGTCTTGTTTACCATTACATTCGCAGAGCCTAACAGAGTCTATCAGGAAGCAGGCACTCAAGATACAGCAAATGAATAAACAAGAAAAACTTGGGTGATGCATCCGCAAAATGTTTTTGAACAACAGCATTAGCACAACAATGCAGAGGGCGATATGTAGGGTCATAAAGAAGCTCAGGAAGTTCAATATGCAAAGATCTCATAGCTGCTTTTGGAATATTCAAAGGACTATCATTGGAAAAGAACATTAAATTTCTTCTTTATGATTCATGGAGTAGAATTAGAATGAATGGGTAGAAATTATGGTAAAACACACTTTAGTTCAATAAAAGGAAGGCTCTTCTAATGATTGTTGCTGTTGTTCAGTCGCTAAGTCACGTTCGACTCTGTGATCCCAAAGACTGTAGCACTCCAGGCTTCCCTGTCCGTCACTATCTCCTGGGGTTTGCTCAAACTCATGTCCATTGAGTCGGTGATGCCATCCAACCATCTCATCCTCTGTCGTCCCCTTCTCCTCCTGAAGGAGGAAACAGACAGAATAGGCTCCATCTTGAAAGCAGGACTCTGTCTTGGGCCAGACTGTGGACTTTGAGCTTTATGCCCAGTATCTATGGAAACGACATACCAACTGGAAAACCAGGCCCCCAGATGGAAGAACCCCAGGGCTCATACCTAGACTCTCCATTGCCTAAAAGAATACCCTAATTATCTGTGTAACCAAATAGAATCATAAATTCTATTATGCTTATTGGGGTATGACCACAGGCCTATTAATTGTCCACTGTTAACTACCTAGGCTTAAGGCATATGAATCACGGGTTAACTTTGATTGTATCTTTCTCTTCCTTTGTTCAGACTAATTTCAGGGAATTTGAGGAGGTGGGTTTGGGCACGTACACTTAGGGTATATAAGGTTTTCACAAAAACTGGTCGGGGTTCTTGGCTAAGAGGAGACTCTGCCTTGGGCCCGCCGCTGTAATAAACTGCACTCTGCTGTCTGCACTGTCCTTCTGAGTGAGTTTGTTTCCCGGGATGCGTGGCCACAACACTCCCGCCTTCAATCTTTCCCAGCATCAGGGTCTGTTCCAATGAGTCAGCTCTTCGTATCAAGTGACCAAATAATTAAAGCTTCAGCTTCAGCATGAGTCCTTCCAATGAATATTCAGGGCTGATTTCCTTTAGGATTGACTGGTTTGATCACCTTGCAGTCCAAGAGACTCTCAAATCTTCTCCAACACAACAGTCTGAAAGCATCAGTTCTTCAGTGCTCAGCCTTCTCTATGGTCCAAGTCTCACATCCAAACATGACTACTGAAAAAACCATAACTTTGACTAGACACACCTTTGTCAGCAAAGTGATGACTTTGCTTTTAATATACTGTCTAGGTTTGTCATAGCTTTCCTTCCAAGGAGCAAGCATCTCTTAATTTCATGGCTGCAGTAACCATCCACAGTGATTATGGAGCCCAAGAAAATAAAATCTGTCACTGCTTGCACGTTTTTTCCACTTTTTCCCATTCTATTTGCCATGAAGTGATGTTTAGAGTTATCTAAAAAACTAAAACCCACTGATCTATAACAGTAACCTTCCTATCATTTAAATATATGCTCTGAGACTACCTGCCCTCAATGTCAAAGAAGAAATTCAAACTGGACCAGATGACTCTAAACTCCCTCTGTACATTCTAGGACTCTATAGTATCAGTTCAGTTCAGTTGCTCAGTCATCTCTGACTCTTTGCGACCCTGTGGGCTGCAGCACATCAGGATTCCCTGTCCATCACCTATTCCCAGAGCTTACTCAAACTCTTGTCCATCAAGTCAGTGATGCCATCCAACCATCTCATCCTCTGTCATTTCCTTCTCCTCCTGCCCTCAATCTTGCCCAGCATAAGGGTCTTTTCCAGTGAGTTAGCTCTTCACATCAGGTGGCCAAAGTCTTGGAATTCAGCTTCAACATCAGTCCTTCCAATGAATATTCAGGACTGATTTCCTTTAGGATTGACTGGCTGGATCTCCTAGCAGCCCAAAGGACTCTCCAGAGTCTGCTCCAACACCATAGTTCAAAAGCATCAATTCTTCAGGGTTCAGCTTTCTTTATACTCCAACTCTCACATCCGTACATGACTACTGAATAAACAATAGCTTTGCCTTTGTTGGCAAAGTAATGTCTCTGCTTTTTAATATGCTGTCTAGGTTGGTCAGAGCTTTACTTCCAAGAAGCAAAGATTTAATTTCATTTGAAATCTTTGGATTTCATGGCTGCAGTCACCATCTGCAGTGATTTTGCAGCCCCCGAAAATAAAGTCTGTTGCTGTTTCCACTGTTTCCCCATCTATTTGACATGAAGTGATGGTACCAGATGCCATAATCTTGGTTTTTTGAATGCTGAGTTTTAAGCCAGCTTTTTCACTCTCCTCTTTCACTTTCATCAAGAGGCTCTTTAGTTCCTCTTCACTTTCTGCCATAAGGGTGGTGTCATCTGCATATCTGAGGTTATTGATATTTTTCTTGGCAATCTCGATTTCAGCTTGTGCTTCATTCAGCCCAGCATTTCGCATGATGTACTCTGCATGTAAGTTAAATAAACAGGGTGACAATATACAGCCTTGACGTACTCCTTTCCCGATTTGGAACCAATCTGTTGTTTCACGTCCAGTTCTTACTTGCTATTTGACCTACATAGAGATTTCTCAGGAGGCTTGTAAGGTCATTTGGTATTCCTATCTCTTGAAGAATTTTCCATAGTATAGAAGAATTCTCTATAATATAAGCCTTAACAAAATATACATTAAAAACTTTCCTACTAAAAAGATTTTTGAGACATAATAATGCGATAAACATTCATAAGAAAAGATTTCTGTCTACCCTCTCATGCTGTTGGAGATTTGATTATGAAGAAGATGAAATTTTTAAATGACTGTTTTTATGATTACAAAAAGAGCGTGTCTATTTTCAGAATCTAAATTTTGTTCTATATTGATGAAATACTGATTTCAGAGCTAAAGAGGTTTTAATTGAATGCTTTACCATGAGGTATATTTTCTAATATCTTTTGTTTCTGGAAATAATAAATTTCTGCATTTAATTAATCTTTTAAACCTCATATAAAGTAAAAAATAATCTTTAGAAAATAGCATCAATGACCTTCAAACTGTGAATAAACTGTGGTAATTCATACAGTAGAATATGATTCAGCAATAAAAAGAAGTGAGTTATCAAGACATGAAGAGGTCTGAAAGAACTTTAAATGCATACTGCTAAACAAAATAAGTCAATCTGAAAAGGCTACATAATGTGCATTTCAGCCATAGGACTTCTGGAAAAAGGACAGCAGTGAAGAGCAGTGGTTGCCAGGGATACGGGGGGAAGGGGATGGATGACTAGGTGGAGTGCAGGGGGCTTTTAGGGCAGTGAAGCTACTCTGTATGATACTTTTTTAATTCCAGAAATGATATATTTTTCCTGATCTAGTCAATAAATGTTGGTTAAAGGAATTAACATTCTAGAGAAAAGGACATTTATTTCACATTATGAAATGTCAGTTTTCTGATTCATCACTATTGTTCATATACCATGAACCTTTAATCACACAATATGACCTCTCTACAAGACTGCTTGGTATTCCTATCTCCTCCTTCTTCTGTGCCAACACCTATTTTTAATGGTTTTTAGTTGCAGGATGACTGTTGTACCATGTCGTGTTAGTTTCTGCTGTAGAAAAGCGTGAATCAGCTCTAAGTATACATACAGCCCCTCCCTCACGAGCCCCCAGCCGCCCCATCCCCCCCCTCTAGGTCATCACAACGCTCCGTGCTGGCGCCCTGTACTGTACAGCGCCTCCCCACTAGCCATCTGTTTACACGTGGTGGTGCACACACGTGCTTCCTCTGTGGCTCAGTAGTAAAGAATCCACCTGCAATGTCGGAGACCCGGGTTCCATTCCTGGGTCAGGAAGATCCCCTGAAGAAGGAAATCACTGCCCACTCCAGTATTCTTGTCTGGGAAATCCTGTAAACAGAGGAGCCTGCTGGGTTACAGTCCAGAGGGTGGCAAGAGTCAGACATGACTTCACAACACAACAACAAAGTATATACAAACAGTGCTCCTCTCTCACTTCATCCGCCCTCTCCTCCCGTGCCCCCCGTGTCCATAAGTCCATTCTCTATGACTGTGTCTATTCCTGCCCTGCAAATAGGCTCACCTGTACCATTTTTCTAACTTCTATATATATATATGTGTGTTAATACACAATGCCCACTTTTCTCTTTCTGACTTACTTCACTCTGTATGCAGACTCTGGTTTCATCCACATCACTACGAATGACCCAATTTTGTCCCTTTTTATATTTTGTCAACAGTATGTTTGGGCTAAATTTTAAAAATACTAACATGAATTTTTAATACTAACTAAATTTTTAATACTAACAGGCACTGCAATTCCAATATTAATCATACATATCCATAGTTAAATATTGATATGGGGTCCACAACCAGGTCTCATGGTGAGCCCTGAGTTGACAGCTGGGTGATCGTGATGATTAAAAAATAAAATCCCCCATCCTTAGAAGTACCACTGCCCCATTCCCATCTAAATGCCAGAGCGACCAGGAAGATGAATGATTCACCTTCTACCCACAACAGGTAGGAAGTGCCTTAGTAGCCCTGATGCCAAGCACACCGGGAGATAGCCCTGTTGTCATCTGACTGGTGAGCAACAGCAATTCTAGAGACCCGAGAGGCTTCATCTGAGACTTCTTACACAAAACTTCCTACTTGGTTTCCCCCACAAAGCATCACCTAAGACAACTACTTGTGTGTGGCCAGGTCACTTGGGAAGGTGATCCTAGTTAGAAAGAGGATAAGGAGAAACATACAGAACATGATACGAGCGTGTATTACTGAAGTTGGTGCTGTAAGCAATCGAAGCTCCATTTCCCCAGGACCTCTTGAGAAGCTCAGAGAACGGTCTTACCAACCTATCTTGCTAAAGGGGGAGAGACAAGAACCTTTATCCACTGGCTACCGTTGCCTGGTTGAAGGCAGACCCAGGAGTGTTAACTCCCCAAAGCTTCAGAGGAGTGCAGGGCATGAGCTGAGACAGCTAGCACTGGCCTCAGGGGCTGGCAAAGTCAGAAGAGCTTCAGGCAGCCTGGCCAACGCAGAGGAGAAGCCGTCAGGGAGAAGAGTGGAAGCCTGCGTAAGACTGTTCCCCAGCGAGCCAGATGCTAGAAGGGACGCCGAGAATACGGGTCAGGACACTGAAGGCTTTTGACACACAGGACAGTCAATTTCTTAGACGTTATAATCAACTCATAGCTGCACATCTTTAATTTTGTGGGACCACAAGGGTTCTCACAGGTTAAATGGGCGGCAGCGTTCTGCAGTCGGTATTGGTTAAGTGCCTCCTCTGTAACGACTCCAGACTGCTTCTCACACAGCTCACATTTGACCTGTAAAGATATGTCACTGACTGTCTTACTCTGCCAAGACTGCCTTAACAAAATACCACGGATCGATGGCTTAGACAACAGAATTTATTTCCTCACATTTGCGGAGGCTAGAAGTTCAAGTGCTGTGTCTTCAAGTGGTCTTCCCTCTGTGTCTGTATCCACATTTCCTCTTTTTACAGGGTGACCAGTCAAACTGGATTAGAGTCCACCCTCTTGACTTCATTTTAACTTAATTACATCTTTAAAGACCATATCTTCAAATACAGTCCCATTCTAGGGTACTAGAGGCTAGGACTTCAACACAGGAATTTTGTGGGAGACGCGACATGGCCTGTGACATTGACTTCTACATTAAAAAAGTATTTATAATATTTAATTAAAGTACTGCTCATTTGATTTAATATAAAAGCTACCCTGGATTCCTAAAGAGTAGGAATCTCTGGTAATCTGATTCTCTGATTATCAAAAAGGCAAAGTCATGCTTATCTTCATGATTAGGATTATGAAAATTACTGATAACTAGTTGCCTGGAAAATCCCATGGATGGAGGAGCCTGGTAGGCTGCAGTCTATGGGGTCGCACAGAGTCGGACACGACTGAAGCGACTTCACTTTCCCTTTTCACTTTCATGCATCGGAGAAGGAAATGGTAACCCACTCCAGTGTTCTTGCCTGGAGAATCCCTGGGACGGGGGAGCCTGGTGGGCTGCCGTCTATGGGGTCGCACAGAGTCGGACACGACTGAAGCGACTTAGCAGCAGCAGCAGCACACACGTATTTATATAATTTATTTCTTGTTTGATTGATAGATATAAAGTGATTTAAAACCTTATGGCAAAGAATTAAACATAACTTTATAATGAAGCAGCATCATAGTTGAAATTGGGACAATTTTAGAAAATGAAACTGTTTGGTTTTCTTCTTTCTTCATATATAAAGAAATACCTTTGGACTTCCAGAGAGAATTACAGGGACATTTAATCCAGCTGGTTATTTTGTGCCATATTATTTTCTTTGTCTTTCAGGTACATGAGAAATTTTTAAATGTGTGTGCATCACTGATGCTTTATTTAAACACTTAATTCTATGTTATTTTCAGTATTTTCTTTTTCATGACTTCAATTCAACTATTCTCTAAGTATATTTCCTTGTCAGTCTGGAATTGACAGTATCTGATGGATACAATCTAGGAAGGCTAGGATTTGCCAGGAAAGAGGGAAAGATAAACCAGCCCTGATGAGGCAAGGTAAATTTTCACAGATGTGCCAATAGCAGTTCCCCATTTTGGTTATGCTTTTAGAGGATGGCACTAAAAATGACTGCAGACTCACACTGCCTTGTCCAGTGTCTTTGTTTTGGTTGACTCCGTTCTGACTACCCCTCACTCCCCTTTCCTGCTTTCTAAAAATCCCCCTTTAACCAATGGGAATCCTCCTCATCCTTTAGGTTCTGCCTTCTAAAGGAAGCTTTCACAAACCACTCCAGCCAATATTTTATTTCTCCTGAATTTCCTTATTACTATCCTCACACTCATTTGGCACTGACTCATTCGCTCACCAAGTAATTACTGAATGCAGCCTGTGGGCTGAGCACTCAGTTCTAGATGATGGCATCAGCGCTGTGAATAAATCAGACCAAAGTCCTGCTCTCATGGGATGTTTCAGCAGAGCCAAAGAGGTGAGATCCAACCAGTCCATCCTAAAGGAAAGCAGTCCTGAATATTCATTGGAAGGACTGATGCTGAAGCTGAAACTCCAATACTTTGGCCACCTGATGTGAAGAACTGACTCATGTGAAAAGACCCTGATGCTGGGAAAGACTGAAGGTGGGAGGAGAAGGGGACGAGAGAGGATGAGATGGTTGGATGGCATCACCGACCCAATGGACATGAGTTTAAGTAAACTCTGGGAACTGGTGATGGACAGGGAGGCCTGGAGTGCTGCCGTCCATGGGGTTGCAGAGTCGGACACAACTGAGCGACTGAACTGAACTGAACTGAAAGAGGTGAGGGAGATACAAATGACACACGTGTGGGAAGTCATCTCAAGTGCTATGCAGTCCCGTGAAGCTGAGTGAGGACACTGTGTGGGTTTGTGTGTGGGTGTGGGTGGATGGGGCAGGTGGCGGTTAGCTCTCCTGGATGGAGCAGTCAGGGAAGAACACTCAGACCAAGGTACATTTGAGCAGCTACGTTGCAAAGTGAGGGCACTCATTCCGTGGGTAGCTGGGAGGGCAGTGGTCCATTAAGAAGGAACAGTGAGTCCTGAGGGCTCCTGCCCAGGGTGGCTGGACAGAGTGAGATGGGCTTTAAATAGCAGCTGTGGATGTGGTTCATCCAGATCGAGTTTTCTTCTTAGGAGGAACTTTTGAACTTGGAAGGTAAAGCTTTTGAATTTGAATCTGAGTAAAATGGGTTCTGAGCACAGGAATGGTATATTCTGTCACAGGTTCTAAAAGGATCATTCCACTGCTGAAGGGAACTGGGATATAGAGAAATAAAGGGGAAGCAGAAAGACAGGCTAGAAGACTACTGCAATTGTCCAGGTACAAGTAGATAGTAACTCAGGACATCTCTTGTAAATTGTTTCATGCCAACATTTACCCTTTCCTGTGTCTCTCTAACTCTTTGAGGTCAGACAGCTTACATTTCTAATTTAAGGATTATGTGCATGACCCATGCCGTATACATGCCTAACAGCAGACTTAAATCCACATTATCCAAGTAACAGAATGGCATCATTGCAAGCCTATCATTTACTACTTCTTGAAGACATTTAAATTGTCTAAGCCACAGTCAACATTTGTAAAATTCAACCTCAGTCAGTCGGTCAGTTCAGTCGTTCAGTTGTGTCCGAACTCTTTGCGACTCCATGAATCACAGCACGCCAGGCCTCCCTGTCCATCACCAACTCCCGGAGTTCACTCAGACTCATGTCCATCAAGTCAGTGATGCCATCCAGCCATCTCACCCTCTGTCATCCCCTTCTCCTGCCCCCAATCCCTCCCAGCATCAGAGTCTTTTCCAATGAGTCAACTCTTCACATGAGGTGGCCAAAGTATTGGAGTTTCAGCTTCAACATCAGTCCTTCCAATGAACACCAGGACCGATCTCCTTTAGGATGGACTGGTTGGATCTCCTTGGAGTCCAAGGGACTCTCAAGAGTCTTCACCAACACCACAGTTCAAAAGCATCAATTCTTCGGTGCTCAGCTTTCTTCACAGTCCAACTCTCACATCCATACATGACCACTGGAAAAACCATAGCCTTGACTAGACGGACCTTTGTTAGCAAAGTAATGTCTCTGCTTTTGAATATGCTATCTAGGTTGGTCGTAACTTTCCTTCCAAGGAGTAAGCGTCTTTTAATTTCCTGGCTGCAGTCACCATCTGCAGTGATTTTGGAGCCCAAAAAACTAAAGCCTGACACTGTTTCCACTGTTTCCCCATCTATTTCCCATGAAGTGATGGGACCAGATGCCATGATCTTAGTTTTCTGAATGTCGAGCTTTAAGCCAACTTTTTTACTCTCCTCTTTCACTTTCATCAAGAGGCTTTTGAGTTCCTCTTCACTTTCTGCCATAAGGGTGGTGTCATCTGCATATCTGAGGTTATTGATATTTCTCCCGGCAATCTTGATTCCAGCTTGTGCTTCTTCCAGCCCAGCGTTTCTCATGATGTACTCTGCATATAAATTAAATAAGCAGGGTGACAATATACAGCCTTGACGTACTCCTTTTCCTATTTGGAACCAGTCTGTTGTTCCATGTCCAGTTCTAACTGTTGCTTCCTGACCTGCATATAGGTTTCTCAAGAGGCAGGTCAGGTGGTCTGGTATTTCCATCTCTTTCAGAATTTTCCAAACTGTGGAAAATTCAACCTAACACGTATTAAATGGAAATGCCTAGCAGACCCACCACTTACAACACGAGATGCCCTCTGTCCTTCAGTATAAACCTTCACTGCCCGCCCTATACAAAATTCAAACGCTGCTCCTTGAACAATGCCTGTGAAGTTCTGAAAGCTGCACACAACTGGATTGCAACCTATATATTAACCCAATTCATTCCTTTCCTGGGTATCTAAAGCATGCTCTCAAAAATGTTCCTTCTGTACAGTAATCTGTACCATTTTAGCGTTACCCCCAAACCAATCATCACTGCACCTGCAGCCCTGCTGCTGCTGCTAAGTCGCTTCAGTCGTGTCTGACTCTGTGCGACCTCATAGAGGGCAGCCCACCAAGCTCCCCCGTCCCTGGGATTCTCCAGGCAAGAACACTGGAGCGGGTTGCCATTTCCTGTAAACGTTTAGGGGCTGGCAGAGCTGTGGGATTTCCACATTCTGAGCAGTAAGTGGCACCGTCACAACAACGCTAATTTTCGCGAAAAGGACCGGGGTTGCCGTAGCCAAAAGCTGAATTATTCCGTCAGAGGCAACCCAAACATTACTTGGGTTCACCCAGAAAGCAGGTAGAACATAGAAGTAGAGAAAGGTATTGTGACTTTACCCCATCTCATTTGGATCGAGCAGAGGTAAGAGGGAACCCCTGGGGTGTCTGTATGGGGTTCAACATTCTCCAGTCGGCTTCCTTCTCAAATTCCAGGGCAAGGCCACCTGCGTGGGCGCCCACGGGGCCCAGAGTCCCCGGCCCTGCAGCCAAAGGAGCTGCACGGGCTCAGAGGCTCGAAAACTAGAAACACTAGCAGCACAGCTCGGAGGAGGAGAGCTCTCCACCCGACCGTCACTTGCCGCAGGGACGCTACATCTAACGGGCAGAGGAGCGCACTCGCAGCATCATCTCTGGACCACACCCGCGCTGGGCCAGCGAGCGCCGGGGCAGAGGGCGCATGCGCGAGACGTAGCCGCGCCCCTGCCGGCGGAGTCTCGGGGCTGGCGAGGGGGCGGGGCCTCGCGACTGCGCACGCGCAGGCGGACACATAAGCGGAAGTGGCGCGCGGACGCCGGGGATGAGAGCACCTGGAGAGGAGGCGGCGGCAGCGGCGGCGGCTGAGGCTGAGGTGGCAAGTGCCGGAGTGGGCGAGGAGGAGACGCAGGAGGTGATGGCGACGGACCTGGGGAGGGGGAGACGCTGCGTCTGGCTTGGCGGCCCCTGGGCTGGGGTCCCCCTTCCAGGTGACCCAGGGCCCCCCCCTCAACCCCCGGGCCTTTCGCCGTGTTTGGGACCCAGCCATCCCCTTCCCCGCTGAGAACCGTGACACGGCCCACCTGCGTCCTCGTGAGGGAGCGGGACGAGGTCGGGAGACAGGGCGCCGGGGCCCGGCTTAACGGAAACCTGCTGGCACGGTCTCCCCTTGTGCCCTCCGGCCGGCGAGAGCTCGCTCGGGCCGGTGTGTGGCCCCGCAGGCCCGAGACCACCTCTGGGAGGGTCTGGTCTGCTAGGCTATTCCCCCGGGCCTCTGGACCCCTGTCAGCCACTTCCTGGCCTCCTACCGCGACAGCGTATAGAGTTGACAGCTACTTCCCGGTTCTGCGTTCAACTGGGCACTGTGTGGCACTCTGCTGTCCACCTGCAGTGCGAGGTGATTGTCCTCATCGGGGTGTCAAGTTCGTGTCATGACCTTCCACTCGTGGCTCTGCACACTCCTCCAGGCTTTGCAGTTTCACTCTCTCCCACCACCTTTTTGTTTTCTGAGAAGTTGAAAGGAGGAGAAAGGGTTCGGTGTTCTTTTTTTTTTTTTTTTTCAAGTATTGAGCATATGCATTTCTTCTGCAGTAAGATATCAGACGTCTAGAACTGTTTATTGGATGGATGTTTTTCTAATTGACATAGTTTGGGATTCGGAAGAGAGATACAGCTTTTGAAAATAATTTAGATAGGTGTTATTTGTACTTAGGGCTTCCCAGGTGGGTCAGCGTTAAGAATCCGGTTGCACTGCAGGTGACAAAGGGTCGATCCCTAGGTCAGGAAAATCCCCTGGAGGAGGAAATGGCGACCCACTCCAGTATTCTTGCTTGGCGAATCCCATGGACAGAGGAACCTCTCAGGCTGCAATCCAAGAGGACTGAGCAACTAACACTTTTATTTGTACTTAATTTCTTAATATACCTGTTCAATCCTAATTTTAGTTTTCTCCTTTGGGGAAAAAAGAGTCAGTCAGTTCAGTTGCTCAGTCGTGTCTCTTTGCGACTCCATGGACTGGAGCACACGAGGCCTCCCTGTCCATCACCAACTCCTGCAGCTTGCTCAGACTCATGTCCATCAAGTTGGTGATGCCATCCAACCATCTCATTCTCTGTCACCCCCTTCTCTTCCTGCCTTTAATCTTTCCCAGCATCAGGGTCTTTTCCAATGAGTTAGTTCTTCACATCAGGTGGCCACAGTATTGGAGCTTCAGCTTCAGCATCAGTCCTTCCAGTGAATATTCAGGACTGATTTCCTTTAGGATTGACTGGCTGGATCTCCTTGCAGTCCAAGGGACTCTCCAACACCACACTTCAAAAGCATCAATTCTTTGATGCTCAGCTTTCTTTATAGTCCAACTCTCACATCCATACATGACTACTGGAAAAACCATAGCTTTGACTAGATGGACCTTTGTTGGCAAAGTAATGTCAACTTTACTTTGTAAAGTTACTTTGTTGGCAAAGTAATGTCTGCTTTTTAATATGCTGTCTAGGTTGGTCATAGCTTTCTTTCCAAGAAGCAAGCATCTTTTAATTTCATGGCTGCAGTCACCATCTACAGTGATTTTGGAGCCCAAGAAAATAAAGTTTCTCACTGTTTCCATTGTTTCCCCATCTATTTGCCATGAAGTGATGGGACCGGATGCCATGATCTTAGTTTTTTGTATGTTGAATTTTAAGCCAACTTTTTCACTCTCCTCTCTCACTTTCATCAAGAGGCTCTTCAGTTCCTCTTCACCTTCTGCAATAAGGATGGTGTCATCTGCGTATCTGAGGTTATTGATATTTCTCCCAGCAATCTGAAAAACAGTAACCTTTAAAAATGAGCACACGGTTTCTTGAACTTTGTGCAGTGAAGTGTGTTCTAAGAAATAGCACAGAATCTTGTTTTTCTCTGTTTTATAATTATACCCGACAGGTCATGATTAATATCCAGAGTCCAGTTAATCTAGCTGTAAATGGCAAGATTCTTTTAATTGTAAAGCATAGTGTGGCAAAATACAAAATCGGGGTTTTCTTTTTTAGGTTATTCACATCATAGTAGCATATTTTCCTCATAGTCTACATTTTTGTAGTGGGAGACTTTTCTTCTAAAGGTTAAGAAAGAGTAGATTAAGAAATTAAATTTTATTTCAGTAGATCATTTCAAATCAATGTTTTCACCATTCATTTATTTTTAAATTTCAATATGTGCTGGAAATGCTACTTTTTTATTCCAAAGAATGATTAATATCAGTCACTAATGCCTGAAATGGAAGGAATATGACTGTCAGGATCACAGTTACTGGTGATCAGAGCTCTGTCCTCCTCCATCAGTCACATAATCTAAACCAGCGAAGTTCTGTTTAATAAAACATTGCATTCTCAATTCCAGGAAGGGAGATGAAGTTTAAAAACCTACACAAGAACAAATTATTTGAATGGTGCTCTACACCCAGGCCAAAACGTATGGAAAATAGTTGCTAACTTTTTTGTTTCTTCTACATTCAAACACAACGGTTTAGGTAAGGTCTTGTAAGGCATGCTTTGTAATGAAAGTCATATCTCAAGGGGATCCTGCAAGATGACTTTAAAAGTCTAAACAGAAATGACATTGATTAAGCGTGTGGGAAATAAGAACGTGTGTAAAAGAAGAAACACGGAAAGGAAATACAGTAAAAACTTTTTAAAATTACACATTTTTTCTTAAAATTACACATTTTTCTATCTAGAAACATGGTGGGTAGCTTGTTCAACAAACATTCTTTGATGCCTGTGTATTACTGTTAGTGACAAGTTGTATTCAGAGCCTTGACCCCAAGTTTAAATTGCAGAAAGGGGCCTACTTAATCTCTAACTCAGCAGATTAAAAGGAATCTTGAAGAAGGAATTAATTATCGCCGTTTTAAGCTTCCATATCGCGGGGGGGTGGTGTGTTTTGTTTTTTCTTTTAAGATTTTCGGATAATTCACTGTCAAAATTATTACTATCCTCTTCCTTCACGTAGAGTCTGTGTTTTAGTTCCCTCTGGGATTGTAACAGTCTCTTGTAGGAAAGTAATTTTTTCTTAATAAGTTCGTTCTGTTCTTTGTCATACTTCTACACTCTCTCGTCAACTTTTACATGAATTTATTTTCCAGTTTCTATTAATCCAAGGAGAAATTGACAGTCATCTGTGGAGCTTTCATGATTTTTTTTTTTTTTTTTCACAAACTAACAAAAAGTTACATTTTTTCACTTTTTACAAACCCAAGAACTTTTTTATTTTTTATTTCTTTTTTCTAAACAGCTTTATTAGGGTATAATTGATACATACAAGAAATACACATGTTTAATAGTTAGAATTGGATGAGTTTGGGCATATGCATACACCTGTGATCCCATCTCCATATGCAAGGTAATAGACATATCTGTCCCCACCAGAAGTGCCTTGTGTCCCCTGGGTGTGAGTGTGTGTTGCTATTAAGAATGCAAAGAACTAAATAGACATTTCTTCAAAGAAGACATACAGATGGCTAACAAACACATAAAAAGATGCTCAACATCACTCATTATCAGAGAAATGCAAATCAAAACCACTATGAGGTACCATTTCACACCAGTCAGAATGGCTGCAATCCAAAAGTCTACAAGCAATAAATGCTGGAGAGGGTGTGGAGAAAAGGGAACCCTCTTACACTGTTGGTGGGAATGCAAACTAGTACAGTCACTATGGAGAACAGTGTGGAGATTCCTTAAAAACTGGAAATAGAACTGCCTTATGATCCAGCAATCCCACTGCTGGGCATACACACTGAGGAAACCAGAAGGGAAAGAGACACGTGTACCCCAATGTTCATCACAGCACTGTTTATAATAGCCAGGACATGGAAGCAACCTAGATGTCCATCAGCAGATGAATGGATAAGAAAGCTGTGGTACATATACACAATGGAGTATTACTCAGCCATTAAAAAGAATACATTTGAATCAGTTCTAATGAGGTGGATGAAACTGGAGCCTATTATACAGAGTGAAGTAAGCCAGAAAGAAAAACACCAATACAGTATACTAACGCATATATATGGAATTTAGAAAGATGCTAACAATAACCCTGTGTACGAGACAGCAAAAGAGACACTGATGTATAGAACAGTCTTATGGACTCTGTTGCAGAGGGAGAGGGTGGGAAGATTTGGGAGAATGGCATTGAAACATGTATAATATCATGTATGAAATGAGTTGCCAGTCCAGGTTCGATGCACGATACTGGATACTTGGGGCTAGTGCACTGGGACGACCCAGAGGGATGGTATGGGGAGGGAGGAGGGTGGAGGGTTCAGGATGGGGAACACAGGTATACCTGTGGCAGATTCATTTTGATATTTGGCAAAACTAATACAATTTGTAAAGTTTAAAAATAAAATATAAAATAAATAAAAAAATTAAAAAAAAAAAGAATGCTTTACATAAGATCTACCCACTTAACAAATGATTGAGTGCACAGCTCCACATAGTTAACCATAGGCACTGTGTTATAGGGTCTCTGCAACAGGTGATGTCTAGGACCAGAGTTATCTGGTGTAATTCAAGCTTTATACCCACTGAACAACTATACCAAAGACTTTTTAAATTACAGTAATGTTCTCCAACGGAAGAAAACATTTCCTTTTAACTCAAGAGATGCTGTTGCTAAAGCGTAGTATCTTTTCTATAATCTCAGATAAATCTGGATTTTTACATAACTTACATAAGTTTGACTTTATTTTACAGTGTCATTAGCAGATAAATTTTACAGTTGGCTTAGCAGCTGTAGGAGTTTGGGCTGTTCTTTACTCTTTTCTACAATTAGAGATTGACTTTAATGTTGAAGACGTTCTGCATATACTGTTGTGGGCTTTAAAAATTATATCCTCACTACAAATAGAAGCATAATAAAGGCACCCTTACTTCTTTGAAATAAATACAAGGTTAGCTTTTGATGTGTTGCTGTGGAGATAAGAATGGTGTATATTTAGTGATGTATTGGTCTTTATCAGGTGAAGGTACATTGTTTGGAGAGTAAACCTATTTTGGTCGATTGGAAGCTTGAAGAAGAGAATTAATGTATTAAAATCCAGAGAGAATGACTCTTACCTATATAAATTTCAAAATGTGATCTGAGATAGTATTTGGAGCATAGCACTTTACTTGATGGTCTAAATGTTTTGCTTGAATTGTTTGTTTCCTTCTTTAGGACTTGGCTCAGCAGGCAGAAGGAGGCCTGAACAAAGGAGAGGAAACCAACAAAGATAACTTTGGTAGCACTGAATGCGGCAAAACAAGAACAATGGATCTCAAGTTCAACACCTCCAGGAAATACATTTCTATCACTGTCCCATCCAAAACCCAAGCAATGTCACCACACATCAAGTCTATAGATGACATTGTCGTGCTTGGCATAAATCTCAGCAGATTCAACAAACTGACTCAGTTTTTTATATGTGTTGCTGGAGTTTTTGTATTTTACCTAATTTATGGATATTTACAGGTAAAAAATTATTTGTTATAATATGTTAATTATTTGTAATAGTTGAGCTCATTATGGGCACTACCAACAGTTTTGTTCAAGAGACTTCCCCTCATAGGATAGCAAGTTGATTCACAAATTTGAGTTTCTTAATATACTAGTAGAAAAGGGCTACTTAAGATAAAATTGGCTGGAAACAGGGATCCAAATTTTACAGTGAAGAGTTTTACATGGGGGAAGGGAAGCCGGA